>NC_089826.1:12644753-13244753 GCF_035046505.1 Tiliqua scincoides
CATCATGGTTTGTAACCCATGATGGATTTTTCCTGCAGAAATTTGTCCAATTTTAAAGGCATCTAGGCAAAATGCCATCACCACATCCTGTGGCAAGGAGTTCCACAGACCGAGTAAAGAAATATTTTCTTTTGTCTGTCCTAACTGTCCTGACAAAACACTTCTTTTGTTAATTCATAAAAATGAGAAATGCTGACCAGGAAGGATTAACAGCCTCGTGGATGGGATGGAGGAGAGCAGCTAAAAAGTAAAGCTGTTGGCATCCTTCAGTCTCGGAAGACTATAGTATCACGCTCTGAATGGTGGTTCTGGAACAGAGTGTCCTCTCCAGTGCACGAAGCCTGGGTAAATTAGACATGGAGGACAGACTGTTACCCATGCAGCAAATCCCCCCTCTCCACGTCGCTGAAATGGTCCAATGGAAAGGCAGAGGCCAATACGGTTGGTTCCAGCGGCGTCGCAGGAGTTGCCAGAATGTGACTGTGTTCAGCCATGAACTGCCTCAGGGACTCCGGCTCTGGATTTGCCTGGAGGTTGACTCCTGAAGCCTTTTCCATAACTGGATGTAGCCACAAGGCAGTGGAGGTTTGGGATCAGAGTTTTCCTTCTCTCAGATGAGCTGCCTTCCCAGGCTAAGGAGTCCCATCTACCCGGTGGCTGTTTAGTCGTCTCAAGTACAGCCAAACTGAGGGCCTATTCTTATCCCCAGCCCCCAGGGGATAAAAAGTAGAACCATCAGATTAAGCAATAAGATAGGCACGTGCCTTACAGGTGTGTACATGTTGATAATGGTATCTCACACTATTCAAGGCTTTGGAGTTTTGTCAAAGCTTCACCATAGAGTAGTTAGGTGAGGCCACACCCAAGATTTCTGTCTTTGATAAATGAATAACAGGGAGCACACAGCTGAAGATCAGTCACAGTGCTGAATGTGTTAGGAGAAAATGCATCTCTTGCTTGAGATCCTTTTGTTTCTCTTCATGGTCCTTTACTCTTTTTTGGAGGCTTTGGTCAAGCTTTTCATCCCTGCGAAGAAAAAGTCAATCAGAGGAGAAATAGTGCTGATCACTGGATCCGGCCATGGACTTGGGAGAGCCATTGCTTATGAGTTTGCAAGGCAACAGTGCAGGCTAGTGCTGTGGGACATCAATAAGGTAGGAGAAGGACGGCTTGTCCTTTGCATTGCAGTCTGAATGGTTTAAATCTACTGAGCCATTTTCAATCACTTTGTACAGCAATACCTTGACTTTCATCCTCTTGACTTTCATCTCTTCGCTCTTTCAGCCATTTTCAATTATAACCGCATTTCAGATTTTGTCCATGTGCTTTCCCCTTTCATCTGATTTCATCCAACCTTCCATGACATTCATCAACCTTCCTATGTTTCTTTCTTTTTTTATTTCTTTTTATTTAGGTTATGAACACATTCAAATGTGTTAGATTTTTGCCAGCCAAGCGTAATATTATTATTAGTATTATTATTAGCATTAGCGAGATATTGCTGTGTTATTGTTCTAGCATGTCCAGACGTTTTGGCGAACCCAGCTATCCAAGCGGTGAGAAGTCCTGGGAACTGCAATAACCTGAGTTCAGGGTTCCTATGGAGAAGAAATCACCAAAGACTTACACAGTGGCATAGCTAGAGGGGGTGCAAAGCACTCAGTTTTGCAGGGAGCCTCACTGCAGCACGAAAGCAGACCCTCCCCCTCCCCTTTGGAGCCATTCCAGGCGCTGGGCGCCAAACAGAGGTGTTTACCTGATTCCAAAGGGGAGAGGGAGGGGCCACCTGCATGCTGCTGTGAGGCTCCCTAGAAAACACAGTGCTTTGCACCCCCTCTAGCTATGCCACTGGGCTTGTGGTGTTTTTGTAACAGTTGCTTTATTTATCAATTATTGACAAAGGTTTGAGCATTTAGATGGAGTTAGATAGCAGGCACTCCTGTAAGCAATGGGCGTTCTAAGCATGTCTGCAGCTGCTAGCTTTTCTGTCTCCTATTGCAGCCTCTTTCAGGTCAAGTACTAACCATCTGTGTCTTTCCCCAGATCTCCTGCTCCCACTGCCTTTATTTTTCTAATTGACTGTCCAAGCCTTGGCCCCTCTTCTCAGGATTTCAAGGATTCCCATGGAAGCTTCTTTTCAGGACTATCAGGACTACTCAGGGCCATTAGCCAGCTTCTTGACGAGGGTGAAGTAGGGCAAAGTTCTACATACCTTACTCTGTCACGCCATGATCTTCTATGGGTCTCCTCAGACCTTGGCTGGCAAACTTCAGTCTCGAAAGACTATGGTATAAGCCTACAGCACCAGGTATTCCCAGGTGGTCTCCCATCCAAGTACTAACCAGGCCTGACCCTGCTTAGCTTTCGAGATCAGACATGTGCAGGGTAACAGCCAGCTGCTAGTCCAAGGAGACAAAGGGGGTGTGCTGGCTGCTATTGGAGGGCATAGCATCTGGTGCAAGTTACCCACCCTCTCCTGCCTCCGTCATGCCCCCTGCCTCTCCCTGCTGACTTACTGCAGTTAGCAGATCTTCCTCAACCCCCACTGAGCACGGGGCCACTCTGACTTACCTGCCGGCATTCTGGCAGCATGCGGACTTTGTGCATTACTGGCGTGCTTTTGATGACTGCCATATGGCAGCCCGGTGGCCTAATGCTAATTTTGGCAGCGGAGAAGCCCAATGGGATTGGGCTGATAGTTTTGCTATACTGGAGATGCAAGGAGAAATCGGTTTTCCACTTCTTCCATTTGTCATAGCATGGCGTTGAAGAGACAGCAGAAGAATGCAGAAAGCTGGGAGCCACAGCCCATGCCTTTGTGGTGGACTGCAGCAAGAAAGAGCAAATCTATAGCAATGCCTCTAAGGTGAGATTCCAGGTGTCAAAGGTGACTCAGACCTGCTAGGCTTCCAGCTGGGCTGGCCCTAGCACCGCAGGCAGCATGCCAGGTACTGAAGATGCAAAGTCAGATGTTGCCCTCCTTGCCTGGTGGGAGATGCACCTTCTAGCCAACTACTCCCTCTTTCTTTGTACTTGCTCTTTCGCTCCATTCCCCTCTTCCTTCCAATTCAGGGAGTAAGAGGAGGAGAAGCAGTTTACCAATTCAGGGAGTAAGTAAGCAAATAAAGGTGGGCTCACCTTGACAACTTGCTACCTGAGGTGAGTGGCTCAATCGGCCTCATGGATGGACCGGCCCTGGATTCCAGTATTTGAAAATATCAGGATAAAATAACTGAAATTATTTCTAAAAGAACAATGAATGTCCCTGCTATAGCCTTACTGCACACAATACCATTGTCTTCTTCTTTGTTCACTACATTGTATGTTTTGTATGAAATGCTTACATTCATAAAGAAAGGTGAAGAGGCCTGTGAGCTAGCTCATAGCCCAAACCTGAGCTGCCTGGTGCACAGGGCCGCTGCGGTGCCAAAAGGGCTACAATGGGATCCTGAGCACGCCGGGCAGCCACCAGCAGCTCCTTGGGGAAAAGAGTCTTTCCTCCCCTTCCCCAGCCCAAACTCAGTAGGATCGGGTCCTTAGTATTTTTCAATCAACAAATCTAAGCAATCGGTTAGATATCTCTGCTCTTGTTAGATATTTGGGCACCGGACAAGCAAAGTTAAGCACCTTACAGCAGTGGTTCCCAAACTGTGGGTTGGGTGGCTGTGACTGCTGGGTTGCAACCTGATTTTTGGTGGTCACTGAAGCTTGATGGAAAGGTCAGATAACTTTTGCTATCCCCCTGCTAATTGGGTAAGAGGCACTTTTTCAAGTGGGTGCTCCTCTTTTTTAGCAGGGGGAGAGTAACTGGCCCGCCTCACCACAGCAGTGTCTGTTCTAGTGGCTGTCTGCTGGGATTCATTTGCATCTTTTTAGATTGTGAGCCCTTTTGGGACAGGGAGCCATTTAGTTATTTGATTTTTCTCTGTAAACCGCTTTGTGAACTTTTAGTTGAAAAGCGGTATATAAATACTGTTAATAATAACTAATTGCCTCAGGCCTTGAGGCTATTCAGAAAACTGTTGCTGCTAATTACCCTGCAAAGAGCTCAGTTCCTGCAGTTTGCAAACATGTGTAAATATAGAGAGAGAAATGTTTGAGGGTCATTTTCTGGTTATTATGACTTGTAAATAAATAAAATATTATTTCTTTTTAGAGCTCTTTTAAAAAAAAAATCTGGTAAAACTAGGTGGGTCCTGATAGAATGTCATTTAAAAAAAGTGGGTCCCAGTGTTAAAAAGTTTGGGAACCACTAGATTAGAGCACAATCCTAGGCAAATAAGGGCCCAATCCTTTCCAACTTTCCAGTACTCATGCCAATGGGGAGTACAGCGCATCCTGTGTTGGGTGGGTAGTTATAGAGGCCTCCACAAGGTAAGGCAACATTTGTTCCCTCGCCTAGGGGATGCATTGCAGCTGCACCGGGGCAGGAATGTTGGATAGGATTGCACCAAGTTGCATTGTGTTCAATGGCGGTTACTCTCAGGAAAGTGTGTATAGAATTGCAGCCTTGGAGGGTGAAAGAGTCTGCAGCCAGGATGATGACTGCACTACGAAGGGAAACATCTGTAGAAATGGAGGGTTCTATTTGATTTTATCATGTAAAATACTTGCAAAAACGTCATTGACAAATGAGATTTATGTTCAGCCTGCCTATGTAAACTGCCCTGAATCTGAGCATGAGTGCGTGTGCAAGTCTGAGACAAGTCTCGGTCACTGGCCACTCTGTTCCCCTCCGCGCATTGTACAATTGGTCCCTTCACCTCAGCCCTCACTGGCAGCCCTGCTGCTCAGAATGCCACGGCCAAGAGTTCATTGAACTGGACCACGTTCTTGTTACAAGGGTCACAAGTAACTTCAATTGAGAACAAGCCTAACCTGTATTCTTTGCTTCTTTTTTAAAGGTGAAACAAGAGATTGGAGATGTGGATATCTTGGTAAACAACGCCGGAGTGATAGCCACGACAGATCTCCTGTCGACTAAGGACGATGAAATTCAAAAAACATTTGATGTCAACATTCTTGCTCATTACTGGGTAACTGCCCTTCTAGTCTTGGGATTGGGTGGTGCGTGGAGGTTGTTATGATAGCAGAATGGAGTTCCACCATTGTAAAATGGCTGCTGACGATGCATGGAGCACTCTGCTGGTGGCCATTTTCGGAGCGCTTTCGCAAGAGGTCGCAGTGCCAGAGGAGTGCTGGAGTAGCCGTTCAGCCTCACCAGGGCTGGTACACCAGCAGGGCTGAGGCATGGGGTGGGTGGAGCAGGGCAAAGAGAGGAATGTTGGGTTGGGCACTGGTGGCAATGGCTCTGCTGCAAGGTCCAAAAAGCAAGACTCAGTAGTCAAGGGTGATCGTTTGCAAGCTTTTATTTCGTTGCTAGCAACGGGCATCTCATGGGACTCCTGTCCAAAGCACTGAGAGCGAGTATCAGTCTTAACCAGGCCCTTTATAACATTCTGGGTCCTTTGTCTGAAGATTTGAACTTCCCATTGGCTGAAGTTTGACATCATAGATGGGGCTAACTCTTAATAGGCTGTAGATAGCCTTAGAGACACTTGATAGGTGAGCTTCAAGTTACAGGTTTCCAAATAAGGTAAAATTAAACAATTAAACATATTGAATTACAAAGTTTTCAAGAACCAGCAGGGGATGCTGTGACATTATTTTATCCAGGACTGTCCTTCTTGGCAGAACTTCTAACCCATTTCTTGGCATACATTCCCTTCAGATGCTTGGATGGCCTTGGTTGAGCCACCTGTCTTATCTCTCCTGCATTCCTTCCTGTTTTTAGCAAAACACTGTGGGGCTCTCTGCCAACCTCTGCGAGGCAAGGTCCTTTAAACTTCCTTTTAACAGTTTTACTCTATGTCTTAATTCTATTTGTGACCAGTTACTTTGAGTACATTGGTATTGAGGGATCTATAGTGGTGTATAATCTTGCTAGAAGTGACCTCTTCCCTTTAGAGGCCAGCTAAGGCTTCAGCCAGCTTCTTGTGATTTTTCATATATTTTAACATAAAACAAGGCAAACTTTCACTGCATTACATTTTCTTTTTAACCTATCCTTCTCCCATTTACCTTCAAACAAGTTACTCAGACATTACATGCCAGGCAAACTACTTGAAGCAACCCTGCACCAACTCCCTCTAAACATCCATTTCTCCATTTCAGTTGCAATTCAAACAAAGACTGATTCTCAAGGATGTTCTCAGTTATCTAATTAAATGTATTCTTTTTCTAAATTCGTCACTTGCAGGTGTCTGTGTCCAGCTAGCTAAACGCTATATTAGCCTACCAACTGATAAACCTTCCCTGCTTCGCTTCCCTGCTAAACCTTGCTAAGGCTTTTCTTACTTCTAATGACTACAGTTGTTGCATATATGTGTTTTCTCAGCTTGTGATATCTTGGCTGGCTGTATACTTCTGCCAAGATGTAGTCTATCTCCTCTGCCTTAGATACGACTCCCTTTCATTTTTGGACTCAATTCCAAAAATGTATCAATGCAAGACTTTGAGGCCCCAAAGTCTCAGCTAGCAAAACAGCTTTCTAAAATGAGTTTTTTCAAGCAACTTTTCTGTGAGACTAACTATGATTTTTAGATGAAAACAGCTTTCACTATTCTATGTGCCTTTCATGCTCTAGCAGTGTGGCTTTTAGCTTTTAAGCTTTTTGCCCCAATGGCATATTACCCTGGTTATTCTGTCATCTTCCATCAGCTCCACCAACACCCATTTTTGTCCCTGGTGCACCTTCTTCCCTTTTCTCAAACTTGCACTAGCTAAAGAGCAGGCGCAAGTCCAAATAGACCCATTGGAAGACTGTACTTGTGCCATTGTACCCCATAAGCAGCTTTTATTTAGGATTGGGCTGCCCATGTTGGCCTCTTCTATGACCAGCTACGTAGTTCAACAAGCCCATGAGATGGACTGACAGCAGAGCAGCTGCTTAACTATCACAAGCTATTATATTTCACGGATTGACATGGAATGTTTCCATGAGAGCTGCAGGATGGGATGGTGTCGCACTGTAGGAAACAGCCATTGTCGACGGATTGGGTGTCCCACCAACACACAAAGATATAGCATGAAAAGGTTTTAGCATTGCAAGTGCAAGACAAGCCAAAATCAGGGATGAATCTATTAAATGGCATTTAAAGGCATCTGGGCCACCATGGATCACCCAAGCCCAAGGGATGGCCTTTTTCACTGTCTACTTCAGGAATTTTCAACCAATGTGCCATGGCACAGTGGTGTGCTGCTAATGGTTTCTCAGATGTGCCACAGGAGTTTGGGGGAGGGTCATTTATTAGTAGGGCCATTGGGGAATGTGAACCCCCCACCAGAGAATGGTATGCCCTGTCAAATTATATTTAAAAAAAAACAAAAAAAAAAAACTAATGGTGTGACAACTTCAGTGCCTTGTCAGTGTGCAGTGAGATGGAAAAGGTTGAAAATCACTTGTCTGTTTCTTTCTGCAGGTATGCAGGGGTTGTGGCATGCACAACCCCTACCCCCGTGTCCATCATCTACCCTGCACGCATCCCATCTTCTGCTCTTTGATGGCACTGGACTCTTGGTCCCTTTCTGGCTTGACTCCCCTTTCAAGTGGGCTGGGGTGAACCGCTGGGTGGGTGACCAGAGAAGGTGGTGGGCAGGCATTGAATGCATACGGGGAACATCCCTCGTCAGTCTGCTGCCTGTCCTAGTCCACTGCCTGAAGCTGTTGCTTCACCTTGCCTGAAGGTGAGCCAGCCCTGATCATGTGGACATATAGACTAGTGCAAACCTTCAAGTGCACTGACCCTGGAGAATGCTGTTGTAGTGACTCAAAAAATGTGACAGGAAGCTGTGGCAAGGCTGGACCCAAGGCATCTCTATAGGAGTGCAGGGCAGTCATTTTTACTTCTACAATGGAAAGCAAAGGTGTGTGTGCTCTCAGTTTGGTAACTAAACCTGCCGCCTGTCATAAGTGATACCAGTCTTTCAGAAGGTGGAAATTATTATTATTATTATTATTAACAGTATTTATATTCCGCTTTTCAACTAAAAGTTCACAAAGCGGTTTACAGAGAAAAATCAAATAACTAAATGGCTCCCTGTCCCAAAAGGGCTCACAATCTAAAAAGATGCAAATGAATACCAGCAGACAGCCACTAGAACAGACAGTGCTGGGGTGAGGTGGGCCAGTTACTCTCCCCCTGCTAAAAAAAGGAGCACCCACTTGAAAAAGTGCCTCTTACCCAATTAGCAGGGAAATTGGCCCTCAAGGGCTTAGATGCCACCCCTCCAGAACTCAAACCCACAGGTGACAGGTGGCAGGTTTAGTTTCTACTATATCCTTTCTGAGATGTGGCGACCAGAACCGTACGCAATATTCAAGAAGTGGCCTTACCATTGATGTGTACAATGACACAATAATATTGTAGCTCTGTTTTTGAGGTTATAATTGCTGCTTTTGTAAAATATAAGAATTGATTGGCATCTGTAGAAAGTGATTTTGCTCTTTTTCTTTCAGACCACAAAGGCGTTCCTGCCCACAATGATGAAGAATAACCACGGCCATATTGTCACAGTGGCTTCTGCTGCTGGCCATTTGGTTGCCCCTTTTATTGTGGCTTATTGGTGCGTATGACAGAGATATTTCTCAGTAGCAGAAAAGATTCTACATTCTTCCAAATGTAGGAGAAAGTATAGGAATTTTGTACCTTTCTTTCTTGTACAACTTTTACCCTAACTAGCACCATGGTCACTGAGAAGTCAGCTTGTAGTGTTTTATTGAGCCTGATCAGATTCTTGCAAGCTTATGAAAGCCAGAAGTTAAAAATGGTTACCTTTGATAGAGCTGGAACAACAATTCCCTAGCTTCTCAAAATGTGAGACACCTCAAGGGAGGGAACAAGGGCCATATAGGCCAGGCGGACTGGCATGAAAATTAGCTTACCGCCTGGCATTTGTGCGAGCCCTGCCAGCTTCATTTCCTCACTCCATCCCAAATAGACTTGATGGATAAATGAGGCTGACCAATAAAGCTAGAATGATGGTGGATGGAGGAGAAGAAAGGGAGGACATTTCCATACAGTGTGATCAGAAGCTCCAGCATTCTAGCAGAATCTCTATCCAGTGTTCTGTGGATTGCATCAGAAGACTAGAAGAGCCCATAGTTATGCATACTTAACAAAATGTTACTAAGGCTGAAATTCTATGCATACTTACCTGGGAGTAAGTATCCCATTGAATATAGTTGGACTTGCTTCTGCGTAAGCATGCATAGAATTGTATTATAAGTATTCTAATCAGATATGCCTGCAAATACAGTACAGGCTTTTAACCCATTAATCATTTACTGTAAAGACAACACAAGGAAAAGTGCAATGTCCAAAGACTCAAAGCCATAGCAGATGGTGATAAGGGGACTCTAGTTTTTAATCCCGTCACAGTCTATAGCTTGACTACACACTCCCTCATGAACTATTTGTAGAGACAGAAAAAGTTTTCATTGAAAGCTCCCCCCCCCCCCCATAAATAGCAAGTGGGGTATGTGTGCATGATTGGATTATGAACCAGGGATTGGGTACTAAAGGCCCCCACCACTCTGCTGTCATTTTGGGCCATTTCACACAACCCTCCTTCCTTGCAATTTCTTTATAGAGTAAATTGTTAAAAGCATGGTTCTCAAATGTTTAGCACTGGGACCCACTTTTTAGAATGAGAATCTGTCAGGACCCAGCAGAAATGATGTCATGACCAGAAGTGATACTGTTGGTATCCTTCAGTTTCGGAAGACTATGGTATCGCGCTCTGAATGGTGGTTCTGGAACAGAGTGTCCTCTCCAGTGCGCGAAGCCTGGCTAATGTAGGTATGGAGGATAGGCTGTTACCCATGCAGCAAATCCCCCCTCTCCACATCGCTGAAATGGTCCAATGGAAAGGCAGAAGCCAATACGGTTGGTTCCAGAAGTTATATCGTCAAGCAAAAAGAGTTTTAACAATCCCAGGCAAGCAATCCCATCCGCATGTACCCAGGAGTAAGTCCCATTTACTATCATTGGTAAAAGCATATACATAGTAGCCTGTTAAAAGTACAGATCTGTAACATTTCCCCAAATGCAGTCACACATAGTAGCATCAAGTATAATATATTGAAAATCAAATATTGAAATGAATGAGGACCCACCTGAAATTGACTAGCCACCCACCTAGTAGGTCCCAATCCACAGTTTGAGAATATAATAATATACAGTATTTATATACCGCCTTTCTTGGTCTTTATTCAAGACTTTATTCAAGGCGGTTTACATAGGCAGGCTTATTAAATCCACGCAGGGATTTTTACAAATTGAAAGAAGGTTCTTTCTTTCAAGAACCACTACATACAAGATGTTACACTCCGATCTGGTTTAATATTCTGGCCTCCATCCTCCCACGCTCTGAGCAGATGGAACAGCTCAGCTGCAGCTTGCCAGCTGCTTCAAGGTCGCATGGTGCCGGTGGCCTCGAACTGGCGACCTTGTGGATGTTAATCTTCAGGCAAATGGAGGCTCTACCCTCTAGACCAGACCTCCTGCCCAGAAACACTGCGTTAAAGGGTCAAGCACACATATATGCATACACATCTAAACTAAACTCTTAAAAAGATTGTATCTGTGTACTGTTAATTTGGGGATAATTAACATGATCCTGGGTCTGGTTGATAAATTAGGTTGCAGGTTGAATGCATCCCAAAACCTGAGTTTTCTGAGACAGGACCTGGTAATGTCATAATATGACCAACCTGTGAACAATGGGGAAAAAAATCTGGTTGTGGGACTGAGCCCCATGGTAAAAGAGGGAGGCTCAATGGTTGCCCAGTGGACCAAGATTCACCTGTGACTCATCTGTACCTGAGAAAAAAAGACAAAAGCTGGACCAGGAGGCTCATTTGCGGCAAATTCAGTTGATGGTAGTTTCCAATGTATATTTAAAGGTGTGCCAACATTCAACACACCTGCAAAGGCATCCAGCAGGTTATCAGTAGCTGTGTGGAAAAAATTGCAGGCCATAATTGCAGAGTCAGAAAGGTGCAGCTGTTTGGGAGGTGGTTTGGGAAACCTAGAAGATCCAGGATCAATTCCCTGTCCAGCCATGCAACTTCTGGGTGACCTTGGACTATCTTGCACTATCTCTTGCACTTATCTCTCACTGTCTCACACTATCTCTTGCACTATCTCTCACACTTGGGCTGTCTCGCACTATCTCTCAGCCTGACCTAACTAACAAGGTTGTTGTGAGGACAAGAGGAGGGTAGCAACTATGTACACCACCCTGAACTCCCCAGAGGAAGGGTGGCAAAAAAAAATGTGAACAATGAATAAACAGAGAAAGATGAAGAAGTGGACTTTCAGTAAAGCGGTGTTACAATTGCTTTAGACATACAGTCTGTCTATGGATGGACCTGAGGTTATTAGAGTGATAGCAATATATATACCCTCATTGGTTTTCCTGTGTGAGATGTAATGCATCTAATACAGGAGGCAGGTAACAACCATGATCAATGTTTATTCAATCACTGAACCTCATCTGAAATTTCTTTCAGCTCAACCAAGTTTGCAGCTGTCGGGTTTCACAGATCTCTGACTGATGAACTGTCTGCGCTGAAAAAGGACGGTGTCAAAACATCCTGCGTCTGTCCGATGTTTATAAATACCAACTTTGTCACAGGTTCATCTGCAAGGTAGTGTATAAGGAAGTTGGGATGTTTGCCCTTAAAAAAACTCCATCCTTAAAAGTACGAGTCTGCTTTTAAGTACTTTGTTATAACCAGTACTTTGTTATTTCTCTTCTGTCCTGTAGCTGATGTCCAGTTTGCCACCATTTCAAAATAATCTAAATAAGCTTGGACTAAAGATTTTAAACTCCCTCTCAGTCATAGAAGTCTCTCAATGTCAAGATGAAGTAGTTGTGAAACAAGGAGAACCTCCTGAGTTGGGACATGGAAGGAGGGCTGGCCCATCCATGAGGCCAACTTAAGTAGTTGCCTCAGGCAGCATTTTTGTGGGGTGCACCAATCTCTGTCTGCCTACTCCCCCCCCCCCCAGCCTCCTCCTCTTTCCACTCCCTGGATTGGAAAAGGAAGAGGGGAACAGAGAGGAAGAGGAATTGTGGAAGGGACAAAAGTGCTGAGCTAGAATGCTGGAGAGTGGGAACAGAGGCTGGCAGTTCATTGGGGAGAGGGGGGAATATTGGCATGCCACCTTAGATATCAGAGGGTCTTGGTCCAGTCCTGCATGGAAGATCCATGTATAGATTTCTTAACATAACTGTTGAAGCTTAAAAGCAGCCTTGACGAGGAGCGGGGGGTGACCTCAAACACCTATGCTGGGGGAGGGCAGGGATGTTATACCCTTTGGAATCACCCACCCCCTAAGCTGCTATTCACTGGGGAAAAAGGCAGTTATCTATATGGTGCCTCTCTTTCTGCTCCAGAAAGGGAGTCTCTCGGGGGGGGGGGGGTTTGATTTCTGTTAGGATGTTGACATTGGGAGAACACTTAAACATCT
Source organism: Tiliqua scincoides (assembly GCF_035046505.1). NCBI lineage: Eukaryota > Metazoa > Chordata > Lepidosauria > Squamata > Scincidae > Tiliqua > Tiliqua scincoides. The sequence goes on from NC_089826.1 coordinate 12,657,293, forward strand.
TCTCCCCTGAGTGTAAAGTGCTGGGCCACATGTGACACGTACAATGAGGATGTCACTGAAATTTCGTCCTTATGGTGAACAATCCCCTATTGGTGGCAGGAGGTCTGGCTCAGTTGGTAGAGCTGCCGCCTTGTATGCCTGAAGATCTGAGGCTGCCAGTTCGAAACAACCGGAAGTATCCGAGAACTGAAAACACGCTGATATACTGATGAGCTGACCCTCAGTGGCAGAGAGGAGTTGCCGTCAAGTGGAGCGTGGGAGGTGAAGGGCCAGAGAAAGGCCAGATTGGGAAGGAATCCAGGTAGAAGGAGGAGTTCTATGAAAGACTAGAACTATTCAATTGTGAAAATCCCTATGGGGGTTTAGAACAGCCTGCCTATGTAAACCGCCTTGGATTAAAGTCTGAGGAGAAATCTGATGACCAAAGAAAGGTGGTATATAAATACCTGTATAAATAAATAAATTTAGAAGAGCTTCACACCATGGAAATCATCATCTTATGTCTGTAATGTGTCCTTCCCTCCGGACTTGTCTGGTGGCCACTGACACTGGCATGGAGACTCTAGCTAGAGACTCATTTTCAGTGTTACAGCTGAAGCAGTCATAGCTTGCCATAAGGTTGCTGTTGGCAGCTTTCCTGTAAGTGGTAAGGTGAGTGGCCTGGTTCTTACAGAAGAAGAACTTGTTCTGTCCTTGGAACAGATTGTGCTCTCTTCCATGGAATTATTTTGTCAAAGCCACTCACTCCTGCGGCAGTGATAAAGGCTTCCAGGTTAGGTCCAAGCCAAATTTGTTTCTTGTCCGCATGCCTCTTTTGCTGCTTTTTTGGTCCCAATCTCTTGTACCTACTTCAAGTTCAGGCACTTGATCTTGCAAAAAGTGCCATTGTTAGAGATGGGAGAAAACAGTTTTATTTTTTCGCAGATTTTGGTGTTTCCCAAAGTTAGAAGTGCAGAAAGCAGTGTCATGTGTTTTTATTCAAAATTTACATTATCATTTTAGATTGTGATTGTTTTAAAAGAGTACTAGGTAGGTGATATAGGTGGTATAGTGCCAGTAGATAACAGTTACAGTCAGTACCCATGCACACCCACATTAAATAATAAATAAAAACCAAATGAAAGGGTTTTTTTGGGTTTTCTTTGCAGATTTTGGTTTCTTTTAAAACAAAAATGAGAAGTGCAGATAGCGGTGTTATGTGTTTTTTTATTTCATTATCACCATTTTCTCCCATCTGTAGCCATTATCTCCAGTTCTTTGCACCTAGACCAAGCCTGTAAAATACCATGTGTTTTTTTTCTCCCCAACTTCAGATTAATGCCTCCTTTAGAGCCTGAAGAAGTTGCCAAGAGAGTAATGAAGGGAATACTCACCAACGAGACAATGATTTTTGTTCCCACTTTTCTGAAAATTACTGCAATGCTGGATAGGTAAGACTGATGAACAATAAATGCCAACTGCTAAATTTTTACTTTTAATGATTCAGGCCCAAGCAATGATGCTGAGCTGCCTCTGTTGCGTTTGAGCTGTTACTTCCAAGTAGACAGTAGTCTGTAAAGAACTAAAATGATCATTTCATCTCCTTCTAGATTCCTTCCGACTCGTGGAGTGAAGGCTTTGTGGCGGCTGAATGGTCTTAAATTTGATGTTGTCGTTGGGTACAAGGACAAATAAGAAAATGGGCCTCTTCTCGAGGCTTGCATGCAATTTCGGTCCCATTATTAAGTTTTTGAAGCTTTAATGTGAAATTTAAGAAGAGCTGACCCACAACAGAAACTTACAAATAACCCAACAAATGTACAAATTGAGTAGAGGGCACACAACTGGGGTAATACCCTGTGCCTAACTTAATTCCTCCCCTCCCCCATGTTAGTAAGTTCATGGTAATGAGAAACTATGATATTTTCCTGTTTGAAATGAATGAAACTCCATCTCAGTCAGATTCCTTCAAGAAAAAAATGAGGGGGGAGGGGCAAAGCAGTGGATGCAGATATCCCTTAAACACAGAATTCTACCATTTCCCCCTTCAAGAACTAAGAGCCCAATCCTAGGCATGTCTACTCAGAAGTAAATTCCAATATTATCCATGAAACTTACTCCAAGGTAAGTATGGATAGGACTGTGGCCCAATCAATATGCCTGCAAGACACTTTGTATATTGCATTATCATGGTTGCAATTTTAGAGGAAGAGAGAGGAAAAATTTACCCCCTGTACTTTAGATATTGGAGAGGGGCATCAAGTAGTACAACACTTCAGTCTTTGGGATGGGAAGAGTACATGAACTACTTTAAATGAGTAGCTGCCATAAGATTGTGGAATGAGATAATGTTCCTGAGAGCAAAGTATAAACTGAAGTGTGTTGGGCCTACTTTGGGTTGGCAACCTTCAGTCTCGGAAGACTATGGTATCGCGCTCTGGATGGTGGTTCTGGCACAGCGTCTAGTGTGGCTGAAAAGGCTGATTCGGGAGTGACAATCCCTTCCACACTGGGAGCAAGTGTAGTGTGTCCCTGGTCTGTCTCCCTGGCTGTGGGCCTACGTACCATAATAAACTACCTACTTTGAGGCTTGGCTTTTCATGTTTTTGGTGGTGTTGTTTTTTTCCATTTAAGCCCTCTGTGGCTTGTGGCTCTCAATCATCCATCTAGGACCAAAACCTGGAACCTTCTGCATGCAGAGCATGAGCACTACTACTGACCTATGGAAGGATGTGGTGAAATGTCACTTTCAGTGTCAACCAAGTTAAGATTTAACAGTGAGAGTTGGTTCGTGGCTCATCTCAGCAGGATCTCTTGTGCATGGGACAACTTGTGTCAGTGGTTCATAGGAACAGTGTAATGTCAATGAGGGAGGGTATCTGATGGAAGATCACAGATTAGTCTCCATGGGGTGGGGGGCGTGTCAGGGATTCCAGGGCTCAGATAGGAACCTAGAATCTGGATAGCAGACTACTAAAGACAATGTGCATTCAGCTTGAGACACGGAACAGAAAGTGCGTGGATTGGGCAGTCCTTATATAAACAAGGAATTTTGCAGAATAGTAAGAGTCTGGCCACCTGTCTTTATCAACAGAGCAGCACCAAGCATGAAGCTCATTGCTTCATTTCAAGCTCCAGCAGTGCGGGCCTGAATTGTTTGCTATGAGTGGCAGATGGACCCTGTGGTCACTGGCCAGCTTCATAGCTGCCTCATCTTGCCCCCCAGGACCTTCCTCCTCATTCTGCTGTTCTATGCTTTGATATGGAGCAGCAGAGAAAGATGACCTGCTGCATGTCCCACCCATGCAAGACATTAGCCACAAGTTAGCCTTTTTCTTAGGAGAGAACCACAGTCACCAGGAGAGGTAGAGCACCCCAGTTCCTTTGTCTTTGGATCTGCTACTTGGCCTGACTGGCAAACCAACCATGAAGATGACATTAAAAGTGCCTCGTATTACACTGAGCTACTGCTTGAACTCCTATGCATTTTTACCCAAGAGTAAGCTCCATTGAACTTAAGAACATAAGAACAGCCCCACTGGATCAGGCCATAGGCCCATCTAGTCCAGCTTCCTGTATCTCACAGCAGCCCACCAAATGCCCCAGGGAGCACACCAGATAACAAGAGACCTGTATGCTGGTGCCCTCCCTTGCATCTGGCATTCTGACATAGCCCATTTCTAAAATCAGGAGGTTGCACATGCACATCATGGCATGTAACCCATAATGGATTTTTCCTCCAGAAACTTGTCCAATCTCCTTTTAAAGGCTTCCAGGCCAGACGCTGTCACCACATCCTGCGGCAAGGAGTTCCACAGACCGACCACACGCTGAGTAAAGAAATATTTTCTTTGTCTGTCCTAACCCTCCCAACACTCAATTTTAGTGGCTGTCCCCTGGTTCTGGTGTTACATGAGAGTGTAAAGAGCATCTCCCTATCCACTCTGTCCATCCCATGCATAATTTTGTATGCCTCAATCATGTCCCCCCTACTTATTTCTAAGTAGCCATGCACAGAATTGCACTGTAGGAAAGGTAAGAGCAGAATCAAGGTGGGAAGAGAAGGGAGTCAAACCCCTTTACCTGCAGCAGGGACTTCACACGTGCACCTTCCACTTAATGCTGTGCTAGAGTGTGAGTTTGTGTGTGTGCATGTGTGGGGAGAGCTCAGTTGGTTCTACACACACATGATGGCAACGTAGTCTAGTGACTAGGCATGTGCACTAACTACAACCCATAAGTAACATGGGGAAAATGGGCACCTCTACACATAGATGACAGTAAACAGTAAACACACTTGCGGGCTGTGTGTGGAACACAGGTGGGTTGCAGGTTGTGTACCATTGCTTGAGATTCCCTGGGAAGTGGGAGTGGGGCAGTGATGAGACCAAGGTGGGGTAATGGTGATTGTGTGGTACAACAATAGCACAGACATGGCAGTGGATTCCGTCATCCTGGAAAACTGTCTCTTGAAGCAAGCAGTTTGAGTTGCTTCATCATAAGGTAAAAAACAAACAAAAACCTGAATGAGCAAAAGAGTTGCTTCATGTGTGTGAACTGGCTCCAAGCCTGTGCTGAGAGTTACACTGCCAAATAAGATGTCCTTGTACATGGCTTGATACTGTCCTGCCAAGTCAAAACAAACAAGGTTACACCAGCTGAAACTGCATTATGGGCACAAAGTTGTTAATCAGGGATGATGTACACCTCCATTTTGCTCCCCCCTCCACCTGGAATGACTTCAAAGGGGAAGGGGAGGGCCATTTGCACACCATGGTGAAGCGCCTTGCAAAACTTAGCACTTTGCACCCCCTCTAGCTATGCCACTGGATGGCGCTGAAGTTTTAATACCTTGGCTTAGAATATTAACTTGAATGACTTGTAATGCAAACCTCAATGATTACAACTCCCAAATTCTTTTCCAGATTAGATTTTAATCTGAGCAGCAGGATAGTTCAGTTTTCCCTTACTTTAGCAGCAGCAGAAAAGAGAAAGAGTCAGTGGTCTCTCTCTCTCCCACCCTCCTAGGCTCCACTCTTGATGCCTGGCAGCCAGTCAAGTCTCACGAACTCTGGGAAATCCATATCAGATTCAATGGACCTAAGTACATAATTGTGGTTTATTTATATATAAAGGAGGAATACACTTTTCACAATATTGTTCTGGGACTTTTAATGCATGTTTAAGATGAACAGTAGATGGGATTTCTTCTAGAAGTTATGCGATCATAGACTAAGGATTATAATTAAAAAAATGTTAAGAAGCTTCATCGTAGATTGCTTGGCATCAATCAAACTTCTGAACAATCGTTTCTTGAGTGTCACCAAAGAAGGAATGTACACAGAGATCCTATTGTCCAGTAGTGCTGGCGGAGCGTATGCTCTGCTGGTGTGCACTGTTCCAGAAGTGCCGTAAAGCAGTTTGTGACAGCATGAAGACCAGGAGTGCTGGCAGGAAGACTGGAGCCTTCCCACTGCCACAAGCAACCATAGCCTGTTGCTGGTGCCAGCATTCTCACTGGAACAGGTAAGTCTGGTGTTGGTTGGGCAAAGGGTGGAACAGGGTGCAGATGGACAGATTGGGAGGGGGTGGGTAGATTGGACCTGGGAGGGGGATGGGATCAACGGCACCAACTCATTCCATATCTTATTCCCCTTCCTGGGCCTTATCTGCCAACACAGATTAACTTAGACTTGCGCCAACGATATCACTGGTGCAGGTTCAAGTTGACCCCATTGCGGCTGCTGGGGCTTAGCTGGGGCAAGTGGACAAATGTCAAGGGGGCCTCCAGCAGCTGACATCCTTCTGTGGGAAGCAGCATAGCCGGGGTTGGCGCTGCCGCATCGCCGTGTGGGAATTTAGTTAGGATTGGGCTGTCCAACTCTCAAGTGACTCTAACATTTGCATTTAGTAGGAAAAGTCTGTTGCACCTAAAATTTGATCAGGACCGATTAACTTAATGCTCTTTTTCCGTGTTGTATCCAATAACGGCATCAAATTTTACTTCATGGATCTTGTTTAAAGCTAGCAAGGCACGTTCAGGCAGAATTCTGTAAGAAAAATTAGAACACATCATTCATTTGTACTTCTTATCAAAGTCACAACTTAAAAATCCAGCTCTTGCTCTCTCAGGGTATCATGTACGTACTTTTCCAGTAGTAACCCGACTTTTAGAAGTGGTGGAAGAAAAATCATTTTTTGGTTGCAAAGTATTCCATCCACGAGTTTTTCTGCAACCTTTTCAGCCTCCAGCAATGGCAACAATCTAAAGTTAAATGAAAACACGCTTTAAAGGATAGCTCTTACATCATGGGAGTATGACTGCTTGAGATTCCCGTTTCAACACAGTTGTAATAAATATCCAGAATGTTTGTATATATTACTAATTAACTGCAGCCCTGAATTTTAATAGAAGAGACTGATGGTTCCTTTTTTGGAAATGTGACTCCAGTTCTATAAACCCAAAGAGGATTTACAGTGCAATTCTATGCAGAGGTAAGTCCCACTGAGATCAACGGAGCTTCCTCCCAAGTAAGGGTGCATACGATTGCATGCTTAGTTGCAGCTGCAATGACTCACAGCTAGTTACTTTTAAAATTCAGAGCACAATACAGAGGACACACTTGGCTGGTGCAAGTCCCTTCCACAGGCCCAGCAGTGTTGCACATGTGCTGTAAAGCATGTTTGCAACTACTCTAGAGGAGACTGGGCTGATGCAAGGATGCATGCAGGTCCACAGGGGCCAGATCCAGCCTCTGCAATGTCAAAAGCAGGTAGGTTTGTGCCAGCCAAATGTGGCCTGGGCAGGTGGTTTGGGAGGATGCCATGAGGGGGGAACAGGGGCTTTTTTAGGCAGGGGAGGATGAAGAGAGGTGGGCTGGGGTATAGACTGGGCCTGAGAGGTGGTGGGACTGGCCTTGGCACCTTAGGCCATACCCTAATCATCCCTCCCAGCGTTACACCAGGCTGCTCAGTGGCACAGGTCCAAGTAGCCCCATAGGGGCTGGCTAGGGCATTACTTGGGGTAAAGGGATAAATATCCCCTTACTCCAAGTTGCACCATAGCCACCTTCTAATCCGCACTGAATATGGCACAGGCCAGTTGGCCTGCCTGTTTCAGCGCAGATTAGAACTGGGCTGTCACAAGTTGTCTAAAGCTGCTGGTGTTATGCCACAGCAATTAGGTGCCTAAAGAAATAAAGTCAACAGTTCTATTAAACAAGGGCATTTACCTATGAGTTTGAGGAAGTTGCTGGATCCCAGCCAGTTTATTTCATTATAAGAGACAATTAAATTGAAAAGGTAAACCACAGAATTTTTTTTTGGGGGGGGGGCTTTTGCACTAATAAGACATACAATTCCCATTGTCTCATCATCCTTGCAGCTTACCTTGTGCTTGGGTGTTTTATAAAGCCAGTGTTTACAAAGGTAGGACAAAGACATGTGGTTTGGATCCCATCCTTGCCCAGTGCAGCCAATTCTTGAGTCAGACCTCTGTGAAATCCAACTGCAGCAAACTTGCTTGAACTGAGGGGGGAAAAGCAGAGGTAATTTTGCTTGAAAATTATGATTACATAAATGTGTGTGTGGCATTTCTTAAAGGCAAAGAACTTAAAAGTCCTTTAAGAAAGATTCTCAGGATGCTTTACATAAAAAAAGATACAACACAATAAAAGATACAACACAATAAAGGAGTATTTATTTAGCTCAAGTTAATATTTGCTGGACCTATTGCACTGGGGACATGAAGGGTTTTGAAACATAAATTGCTAATATAGGTAAGATAGCATAGTAAAAACAATTGGAGAAGTAAGGGCCCAGTCCTAAAGCTCTTTAGCACCGGTGCCGGGTGTCACAAATGTGCACATCTGTGGCATCTGGAGAGGAAAGGAGCCTCAGTGCCGTGTGGAGGACTGACCGGTGGGGTGGGACGGAGGAGGAGAGAGGCAAAATGGGGTGGAAGGAGGAACCAGGATGGGAGGGGGATGGGACTCCATGCCAGGTGTGTTGGCTTGAACTCTGTGTCAGGCCAGAAGACCTGAAGGCAAAATGGCTAGCACAGACTTGAGAAGCCCCATTGCCAGGGTGACTAGATAGCCAATGGAAGACACACTGCCTGTACCTTTAACCACTGTATGGAAGAGGGAATTTTGGCAGGTGCAGCTCAACATAGAAGAGTTTTAAAAGCTGCACCTGCCAAAATGCCTTCTTCTATACAATGGTTAAAGGTACAGAATGTGTCCTTCATTGTAATTGATCACCCTTCCCATTGTGGGGCTTGGGGCTTCCCCCAAGGAGATTTCCAGTGGCTTCCCAGTGCCTGCTGGATACAGTGGTAGCCACTTCAGTGCTGCACTGGGAAACTCGGGATTGGGCTTTAGGCTGCAATCCTATCCACCGATCTGGGAGTAAGCCCAACTGACTATAGCATGACTTAGTTCAGAGTAGATATGCATAGGATTGGGCAGTAAGACAAAAATTATCCAGACCGAGAGCTTTACCACTCAAAAGTATCCAGCTTTTGGCTCTCAAGTGACTCTAACGTTTGCATTTAGTAGGAAAGTTCAGTTGCTGCTGAAATTTGGTCAGGGCTGAGCAGCCTCACATTCCATATGATACAAAAATATAATCAATCACTTAAGTGGCAGTTTGCTACCTTTATGGCAGCCAAATGTTGTCAGATGAAGACAAATTCTTCCATGTCACTTCAGTTTGATAACAATGCAGGCAAGAAAAACATTTCAGTGTTGATTATTTGAATCAAAATAGGCACCCAGAGGAAAAAAATTAATTTTTCACTCTATGGGAAAAGGAAACTTTTTCCTTTTGGGCTAGAATATTTTTCAACTTCCTGCCCCCTCATGGAGGTGGCCAGAGAAGCATCCCTGTTTTGCTTTATTTTTGTGGCGTCTGCTCAAGTTTTGTGCTGAATGAGCAAAGGGTCCTGAGATGGTTGCACCAATGTTGGTTGCACCTGGCCTCACCGGGATGCTGGCGAATTGAGACCATAAGACCGCTAAATCCATCTTCTTTGTAACAATCCAATTCTCTAATGTGGGATAAAATATCAGGCAGAGAAAACGTGCTAAGGACTGTTATTCATTCCCTTTTGAAAGAGGAAACAGTGTTTAGACACGCGATGAGCTAACTGACATTCAGGTTATTAATTACTCTTAACACTGGATCCTTTATTTAAAAAATGATTTCATTTTGTCTTCATCACGCTTGTCTCTGGTCTTGACTGTAAAAGCATCCTTTTGTGCTAATAGGGAAGTCTCTATGATACATACCAATAAGACACCAAGAAAGGAACTGTCAAGTGCCCACCGATGGATGCAATTGTCACAATATGACCATGGTTATTTTCCATCATTGCTGGCAAGAATGCTTTTGTTGTCTTGAAGTTTAAAAAGAAGGGGAGGGAAAACATCTTTAATACTGATACATGGCATTTCATTAAAAAAAATTTAGAACAAGGCTGTTTAAACATAAATCTATTACGTGCTGCTCACAGATTTGCTTACATGTGTTCAGTTCACAGTGCTGGCCAGGTCCCCCAACTGCTGCTTGTTGGCAGAAAGTCTGGATGGGGGGCTCTATGCTTATAGTTAAGTGTACATAGATTTTCAATAGAGATCACCTGATTGCACATGGATCCTGACTCTGTGGAGAGCCTACACATGTAGGCCGCCCTTTCAGACTTTATGCTGGACATGCAAAGATTGGGCATGAAGCAAGTGGGAATATCAACACTGCAGGCCAAGCCAGTAATATAGTGCTCTCATTTCTTGCAATTCTAGGTTTATTCTTACATAATATTGTTCTACTTCCCTATTTTCCCAACCTATAGGAAGTTCAGGACTTCTTTAGTATCCTGATTATTTACAAATAGGCACTCTGAGGTTGTAGAGATGTAAATATACCAATTCACAAAATCATCAGTCTTCCCATCCTTTTCACCCCAAACAACCATGTTCTTAGCACAGCAGCAGTCAAATATCTCCTTTTTTACCATTTTAGGGCCCAATCCTATGCTGGGTCCCTGCCCCATGGTACAGTGGCACCGAAACAGGGGGCAGGGAAGCAGCTGGAGTTCTCCTTGTGTAGAGCCCTTACCCAGTGTAGAGCTCTGGCAGGACCTATGGGTCTAACTCAGAGCTGTGCCTGTTATTTAGCTGGCACAGAACCAAGGAGACCCATGTCGGGCTCTGAGGAATGGGAAGGGGGATAAGATTTGGAGGCAGCCTCTACCGCTGTCCTGCCTCCTTCCCTGGCCTGAACTGTCTCTGGGTCATCCTCCCCCGACCCAGCTCTGTGTCTCTCCACCTTCCTCCTGCCCCAGAATGCCTCCCTGCTGTTTGGTGGCCAACTTACTGCCACAGGCTCCTGTTGGTCCTCCTGCTGGCTTGAAGGCCCAGCACTGCCTGGCACTGGCCGTTCCACTGGCGCCTCTCCCCTCCAGCCACCACAACATGCCTTATGGCATGTTTGCGACGGCTGTTGCCAGGGCAGTGCCAGGGCTGCTGGTGTTGCCCAGCAGTTGAATCAGGTTGTTAGTAGACCATAAATGGTTGGTGGTGAGTATTCTATTCTCAATTTTGGATGTCCAACTTTTGGAAAATGCAGAGGTCAGATTTTGTATTTTTCTTACCATATAATGGTATGTATACACCATATAATGGTGTATGTTTTAACACCAGCCACAAGTTATTTATTTGAAAACAGAGTATCTGGCATGCCCTGACTTTGGTTTCTATTTATAACTGTAACGATCTATTAGTGATTTTTATACTGCATTAAAACTTTAATACTGTACTGATATTTACCCAGTAGTGAGCAAGAATGTTGACCTGAAATGTTTTTTCTATTTGCTTGTCCTGGGTGGAAAGCAGATCTGCTGTTGCTACCACACCAGCATTATTCACCAAGATGCTAACATCTCCTATATCTCTTTTCACCTTTAAAATACAAGAAACAGAAATTATGGACATTCAGCAATGGGCAAGATTTAACTGCACTTCTTGTAGACAGGTGGAAAGGAATAACATTTTTACTGTAAGCAAACGGTCTTATGGGTCTCATCCACACCAGAGAAACTGGAAAAACAGAGTTGTTAAAAAAAAAAAATTAAGTTCAGCTTTAGGGAATTTAGGAACAACTTCATACAAACATTTTCATACCATCCCCCCCCCCCCTTGTGATCATCCACATTCATGTACAGGACTTCACTAAGAATTACATTAATTTTTGACCTAGAGGTTCACTTTTGTAGCAAATTCTGCTTTTTGTCAGCACCAAGAAACAGGGCTGAAATCATGGGAATTGTTCCAAAATGTATCCATGCCTCATAGATTTACATGTCTAAGGACAATTTTGTGAAGAAAATTGAGTAACGAGGATCATTGTGTGACTTAGAGGAAGGCCATACATTGTTATTGCTGTGTTACTGAAATTCCCAGTGGAACTTGCTTGTAAAGCCCCCTTGATATGTGAAGGGGGGTTCCAACTCTTTTCTTGTGTACTGATTCCTTAATTGTTCCTTTACCCAGAGTAAGCCTCCATGGCATTGTGGGGTCTACTTGGACCTGCAGTAGCTAAATAGCTGGCGCAGGTTCACATGGACCCTTGCCATGAGATCAGGTACAGAAGGGTGTTGGGATTCAGCTGAACCCATCCCCTTCCCAGACCCAGCCCTCCCATTCCCATCCCGTTACACCCTCCCCTAACCCCCGTTGCTGCATCCATTCGTTGTCCCCCAGTCCCTGTTCTGCTCTCCTACCTCCCCACCATCTTATCTGGGCCAGCAGGCAAAACCTGATCCAGTGGCATAGCTGGGACATTTGACACCTGGGGCCCATAAATTTTTGTCACATTTTTATACCACCCTTCCTCTAAGGAACTCAGGGTGGTGTACAAGGTTCCTCCCCTTATTTTGTCCTTCCAACAATCCTGTGAGGTAGGTGAGATGTATATGATGTTAAAAATGTATAGGATATAAAAAAACATGATGAGTAAAAATCGGACAAAGGAGGTAGAAACAGGTAAAATGAAATCCTTGGACAAAGTCCTTTTCTTAAACCACTTCTGCCCAGCATTGCTTACATGCAACAGGGATCAAGTGTATACACATGTGGGCTGGGCAGAAATGGGTTAAATCATTCTACAGTACATTATGGAGGGGATATAAGTAATGGAAGAAACAGTAAATTCATAGGCACAATTGCAATGTAGTAATTTTTTATGAGTCTATTTTTTTTTTCTCAAATCCTCCCTGGCACTTTTATTGGCCAGCAAAAGAAATTTTTGGGTCAGACATACAGAATTCCCACCTTCTCTGCTGCTCTGTAGATCTCCTCTTTTACACTGCAGTCCACCACATAGGCATGCGCTGTGGCTCCCAGCTTCCTGCATCCTTCAGCTGTTGCCTCAATAGCACTCTACAGTGGAAGACAAGAATCCTGGATCACTTCTGCTCTTCCTTTCAGTCATATACAAGTTGATTTTTTTTTTTAAAGAAAGCTTTACCTTGAGCAAGATCACAGAACTAATTTCCAATGCCAACCCTACTAACATATTTTCAGTCCTTGGATGCATAAAGTTATCATGAAAAGCAGCATACCTCAGTGGCATAGCTAGAAGGGGAGCAATGCACTAAGTTTTGCAGGGAGCCTCACCATGGCATGCAAGGGGGTCCTCCCCCTCCCCTTTGGAGCCATTCCAGGCAGTGGGAGCAAAACAAAGGCATATGCCTAGAATGGCTCTGAAGGGAAGGTGGAGGGGCCCTTTGCACACTGTGGAGAGGCTCCCTGCAAAACTTAGTGCTTTGCATCCCCTCTAGCTACACCACTGGCATGTTTTTTAAAACAGGGGTGCCCAAACCCCGGCCCTGGGGCCACTTGCAGCCCTCAAGGCTTCTCAATGCGGCCCTCAGGGAGCCCCCAGTCTCCAATGAGCCTCTGGCCTTCCGGAGATTTGTTGGAGCCCACACTGGCTCAACACAACTGCTCTCAGCATGAGGGCGACTGTCTGACCACTCGCATGAGCTGTGGCATGAGGGCTCCCTCCACTACTTGTTGTTTCACGTCTGTGATGCAGTAGCGGCAGCAAAGGAAAGGCCAGCCTTGCTTTGTGCAAGGCCATTTGTAGGCCTTGAGCTATTGCAAGACCTTCATTCATTCATATAAGTTCATCTTTAATATATTCATTTATGTAAACTTATGTAAATTTATTCAAATTTTAAATGTAAATTAATTCTTCCCCCCCCCCCCCCGGCCCCTGATACAGTGTCAGAGAGATGATGTGGCCCTCCTGCCAAAAACTTTGGACACCCCTGTTTTAAAAGCATAATCAGCAGGTTTTTCCTTTACCACCAAGGTACCTGTACACACAGGAGATTAGAAGCTCCTCACATTTTACTCCTAGCAGGTGCCGCAAGTTTGGAAAGACTGCCTAACCCTTCACAACAGTGCTATATTGCCTTTCCCAACCCTGCTGCAACATAAGTGTTCCTTGATTCTCCAGGCTAGGAGAAGTCTAGGAGCACCATTATGGGATTTAGGTTTCAATCCTTATCCTGTGCACACTTACCTGGGAGTAAATCTCATCAAACTCAATGGGGTTTCTGCGTACTTCTCAGTGGCGTCATTAGGGTTTGCTTCACCCGGAATGGGAGGCTAGCGCGTCACCCCCATGATGGATCTCATTCCATGCAGTGGGGGCTCTGGTTGGTGGTTGTGGTGATGCATCATTGCCCCACTGCAGTGGTTTTTTGGCAATAACTTTTGATATTTCAGTACGGTTTGTTCCACTGCATTCTACATGAAATTACGCAATCAATGATATATAACATGATTGCATAATTTCATGTAGAATGCAGTGGAACAAACCGTGCTGAAATATCAAAAGTCAAATACCAAATATCAAAATTTTGATATCAAAATATCGCTAAGGGTGCGGGGGGGTGATGTGCCCACGGCGATGATACCACTACTGGCAAACTTTTTAAAATCTTGGTATTTTTGAATAATAACACCAATGATAAATAACATGATGTTAATAATAATAATAATAATAATAATAATAATAATACTAACAACTTTATTTTTACCCCGCCTTTCTCCCCGAAAGGACTCAAGGCGGCTTACAACAGGTTAAAACAGATTAAAAACATAATTTAAAAACAGATAAAAGTATATTAACACATATCATAACAAAAAGTAGTCAGGTAGAAAGAGCACAGAGCAGCAAATCATAAAAGAATCAGGCCTGTAACCAAGTATTTAAAAATATTCAAAAATACCAAGATTTTAAAAAGTTTGCCAGTATTGGTATCATCCCTGTGGGCATATCACCCACACCCCTGCACCTTTAGCGATGCCACTGGTACTCATGGATAGGAGAGTACTAGACATTCAAGGGGTCTTGTAGCACTTGCTCCTCACCCCTGGCTCAGGTTGGGGGGGGGACTCCTCCTCCCCTGTTGAACTCACAGTCCCTGCTGTGAGCAGCTGTACCTACAGCACATGGGCTATAGGTTTAGACACATTTTTTTTTAAAAAGTCATAAAATTGACAAGAAGTCTGCCCACATATTTTAGTCTCAAACTCAAACCATTTCATGCACGTGAATGAGGTTGCTGCCACACTTTTTCTGCAGGAACAGCAGGTGTCAATCCAAACAATTTCAATGCCTTTTCCTAAATGGACTGGACTTCCCACTGCCTTTGTCTGTAAAATCCTTTTGGCACGGAGACTCTTGAAAATAAAGTTAGGTCCATTCAGTGGCGGTCCTGGGCTTTTTCCCACCTTGGGCTGCCACTCTGTTTGCTACTTCCCCTGCCCCTGAAGTAATTGCGGTGACCACATCACATCACCACAATTGCTTCTGGAATCACACCAGACCGTCCATTAAGCACAGCGTACTTACAGGCAAAAAACATTTTCTCAGTGCCACACAAGAAGTCAGGTCCGTTTTTCTCTCCAGCTAACTTCTGACCAACACCCAGCCCAGGCTATTGCAAGTAAATACAATTGAAATTAGTGGGGCTTACTTCCTGGTAAACATGGACTGACTAAGGCCCAAGTCCTAACCCACTTTTCAGCACTGGCATAGTGGTGCCAATCGGGCATATGCTGCATCCTGCAGTTGAGTGGCACTCATGGAGCCTTCCTCAAAGTAAGGGAATGTTTATTTCCTTACCTCGGAGCTGCATCTGTGCTGGAAAGTGGATTAGGATTGCGCCCTAAATCATTCTATTCATCCAGGATTTTTACTACTACTCATCATTCAACTCATTCTACTCACCCCCCACACAGTATTCCCCCCCCAAAGAGCAATATTTCATTTCCTTGCTCATTCTCTGTTCCAAAGGTAGAAGGATGTATACCTTGTTAATATCCCAGAGAACCAATTTGCTTTGACGCTTTGCAAATTCGTAGGCTGTGTTTCTCCCGATGCCATGCCCGGCTCCCGTGATCAGCACAATCTCACCGCTGACAGATTTTCTCTTTGCAGGAATAAAAAGTTTCACCAAGGCCTCCAGGTAGGAGAAAATTATGATGACTGAAAGCCAGAGGATTTCAAGTACAAGGTTCATGTTTCTCACTCCTACCCACTTTCTGCATTGTGACTTGACTGACAGTTGGCAGGGCTTTTATACAACAGGCTATTCATTTACTAGAGATTACAAAAAAAGTTGCCCATAATGCAGCAGGAAAATGCTTAGAGCAGTGTTTCTCAAACTGTGGGTGGGTCCCTATTCATTTCCATATTTTATTTTTAATATATTAGGCTTGATGCTACCATGGCACGTGACTGCATTTGGGGAAATGTTACAGAGCTGTACTTTTTACAAGCTACTCTGTATATGTTTTTAACAATGACAATCAATGGTACATGGGTAGGATTGCAGTCTAGGATTGTTAAAAATTTTCCTGCTCGATGATATCACTTCTGGTCATGACATCACTTCTGGTGGATCCTGACAAATTCTCATTCTATAAAGCCCACATCCTCATTGTGATCTCCTAATCTGTGCTGCCAGTTACTGTGTTTACAGCACAATCCTGTGCGTCTTTACTCAGAAGTGAGCCTCAGAGAGTTCAATGGGCTTTAGTCCAAGGTAAGTGTGTATAGGATTGCAACCTTAATTAATCAATTTGCTATTTAGAGTTTAAATAAATAAATAAACAAACATGCAAGCACAGTGAAATGAATACTGTCACATTGAGCCCAATCCTGTGCATGTCTGCTCAGAAGCGAGTTCCATGATAGCTAATGGGACCTAGTTCCAGGTAAGTGTGCACAGGATTGCAGCCTCAGGACCCAATCCTACCCAACTTTTCTGCACCAGTGCAACCATAATGCAGCCCTGAGGTAAGGGAACAAATTTTCCCATGCCTTGTAGAAGCCTCTGTTACTGCCTCCCCACCACAGGCTACTGTCTCCAGGCTCCATTGGCATGGCTGCAGGGGCGTGGGAAAATTGGATAGGACTGGGCCCACAGTCTGTTGGCATGGAGTCTCCAGGACAGGGCCAGTCCCAGAGTTCTTTACACTGAGATGGCATGCCAAATGCTGCGTCCCCTTACCTCTCCTTACCTGTGCCAGCCTCTGCTTCTCCCACTCTCCAATGTTCTAGCTCAGCATTCTCCTCCCTTCCCATTTCCTCTTCTCTGTCCCCTTCTTTTTTTTTTTTTCCAATCCAGAGTGCGGAAGTAGGAGGAGTAGCAGTGGAGGCGAGTAGGTGAACAAAGATGGGCACCCCCAATCTGCTGCCTGAGGCAACTGTTTCAGTTGGCCTCGGGAATGGAGCCAGCCCTGTCCCCAGATGTCTATTGAAAGCAAACCTGGAGATTTTAAGAGGACATTGTGTATGTCATGTTGGGAAAAACGGTCGCCAGGAATAGTTTCAGAGTTGAGAAACCTAAATTTGCCCTTAGCAAACCGCCTTACAAATGGCTTAAAGCTGTGGCTCTCACACATTTAGCACCAGGACCCACTTTTTAGAATGAGAATCTGTCACGACCCACCAGAAGTGATGTCATGACTGGAAGTGAAATCAACAAACAGGAAAATTTTTACTATCTTAGGCTGCAGTCCTGTCCATGCTTACGCAAGAGTAAGTCCCATTTACTGTCATTGTTAAAAGTCGTTAAAAATATAGAGTAGCCACCTGAAATTGGATTGCGATGAGTCCTGGTCCACAGTTTGAGAAACACTGGCTTAAAGGGTAGAGTGTCATAAATCTTACAGACAGAAGGATATTGAATGTGCATTTTTTGAACTTAGGAGTTTTTGTATTTTATCTTTTTAAAAATTAAATCAAGTAAATAAATAAAATAAATTAAAATCGAGTATCAATATACAACATTTTAAAACAATTTTACACACAATTGCAAAATGACCCTTGCATGTGTCTCTCCTATATTTATCTATGTTCAATGCAGCAGTATTCATAAAATAAAAACCCCTCTCTTTAACAAAGTCACGTCAAAGGTTTTAGCATAATCAACAGTTCTGCAGTACTTTTCAGTGTGCAAAGGACAATCAAAATTACCTCATTTATTGTACTTTACCCCCTTGCCACACAGATAATAGTAAGATAAACGAAGTCCGTTGTTCTCTGGTGCCAGAAAAAGCAATTCTTCCATTTGTCCCAGAATGAAAAACAAGCACTATTTGTTCTTTGGCATATACCTGAAATCATTTAAGGTCGGTGAAATCAAAGCAACCCGTTACCTAGTGCAGTGCTTCTCAAACTGTGGGTTGAGATCCACCAGGTGGGTTGCAAGTCAATTTCAGGTGGGTCATAGAATTACTGAGTTGGAAGGGACCTCTAGTCTATCTCCCTGCCTATAGCAGGAAATTCTCCTGCTATAATCCTCCAAGATTTTCTGCTAGGAGGTCCCCATCCATTCAATGTTTATTTTCAATGTATTAGACTTGATGCTACCCTGGTACGTGACTGCATTTGAGGAAATGTTACAGATCTGTATCTTAAATAGGCTACTATGTATATGCTTTTAACAATGATAGTCAATGGGGTTACTCTGGGGAAAGTGTGAATAGGGCTGCAGCTTTGGGATGTTCCGGGATTTTTTAAAAAATATGACACCAACTGCTTGGAAGGGTTAGGAGGGTGCTCCTTTATTTTAAATACATTTTAAAACTTACTTATTGTAAACTTTTAATTTATTTACTTACTTAATTGATTTTGTTGTATGAGGATGTTAAAAGTTTTCTTGCCTGATGATGTCACTTCTAGTCATGACATCACTTCCAGGTTAATGACATCACTTCTGATGGGTCCCAGCAGATTGTCATTCTAAAAAGTGGATAGTGTAACAACTGAGGCTGGAATCATCATAATAGAAAGTCAAGGTTGGCCCATGCAAGGGATTTGGCAAACTATTGTGGGCTCATAGGGTCAGAACATGGCATAATTCTATGTATATTTACTCAGAAGAAAGCTCCATTGTGTTGAATGCTTTCAGGGCTATGCTAAGAAAGTGCTTTATAAATTTATAAACTTTAATAAATAATAAAAAATAAAAAGGCTGTGTCTCTCTCTCCCATGTAAGTTTATGGTGTATGCGTGTACATTTTTTTCTCACAACAACCCTAGGAGGTAGGACAACTTTTAAAAACTGATCAAGCACAGTACTTGGGCTGCAAACCTATGCACTCTCTCCAGGAAGTAAGTCCCATTCAGTTCCATGAGACTTACTCCTGAGTAGATAATCATAGAATTGGAATCATAGAATGTCTGCTCAGAAGTAAGTCCCATTGTAGTCAGTGGGGCTTACTCCCAGGTAAGTGTGGATGGGATGGCAGCCTCAGAGCCCACTCCTAGGCATGTCTACTCAGAAGTAAGTCCCATTGCAGTCAGTAGGGCTTACTCCCAGATAAGTGTGGATGGGATGGTAGCCTCAGAGCCCATTCCTATGCATGTCTACTCAGAAGTAAGTCCCATTGTAATCAGTGGGGCTTACTCCCAGGTAAGTGTTTATGGGATGGCAGCCTAACTTGCCAGCTTTCTGGCACAGGGGAACTACTTTTCCTGGCGCGGAAGGGTACCAGGAACCCAGACGAAAGGATCTCTAGCTTTACATGCGGTCCGCACTTTTTCCTCTCTAGTGCTGACGTCACGGATGGAGGAGCACATTCGGGCCACTAAAGTGCGTCGTCATGGAAACCGCGCAAGCACGCACAGCGCCATTTTTGGCGCGCGCTAGTACCCTAGACTCTAAAAGGCTAGAGTAGCATGTCATGTGACATATTTGAGTGACATGCTATGATTCTTTATGAGCCCACTCTACCCCTAGGCATGTCTATGGTCAAAGCCTTATAGATGAGAAACTCCAAATCCCACAGAGAAGTGTTATTAAATGTGTGTGTTGGCAACCTTCAGTCTTGAAAGACTATGGTATCGCGCTCTGAATGGTGGTTCTGGAACAGCGTCTAGTGTGGTTGAAAAGGCCGATTCGGGAGTGACAATCCCTTCCACACTGGGAGCAAGTACAGTCTGTCCCTGCTCTGTCTCCCTGGCTATGGGCCTTCCTTCTTTGCCTCTTTGCCTCAGTCTGTTGGCCAAGTGTCTCTTCAAACTGGGAAAGGCCATGCTGCACAGCCTGCCTCCAAGCGGGCCACTCAGAGGCCAGGGTTTCCCACTTGTTGAGGTCCATCCCTAAGGCCTTCAGATCCCTCTTGCAGTTGTCCTTGTATCGCAGCTGTGGTCTACCTGTAGGGCGCTTTCCTTGCACGAGTTCACCATAGAGGAGATCCTTTGGGATCCGGCCATCATCCCTTCTCACAACATGACTGAGCCAACGCAGGCGTCTCTGTTTCAGCAGTGCATACATGCTAGGGATTCTAGCTCGTGCCAGGACTGTGTTGTTTGGAACTTTGTCCTGCCAGGTGATGCCGAGGATGCTTCGGAGGCAGTGCATGTGGAAAGTGTTCAGTTTCCTCTCCTGTTGTGAGCGAAGAGTCCATGACTCGCTGCAGTACAGAAGTGTACTCAGGACGCAAGCTCTGTAGACCTGGATCTTGGTATGTTCCGTCAGCTTCTTGTTGGACCAGACTCTCTTTGTGAGTCTGGAAAATGTGGTAGCTGCTTTACCGATGCGCTTGTTTAGCTCGGTATCGAGAGAAAGAGATCATTGAGCCAAGGTACACAAAGTCATGGACAACCTCCAGTTCATGCGCAGAGATTGTAATGCAGGGAGGTGAGTCCACATCCTGAACCATGACCTGTGTTTTCTTCAGGCTGATTGTCAGTCCAAAATCTTGGCAGGCCTTGCTAAAACGATCCATGAGCTGCTGGAGATCTTTGGCAAAGTGGGTAGTGACAGCTGCATCGTCGGCAAAGAGGAAGTCACGCAGACATTTCAGCTGCACTTTGGACTTTGCTCTCAGTCTGGAGAGGTTGAAGAGCTTTCCGTCAGATCTGGTCCGGAGATAGATGCCTTCTGTTGCAGTTCCAAAGGCCTGCTTTAGCAGGACAGCGAAGAAAATCCCAAACAAAGGTTGGTGCAAGAACACAGCCCTGCTTCACTCTGCTTCGGATGTCAAAGGGGTCTGATGTGGAGCCATCGAAGACAACAGTGCCCTTCATGTCCTTGTGGAAAAATCTGATGATGCTGAGGAGCCTGGGTGGACATCCGATCTTGGGGAGAAACTTGAAGAGGCTGTCTCTGCTGACCAGGTCGAAAGCCTTCGTGAGATCTATGAAGGTTATAAAGAGTGGCTGTCGTTGTTATTAAATGTGACTCTTCCCTTTTTCTACCTCTATGTGGCGAGGGGGGGGCGGGGCCAAGCGCTGCAGTTTAGACGGCCTGTGGTGTCTGAGCTGAGGCCGGAAGCTTGACATCCAATGAAAATCAAGGGAGGTTATGTCGTAGAGAGCTCGAGGGAGGCCGGTAGACGCCCCAGGAGGGGCGGGGTCTCGATAGGATGGACGTTCGCGCTGCCCTATCAACGACGCAGAATGGACCAGGGGGCGGGGTGGTGCTGTCCTAGCCTATCCCCGCGAAGGGGGCGGGATGAGAACGAGGAAGAACTGCTGGGGCCTCCTAGGAGAACCAGCCAATCGCAGGGCGGGGATCTGTTGCAGGGGAGCTGCAGGTGAGAAGCACAAGGAGGGAAGCCCTGAGGGTTGAGTGTGGAGGGGCTCTCTTGTTTCCTGGAGTTCCACTGGCGCTGTCCATGAGTAGCCACCTGCATAATAAGAATAGCTTGTAGTGGTCTGTGGAACTCCTTGCCACAAGGTGACAATGAAAGTGAGTGTCGGGGTAGTTAGGACAAAGATAAAATATTTCTTTATGCAACATGTCATTAGTCTGTGGAACTGCTTGCCACAGGATGTGTCTGTGGAACTCCTTGCCACAGGATGTCAATGCAAGTGAGTGTCGGGATAGTTAGGACAAAGAGAAAATATTTCTTTATCCAACATGTCATTAGTCTGTGGAACTCCTTGCCACAGGATGTCAATGAAAGTGAGTGTCGGGATAGTTAGGACAAAGAGAAAATATTTCTTTATCCAACATGTCATTAGTCTGTGGAACTCCTTGCCACAGGATGTCAATATAATTGAGTGTCGGACACTCAAAGTAAAGAAAGTATTTCTTTACCTAGTGTGTAATTAGATAGTGGACCTCCTTGCCACAGCATGTGGAGATGGCGCCTGGCCTAGATGCCTGTAAAAGGGGATTGGACAGATTTCTGGAGGGCAAGTCCATCACAGGTGACAAACCATGGTGGGTACGTATGGTCTGAGATCAGCTGGTCGCTCACCATGAGGGCAAAACAACAACAAAATTTCTTATCCAGTGTGTATTTAGTCCATGGAACCCCTTGCCACAGGATGTGGTAATGGCATCTGGCCTAGATGGCTTTAAAAGGGATTGTACAGATTTCATTTCTCATTTTAAAGCTCTGCTAGAAGAAAAGTCCATCACAGGTTACAAGCCATGATGGGTACGTGCAACCTCCTGATTTTAGAAGTAGGCTGCTTCAGAATGCCAGACGCAAGGGAGGGCACTGGGATGCAGGCATCAGTCATTTGACTTGCTCTCATGGTGGGGCAGTTCTTGTAGATATATTTTACACTTTCAGGGGCAAATCCACTGAAATTGTAAACAGTGATAACTTACCTAAAATAAGGGGAGGGATCTACAACTGAGTATGTTGCTACACAACATATATTGACATATAATGTGGAGTGGCTGTTGTGTTTCCTTGTAGGGAATGAAGAAGAGGTGAGAACACATGGCGCACTGAGATGCTTCCTTCTTGGTCTCCTGATGATGCAGGTTGCTTGATGCCGGGCAAGTGCTGCTTTCTGGGCATACTCGGTTCCCTGTGAACTTATGGCAAGGAATTTTCTGTCCCGAACTGTTACTGTGGTTTCTCTTACTGTAACGCTATCTGCTGTTGCTGCTAGATCATCTTCCTGCCACTATCTCTACCCGCTGTTCCAGGCAGCCAGTAATCTAGCTTACAGGTATTCACGCTATGGGTTGGTACTACTATTTATATCCCTGTTTATGCAACAAATAGAAGCATAGAATCCTAGAGTTGGAAGTGACCAAAATGTCATCTAGTCCAACCCCTAGAGCATCTCCAGCAGGTTTTTGTCAAGCCTCTGCTTGAAGATCTCTAGCAAGAAAGAGTCCACCACCTCCGTCGGCAATCTGTTCCACTGCTGAACCACCCTTGCCATCAGGAATTTTTTCCTGATATCAAGTCTTAATTTCTTCTTTTGCAGTTTGTACCATTTGTTCTGATTCTACTTTCAGAGGCAGTTGAGAACAAATTTGTCCTTTTTTCCATATGACAGCCCTTGTGCGATTGTATCCTCTCTCAGCTTTCTCTTCTCCAGGCTCTTGGGAACATACCAAGTTCCCTCAACCTTCCTTTATAGAGCTTGTTCTCCATCCCTCTGATCATCCTCATCGCTCTCCTCTGAACTTGCTCCAGTTTGACTGCATCTTTCTTAACATGAGGTGCCCAAAATTGGACACAGTACTCCAGGTGAAGTTTAACCAATGCAGAGTTAAAGCGGAACCACAACTTCTGGTAACCTGGAAGCTACAGTTCTACTAATGCAGGCTAAACTTGCAGGCTAAAATATTGATACGGTATAGCTGGAGCTTAATCTTCTAATGTTGCAGATGCTTTTGGATAAACCATGTGAGTGTTTCTGGAGAGATCTTTATTGGGACTTTTTGACTATAAAATTCTCCGTGTTTAGTTTGTTGCAAAGCAGACCTGTGACTAGGCATTTTGTGGTGACCAGGGGCTAAGAAGCTGGGGCATCACTGCAGAGCACAAACACAGGGAGCCTGCTATTCTTAAAGTTCTTATTTAATTGAATTAAATACTATGACCATGAACCTTTGATTTAACAGACTAATGGGGAAAAGGGCGCCCATTAATGCTGAAAGTCCATTAAATCTGAATGTACACTGCTCTAAACAATAAAGGGAACACTTAAACAACACAATGTCACTCCAAGTCAATCACACTTCTGTGAAATCAAACTGTCCACCTAGGAAGCCACACCGATTGACAATCAAGTTCACATGCTGTTGCACAAATGGAGTAGACAACAGGTGGAAATCATAGGCAAGTAACAAGACACCCCCAATAAAGGAGTGGTTCTGCAGGTGGTGACCACAGACCACTTTGCAGTCCCTATGCTTTCTGGCTGATGTTTGGGTGACCTTTGAATGCTGGCAGTGCTGTCACTCTAGTGGCAGCATGAGGCGGAGTCTGCAACCCACACAAGTGGCTCAGGTAGTGCAGCTCATCCAGGATGGCACATCAATGCGAGCTGTGGCAAGAAGGTTTGCTGTGTCTGTCAGTGTAGTGTCCAGAGCATGGAGGCGCTACCAGGAGACAGGCCAGTACACCAGGAGACGTGGAGGAGGCCATAGGAGAGCAACAACCCAGCATCAGGACCGCTACCTCTGCCTTCGTGCCAGGAGGAACAGGAGGAGCACTGCCAGAGCCCTGCAAAATGACCTCCAGCAGGCCACAAATGTGCATGTGTCTGCTCAAACGGTCAGAAACAGACTCCATGAGGGTGGTATGAGGGCCCGACGTCCACAGGTGGGGGTTGTGCTGACAGCCCGACACCATGCAGGACGTTTGGCATTTGCCAGAGAACACCAAGATTGGCAACCTCGCCACTGGCGCCCTGTGCTCTTCACAGATGAAAGCAGGTTCACACTGAGCACATGTGACAGACGTGACAGAGTCTGGAGACGGCAGGGAGAACGTTCTGCTGCCTGCAACATCCTCCAGCATGACCGGTTTGGCAGTGGGTCAGTAATGGTGTGGGGTGGCATTTCTTTGGGGGGCAGCACAGCCCTCCATGTGCTTGCCAGAGGTAGCCTGACTGCCATTAGGTACCGAGATGAGATCCTCAGACCCCTTGTGAGACCATATGCTGGCGCGGTTGGCCCTGGGTTCCTCCTAATGCAGGACAATGCTAGACCTCATGTGGCTGGAGTGTGTCAGCAGTTCCTGCAAGATGAAGGCATTGATGCTATGGACTGGCCCGCCCGTTCCCCAGACCTGAATCCAATTGAGCACATCTGGGACATCATGTGTCGCTCCATCCACCAGCGCCACGTTGCACCACAGACTATCTAGGAGTTGGCGGATGCTTTAGTTCAGGTCTGGGAGGTGATCCCTCAGGAGACTATCCGCCACCTCATCAGGAGCATGCCCAGGCATTGTAGGGAGGTCATACAGGCACATGGAGGCCACACACACTACTGAGCCTCATTTTGACTTGCTATATGGACATTACATCAAAGTTGGATCAGCCTGTAGTGTGTTTTTCCACTTCAATTTTGAATATGACACCAAACCCAGACCTCCATGGGTTAATAAATGTGATTTCCATTGATGATTGTTGTGTGATTTTGTTGTCAGCACATTCAACTATGTCAGGAACAAAGTATTTAATAGGAATATTTCATTCATTCAGATCTCAGATGTGTTGTTTAAGTGTTCCCTTTATTGTTTTGAGCAGTGTATTTATGGCAACACACACACACACATTGTATTATGCAAAACATATGTAACTAGTTTTTAAAGGTGACAATGTCCTTTATTTCTGAACTCTGTTAAATCAAGGTCCATTAAAGTGAGGGGTTCAGTGTACTTAAATTTAGCTTTATCAAGTTTAAATGTAAGGGCTTACAGCCCAATCCTGTGCTTCCCAGTGCCCAGGGCTGCAGCGGTGCCAAAATGGCTACTGCTGCATCTCATGGGGCTGGGAAGCAGCATGGGGTCTATTCGGGGTAAGGGACACACCCTTATCCCATGAAATCCCTCCCTGGTGGGTCTCCTTGGATCTGTGCCTGTTATTGAGCATGCACAGATTTAAGGAGACCTGTGTCAGGTCTCCCAGGCTGGGGGGGGGGGGGTGTTAGGATATGGCAGCAGATCTATTTATGCTTGATGATGTCATAGCATGGCCTGATTGGAGGAGTGGAGCCCACCTGGCTGCTCCACCAGAGAAACCTTTTACCGAGATAGAAAGATCTGGCTGGCCTATCATAGGAGGGTTTGATACTCCAGATATGGTGAATGACTCCCACATCATATAGGGATGTCACTGACTACAATTTGGATGGTAGGGCAAGATCTTGGGTAAGGAACTTTCCAGGACGCTGCCTTCTGTCTTGTCCATATTTTTAAGCCGTAAGTCACATTACTCAAATGGTACAAGATGTGTTAGTATTTTTTGTGTTCCTGAAGTATCTATTGACATTTAGTGCTGAAATAGGGGACCAGTTGTTTACTTTCCCGATCCTGCATCACAATCTATGAAGAACAAGGTTTAATCAGGATTTTCCCTCTTGTGTGCATCTGCTTCTGTTTTTCTACAGCCCATCCTCCGAACATTCATTCCACAGCACAACTGCTAGAATGTTGAGTTGCAAAACTCCAAAACAAAAATTCCATAGCAAAGCGAGGACCTCCCCTTATCCAGGATCAAAGGTGGAACGTGACCAAGTGCCCAACGATAAGGTGTCCTGGTTGGTAGAATGGGAAGACTACAATCCTGTGGAATATACTGCAGGCTCTGTTCTGGCAGGACCTAAGTGGGCTGATCCACTGATTGGGTGAGTGTCAAGGGTGGTCCATCTTCTAGGCAAGGTGATGCGAGTTGCATCAGGGTGGATGGGGGGGGGGGAAAAGAGGACAATGGATTTGGGGTGCTCTTCACCCCAAGTCTGTTGCTGCCACTGCAGACTACTACAAGTGCAAACCACATAGATCTGCTTTCTGCCTGCTCAAAGCAGGTGAAAAGCAGAAAATCCACTTGCTTACTTTGTTCCTGGTGTGATTTCTTCAAATGCAGAAGTGCAGGAGTTCTGCTTTGATTTATGGGGACCATGCGAGTGAAAGAGCCTCTAATGTTTTATGTTGGTCTGATAACTATAGTGTATTACTAGACCTTATTGCCATTCAAGAGGGTTTGAATTGCTTTGATCCTACAAATTTAATCTAAGTGTTTAACTTTGTGGCTACTTGTAGCAGCAAACTTGAGCATATTAGATATTTGTAGATATTTATTAGATATTTATTAGATATTAGTTATTGCATATTAGATATTCATCTGTTCACAATCAAGAAATGCAGAAATGAAGGGTGTGTTTTTCAAGTTTGTTATATACATCTGATTTTTTTTTGTTCTATGTTGTGACCTGCCTGATTTCAGGGGTTAATGGCAAGTAGAAAATGAAGCATGTAGTTTTTTTTTAAACAAACAAAAACATCTTAAACACTCCATAAATGAAGGATGATCTGAACTCAATTATCTTAAGTGCAAATCCAGAACTAGATTTGCTACTCTGGAGAGTAGTATTGTGTTACCAGACTGCCAAGTTTACTGCCTTAATCTCAGGCTGCCAAGAGGCAAACCAAATGTGCGGGCCTTCTGGTAGGAGTAAAGGTATAGAAATACCATCTCCTGGCTTTCATGTTGTCATTTATCATCCATTATGCCGCTTAGTAATTTTTTTTTTATTGGAGACAACTCTGTAGGTGATGGGGTGGGAACAAGCAGCGTAAATTGGCTGCTTTGTGGGGAACATTCTGCCATTTCTCAGTTATTGGTGGACCTTGGGCACCATAGCAATGGTTTAGTGAGGAGGCTAGATGGTGCAAGCCACAAATCAGCAGTGGCTACTTGTAGCCAAAATAGAGGTTTGGGCTTCCTGGTTGCAGTCCTGCAATGCACTTCTATTTGGAATGGAAATATGCTCAGGATTGAGAAATTGGTAATCAGCATGGTTTTCTGTTTTTTTAAATAACCACTATATATATTTTTTTTCCTTGTAAAGGGCCAAAAACTTTTCTCCAAAGTTCAATGAGATGGATGGGCAGGTGGAAAGGAAGAGCCAGACTGGTTTCTATATTGTGGAGAATGGAAGGCCCAGGTATTTGGCACAGATGGCTTTTGAAAGGACCCCATATTTCAGAAAATTGTGTGTGTGTGACATTGTGTGACATTGTGGAGCAGGAGGACCTGCTGTTTGAGATATCCAAGTGCAAAAGCCTCCTTCAGCACATACAGTTTGAGTGGTGCTGGCCATTGGTTCAGAGTCAGGGAGATTCACCTGCACTGTGCTGTTTTTCAGGAATCCTGAAGGCAGGACAGGAATTGTGGGTCGAGGTCTCTTGGGGCGCTGGGGGCCGAACCATGCTGCAGATCCTCTTATAACAAGGTAAGTAACATGGTGTCAGGCAATTTAGTCAGCAGCCTAGGAAAATATAACTGCATAGTCCAGTGTTAATAATTGTTTTAAAAAAATTAAATTAAAAAAACCCTCTTATATTTTTTCCATGATGATATTTATCTCATTCTCTTTATAATAAAAGAAAATCTGGATGCAGCAGTTCTGTTGCCTGAGACAACTGCACAGCTCCTCCGAACATATGAAGCTGTCTTCTGCTGAGTCATACCATTGGATTATCTAGCTCAGTTCTGTCTACACCAGTGGTTCCCAAACTGGTGGGTCGCGACTCACCAGGGGAACCAGAAGATGGCCATTCTCCCTTAAGGGGAGTGATCAAGAAAGGATTGGTGTGACAGCACTGCAGCAATCACACTGCAGTGTGATTTTTTTTTACTTACCTGGGGGGGGTAGCTCCAGCCTTCTGGATGGTGAGGGGGGGGCTTCCCAGCCCCCGCTGTGGGCCTCCTCAATGCTGTAAACAGCGCTTGTCTCCACTTTGAAGTGGCTCCAGATCAGAGATAAGCACTGTTTACAGCATCAGCGCGGCCCACAGAGGGGGCTGGGAGCCCCTTGCAGTCTGGAAGACTGGAGCTACCCACCCCGGTAAGTGAGAAAGTTCCTTGACCACGGTGGCAGCATGATCGCTGCAGTGCCATCGCGGCAGTCCTCCTCACCCCTGCAAACACCTGGTTCCCAACTCCCCTGTAAGAGTTTGGGAACCACTGGTCTACACAGACCAACAGTGACTCTGCAGGGTTTTAGGTAGTTCTTTCTCAACCGTGTCTGAAGATGCCAAGGGTTGAACTAGAACCTTCTGTGGCTCTTCTTCCCTGTCATTTTTGCTAAGCAGGAATTAAACCCAAGATTTTCCATGTTAAAATCCAGTAATCCAGGGCAGATAAAATGTGCTGCTATGTGAACAAGCTATGTGTTCTGATTCTCTGCCTCACTTTCAATTTAGTGTCCCTCCACAGCACAGTTACATGGCAAATGATGGTTTGGGAGCAAACTTCGGCTTAGATGTAAAAGTAAACTATGAATTGCTGCTATCGTGGGGGATAGAGGGAGCTCTTAGGCCTTATTTGCAATAGAGGGCGTTCTTAGCACTGAACCATGGCTCGACATTCACTCTGACCTGCCGTTCTGATAGGCACTATAATGCAGATGCCTGATCTTGTCTGATCTCAGAAGCTAAGCAGGGCCAGGCCTGGTTAGTACTTGGATGGGAGACCGCCCGGGAATACCAGGTGCTGTAGGCTTAAACCATAGTCTTTCGAGACTGAAGGTTGCCAACCACAAATAGGTGCACCTTGTCACAGATGATGTCTTCTCTTGCCAGAGTTGCATTTTTGGTATGATTTGGACCAAACTGTGGAGATGACTTCTCTCTTTCTCTCCCCATTTTCTGCCTGTAGATGGAAGAGAGACAGCAGTGGCAATAAAGTGACTCACCCAGTATCCGGCAAAAACATCTTGCAGTTCATAGCGATCAAAAGGAAGGACTGTGGGGAATGGGCCATCCCAGGGGTGAGAGGAGTATCATTATCTTTGTTCAACTGTAGCTTTGTCCAGGGAGCCTGACCGGTTGATACATTAATAATGGAACTGAAATCCTTTAACCCATTTTATCCCAGCCCGCAGGTGTAGATAGACATTTGGTCCCTGTTTGTGTTGGCCCCTGTTGGTCCCATATGCATTGTTGGGTAGGAATGGCTCTGGAGGATATCTTGCCGATAGCAGAGAACTATGTTCTGTTTTAGGGAATGGTGGACCCTGGGGAAAAGTTATCCGCAACCCTGAAACGAGAATTCAGTGAGGAAGCCTTGAACTCCTTACAGAAATCTGGTACTGAAAAGGAAGAGATGGAGAAACAACTGAATAGGCTTTTCAATCAGGATCATTTTGTGGTGAGTGGCCTCCCCTTGTTAAGTGTTTGTGGACCCTTTAAACACCACATACTGATGAGATGTTTTTTTCATTTGTATGGGAAACTGTTGACTTGTGAGAATGGTAGTCAATGGCAGCCATCCGATATTTTGCCTTTCCAGGTTCATAAAGGGTATGTGGATGATCCTCGTAACACAGACAATGCTTGGATGGAGACAGAAGCCGTGAACTACCATGATGAATCTGGTGAGTAATGGGAGAGCCCTTCCCTGTTTAGAGGTGGCCCACATCATCATGCTGATAGAAGCTTTTTCAAAAACAGAAATTTGGATGTTCCTTAAGTGCTTTCAGCTTCTGTTTTACCCATTCATCATTATAGGGAATCGGGTGATGCACAAAAAATTTAAGAACAAATATACTTATATATCTGAAAGTCCTTTTATGTCAGACATGGTAAAAACCTGATTTACTTAAAACTTTTCATACTTTCTCAATAATTATTTTTTGATTGGTGTACTGGTACAATTTTACAAACAAGTCGGATCCAGCCTTCTGTTTAAGAGGTAGCTAAATCTGAATATATGAGAATTTCAACTACAGTTGAGTATTGCTCAGGAAGAACTGTATATTTCTGGTGGAAGCTACCATGGATGGAGATGGTGGTAGAGAAAACACAGTGTTACAAGAAGGGCAAGAAATAAAACTAACGCTATAATTTCTTCCTGCACAACAGGTGAAACCATGGATAACTTGCACCTGGAAGCTGGAGATGATGCTGGGAAAGTGAAATGGGTCGACATCAGTGAAAAGCTTAAGCTGTATGCCAACCACGCTGAGTTTGTTTGGCTTGTAGCAGAGAAAAGAGGAGCTCACTGGAGTGAAGATCCTGACTTTGCTTGTCATGACGTGGCTGGGAACAAAGAGTAGACCAAGTGCCGAACATGCCTGACAGAAGTTTAGAAATGGAAAGAGGTGTTAGAGCAGCATTGATGGAGATGTAAAGCTTCAAACCACAAAGTTTGGACAGCAAACTCGGCAAAATCAGTATGAAAAAATCTTAAATGTAGTCTCAACTTTTTCACTTAAATTGGTGGGAATTAAAAGTGTTTAACTTTAGTTACATTGTACCCTCTCGATTTATTGAGAAATCTTGCTAGAAGATTGGATGAACCTGTTCTACATCCACTGTGCTCTTTATGCAAAGGTGACAGTGTGAGTTTGTCCTTGCTAACAGGAGCATTAGAAGTGTGGAAGTGTAAATTGCAAAATGCCCTTTCAACAATTTGAAGTCTCCATGATTCTCAGAGACTGAAAATGTTTTGCATTTTACCCATCTGTACCTCCAAAGGGGAACATTTTTTTGCCCATTTACCATTTTACTTTCTTTCTCCTCCTTTGCTATTGCTGAACAGGCCTTTCATTTCTGCAACGCTTTGTGCTTGAGTGACGTTGTTAAATAGCTCTTAAGCTTCAAATTCATCTCTTTTGTTTGCTGAAGTTGATCTAACGTTAGGGAAATTCTCTTTGTGTGTCAACAGTCAAGATTTATTGCAACCATTCCAACTTTGAGCCAAAATATGAATTGATTTCATGTACATCATAAACACCAGCAAGTCATGCCTATACAAGAAACGAACAATCCAAATATTCTATTGTACCTCACTGCCTATATTCTTTGTGGAAAAGAAAGTGTGCTGGGGGGGGGGGGGAAAGAGTCATAGCTATAATAAGAAGAAAAGCCTAACAAGGTTTCAGCTCCAGGGGTCATGATCATAACATATCAAGAAACATTAAACCCATAGCTAGAATTAAAGCACCCCCAGAAGGTTATATCTGCATTTTTCTTGTTTTAAAATGTAGCTTGGGGTTGGAGAACTTCCTGCTTTCGTACAGCTGCTGAGACTTGCTTGATTTCCTCTTCTGACCAAGCTGGTCTCATGGTATTTGCCACTACAGAGATTTTTCTGGCATGGGGTGGAAGGTATGCGGGAGTGAGTGAGAAGCTCTGATATGGAAGAGGCTCAGAAGCCTTGGTAAATGTGCTGCCTTTTCCAAAGCTGGGAGTTGTTCATCTGAATCCACCAGCAGATTTAAAACCTGCTTGCAAGCTTCTTTCATTCTAGCAACCAAGTGATAGTTAGCTATTTTGCGTCATTCTGGCTGCACACTTCGTTCTATGCCACTGCTTGAATGTTCTTTTGGTATATAATATGTGCAGGTTATTTTTGTGTTAGAACCTGCCCCTGATTTGGTAGACTTAATACTAATTCACTGATAACACAAACAAGTTTCTTAGCCTTTGCATATACCAAGGTTTAGCTTTTTCTTCTGAGAACTTGTCCCTGAAGTTAATGCTGTTGTCAGTTGTGTACAGTGTTGTTTAACTTGTCAGCCTGTGTATAATTTCAGCAGTACCCACACAGAGAGATTTCAAATTCAGATTGCCAAATAAATAGCACTGTCTTCACTGTCTGTTAGCTCTCCGTAGTTTGCTCTGTTTTGATACCTACACACTATCGTAACCTCCTTTTGAAAAGTTAAGCCATTCTTTGCTGCATCTTCTATGCTGTGGATTTCAGTATAAAGGCATTATTTGAGTATAAAGGCATTGAGTATCTGAGCATTTGAGTATAAAGCAACACTTTATACTGTGTTGATTTTTTTCTTTTGCCACCTGACCCTTGGCCCTTCTAAATATACAGATAATAGAGAAAGTAAGAGTAAGGGGGCTGGATTCCCTGATGCAGCCCATGCCATAGCTGCTAGGCACAAAGGAATTTCAGAAGCATCACCAGTTCCCAGAAAGCACAGTCCCATCCCTGAGCCTTGACTTACTGGATAAATGGGAAAATGGAATACTGGGTGATAGTATTAACTGAGCTATTCTACAGTTTTAGGAGAACACCTGCCTATTGTTTTGGGAGCTGACATATGTAGCTGTTGGATATAAAGAATGAAGCCTGCCTCCAAATTTACTCCAGGAGAAAAACTGTCCCAGTCTCAGGTGTTTGGGAAACACTGGCTTAATAGTGTTCTGTACCTCCTTTATCAGAAGCTGTTTTTGGTAAAGGGGATAGGGAAAGCACAAGCATCAAGGCATAAGGGGAAAATAATATCATGTGTTCTTTCTGCTCAAGAATGAAAAGAGAAATTGCAGCCGATGCATAACAATGTATCTCATGCTGATTTCTAAAAGTTCTTTATTTATGCATTTTTAAGGGGGGGAAAATGTTGCTTTCCAGCAAGGAACACAAGCCATATGAAAATCTGAGATAATCCAATAATACGTAGCTGAACAGCCCAGAAAATCAAAACCAATTCATATCTACCAATTATATAATAAAGCATTACAAAGTTATTTATCTAGTTCCTGTTGTGGGATGTTGATGAAGGCAGGTTTTGTTTAAGGTAGTCTAGAACTTAAAAAGGAAGTGCGAGTGCTCCAGGTTTACCAAATACATAGACATGGCTTGGTTTAGCAATTGACATTTCTGCATATCCGTGCAAGAGGAGAGTCTGTGTAAAGTCAGAGAAATGAATCACTTGTGCTCGTAGCCATTTAAAGGAAGTAATTTGAGATGCACAAAGTTTTGAAGACTGCAGCAGGGAAGTTAATAGCAGGCAGACCAGGTTGGAGAAGGTTCTTTGCATCCTTTGTGTCACCTGCAGAGCACAACATCAGATGGTTGAATAATCTCCTATTATACTGTAAGATTAAAGGCACAATCCTGGCACTGGAACAGGCAGGCTGACTGGCCTGTGCTGTATCCAGCATGGGTTTGGTGCAGGCAGATTTCCTTCCCCTTCCCCTAAGAAATGCCACAGGCAGCCCTATGGGGCTACTTGCATCTGCACCTATGATTTCACGGATTTTCTGCACGCAAATCCAAGTGGCCCAAGTAACCGTAGCCAGTCCAACCCCCTTCCCAGGCCTGATCCAACTGCTTGGCTGCCCTTCCTCCAGAAACGCCCTCTTCCCACCTCTGTTCCTTCCTCTGCCCTCTTCCACTCCCAGTGCCAATCTACTTGAGCCAGCACAAACCTACCACCTCTGGGTGCAGGGCCAGCTCCACAAAGCCAGCACACGTCCATGCGCAAGTCTATTCTACTCCCAAATCATCGCAAACATGCTTTACAGCATGTTCATGACGGCTGGGAGCTGCCATAAGGAACTTGTGCTGGCTTGGGGAGGGGGGCGTTTGGAGTGCACTGCCTGGCTTATGAGTGCTTACTTATGAGTGTAATTAGTTTAATTTTTCAGCTGCTTTTCACAAAGAAGTCCCAAAGCAGCATGTGAGGTATCTAAAATACCCGTACAATAAAATTCAAAACAATAAGTGCATTGTAAAACCAGAGAAAGAAAGATCAGCCTAAGTTCTCCTACCCCCTCTCCCAACCCGTGGCAGAAATGACCCATTTTTAGCCAATGCAAAATGACAGGACGGATGGAGCAGTACAAAGCTCCCAAGGAGGAGAGTTCCTGAGTCTGGGTGCAGCCACTGAGAAGACACTGCCCTGAGTGCACACCAACCAAACCTTGGCAAGAGTGACAAGTCGACCACAGTATGGGTAGTGTCACAGTAACTCACAGTACACATGCAGCCTTCCACTGAATCCCCTTAGTGGTTCATTGTGACTCTAGTACCTAGTCAATGGCAGACAACAGTGCAGGCCAGTAGAAGCAGATCTGGCTGTTCAACTGACCCTATCTTAGCCCCCATGATGTGGTTTTACAACTTCTGTCTGTGCCACAGATTAACTGTGCTACTTTTGGAGAAAGACATGATCCGGATTTTAACTTCTTTAAAATCCCAAGTACTTTCAGTTGAAGAGCTGTGTGTGTTCAAGCCCTTCCAGTGAAAAGCATTATAAGTGACAGAAGCACTTTAAAAGTCACCTGGATTCTGGCCACAATTTTTGAGGGAGGATGAACTGGGAAGTTGGAAGGTGTGATTTAAGATGGGTTGTTGTATACGTTGCCTTACACCTTGCTTCAATCTGTAGCCCTAAACACTAAGCCCCAGGCCGAGCGTCAACAGACAGCAAGCATTTCTTACCGCATGCACTTAGCAGAAAACTAATAATAAAAAGCAAAAATGGAATTTGCTCACAGAGCATTCAATACATACTGAGAGAGGGAATTCTTCTGGGATGTTATTTCTGTGGAAGAAAGCAAATGTTTCTTTAACTACATAGAAGGACTCGTGCAGAAAATCTATAGAAAGTATATGCTCCAACTGTTCCTATATAACAGGGATCAGACCTATTTTCTGGCAATTGCCACTGCTACAAAAACAAATCTTACACATTTTTCTTTTAGAGTACATTTTGGGGACAGTTTTGACACCACTCTAGTTCACACAAATGAACTAAAAATGAACTGGAGTTCTTAACCTCCTGCCCTTCTCTCCCTCTGAGTGAGTGGCAAATGCACCTCAAATCTAGTACATTTATATGGACACTAAATTCTAATCCATTTAGAGCCCAGTCCTGAGTTCTTCAGTGCCGGCAGTATGAGCTTACTGCTGGCACTGAGTATTGTAAACATGCCGTAAAGCATCTTTACGGCACCCTCCATGCAGGGAGCTTCCCTTCCACCTGCCTTTCTCTATACTGAGAGATATTTTAATTTTCCATGTGATTGTTACAACAGTGATGGCTATAATAATAATAATAATAATAATAATAATAATAATAATAATACAGGTATTTATATACCGCCTTTCTTGGTCTTTATTCAAGGCGGTTTACATAGGCAGGCTTATTTAAATCCCCGTAGGAGGATGGGTGCCTGCCTGGCGCTAGCCCACTGCTGGGCCAGCATGGGCACTGGCCTAGCAGTAAGCCTCACAGATGTGCCTTACGGCAGAAAGCCGGAGCACCAAGCTCAGGATTGGGCTCCAAGGGCTCAATCCTGTCCAACTTTCCAGCACTGGTGCAGCCGCAACACAACCCCAAGTTAAGCGAACAAATGTTCCCAGACCTTAAGGAGGCTTCTGTGACTGCCTCTCACCGCAGGATGCAGTGTGTGCCCCATTGGCACAGCTGCACCGGCACTGGAAAATTGGATAGGACTGGGCCCTCAAGTCACGATCAGATGGCCCCGCAAACATGAAGAAATTGGAAAGCCGGTCAGAATAAACTCCTGGAGCACTTTTTGAAGCCTTTAGAGCCATCCCCCAATATAATAATAATAATAACAGGTATTTATATACCGCCTTTCTTGGTCTTTATTCAAGACTTTATTCAAGGCGGTTTACATAGGCAGGCTTATTTAAATCCCTTATTAAATAGGGATTTTTACAAATGAAAGAAGGTTCTTTCTTTCAAGAACCACAACATTCAGGTGTTTCTATCTGATCTGGTTTCACATTCTGGCCTCCATCCTCCCACGCTCAGAGCAGATGGAATAGCTCGGCTTCAGCTTGTCAGCTGCTTCAAAGTTGCACGGTGCCAGTGGCCTTGAACTGGCGACCTTGTGGATGTTATCTTCAGGCAAATTGAGGCTCTACCCTCTAGACCAGACCTCCTGCCCAGACCAGACCTCCTGCCCATGGTACTTAATGTGGAAAAGGGAATTCTTGGCTGAAATATAGCAATTACCTGCAAACGGAGCATAGTTTTTTCAGCATATAGGTTTATACTGTGCCTGAGGGAACGAATGGTAGGAAATATCTCTTTTTCTTTATGATTTGAGAGCTTAAAACTTCTTTTTTTTTTTTTAAATGGAGATGATGCCCAAGGAATGTCACTGTAAATTCTGTCACTGAATACAAAATGTTTCTTACATGTACTAATCAAGGTTGGCCTCTTTTACATTGCAAACTCTCTCAGAATTATACCTTTCCAAAGCTACACAAATCACAGAAAAATAAAAATAATTCTCTCCAGAGAAAAGCCCTTCCCCTATAAAGGCTGTGTAAATTTGACCTGTGTTCATTAGATAGGATGTGTGTATTAATGTTGATATAAAAATATACTTACCCCCAAAACAGGTGGAAACACCTAAAAAAGCACAAGATGTTACAGTTAGACTTTTGAAAGACATATTTACACCTAAACCGAGTAACAAGGCTTCTAAGAAAGCAGCAGATTGTAACTAAGGAGTCAACTGACTAGTTAAATAGATTATTATTTTGTCTATTAGTTCAAAATCACCCTTTTGTTAATTGGAAGACATGTTCATAATTTTTTTTAAATGCAAACACTTATAAGAACTGTAGATAGTCTCGTAACTGGCAATTAATTTGCTAAGATTTTTTAAACTGGGTATCTGTCACATTTTATTGCAGGCTCAGATTGCCTGGTGACTTGTGTTCCTGGAAACCAGAGGAACACTTTTGTGAAATCTAGAAGCAAACTGGTTCTAAGACAGATTGCATCAGTATGGAGCAGGGGTGTCCAAAGTTTTTGGCAGGAGGGCCACATCAGCTCTCTGACACTGTGTTGGGGGCCGGGGGGGGAAATAATTAATTTACATTTCAAATTTGAATAAATTTACATACATTTACATAAGTGACTATATTAAAGATGATTATGAATGAATGAAGGTCTTGCAATAGCTCAAGGCCTATAAAAGGCCTAGCATAAAGCAAGGCCAACCTTTCCTTCCCTGCCACTGCTGCATCACAGACATGAAACAGCAAGTAGTGGAGGGAGCCCTCGTCCCACAGCAGTCAAACAGTCGCCCTCACGCTGAGATCAGTTGCATCTGGCCAGTGTGGGCTCCAACAAATCTCCAGAGGGCCAGAGGCTCATTGGAGATTGAGGGCTCCCTGAGGGCCGCATTTAGAGGCCTCCAGGGCCACAAGTGGCCCCAGGACTGGGGTTTGGGCACCCCTGGCATGGAGGAATGAGTTAAATCTATTGTTGGCTGGTGACTTTCGTGGACTTCTTTGCAATGACATATTGGCATCCGCTGGTCCCTCCCCCCTGCCCCATTCCTCCCCCTGCCCTTGCGACAGAATACCTCCGCCTCGGCCCCAAGGCCCTCACCACCTCCTGGAGCTCTGCCTAGCTCTAGGAGGCAACTGGCCAGCCCTGGGCTGGTGCCAGCACTGATTCTGCGCAGGGTGTTGCAGATGTGCCTTAGGGCATATTTGCAACACCTATCGCCAGCACTGGACCAGCTTAGAATTGGGCCCTAAGAGTCCAATCCTATGCATGTCTATTTCAGAAGTCCCATTGTAGTCAATGGAGTGTACTCCCACATACGTGTGGATAGGAGTGAAGCATAAGGCTGCATTCCATACACACTTACTTGGCAATAAGTTTCACTGAGTTGAATAGGACTTACTTCCAGGTAGACATGCATAGGATTGTGCTGTAAGTTAAGAATTTGTGCTGGGGCTGCAAATCCTATGCACAGTTACTTGGGAGTAAGTCCCACTGAACTCAATGGAGTGTACTTCTGAGTAGGCATGCATACGATTGAGTTCTCTTTTCTTGAGATACCAATCAGACCCTAAGATTTTCCTTCCTTTGAACCCTGAATAGAATGCATAACTACTGTGATTTGTTATCTGTGCATCCACTAAAATTGAGTGTCGGGAGAGTTAGAACAGACAAAAGAAAATATTTCTTTACTCAGCGTGTGGTTGGTCTGTGGAACTCCTTGCCACAGGATGTGGTGAAGGCCTGGATGCCTTTAAAAGGGGATTGGACAAGTTTCTGGAGGAAAAATCCATTATGGGGTACAAGCCATGATGTGTATGCACAACCTCCTGATTTTAGAAATGGGCTATGTCAGATGCAAGGGAGGGCACCAGGATGAGGTCTCCTGTGATCTGGTGTGCTCCCTGGGGCATTTGGTGGGCCGCTGTGAGATACAGGAAGCTGGACTAGATGGGCCTATGGCCTGATCCAGTGGGGCTGTCCTTATGTTCTTAAACTACAATTCCCAGGAGGCCTTGCAGGTCTCTTGTTATCTGGTGTGCTCCCTGGGGCATTTGGTGGGCCGCTGTGAGATACAGGAAGCTGGACTAGATGGGCCTGTGGCCTGATCCAGCGGTGATGTTCTTATGTTCTGTTTACCTGACACTGGAGACATTTCAATTCATGCTTTTTGTCAATGGTAGAGGGAGCTGTTTCCCATGTTTGTCTAGTAATGCGGACAGGGGCCAATGACACCGTTCCTTTCCACATGAGCCTGTGTCTTCGCCTGAAGATGCTCACATAGGAAGGGACAGCATCACTGATCCTGACCACATGATCCCTCAAAGCATATGACCAGAGCAGTTTTCTACAGGGAGCCACAGAAACTTCTTTCATGCCAATACTAATTAAGCGTGAATCAAATGTATAACTAGGTCTAGACAGGTGTAAGCTCCAAAACCTGGGCACGAATCAATTTTCAGTGTGCAGCACACCCTACCTTAACTCCCATTTTGTTTGTTTGCTCTTGCCAAGCATTTCTCCCTCCCCAAATGCAAAAGTCCAGCCACACGCAAGCACTGAGTTTATGAGTTTGTCCTTGGATCTATAGCAACTGAAGTATAATATTTTTAAAAATAAACAGTAGTATGCAGTATGAAAATTAAGCCTAAAACAATCGGACACAAAGCAAAAAAAGAAGAGCATTCCAAATATTGGGTGTAATTGTATAATAGAGAACAATTATCTTACAGGATATCCTGGAAAAGCCTAGAAAGAGAGAAAGAGAGAGAGAAGAGAAAATCAGTACATTTAATTTTTACAGTAGAATTACAGGGTTTACCGGGTTACTTGGCAAACATTTTTAAAACACTGTGTCAATTAACTCCTCCTGTTATGGGAGACAGTTTCCCATATGTACACTGAATTTTGTAATTTGTCCATCCTCAAAGGCTGTGCAAGTACCAATCACACACAAAGAGAGGTGTCACTTTTCTAAGGGCTGATTCACACATTAGTTAGAGCACACCTTTTGTATAAATAGTTGGGAGGGGGATACTAACTTGCTCCCTTTCTATATATGAGGAAGGACATATATGCACATGATTCATGCCAGAGATCAGGGGTGTCCAAAGTTTTTGGCAGGAGGGCCACATGGTCTCTCTGACACTGTGTTGGGGGCCGGGGGGGAAAAAGAATTAATTTACATTAAAAATTTGAATAAATTTACATAAGTTTACATAAATGAATATATTAAAGATGAACTTATATGAATGAATGAAGGTCTTGCAATAGCTCAAGGCCGATAAAAGGCCTTGCACAAAGCAAGGCTGACCTTTCTTTTGCTGCTGCTACTGCATC
Organism: Tiliqua scincoides; assembly: GCF_035046505.1. NCBI lineage: Eukaryota > Metazoa > Chordata > Lepidosauria > Squamata > Scincidae > Tiliqua > Tiliqua scincoides. Next base: position 12,697,155 of record NC_089826.1, read on the forward strand.
ACAGACATGAAACAACAAGCAGTGGAGGGAGCCCTCATTCCACAGCTCACGTGAGAGGTCAAACAGTCGCCCTCAAGCAGAGAGCAGTTGTGCTGGGCCAGTGCAGGCTCCAACAAATCTCTGGAGGGCCAGAGGCTCATTGGAGACTAGGGGTGCCCTGAGGGCCGCATTGAGAGGCCTTGAGGGCCGCAAGTGGCCCCAGGGCCGGGGTTTGGGCACCCCTGCCAGAGATGATACAAAGTATTTGTAAGCCTTCAAATGAGAGGCTCCTAGTCCTCTTTTTTCCCATGGAACACAAAGAAGACTATGATTACATGGGGGGGGGGAAACATGAAGGCTACACTGTTATTAATTTGCACTGTGCAGAGACCTGACTGTTTTTGAAATGTTACAAAGGATAAAATAACATCAAACATTGTCTTACCAGGCTACCAGGACCTGCAATTGGGGGATATACCTAAGGAGAAAGGACACCATCTGATCAATCGTTCACAAAAATTTCAGGTATCATGAAATCTTAGATGTGAAACAGTTTTTGTCAGTATGCTGGAGATTCAGCAAAAATATGGCTAGCAACATATTAGCAACTAACAATGACTGGACACAAATGGAACTCAGAACACAATGTTGAATCTCCCTAACCTCAATGCCAACTTCTATGATACAAAATAAGCTGTTAAAGGCTCAAGCCAGTCTATGCTTTTTCTTACTGCCCACCCATCCATGTTCTGCTGTATTTTCCAATTGAAAAATCTTGACACTTCACTGTTCTATAGAGCCTGGGGGGCCACAGAGCATGTTCCATTCATGTCACCATAGTTTTTTGAGCACGCTTTAAAAAACAAAAACTTTTTCTTTTAATTTACAAACTACTCCACTTCTGCATATCTAGCCCTCCCCCCTCACCTTCCCAGACAGTGCAGGAACATTACCCAGTATGTGAGTGGTCCTGTTTGCATACAAACAGATAGGCACTCAACCACCTTAGGTCTACAATTAGTATATAGACAAGAGAGATTTGCAGCAACATGTTGCATCTCCTGAAGCCTAATGTCTAATTTGCTCAAGCACAGGGGTGTCCAAAGTTTTTGGCAGGAGGGCCACAGTGGAGGGAGCCCTCATCCCACATCTCATGCGAGAGGTCAAACAGTTGCCCTCACACTGAGAGCGGTTGTGTTGGGCAAGTGTGGGCTCCAACAAATCTCCAGAAGGCCGGGGTTTGGGCACCCCTGCTCAAGCATACCAACTCTCTCTTCCTGTTCACTCTCATGTTCTGCTACTTTCCCCCCCACAACTGTCACTTCACCATTCCATGGCTCCTGGGGCCTCCAAGAAGGCCCAGTTTGTCTCTAGCTGTTTTTTTTTGGGGGGGGAGGGGTCTTTTTACATTTACTTTTTCTTGTAATTTACAAGTCTGTAGACTTCTCGGCCCACTCCTAGGTGAACCGTATGCAGCCAGAACTAGCATTTTGGTGGTGCAACATTCTTTACAGCTGTCACAAAAGGCAGCATGCCGTATCTCAAAACCGGGCCAGTGGTAAGCAGTTGCAGCTCCTTGGCAGTGGATTCTCCACACACCCCTGCAGCAGTAAGTCAGCCCGGGGGGGGGGGGGAAGGGAGGTGGAAGGGGGCAGAATGGGGTGGGAAGGGGGAGGAATGGGATGGAGCAGAACAGGGAGTTGGAAGAGGTAGTATCAGTGGCAAGGGTACTGCTGATATTCTATCCCCCTTCCAAGCTGCCTTCCTGGGTGCACTTGGACATGCACCAGCAAAATTGCTGGCACAGGTTTGAGTAGACTCATTTTGCCACTGGAGGCTTATGCCCAAATAAGGGTATTCTCCTCCTTACCCGGAGGACCTCTAGAACTCATCCCTCCTCCAAGACGCAGTGCATGCTCCAGCAGCATGGCTGCATCAGTGGGGGAGGGAAGGGATAAGACTGATGCCTCTATGTACCTATGTAGTCCCTGTAATATGTATAAACTATGATCTTATCTCAGGGTTACCATGGCTCCACTTTGTGTACCCATAAGCAAGCAATCACCTGAGATTAGAATATAGATGCATTTGTTATTATTACAGAAGTAACACTTTTCAGAGCCATTTCTGCCCAATGTTGCATATATGCAACAGGGATCAAATGCGTACACCTGTGTGCTGGGCAGAAATGGGTTAAATTTACAGTAATATACACTGTCAAAATTAAGTCTAAAAACACTCAGGCACACAACAAAGAAGAGCATTAATATGGGGTCTAATAGTGTAATATAGAACAGTTGTCTTACAGGATATCCTGGAAATGGAGACTAGAGTGAAAGGGGAAGGGAAAAAAAAAGAGTAAATTAGTTATACATCAACTTCTTACAGTTTACAAGTTTACTTGGTAGAAGCTAATTCTTTCAAAACACTTTATCAATGAATTGCTTCTGTTATGAAAGGTCAAAGAAAAGCAGTTTCCCCTCTGTAAGCTGGATTTTGTAACTGATTCATCCTCAAGGGCTGTGCAAGTACCCAGTCGGCCCATCCATGAGGTCAGTTGAAACTGTCATCTCAAGCAGGTGGCTCTCAAGTTAGCTATGGTGCTCTGTTTCAGTTACAGAGTAAACAGGCTTAAGCGTTGTTCGCTCTCCCCAGGGAATTATGGGAGCCTTAAATCTACAATGGGGCATGACTAGTGTTTGCTAATTTGCAGAACCTCATCAAATGACAATTTCCAGGATTCCGGGGGGACGGGACACACATGCTGGCTATAGTTTGCAATGCAGATATAGCTCATCTTTGTCACTATTGGCCATGTTTGAAATGCTACCGTCAGGAAATAATGAAAAAAATAACATTGACTATTGTCTTATCCCAAGTGGGCCACCAGGAGCTACAAGTGGAGGACTCCCCTAAAGAAAAAGGACACCATACTTTCAATCCATCATGAAAATACAGGTATCATGAGAAACCAGACATGAAAAGGTTCTTGTCAATATGCTGAGATTCACCAAAACATAACTGAACTCACTATGGCCACCAGAATTTTATTTCTGGGTTAGTGATTATTGCACAGAGACAAGTAGGAGGACCTGAAACAGAATGTTGCATATTCTCAACCTTAATGACCACCTCCAAGATACAAGATGAACTGTCAAAGATATTTACCTTTATTTTACAGATGTATATACTTTGCTTGTACAGGCAGTTCTCAGGGAATGTAGGAACCACAACTTTATTTTGGGATGACCATGGCCTCATGCAAAAATGCAACCACGGTTTTCATGTGGAAACCAGAAGTGGGCTCCAATCTGCAATTGCAGCTATTATCAAGGCACCCATTTCTGGGCCGCTCTCCTGAAAAGGGAATGGCCCTCATTCAGTTCCCCTGGTGGGTCGCAACCCACCAGTTTGGGAACCACTGTCCTAGAATGATGCTAAATCAGGTGCATTGTGGGAAGTAAATGGAAGCCAGGCCCAATCCTGTGAATTAGAATTGGCAGTGTGCCCTGCCAACTGCCTGAGTGCTGTGTGTGGATGCATGCCGTGACATCCTGATTCACACTAGATATATTTCCAGCTTGTTGAGGGTGTCAGAGGCTGGCTGAGCTCCCTCCCTGGAAACATAGGAGCCTAGGAATAATGACTGATAATGGCCTAGGTCTCCCCTTAGATCCTTCTGCAAATCATTGCCTCCGAAGAATCTTTTTTCTTTTCATTCCATGCAATAATTCTCACATATGTAGAGATTTGAAAGTTACCTGAGCTGGATCATAGTATACAAGGACAGGGACGGGGATACCCTGTAAATGAAACAAGATTATGAAACTGTGGTACTCATAAAATCATCTCCAGGCATCAGTTAACGTTCTTGTTGTTGATAATCTTTGTAGTTGATGTTCTCTGTGCCAGCCACAGGGATGGCAAATGGAAGTGATCCTTAAGCTTGACACAGCTGTGGCACACCTAAAAAACTGACTGAACTGGGTCCATAATAAGGCTGACATTCATCCATGTTTAACTTTCATCCATTCTCTGGTCCCTAACCAGATGAAAGTACTGATGTAATTGTGCTTAAAGAGCAGAAACTTGACAAGCATCTCTGAAAGACAGGGTTAATTCCTCCTCTACTGTATTCTACCTTTTCATTACACTACAACTAAAAAAAGGGGGAGAGGAGAGAGAGACTCTGTGCATGTAGTTTCCTTCCTAGGACAATGTGGACTAGGGACAAATGACAGATGAAACTGTAGTCTGGTTCTGTGATTTTGTTTCTTTGGAATTTAAAGAGAACCCACATCACTTCTATTTTGCTACTTACAATACAGAACTGGGAGCAAAATGCAAATACTCTTTTTGACAATTTGATGTGATTTGCTTGATACTGTAGTATCATCTACTGGTAGCAGTACTGTTGTCATCCTTAGGCTTGGTTGACCACCAAAGGACCAGCAACACTGTTAAGGAAACATGGCTCCACTAGGCTCACTTTCCTATTTGAGCCATCCATTCCACAACAGTATAGTATAATTGTGTGAAGATAGTATCAGATCAGATGTTGGTCTATTCACTGAGGTTAGTGTGGGGTCAACTGACGCTTGAAAAGAGTCAACAACAGAATATCAGGAATTGCAGCTAACAGAATATCAGGAAATGCAGCTATCAGGAAATGCAGTAAGCTGAAAGTTACAGTGACCAGATGTCATAAGGCAAAAGAGGGCAAGGATGACCCAAAAATGTAGGTCATCCAAGAAAAATGTATGACATGACTAAATAAAAGCTAAAAACACTCATATTGATTTCATGGGGTTAACAATATATTACTTATTATTAATTTTAAAACTATATTCTTGTTGGCAACCTTCAGTCTCGAAAGACTATGATATTGCGCTCTGAATGGTGGTTCTGGAACAGCGTCTAGTGTGGCTGAAAAGGCCGATTTGGGAGTGACAATCCCTTCCACACTGGGAGCAAGTGCAGTCTGTCCCTGGTCTGTCTCCCTGGCTACGGGCCTTCCTTCTTTGCCTCTTAGCCTCAGTCTGTTGGCCAAGTGTCTCTTCAAACTGGGAAAGGCCATGCTGCACAGCCTGCCTCCAAGCGGGCTGCTCAGAGGTCAGGGTTTCCCACTTGTTGAGGTCCACTCCTAAGGCCTTCAGATTTATCAATTACAAGAAGGCTATGTGCTTCCTGCAGGAGCCCGCTCACAGGGAAAGGAGGACATTTAAGTTTTTTTCTGGGACACGAGGCTAAAAAGAGAACATGTTCTGAAAAAAGAGGACGTCTGGCCACCCTGTATCCTATGCATGTTTACTCAGAAGTAACCCCCATTAACTTCAATGGGACTTCCTTCCAGGGAAGTGTATATAGGATTGCAGAATTACAGTGCAATACTATGCACGTCTACTCAGAGGTAAGTTCCATTGTACCCATGGGCCATTGGTGAGCCCATCAGAGGAACACTGCCATGGCTGGCAGACTGCACTGGAGCAGGTAGGCTGGAACAGGAGGTGTTTCGTGCTGGGGACGTGGAAGGCAGGGGGAGTAACTGGGTGGTTTGAGGGGAAGGCAGGAGATGGGGGGCAAGCCAGAGGGGAGTGGATCTTGGCAGAAATCACAGATCCTATCTCCCCAAATTTGGCCCAGGCTGTTTCCTTACTCTCCTTGGACGTACACCAGCTAAAGAGGAGACCCAGAGATCATCAGAGGGCTTATCTGAAGGTAAGAGAACAAAACTTCTTTTACCTTGAGGATATCTCCCGATCCCCTTCTTGATCCCCCCCACCACCATAACATGCAGCGCACACCTTCTTGGCGCAGTTGCATCATGTAAACTGGTGGGGGATAGAATTGGGGCATTAGTCAATTAATATGTGAATTGAGACATGTTGTCTGACTTGGATACAGAATGGATGTAATAACAGTTTATTTGATTTTGTTACGTGTTTATTCTGGGTATGGAATTCCTGCAGTGGTTATTGGTTTTATGCAGGGCCTCCAAGAGGAATGCTACCAGGGGGTACAAAGTTTCTTTGGGGCCCCTTTCCAAAGAGGGAGGGGCTGAAACAGAGTGGGGAGGCAGTGGGTGTGGGCAGCACTTCTGCAGCAGCTGTAGCCCTGCAGCTGTGTCCCTGAGCTCCCATCCACTCCTTCACGGTAAGCAGATCCACAAGCCAAAAAGCTCCTGGAGCAGGCCAGCTTCCTCCCACATGTGACACTGTTAAGGAATGTATGCATTCCTGGGCCTGGTGCATGTGGCTTCTGGCAGTCGCCGCTGCCATGTGCATCCCATGCAGGCAGTGAGTCTGGTGAGATTGGGAAATGTACAATCCCAGGAACTTTCTGGGCCCCCTCCTTTGGCTCCAGGGCCCCCTTTCTGACCCTGGGACCAGGTACAAATTACCCCCCCTCTCCTAGGCCCTGGTTTTATGTGTAAGCTGCGTCTATGTAGATGTGTCTATTTGTTTATTAATTTTTAAAGGCAGTGAAGCCACAACCTGCCAAATACACTGTAAGTTGCTTCTCTATCTTAAGTCACTTCTTTCCAATGTTGCATACACACAACAGGGACCAAATGTATACACCTGTGGGCTGGGCAAAAATGGGTTTAAAAATGGGTGAAAAAATGCGCATAGTTTCTTGTTATTTATTTGGAAAACGTACACTCCCCCCCTTTGACATAAATTCCCAGTGCAACATACAATTAAAAGAATAAGACAATAAGGCAAAATTTGCGTTACCTGTGGAGGAAACTGTGGGGCTACCTGTGGAGGAAACATCTGAGGTTGGTTTGCTAGAGGCAGGAATGGCCCAGGGATGGGAGGAAGCACGCGCTGTGGAAATAGAAGATATAAGCATTCTTGTCTTTCTGATTCAAATGGACTCGTAAAGGTATTTGATACTGACTCAAAACCAGAAAAAGGAGGGTGAAGACAGAGGGAACAAGCTAAGTGTGGTGAATGGGGTCCAAACATGCACTTTTTTTGCCTGCCAAGACCTGAAAGCACATTCCAGAATGTGTGTTCAGAAAATATCTTCCACTATACTGAAGGTAACACAAAAAAGGGGGGGTAGGAGCTGTGGTATGGAGGTCAGGCTGTCCCCCTGCCTGAAGAAGCTAAGCAGGATTTGCCACCTTGAATGGGAGACCAAGAGACTTAGAGAGACTGAGATGTTGTATCTCTGTGGAAGAGTCTGAAGGAATGTGGAGGAGTCTGCTGGCAAGAAATGGGTAACATCTTGAGAATCATTGGTCCGAGGCTTGATTTGCAGTTGCCTGTGATGGGATAAGACTGCACTATGAATGGGAACCATCTGGAGAAATGGAGGGTTCTATGAGTCTCTCTCATGGAATAGAACTTGTAAAAACCCCATTGAAAAATGGGGTTTATGGTCAGCCTGCCTATGTAAACTGACTAAATACAGTGGTCCCTTAGTATTCATGGAGGATCCATTCCAGGACCCCTCCCATAGATAATCAAATTCCACGGATAATGAAATCCATCTGGAGGGCCTCAGAACACCTCCTGGGTGCGACCAGAAGTGACAGTGACTTTCAGCCATGTCCAAAAGGCCTTCTGAGGCCCTCGGCATCCACAGATACTGCAATCCACAGATACCGAGTATGTGGATAAGGAAGGCCCACTGTAATGAATGAATGAATGAATGAATGATGTCCAATGAGGAGGTGACTTACCTCATTGCTGGAACTTCCACTTGCTGACCGCTGCAAGAAAAGATTTTTTAAAAGTCAAGCGCAAGTTTTTATGGGACAAGTTTTTATCCTCCCACAGTGTGAGAAGGAAGGCTTTATGCAGGATGTCATCTGGAATCCAAGCAGAAGTCCTCGCTGTCCTGTTCCACCTGTTTCCTTCCTTTTGCTCTGTCCCCTGGTGGAGCTGACTGGAGATGGGGGTGGCCTTATGCGTGGTGCTGTCGGGAAGGGACGGGGCAGCAGAATGCGGCCTCACACATGCCACAACTACAACAGGGCTGATGGGACCCGGCTGTGAGGAGGCTATTCAAACTTTCGGGGTCACCTCTGGTTTGCAAGAAGAGGTGTCACTGCACACTTCGGAGCCTGGCTTGAGCCTAGGCAAAGGGAGGTCAGGGAGGCAGAATGAGGATGGGAGAAGAGGCAAGGGAAGCAGCAACTGTTTACCTCGTTGCGTTGATGGCTCCTGAGGCCATGGTGTGCTTCGACCCGCCTAGTGCCTCGTGTGGGTTCCGTGGGCTTAAAAAAAGAAAGTTAAATACAGAACCAAACCAGCAGGAAGGATGGATTGTGGCTTGGAGGGTGAGCCCCTTTTAAAACCAGTTGCTTAGAGTGGATGTGGGTTAGAGTAATCTCTCTCCCTGCCCCCTCCCTGTATTTTTCAAGGAAAAGGATAATAACCGTAGTAAAGAGAAAGAAGAGAATATTAAGAATTGGATTTTTGCATCTCCCCGTTCAATACTACTTACACGAACTGGGTTTGCAACTGCTACGCACAGAAGGCAGGAGAAAAGAACCAGCAATTTCATTTTGCCGAAAGGATCTGCAGAGACACAGATGAGAAGGCATTCATGTACTTTTGTGATGGTTAGCTTGCTTACTTGAAAGTCAGTCCCACTGAAATTTTCTAGGATGGACATATGACTGCTGATGCCACGATTTGCTGACCCCCAGACTAAACAGGCAGAATTTCCACACTTGAATTTGATTGCAGCTATTCAAATGTATTTTATATCAGTGTGGCTGTTTAACAAAGGCTGCAATCCTAACCACACTTTCCTGTGAGTAAGCCCCATTGAACAAAACAGGACTTACTTCTGAGCAGACCTGGTTAGGATTGTGCCCAAAAGCATTCCCAATAATGGCCGCTGTTGAACTTAGAGGTTGTTAAATGTATAACCCCCACCCCATCCCAAACAAGTCTAGCTCCAACAAAAATCTGCCATCTTATGCACACTTACCCAGGAGTAAATCCTATTGAATTCAGCAGGACTCACTTCTGAATGGGATTGGCAAAGGATTGGGTTGGCTCAGTAAAAGGCCATTGCATATGTTCAATATAAGTGCAAAATATTACTACTACCTATCAGTGTTGGGGAAACCCAGCAGGACTTAAGTCAAGTCGCTGAGTCACCCAAAATCACACATTTTCACAACTCGAGTCCGAGTCACCTGACTTGAGTTCCCAACACTCAATATTGGATATTAAAGGTTCTCTAAAATATCAGATTGTGAAACCAATTCCTGCAGGAAGTGTCTGGGCACCCACAGAAGGAACCCTGGGCTACAACCAAAAGAATACAGATATTCACAGAAGACTCTATAAGTTGAGCTTTACAGGTGGACTTACCATGTACATGTTTAGGATTGTAACCTAAGAGCCTAATTCTATGTACGTCTGTCAGAAGTAAGTTCCATTATAGTCAATGAGGCTTACTCCCAGGATAGTACTGATAAGGATAGGAGATCCTTAGATTGATAGGACTTCCTAAGTGTGGATAGGATTGCAGCCTAAGTGTAGTGTAGCTATCTGAATGTAAAGGCATAACCCTGTCTGATAATATCTTGCAATTTGTCATTACTCCTAGTATACATTGATATTTCAATTAATTTTAGCATTTGCTCTAAATTGTACTAATCTTTGCCTTACCTGAAGAAGAATCAAGAAGGCAGTCTAATCTGTTAAAGTCTACAGAAGGAGCTGGTATTTATATACTGTCCTGATGACGCAGTTTTAATCATTTTTTAAAAAAGATATCTACAGGTCTTCATGAGTCACACTCTCTTAATTCCCATCAGATTAAGAGTTTTATTTTGTGTGTATATATGTTTTACCTGCAGAAATTCCCAGACCAACCCAGACAAGTTGGCTGTTGAAGGGACAGCTCATCCCATGCTGAGTTGCAACTCTGTGCTGAATTTTCTGAAAACTGAATTTTCACAGGATCGGTTTTCAGCATTCCACAGTAATAAAATAAGCCAACAAAGTAATACATTCCGTTGCAAAATTTTATAAATCAGGCCTTTATTCAACCCTTACTATAGATACCATAACTTACAATGAACTCAGAATTAAGATCCACCCAACTAAGTTCCTCTGATCTTAAAGAGCTTATTTTGAAATTGCTGGAAAAACAAGTCCAGTGTTCGCTCACTGACAAAATAGGCTTGTTTCTTTGCTTGTGCTTTACTGGGATTAAACAGAATTAAACAATGTTTTGGAGCGAGGAAGAAGAGTAGTAAGCGATTGAAACTATTCTGGTGTTACAGATCTCCTCTATTCATACCGGATACCAAGTACATGTCTTTTGACAGAGGGTTAATGCCAATGATATATGAAGTCCAGGCATTATTAAAAAAACAATTTTTCCTTGTTCTCTTTCTTCCTCCCCAGGAAAAGCCACATGGAAGATGGAATTTTCCAAAGATGACCGCGGCGTGTGTTGAAGCCCTAGCGGAACTCAAAAGACATGAAGCAAACATTGTGACATCCTTTCATCCAAGTTAAAATAAGTATGTTTGGACAAAAGAACAGAGAATCTTGACTCCAGGAGTTCCCTTCCAGTATGAGACTCAGTATCACCACATCCTTGTCTCATGGCCCAATCCTATTGGGCCCAGATGCTAGTGGAACAGGAGTTCCGCTGTTGATGGCTGCAGCAAAGGAGCCCGGGTGCCAGGGGATGGCTGGAGCGTTCCTGTGCGCTTTGGGGGAGATCGGTGGCAATGCCTCTTCTTTTTACCCCTTAAGTGCCAATACATGGTGTGGGTTTCATGGTGTGGGTGCTGGTTTCATGAACCGATGGTCAAATATCCCTCATGTGTCTGTGGCAGCGTTGCAGCTGCACTGGTGCTGAAAAGCTTGTTAGGATTGGGCAGGGGTGGGAAATTGAGCCAGGTGATTTGAGTCTGAATCTCAAAAATCAACGTTCTTCACTGACTTATGGAGACTTGAGTCACCTGCGCCGATGACTTGAGTCTGAGGCCACTGAGTCAGCACTCGGTCCCCACACATGCAGGCTTGAGTCTGTCTGTGTTTGGGTGTGTTTACTTACTTTTTCGCGGCATGAAAGATCTTGTGGAGACATTGTTCAGAGCGGGCGAGCAGCAAGGAAGTTCCAGCCAGGAGGCAGGGAAGGATTAATGTTTTCCTTTTGCTTTGTGTGGGAGGGTGGGAGGGCAGGAGGTGAGGGCAGACTCTATTGCCCATCTCTAAACAAACTGATGGTTATTGGACAAATGATGGGCAGTCTGATTTGTTTCTCTGGATGAGGGACAGCAGAAGGCCAAGGAGCTTCTTGCCTTAGGATTGTCTGGGAGGAGCTTCTTGCCTTAGGATTAGCCCAGGGAGGGGGAGGAGGCAGGGAAGCAGGATGGAAAGCAATTCTTAGTGATCACGTTTTTCAAAGCATGGCTTCTAATGGCTCTGTTGTTACTTGGGAGGTCTCATTGAATGACTGGCGCAAACGGGACAATGTCTGAGCAGAGCTGCAAAGGATTGTGTCATTCTGGTAAGCCTCCCAGCTGCAGTGCATGCTCCCGCTTCTGTCCCAGCTCTCACACAGTCTGTCCCACCCCCCTTGCGCCTTCTTTAATGATGGAATGGGGACAGCAGGGGAGCGTTTAAAGAGAACTCCGACACACACACACACACACACACACCTGGCAGCAGCCCCGTTTTTTTCCAGAGTGGGCTTTTTAAAGGGAACGAGACTCAAGTCTTTTCGAGTTGTGAAAACGCTCTGGGCAACTCGGAAAGTGCCCCTATTAGGACTTGTTTTCAAGTTGAGTCATGGGGGCAGAGACTTGTGACTTAAGTTGAGTCACCTGGCTTGTCCATCCCTGGGATTTGGCCCTTATACTGATAGAAAGAGAGGGCCACTTGAGAATAACAAAAGGGAAAGTGAAGGGCAAAGATTGGTACACCTCACCTCATTTGGGCAGCTTTAGATGCTATTTTGTTTGTTTGTTTGTTTAGAGAAAGTAAAATGTTTTGCAGAACCTTTATTTCTTGAGTTCTTGGCATAATTAATGCTATACCTCAGGCTTAATCCATGGAAACAGTGAAGTGTGTATTTCTCATATGAGGCTTCATACATTTTGGCAACCTGAATAGCTTATGGCTAAATACCGATGGTGAGAAAATCTTGTCTATGAGAAGCACAGATTGTGGCATTCTCACTTGCTTTAAAGTATCTGAACACAAAACCCCATGGTGTTCCAATACTGGTAAACCACGGATAATTATCTCTCCAATTCTAGTATTCCTGACTAGAGTTATGTCATTCAAAGAGCTGTAAATGCCAAAGAAGACACAAGTTTTTCATTGTTTGGAAGGACTGAGGAGTGGGAGAACATCAGACCATAAGAACACAAACATAAGAAGAAGAGTCTTGCTGGACCAGGCCAAGGGTTCAGCTGGTCCAGTTTTCTGCATCTCAGAGTGGCCCACCAGATGCCTCAGGAAGCACTCAAGACAACAAGATACCTGTATCTTGTTACCAGTCCTGTGAATCTCAGCTACATCTAAAACCCAGAGGTTGCAAACAGTCATCATGACCTGTGCTGGACTTTTCCTCCATAAATCTGTCCAATCCATCTAGGACAGGAGAAGAAGGGCTGGTAAGGACTTGATTATCGTAGAACTGGACAGGACAATGAAGGCACATCTGCTGCCTGAGGTGGACTGGAATGGAGTGGGCGAGACAGAGTTGCAAACTCTAACTAAAGCAATTCCCAGAGATTTTTTTTTCCTAACCGGATGCAATGCTGGAAATTCCTGGCTGCCCTGTTAAAATCTCTAGGATTGCTTTGAGTAGTTACCTGGAGTTTGCTGCTGATTCCTGGAGATGTCAGGCCAATCGTGGAAGGCTGGCAACCCTAGGTGTGACACTTCACCTTCGCTGCCAAATGCCTAAAAATCGAATCCTTTGCTCTAATGTTCAGCTCAGCAGCGTCACCAAGTCCTGCGGCACCTGGGAGGGTGACACCATGACATCACGCAACATTGTGCAACATCATGATCTCACTTCTGGGTTCTCACTAGCCCAAAGAAGGAGGAGGTTGTGATGGCCTCTCAGTCCAGCTGCTGCACCTGCTCCTCCTGCCCCCAGAGCCAGAGGTAGGGGTGCGGTGGCCAAGTCAAGAGGCCACGGAGCACAAAGGGGAGGTGGCCACGGTGGCAGCAAAACACAAGGAGATAGCAGTGGCTGTGGCTTTGTGCTTCGCTGCTGCCCTGTCCCTTCTTCTTTGGAGGCTCAGACACATTTAAATCCAACTATCCAAAGCTTTTCCTTTTACTAATCCATTTCTGCCATGTTCATTCTCTACAATCAGCTGGTTTATAAGATGATAGTGATTGAGGCTACTGTACCTCTTTTAGAATGGACAAAATATAAATGGAGTCAGCGTGCCTGCTATAGAGTGTACTGCCATAGCCTATAATTTTTTGATTCCTACAACAGAGGACAAAACTAGACCCTACAGGGGTTGGAATCCTATAATTGGGACTCTCCATGTTTGTTCTTCTACAGAAATCAGCCATAGGGCTCTGCAATCTGGATTAGGACTATGGTACAGGGGTCAGGGAGGGTCTTTAATCTTTTCTCCCATGCTGTTTTCCCAATTAAAATATTTGGTGGGGGTTTTTTTTAGAGGGAAAATAGCACTGAGAAAGAGTTAAACCTGCTTCCTTTACACTGTGGCACCAATCCAGATTCAAGGTTTTACTGAAAATAAAGGGGAGACTGAATCTCAGGATTCCAACATACTCTTAAAGCATGGGTCTAGTTTGGTTCATTGAAATGTTTTCTAGAAAATATGTTTCATTCAAATATAGCTCTGCTGAAATTTTTTTTTCACAAGGATCACTAAGACAGAGGATAACAAAACCATTGGTGACTCAGCGGCGTGGGTTACCTCTAGTCTTAAATGATGTACCAAACTGAACAAAATGGGACTTCTGGATCACTGAGACCTAAAATGGGCTGATATTTCCAGAATAGAAAGGCTTTTAGAAGAATACTTTTCAACTAACTACTTCATCCCACATCGCTATGGTAAATTCCGCAGGGGTATTATACTAAGTCTCTGAAGTTAGAAGTCAATTATCAGGATTAGCCTGAGTGTCAATCACAAAGGTCTTGTAGACGTAACGTGTCATACCAAGGTATTGGAATATAGTAGAAGTCCTTTCCAAAGTGGCTATTTAACCGTAACTATTTAAGCACCATTTTATTAATATACATTTTACTATTATTATCTGTATTATATTATTGGATTCAACAATCTGCTCTGAAATCTCAGCGAACAAAAAGCCCTCTGAAATATGCCAGGATGAGAGACAGTGATTTGCAGAAGGTCATGAATTAGTCATTAGCTGTTTGTTTGATTTTCTCTGTAAACTGCTCTGTGAACTTTCTGTTGAAAAGCGGTATATAAATACTGTTAATAATGATAATTTAATAATGAACTGGTGAACTTCATAGCTGAAGGGCAAAGAAGCATTTGCAGGGGAAAGTGGCGGGGGGTGCTATTGTGAGTGGAAGAGTGGCAGCCAAGGAAACATAAAGCATCCTTCACTTCCTCTTTCCAGGTCCTTATCCCCAAGCAGTGGCGTACATAGAGGCCCAAGTGCCCGGGGTAGTGACACTGTGACATCATGATGTCACGTGACACCATGTTGTGAAGTCACTTCCGGATTCTCCCGGAAGAGGTGGAGGCACTGGCAACAGCTGCTTCATGATCTGGCATCCACCCCATTCCTTCTCCTGTGGACGCTCCCCCTTGCAGGGCGTGCCCCTTGAAGGGATTGCCACTGAGCAGAAGGAGCAGATTGCAAAGCCACCAAAATACAAGGCAGCAGCGTCATAATTTGACTGGCCCCCATTCCTTCTGCTCAGTGGCACCCCGTTTCACCAAATTCCCATTCCAAGCTTTACCTAGAGAACGTATGCCCACTTTAAGCTCATTAGTTCCCCTCTTCACTTGAAATAGCCTTAAATCTGCACTAAGCACTGCTGGACCCCATCACCAGGGTAGCTTGCCTGTTCGGCCTTCAGAGTTCCTCCTCTCCCCTCCTGTTGGCAGCTTCACCAGAAACACCTTGGTTCCCAGCAGCTCCTGGGCATTGCAGCCACACATCAGTCTCCAGCAGTCTCTGTTCCAGCAGTCTGCCAGGCAGTTAGCTAGTCCATTAGCCAGTTCATTAGTCCCTCCACCAGTCTGTTAGTCCATCCGTCAGTCCCTCCGTCCACTAGTCAGTACATCAGTCAGCTAGGCTGTCAGCCAGTACTCTTTCCTTCCTTCAACTTTTCCTTCTTCTGCTACTGACAAAACTCTCCCTCCTCCAATAATAATAATACAGGTATTTATATACCGCCTTTCTTGGTCTTTATTCAAGACTTTATTCAAGGCGGTTTACATAGGCAGGCTTATTTAAATCCCCGTAGGGATTTTTAAAATTGAAAGAAGGCTCTATCTTTCCAGAGCCACAACAATTCAGATGTTTCGTTCTGATCTGGCCTCCATCCTGGCCTCCATCCTCCCATGCTCAGAGCAGATGGAATAGCTCAGCTTCAGCTTGTCAGCTGCTTCAAGGTCGCATGGTGCCGGTGGCCTCGAACTGGCGACCTTGTGGATGTTATCTTTAGGCAAATGGAGGCTCTACCCTCTAGACCAGACTTCCTCCTCCAAGTGCTGCTTTTATCCCTGAAGGTCTTGTAGCCTCTAAATTGCTGTAGCTGAGCAGCACATTCACTGTAGTTTAAGGTCCTGGTGTTAACCCCATGCTTCCCAGATCTCTCCGAGCAAAGGGTCACTATTGACACCATAACCTGTCTCCATCAGGGATCTTGCATATTTCCATTACACCCCCTTTCCAGGGGCACCTAGGGCAGGTTCCGTACCTGCCACACCCTACACATGCCACTGTCCCCAAGGTGCTTTTCCTGTAAAAAAAATGGCTGTTGGGATTCTACTGCATATGTTTACTGTTAACATGCAGCTGGGTTCTGACATTGGATTCGAACCCATGTCTTTTCAGTCTAGGACAAACAATCCATCCACTACCCAAATTAGAAATAAAAATTAAAACCGCGACGGCAGCAGTTTGTTTCATTTTTTTCCAATGAGATTTTTTCATCTCATTGCACACTGACAAGGCACTAAAATTGTCAAGGCACACCATCAGTTTTCTGACAATAGACAAGGCCCACCATGCTGCTGGTGGGTGGTTCACCCCCCCCCCCACCAATGACTGTACTAATAAATGACCCTTCCACTCCAAAGTCCCATGGCACATCTGTGGACCATTCACGGCACCCAACG
Source organism: Tiliqua scincoides (assembly GCF_035046505.1). Classification (NCBI taxonomy): domain Eukaryota; kingdom Metazoa; phylum Chordata; class Lepidosauria; order Squamata; family Scincidae; genus Tiliqua; species Tiliqua scincoides. The sequence goes on from NC_089826.1 coordinate 12,713,452, forward strand.
TGCCACAGCACACTGGTTAAAAATGGCTGAACCAGATGGTAGCATCATGACTTGCAGAGTCTAGAAAATGGTTGGCAACCTTCAGTCTCGAAAGACTATGGTATAAGCCTACAGCACCCGGTATTCCCAGGCGGTCTCCCATCCAAGTACTAACCAGGCCTGACCCTGCTTAGCTTCCAAGATCAGACGAGATTGGGCATGTGCAGGGTAACAGAGTCTAGAAAGTCACAGTGAACTGGTTGAAAATTGCTGCGCTAGGGGCAGAAGTGTCCTTTGCCTTTCTTGCAAGGAGGCCCAAGCTCTTATTTTAAACTGGCTATCTTTGGGGCACACCTCTTCAATATAGAATAATTATTCCACATTTGTGGTCTGGAGCCTCATTTTGCAATTAATACGTGCGGCTCCTGGTTAGATCTGACAGATAGAAACCACTCAATGTATTTCCAAATTACAACAGCAGTTACAAGAGAGGATAATACATGCGATGATGGATTAGCTCTGTCAGCGAGACGGAACCCACGTTACGGAACCCTTCGCTGGTCACCCCAGATGACACAGTCATAACTTCGGCCTAAAGAAGGAGAGGAGTTAAGCTGATGATTTGACTTCCCACAGAAACCACTGGGAGCGGTCCTACTGACATAAGCATCTTCTGAATTAAGTGCTCACACCCAGATTCAGCAAACAATAAATACAAGCATGTCCCCTTCGCAGCTCTAATTTTTTGAGTTATTTTCTCAACTGAAAAACAGGGCAAAATAAGGGGAGTACCTATTTTTTTTTAAATAAACAATAACTCTTCTGCCTGCTTTCTTGTGAAACCATGGTTTAATCATGGTTCTCCCTGGCAATCAAAGGCTGAAGCGTGCTTGTTGCCCTTTTCCGTTTGTGCATAATGGGAGGAAGTTTTCAATTTTGGGACTAGTTTAGAAAACAACAACAACTGGGCTTTGTTGTAAAGTCCAAACCCAAATTTGCTTTTTTCCTCTGTGAAAATAGCCACTGAAGTGTCTTGAATTTGTGTGAGAAGGTGGAAGACTGTTAGAATATATATATATATATATATATATATATATATATATATATATATATATATATATATATATATATTTATTTATTTATTTATTTATTTATTTTATTTAATCACCAAAGAGAGTAAAATTGGTTTATTTCAGAGGCAAAACAAATTATCAAAGCAATAATTTAATGCAGCTCAGCAACACATTCTTTGAGCCCCCCACTGCTGGTGGCTCTCTTGAACCATTGGCTGCGGCTCCCCATTCGGGCTACAATCCTTTATATTGGGTAGGGTGGCAGGTTTTTCATGAGAATTCCCTGGCTCATTTCTGCAGCTCCCTGGGGAACCATGACTCACACTGTGTGCTAGACCAGTAGCTCTCAAACTTTTAGCACCAGGACCCACTTTCTAATACGAGAATCTGTCAGGACCCACCAGAAGTGATGTCATGACCAGAAGTGACATCTTCAAGCAGGAAGAGTTTTAACAATTCTAGGCTGCAATCCTACCCACGCTCAGTGGCGTTGCTAGGAGGGTGCGGGCTGCACCAGGTGATGCACCGGGGTGATGCACCTGGGGGTGACGTGCTAACATCACGGTTTGAGGAGTAACCCCATCATGTCATACACCGTTGGATGTGGAACATCTAGGTGAACGCAATTCAAGAAACAGAATTGAAATTGCTCCTTTCGTTCAAAGGTTATGGCCAAAAACCCAGAAGGAAAAAATGCATGGAGCCCTATGGAAAGTGAAAGTGAGCCGTATATGCGTACTTGCCATAGTCTGTCGGAAAGGGCAGGCTGATAGGACTCCAACAACACCTGAATGGTCCCGAACCAATGAATGCAGCCCCCCCAAAACACCAAGAATGGTCCCTCCCTCCCTGCTGCGAGTCTGAGCCCAAAATGAAGCCATGTGGCCTTGTGGAAAGGGGAAGTTTTCTATTTTGCACTTGCAGGAGGGTCTATCTTGATATGCCTGAAATAGAAGAACTTTAAGCTGGGCACTGGGGAGGGCTGGAAATCTCCCTGATTCTTGGGGGGGGGGGTGTTATTGCAGGCAGACTACAGAGTAAGCTCCATTGAACACTATGGGACTTACTTCAGAGTAGACATGCCTTGGCTTGAGTTCACAGGCTGCAATTCTACCCACATTTTCCTGAAAGTAAGCCCCATTGACCACAATAGGACTTACTTCAGAGTGCATCACCCCCCTCTTGCCCGTCACCTGGTGCGGCCCACACCCTCCGCACCCCCCTAGCAACGCCACTGCTCGGTTTATCCTGGTAGAACAATAATTCTCTCTCTCTCTTCCCCCATTGCAGATCACAAATTACTGTTTCTCACACACATCAGCCAGCCACCTGTCTCTACCCCACCCCTGCAGGTGACCCCACAGGAAACACCCACATTTCTTAAGAGGCATTAAAATTCTTATGAGAATGGCCCTGATTATTACTCATTCACAAGGGAACAGACCTGCCCAACTCACAGCACAGTAGTGCAGTGGTTCTCACACTTTTAGCACTGGGAGCCACTTTCTAGAATGAGAATCTGTCAGGACCCAGCAGAAGTGATGTCATCATTGGAAGGGGCATCGTCAAGTTGGAAAATTTTTAATAATCCTAGGCTTCAATCCCACACACACTTTCTCAGGAGTAAGCCCCATTTACTATCATTGTTAAAAGCATATACTAAGTAGCCTGTTAAAAGTGTAAATCTGTAACATTTCCCCAATGCAAGTCACATGCCATGGTAGCATAAATTCTAATCTATTGAAAATGAAATATTGAAATGAATGGGGACCCACCTGAAATTGACTCGCAACCCACCTAGTGGGTCCCGACCCGCAGTTTGAGAAACACTGCAGTAGTGAATGTCACTGTTGTACTGTATAAGACCACTAGAGGGGAGAACAGAGCCAAACCCCCCCCCCCCCCCCACACACACAGAGTTTTATAGATAAACTCATGTGATTCCAGGCTTAACTAAAAGAACTGTGTGTATGTAAGGGAAAGCATATAAATTAAATCAATTATGACAAGTCACTTTTCTGCTGCATGTGTATATTGTTCAATTGATGGCAACTGTTTATTGCGATAAATTGCATGGCCTCTTAATATAAAGGGCCAGTCTGTTACTCTGTGTATTCTTGTGTGGGTGTGGGGTGACCCACACAAGAATACATGGGGCTGTGCACACACAACCCCATGCCTTAAATGATTCATCATTCAAAGAATAACGGATGAAATTTTAACCAGAGAATGTGCCCATGGTTTATAAGTTGGAAAATTATATCATACTGGGAACATCTAAAACGAATAGGATGGACAATAAAGATGGAAGTTCCAACCAGTTCAGAAATGGGTTGGGTATGCAAAAACCTTCAATCATCCAGCATGCTCTCTTGTTTGTCTCCAAAAGCAAATATATTTGGAAATAACTGAAATCCAGGATGTAGTTGGTTCCCTCACCGGTTTCAAATCAATGCACCCATTCTTAAAACTGGGAAAACACAAACAGAATTTTGCCTACAGTGAAATGTGACGAGAGTGGAGGTCTGGTCTAACATATGCAGGTGATGAGCTGCTATGGTAGAATGGGCAGCACCACTTCATCTTGTACGTGAGGGCAGGATGCCCTTTTTAAATGCTGTTCCACATTTAAATCTTTGCAGAAAGAAAACGGGTAATGGATACACCAGGGACATTAATTCTATCCAAACCCTTGGCTTGGTGATTTCTAATATTTGCTGAGTTTTTAATGTAGGAGAACTTTAAAAATAAATGTGATCATCCATCTACAATCTGAAACTGTGCAGTCCATTCCACCACCTTAGGATTCCACCATCTCATTTTGCAGCATTGGAAGCCAGCCCAAACCTAGTCCCACCCCCTGCATATAGAACTAATGTTCCGATGGCAGGAAGTGCTTTACAGCATTGTTTCTCAAGGTTTGTTCTCCACTGTACCACTTCACATGGTCCGCCTATTTGAAGTACCACATCATCACCAGTTACATCTGGGTTGGGAGGCCAGATGCAATGCAACCAACACCAGTAAGAGGCTCATTGTGGACGGGAGGGCTTTTTCCGGTGTGGAAAAGCATATGTTAGAGTCTGCTAGCTCCTACCACTGTTTGTTGTGTCGTGTTCCTGATCTCGCTGCCAGACAGCAGGGGTCCAGGAGTTCTGCAAGTACCACCAGACACCACTGCAAGTACCACTGGTTCAGAAATAATGCTTTACAGCCATTGCAAATGGCCTGCTGGTAGCACTAGTGGCAAGCCTAGAGGAGCCCTCCACAGAGAAGTGGTTTGTAGAAGGTCTGCCAATGAAGGTAAGTCAGTGGGAATGGGGGAACAGGGCAAGCGAGGGGGGAATGAGGGCAGAATGAGTGGGACAGGTGGGACAGGGCAAGGGAGAATGGAACAACGGCAGAATGAGGGCAGACTGGGGTTGCAGTGGGGGTGGGAAGAGGGTGGATCGGGTCCGGGAAGGGGGCAGGTTTGGTAGCAGTGGCAGATCTGATCCTGTAGCCTGGGTCCACGTGGACCTGCACTAGCAATTTCGCTAGCACAGATCCAAGTAGACCTCTCTGCAATGCAGGGGCTTACCCCAGAGTATGAATGTTTCCATATTCAGAGGAGATGTCCTGGATTGTCATCCTGTCCCTGTCCCCCACAGGATGCAGCCTGAGCCATTTTGGAGTGTCTGCATCAGGTGGAAGCATAAAATTGGGTTACTAGAGTGTTTTATTCCAAGAGAAATTCTGTATGGCTTTGAAGGCAGAATTCAAATGGGGACAACATACACAGTTCTCCCTCCCACCACCCCTACCAATTCTCCACCATTCCTAGTGGTAGCAGCTACAGTAGATTCTCCTTCTGGGAAGGAGAGGGACAGCCCAATCCTATCCTCCCCGGTTGCGCTGGGTACAGTGGTGCCGAAATTGCTACTTTTGTCCCCTTACCCCAAGTAAAGCCCTGGCACAGATTTGAGAAACCCCACGTTGGACTTTGCAGCCCGACGTGGGGCATAGGATTCGGTGAAGGAGGCCTCTGCCCATCCCACCACCCTCCCGGGCCAGTCCCTCCCCCATCCTGCCCTCCCCTCACCCTCTCCCCACCCTGGAATGCCTCCTCCTGCCCCAAAAACTTGCACCACAATGGGCAGCTCTTCACTAGTGTTCTTCCAGTCCTGACGTCCAGTGCTGGCAGTACCTCCTTGCTGGGCACCACAAATGTTTTACAGCATATTTGTGACATCCAGTGCCATCAGTACGCTTGTTCTGCCAGTGCTCAAGCTCATAGGATTGGGCTCAAAGTTATCTTCCTTTTTACCTCCCCATTTTTGGTGTCAGGCTGCTGCAGGAGCAGAATTCCTGCTGCACCAATCAGGTCCATAAATGAAGTATTTTCTCTTCCTCCCAGCTCCCTTTTCAGCTGTCACATTCAGGGTGGGAATTTCTCAAGTTCAAAAGATTTTTCAAGCTTGGGCCATTCACCTTCCCTTTACTTAGGGAGGGGGACGGACTTTTCCAAGCTCCAAGAATTCTCTTTCAAACCCAAGTCTGGCAAAACTCTAGGGTAAAAGGTGTCTCACATCCCTAACTGGACTTTGCTGTGAATTACTAATAGATATTGTTCTTCACATCATGGAGAAGAAAATATTCAAAAGAACGTTCTGTTCCAGAGGGAATCCCTAGTAACTTACATGATTTTGACAATTGCCTTAAAAAATAGCAGCAAAGAGAGGCAAGAACTTGACATCAAATTATAGTTTTACTATGGAATGTGGTGGTGAGACAGGAACCAGACTATGGAAACACATGCCGTGTGTGTGTGTGTGTGTGTGTGTGTGTGTGTGTGTTGCATGGGTAGAACTTTCCATATCCATGGAACAAAAAACCTTCAAGATGTAACATGAGACATGTGTGACATTGGGAGAAAAGCACAAGTATTTTTCTTCCTATGGAAAATTAGATGTTTAGGGTTTACTGATGGGAAATCCCAACCTGTTATAAATACGATGTCCTTAAAGAAAGGATCTCTCAGCTGTAGCAACAGGATGTCTGTGCAGAATGTTTACGACCTACACTAAACGCACCCATTCATATGTAGGCTCTGTTAAATCAACTTTCTAAATTTAGATAGAAATTTTCTCAAGGGCATGTTTGAATCTAAATAATGTGCAGCATAACAGATCAGAGGTATTTATTTTTACATGCAATAGCGACCTCTTCCGGGGTGGTATAGTGTAGTGATGGTGAACCTTTTGGGCTTGGTATTATCAGAAATTTGGAAAATGCCTAACTTGACTCGGCTTTTGTGTGTCACCCCCCCCCCCCCTGGACAAAAAAAGAAACAGTTCTTAACATATTCATTTATTTTTTAAAAACACTGTCCAATCATGTGTGGTGCTATTATTATATATCAAAACGTCAAATAATTACAAAAATAAAATATGAATAAAACATACTCAGTTGTTGCTGAACGCTGGTGTGTCACTCAAAATGTCGTGGCATGTTGCCTTGGGCGTGTGTCATAGGTTCGCCATCACTGGCGTAACGGTTAGTGTGTTTGACTAATGGCCCAATCCGATTATGGTGTATGTCTGGTGTGGGGTCTGTCATCACAGCAGGCCCTCCACTGGTCTCTGCAGCACTGCTGCCGGTGCAATGCTGGACATTTATGGACATAGATAGCAGCGTGACACGGACTGGCCTCTAGCAGGTTTCTGCCAGAGGAATTCTGTCCAGGATTGTGGCAAAATGGGGTTTATCATGGTGGTACCAGTGTTCACTGCTTCCTGAACCCGTTTCGGCCCACATATGCCCTCAGCAGGCTCATCATAGCTACACCAGCTGTAGAGCTGGCATATATCTGAGGAGTCCTATTGAGGAATGATGTGTTGACCAGGAAGATGCTGCAAAGCAGGTGTGGATTCTTCCCACAGTGCAAAGCATGAATGTGCAGTTGTCATGTGTAAGAGTTGCTCTCTTATTCCTACATAATGCCCCCCCCCCCAGTGGATGTTGGCTTTAGTTCCAGGAGGACATAGCAGGCTATGAAAGGAAGTCCTTATATGGTGCTTCATTCCCTGTTGTTGTTGGCTAAGGAATGCCTCCCAAGAAAATGGTGTTTACTTAATTTCCTTAAAGACAGCCACAATGAGTACCATGTAATTACTTTCAAGCCCAGCTCAGACAGCTCCAGAAGTCTGGGGAAGGTGGCACACTGCAAACTTGTCAGGTCAAAAAAAAGATGTGTGGCATTTTCCTTCCTGACTTCCCATAGGAAATGAAGAACACTTGATTCTAAAAGGAATATGTTTAGTGGTACTTGGTTGCAGGAAGTGGACATGAAGCTGTGGTGTTTCCAAGATTCGAGGTCCAAATCATGATCATAACAACAGTGCCCATAATCAATAGTCCTTAAGAGTAATGATTAATGATTGAGAGCCCAATCCTATTCACACTTGCCCGGGAGTAAGCCCCATTGACTCTAATGGGACTTACTTCTGAGCAGAGAGGCATAGGATTGGGCTCTAAGCTTGTAATGCATCAATAGTACTGTTAAGAACATTAAGGGCCCGGCTGATTAAGAACAATAAGGCCGCCGGCCTGCCTACTCCAGGGCGGGTTAAGATTGTGCCCTTAGATACCAATTTTCAAAAAAATGTCCATCAAATAACCTAGCAATATAAATTAAAAGATAGTTCCCTTTCCCCAAACGCTTACAATCTAAAAAAAGATGAAAAAAGACACCAGCAAACAGCCCTTGGAAAAGATGCTGTGTTGGGGTGAACAAGGACACTTGCTCTGCCTTGCTAGATATGAGGCCCACCACTTAAAAGGTGCCACTTAGCTCAGTTAGCAGAGAACATGAATTCAGGTGGAGCTTCATTATCTCCAAATTTCGAATCCGTGGTTTTACCTCACTGCGGGTCCCAAAGTCGTGGACCTGCACCTGTTATCTTCTGATCACGACCAGAGGTGTGCTCCGACCACATTTGGAGGCCCTTCTGAGGACCTGGGAGACTGCACATAGCCTCCCTGCCCTCAGAAGGGTCTCTGAACGCAACTGGAGCATAGTTCCAGTCGTGATTGGAGAATAGGTGCAGAATAATAATAATAACTCGGTATTTATATACTGCCTTTCTGGTCATTGAATTACTCCTCTGACTTTATTCAAGGCGGTTTACATAGGCAGGTATAAGCCTCAAGGGGATTTTTTTTACAATTATAGAGGTTCTTTCTTTGAAGAACCAACAACATGTCAGAATGGATCTTCCTGGTTTGGTCTCACTTCTGGCCTCCAGTTCTCCCACGCAGGCTGACAAGCAGCTCCATCTCTCACATGGAGGGCAGCCAAGACGCTTCTTGCTCACACCAAGAGCAGGTGGAATCACTCAGCTGGGCTTGTCAGCTGCTTCAAGGTCTCGCCATTCTCAGCCGATCAGGGAGCTGCCAGTGTCCTCGAACTGGCGACCTTCTGATGTTATCTTCGGGCTAATGGAGGCTCTACCCTCTAGACCAGACCTCCTGCCCTCTACATATTTGATTATCCGCAGACTTTGGTACCCACATAGGGGTCCAAGGATGGATGCCTAATGGATACCAAGGCACCAACTGTATTACTTTTATCACTGTTGCTGTTTTATCATCATCATCATCATCATCATCATCATCATCATCATCTTATGATTGAGGCATATTCAGCATTCAAATTATGGAGAACTGGTAGGAGGCCCTTAATGAAATCCAAAGGCTCCTCCCTCATGGGTCTCCCCCTCCTAGCTTTAGCCAGATGATGTTCCCTTATAGCCTTCTAAAAGCAGTTGTTGAGGGGCCAATTACAAAAGGTCAGAGGCTGGTTCCCAAGTCCCTTTGCAATTCAACTCCCAGACACATTTTGAATAAAATCAAATGTAGCCATTTTACCCTTGTCTAAAGTCTTATTTGTCAGCTGATAACCAATCTTAGTGTTAATATAAAATAACTGCAGCTTAAAATAAATGTAAAGCTGAGCTGGGAAAAAGAACAAAATCAGACATGGTTTTCTAATACACTAATTTTTTTTTCTTCCTGTCTATTGTTGGAGCTGTTATGTCTCATTTCCAAAATGACCTACAGAGGAAACTTCCCCGTTTGTGTTTAATATACTGTGGTTTATCTATTTAAAGACAGACATGCATACAGCCTCTGCCCACAAGAATACTCCTTTCCCAGACAGATAATGACTAGGATGAGTTCAGTTATTTAGACTATACACCTTCTTTCACCCTGTTAAGGTACCTTTTAAAAAAACCCGTTTCCAGCCTCTCACCATCAAACTGCCACCTCTACCACATAGACCTGGTTCATATGAGCAGTAGATGAGAGCCAGTACGGTATCATGGTTAGAATGGGACACTTAGGGCTGGCCATTGTGTAGGGGAGAGGGGAGTTTGGACAATCTCCTCTCTACAGACAGAATTAACTCTGAGTCTGTTTGGACCAGAAAGCATTGATCAAATGGTCCTGATTAAACTCAAGTTCAAATCCCTATCAAGGTACAAACCTCAGTGAGTGATACTGAGCCAGTCATTCTCTCCCAGCCCAGCCTACCTCACAGGGAGGTTGTTGTATGGATCAAATGAGGTGAGGAAACTATCCTGCCTTGGCCCTTCAGTAGACACTCAAGATAACAGAATGTAATACATGGTATAACTTAGGATCAAAACACCTTCAGGTTCAGAGAAGAGTTAAAGTTTTTCCATATTCACTCATGTAACATGAGTTGAAAACAAGGCACATGCATTCTCAGTCATCTTTCCATCAGCCATGTAAAGAGGGACCTGTTTTGTCATTAGCTCTTATTTATGGCCAAATCCTATCTGTTGGTGGAAGTAATCTTTGGTCAATCAGTGCAACAAGGATGCCAGTTCAATGGCTGGGGGCTGCATGAACAGGCCAGTGGAGAAGCCACTGTCTGTCTGCACAGGTGAGTTGGAAGTAGGGGTGGGTGGTGGGAGGATGTTTTTGGGCTGGGAGGAGTGAGAAACCGAGGCAGGTAGAAGATGGGAGGGGATGGATCCATTGGTTATGGTGCACTCTGGATCTTATCCCCTCTTTTGTAAACCTCCCCACCCAGCTCCCCTCCTCCGAGATATCCCACCAAAATAGGTGGAGGAGGAGACCCTTAGGCAGTCCCAAAAGCAGTACTTGCCTGCTTGGAAATAAGTAAGTTATTTTAGCTCACCTCCCATTTGCCCTTGGGTTGCTCCCCCACCATAGGAGGCAGCACATGCCTTTTTGTTGTCACTGCCTCAGTGCTTGTGGCAAGGGCAGGGGCATACCATCCCTGCAGCAAAACATGGCGCATGCCCTGGGTACCATTGGGGAGGGTGCCAAGAGCATGCACTTCAACTGCTTCCCCATAGGGAAGCAGTTGGAACGCATGTAACCTCTCAGCAGCCAGGTAGCCTGGCCAGCTACCAAGCGCACCCTCAAGCAGTTGGAGTGGGAGCGCACTGGAGATGTCATGATACTGCATGGGCGCCAGAAGCCCTGGATATGCCATTGGGCAGGGGATCGGATTGGGTCGTATAGAATATTGTATTATTGTCCTCATGTTTTCTCTTTCTATTTTCTTCACAGATTATTCAATGGCTCGAGAACATATGGTGTAATCCATGGCTGTTATCTGCATATTGCCTGGCTGAGGATCCAAAGCTGAGGCCAAGTGGCTTCCAACCACCCTGGAATGTAGCTCACTGCCCTTATCGCAGACCATCAAATCAAGTGAATGTGGCAGGGATTTCAGAAGAGATGCAGAGGAGAGAGAGAGAGCACTAGAAGTAGTGACACTAGCTAGCCAGAGACAGCTTGTGCAGTCATGTCTGTTTCTACGGCAGCAACTGTTACCCTGCACATGCCTGATCTCGGAAGCTAAGCAGGGTCAGGCCTGGTTAGTACTTGGATGGGAGACCGCTTGGGAATACTGGGTGCTGTAGGCTTATACCATAGTCTTTCGAGGCTGAAGGTTGCCAACCATTCTGTTTCTACACACACAAATACACAAGCACCCAGAAGTACATGCAGAAACCTTAAGCCACAGGTCATCGGCGAGCATGTGCACCAGGAGAACACAGGCAAATGTGCAAACAAACATGTGCATTCAACTTCCACCTGACTTGGGGGTGGTGGTAGAATTGCACATTTTGGCAGGAGATCCTGTCGGAACTCAGGAACCACAATTTAATTTTTTTTTTAAACAAAGGAACAATAGAACCATAAATCTGATTGCAACATCTAAATCCCAAACTAGATTACCGTTTGAGAAAGTTGTGGACATCAGGCACACCACTTTCCCAAGCTTTGAAGCGGTATGTGGTGCTTCTTCCTGACCTACTACAAGCAGAAGTCATATATTTAGACAAACTGGAGTCATAATTATACCACATAAACCCCAAAGGATATTGGCTTTTCTGAGGAAGCTTTAAGGCATCCTATACGAGTGTTCCCTGCCCTCTGAGAGCTCTTATGTTTCTGTCTTTTCTTGCAATTTACATCTCACTCACATTGACTTAATTTTTCCATCTGTTGCAGTCCATTTTTTAAATTACATGATTGAGCAGTTCTTTTTTTTTAGTGGTCAGGAAGGACCAGGGTATAAAGCATAAGTGACTCCATATTGTCAGGAGGTCAAGTGACTCCATATTGTCAGGAGGGCAGGAGGTCTGGTCTAGAGGGTAGAGCCTCCGTCTTCCTGAAGATAACATCCACAAGGTCACCAGTTTGAGGCCACCGGCACCGTGCGACCTTGAAGCAGCTGACAAGCTGAAGCCGAGCTATTCCATCTGCTCTGAGCGTGGGAGGATGGAGGCCAGAATGTGAAACCAGATCAGATAGAAACACCTGAATGTTGTGGTTCTTGAAAGAAAGAACCTTCTTTCATTTGTAAAAATCCCTATTTAATAAGGGATTTAAATAAGCCTGCCTATGTAAACCGCCTTGAATAAAGTCTTGAATAAAGACCAAGAAAGACGGTATATAAATACCTGTTATTATTATTATTATATTGGGGGATGGCTCTAAAGGCTTCAAAAAGTGCTCCAGGAGTTTATTCTGACCAGCTTTCCAATTTCTTCATGTTTGCGGGGCCATCTGATCATGACTTGAGGGCCCAGTCCTATCCAATTTTCCAGTGCCAGTGCAGCTGTGCCAATAGGGCACACACTGCATCCTGCGGTGAGAGGCAGTCACAGAAGCCTCCTTAAGGTCTGGGAACATTTGTTCGCTTAACTTGGGGTTGTGTTGTGGCTGCACCAGTGCTGGAAAGTTGGACAGGATTGAGCCCTTGGAGCCCAATCCTGAGCTCGGTGCTCCGGCTTTCTGCCATAAGGCACGTCTGTGAGGCTTACTGCTAGGCCAGTGCCCATGCTGGCCCAGCAGTGGGCTAGCGCCAGGCAGGCACCCGTCCTCCGCTGCTCAGTGGTCTCACGGACCGCCAAGCCGCAGCATGGTAAGCGGGGGCGGGGAGGGGGGCAGGGAGGAGGCTTTCCGAGCAGGGGGGAGGTGTGGGGAGGGCTGAGAGAGCGGGGGTGGGAGAAGTGACGGGCAGGTGGGGGCGGAGAGAGAGCGGGCAGGAGGCATGCTGGGGGAGGGAGTGGGGAGGCAGGAGGCAGGTCCAGTGGAACTCAACTCCACTGGATCCTGTCCGTTCGTGCAGGGCTCAGGGCCCTACACGAATGGCTTTACCGCTGACCTTTTGGTCAGCCTAAGACTAGGCCTAAATAGGCGGTCTTACAGTATTTTGAGTCAATGGCCAGCCTGGATGGGCAGAACCAGTGCAGTGCATGGAAAACCTCTAGCGCCCAGGGAGAGGTTTTTAATTGTAGTCTTTTTTACTAATTTTCACTTACCCCCTTGCAAGCCCTAAGACAGCCTATGGGTCTCCTCTCCTACTGCAAGTAGGAGGCCCTGTTCAACATTCAGGAAATGTTGAATGAAACAAAATAAGTAGTTTCACAAAATCATGTCAAGATCTTACAGGTGTCACAAGGTGTTTTCATATACAGATAGTGATTACACAGCCTTTCTGTTCTGTTAAGGGCACAATTCTAAATGCGCCTTATGCCAGTCCAAGACCCTTGGGCTGGCATAGGAGGCTCACAAACATGCCGTAAAGCACGTTTGCACCTCTGTGGCTGGGAGCCGCGTTGGCGCATTTAGATGCGCCGATGTGCAGAGGCAGGCAGAAGCCTCCGCAGCAGCTCCTGTGCTGCTGCTTGTGTCGGCGCGCTCGCACCAACGCAAGTGGCAAAGGTAGGCGTGGGGGATATGGGGAGGGGGTGGAAGGGGGTGTTTCTGGGCAGGGGGAGGACGGGCGATGGGCGGCCCCAGGGGCGGTCGCGTGGGGAGCCAGGGGCGGGGCTGGGACCTGGTGGTTATGCCGGATCCCAACCCCTATCCCCAGAGAGAATGGAGCAGCCTCCAGAAGTGATGCAGGTCCGAGGAGACCCATAGTGGCGTGCAGCCCTTACCCCAGGGGTAAGGGGAAGAGTTTCCCCCTGCCCGTGGCTGAGCCGCTGCACCCAACGAACCTGCGTTGGATGCAGCGCAAGCCTCCTGGCTTGCCTGCTCCAGCGCAGGTTTGGATTGCGCCCCTAGTGAACTGCCATTTGTCTTTTATAACTGGAAAATCAATCATATGAAACAGGATGAGAGTGGCTGCAGGAGTATGTTATAGCACCAATACCCACACACCACCAATACAGGAAGGCAGCTAGTCTATTTGCTCATGCATGCATGTTACTGCAGTCAAAATGTACTTTGCTGGTGTGATACAGTACACTTTTTTAAAGCACATGAGTACAATGGAGACAAAAACAATGCAAAACTAGTTCCAGAGTATTGCGTAACTCCAAAATATTCCTGTATACAGGTCCAGCCTATTTATACCCGGATTTGACTCAACACAAATGGCCACTGCAAATGAGAAGGAATGTGCTGATCCCTGGAGAAGGGGAAAATGCACCCCTTTAAAATCAGTTTGAAAAACTGAACAGTCCTTTAACAATAGCCTCCTTAATGAGAGAGAGAGGGGGGGGCAGCTGGCTGACAATCCATCAATGCTTCTCTCTCCAGCGGGCCCCTTCCTTCCCTCCCCCAGCACATGAAAGAAAGGTGATCACTTTGCATTGGTGAAGGGAGGGGCTGAGTGAAGTGCCTTTGAAAGCACTTGGAGGAGGACTGATTGATGATTGTCTTCTTAATGACTCTTATCTTACATCACAAAGGTCAGCAAGGCTGTTTTTCAAAGCAAAGAAACTTTGTTTTTAAAATTGATTTGCTATAGTACCATCCACTTGAGTGCTTGGAAACGGAACCCACGCAAATAATGAGGCTCAACCTGTATTTGATTTTCAAACTGTGTTCAAGGGAATTCTGAGGGCCCGATCCCAGCCAACTTTCCAGTGCTGATGCTTCCACAATGCAACCAAGAGATAAGGAACAAACATTCCCTTTCCTTGAGAGGCCTCCATGACTGCCCCCCCCCCCAGGATGCAGTGCAGCTCTGTTGGCCCAGCTGCATCAGTACTGGAAAGTTGGAAAGGACTGGGCCCTCAGATCACTGAGAAGGTTATCAGGGTGAGAAGATCAAGACCGATGACTGATACACTACTCTGAAAAGCAGCTTGATTTCCATTGCTGATCTTCCTGTGCAATGTGCGGTTGTAGGAGACAAAGGCCCAAATCCTAACCAACTTTCCAGCACGGTCATAGATGTGCCAATGGGATGTGTGCTGAAACCTGTAGTTGCGTGGCACTCAAGGAGACTTCCTAAAAGTAAGGGAATATTTGTTACCTAGGAGCTGCATTGCCCTTACGTCGGTGCTGGAAAGTGGGTTAGGACTGTGCCCTAAGCAGCATCCTTTATGGGCTAAGCAGGCAGAAAAGCACTCCTCAGAATCCTCAGCAATGCACTTAGATTGCCTGGCAGGGGATCTTTCTCAGGCAACTCAATGATCAAGAGTTTCTTGATGGTAGAAATTCTGAGATAACTGGCCTACAATGATCAAAACTTGTCTGACAATAGGGAAGATGGAATCCTTTTAGCTGTTGCTTTTTTCTTGGATCACTACAGCAACAACTGATTAAAGAAGAAATATTCAGACATGGCTGCATGCTAGTTTTATTATATGTGTCAGTGTCATTGATCCAGTAGTTTCTTAAGCAACTATCAGCCCAATCCTGAGCTGCGAGGCACCCGTTGGAGCAGAGGCGCCAAAGCAGCTACTGCTGTATCCAGCAGGTGTTGGGAAGCAGCCAGAGGTCTCATGGGAGGAAGTTCCAAGTCCCGTAATAGGGCTTCTCAAGTTTGTGCTGGTTATTTTGCCGGCACATAGTTGAGAGATTCTGTTTTGGGCCTTCCGGCCCAGAGTTCAGGATCTGGTGGAGCAGAGCTCCTGCTCTGGTTCCCCCCCCACGCCTTCCTCCATCTTCATTCCGCCCTCCCTCCACCACCCCAGAGGCCACACCACCAGCTGGCGGTTGAACTTACCATTGGTGGCAACACATCCTCTTCCTGCTGGCGCTGGGCACTTTTTCAGCACCTAGTACCAGTGCTATACAAGGACATCTGCAAGAGGGATCTGAAGGCCTTAGGAGTGGAACTCAACAGGTGGGAAACCCTGGCCTCTGAGCGGCCCGTTTGGAGGCAGGCTGTGCAGCATGGCCTTTCCCAGTTTGAAGAGACACTAGGCCAACAGACTGAGGCAAAGAGGCAAAGAAGGAAGGCCCATAGCCAGGGAGACAGAGCAGGGACAGACTGTACTTGCTCCCGGTGTGGAAGAGATTGTCACTCCCGAATTGGCCTTTTCAGCCACACTAGACGCTGTTCCAGAATCACCTTTCAGAGCACGATACCATAGTCTTTTGAGACTGAAGGTTGCCAACAATATAACCAGTGCTAGGGCTCAGCACTGGGGCTGGCCAGGTTCAGAATTAGGCCCTAAAACAATCCCAGGCAGCTCAAACCCGTGTATTATTCCTTAACTGACACTTATCTATCCATAAGAGCAGGGAAACACACAGCATTTGAAAGTGGACCTCTCAAGGCATACAATTCAGGAAGGGAGGTAAAGGGAGGTACTCATGTGCCCTAAAAGAGAAGTCCTTTTCACCTTTGAAAGTTCTTTATCATATGATGAAAGTTCTTTGTTTATCATATGATGAAAGTTCTTTGAAAGTTCTGAGTTTATCATATGATGTGCTGTAAATGCCAAGTATAAATGACACACCTTGCTTGGAAACATTAAAAGAACTGTGTGTTGGCATGGCTGGATTCTCAATGCTCTTTTTCCTTCCTGTTGGTGAACTTGAACTAGGAGTCCTGCAAATCAAACTTGGGCTCCCTGCACCACTAGGTCTTCTGTCTGCAGAGTGAACTTCAGGAGTTCCAACTGGGATATTCATATCAGAACCTAGACTCCTTGTGGATTGAGAAATCAGGTGGCACTACGTAACCAGTCAGTTACAAAGACTCCCAGAATTGGTGCCTTATTCAGGGACTTATTGCACAACAAAAATCATGTGCTCTGTTGATGCTCTTCCTAGAAAATAAAAGTACAAAATGATGTTTTTACTTTGACACCATGTGCGAAGGGCTTGGAGATGCATCTCAATAGTAGGGGCTAAAAATAAATGAGAGGTCTTACCATCTTGCCCAATGGGTTGCTCAGAGGCATCTGAGGTCACTTTTGGAAAGGGGATAGTAGATTTATTTATTTTATTTATACAGGTATTTATATACCGCCTTTCTTTGGTCGTCAGATTCTCCTCAGACTTTAATCCAAGGCGGTTTACATAGGCAGGCTGTTCTAAACCTCCGTAGGGATTTTTACAATTGAATAGTCCTAGTCTTTCATAGAACTCCTCGTTCCAGCTGGATTCCTTCCGGTCTGGCCTTTCTCTGGCCCTTCGCCTCCCAAGCTCCATTGACAGCAACTCCTCTCTGCCTCCGAGGGTCAGCTCATCAGTAAATCAGCGTGTCGTCAGTTTTTGGGTACTTTCGGTTGTTTCGAACTGGCAGCCTCAGATCTTCAGGCATACAAGGCGGCAGCTCTACCAACTGAGCCAGACCTCCTGCCCTGATAGAACCTGACCTGGTCCACAAGAGCTCTTATGAACTTATGATTTAGACTTGCCGACCTGCCCGATTGGCCAGAGTCTCTAGGAATTATCTTTGATCTCCAGGGGACTACCAAAAGCAATTCTGAATATTTTAACAGGGCCTGTATGACTTAACGACATTGCACCATGTTGGGAAAAATATCTCCAGGAATAGCTTCTGTCAGAGTTGGCAACCCTATCTTAGAAACACCAAACAGAAGCCTTGCAAAACAGCAAATCCTCTTTCCTGTACAAACACAGGTGCCTGGATGACTTATTGAATGCTATACACTCTTGTATTTTTATGGCTTTTAAAATAATTTGCTTAAAGAAAGGTTGGCGCATTTACAGGGCAATTCCTTATCGGGGTCATATTAGTAAGGAATGGCCATCAAAAGCAAAGCTGAGAAAAGTTTTGCTGAGAAAAGCTGTTCACTGGCGAAAGTTGGGTATTATAAAGCTGGATCATCACAATGGGAAAAAAAAATGCCTGGGTCACGGTGACTGGAGGCCCTGCTGGTTACTTTAGCGAGCTGATTCTATATATTTAAGTGAGACTAAACTAGCTCCATGTGAGCTTTTAATTAAGTGGAAAGTTAGCAGTCTAGTCACTCTGGAACCAAGTTGTTCCTTGGGCCTATGAAGGTCTGTTGTCCTTGTAAGGTGGGTGGTAAATGTGGGTGGTTAATATGTGCTTCACCACCAGAGTTGCATCTTAACAGCACCCCAAGAGCAATGATTGGTTAGTATCTTATACAAACAGAGTTTAAAGCTCAGGAGGTTCAAAGCTGCAAGAAGAGTGTGGCAGTGATATGGTGGAGGAATTTAAGGTGTAGAAGAGCACTGCTTTCCTGGCAAATCAAGGTAAGAGATATCTGAGCCTGACCATAACATAATTTTAGTTAAGCAGTAAGTCTTGTGTGTCCTTAAAGAATTTAGGAATGTTACATCACAATCCTATGCAAGTCAGCTGAGAAGTACATCCCATTGAAATCTATGGGATTTATTCACAGATATGTGTACATAAGATTGCAGCCTTATTGTGGCATATTTTTTTTGAACAAGAATCCAGTTTAAATCCAAATATCACGAGTATGATTTAGAATTTCTAGGATGGCTGCAAATGAAAGATTCATAAGATTGAACAGTTTTTCTGTTCTGTTCAGTGGAATTATAGTATGCATGAACCAAAGGTTTGCAAGAAATCAATTGTTTCAAACATATAAGTCTAATTTATATTAATATTTCTTATTTTCCCTCTAATTTTTTCCAGTCAATGTGCATGTCAAAATGGTAGCTTGAAAATGGAGTTGGCTGGTTCTGTTTCAATGAATTTGTCCTCATTACAGGGTCAAGGAAGGGTCTTAAGTCTTATAATTGGTTTCAAAAGTTAGTATGCAAATCTAGACCACACACCTTTTTAAATACAATCCAGGGGTCAGCCAGGCTTTCTTGGAGCAATGGTGATGATAGAAGCAGGATTCGCAAAGGTGTTCTCCATGAACATCTGTTGTTCTCCCAGTTGCACAGTATCCACAAGGGAAGTATGTGGTAGCTGCCATCACTCAGGATATGCTCTCATTCCAGTTTGGGACATTTGATCCTTCCCACACTTGGCATGAAGCAGACCAAACCATATGGCTTCCCTGGAACAACACTCAAAGGTTCTCTATGGTGGTTTGTGAGAACATTTGTCAGAAAACACCAAGACAGCAGGCTTGCATGTAATTAGACTCCTTGCATCCCATTCTGTTCAATCGGATTTATGCAGTCCAATGGCACACAGAACTGAAGCCCAAAGCAAGATATGTTTTGGGCCCTTTTGATTCCAGGTAAGGATCCAGGAGCACAAACTTGTTGTCCTCATTCTTTTTGAAGCCCTCCATGGCTTCACTTTCATCTTATCTCTCTGCTGTCATATCCAATTAAACTCCTGGCTGTGACCTTGGCTTCTCCAGCTTCAGGACCCTGAACAATCAGAAGGTCTCCAGCACCCTCTAATGACTGCCCTTTCTCCCTTGCTGCCCCTTAGGACTTAGGTCTCCCTGTACACCTATGCGATTCCACTTCTCTTACATCCTACTAATCCCTTAAAGCAGTGGTTCTCAAACTTTTAGCACTGGGATTCACTTTTTGGAATGAGAATTTGTCATGACCCACCAGAAGTGATGTCATGGCCAGAAGTGACATCATCAAGCAGGAAAATTTTTAACAATCCTAGGCTGCAATCCAACCTGCGCTTACCCAGAGTAAGTCCCATTGACTCTCATTGTTAAAAACATATACAGAATAGCCCATTAAAAGTACAGCTCTGTAACATTTCTGCAATGCAGGACCAAATCCTAACCCACTTTCCAGCACTGGCATAGCTGTGCTAATGGGATGTGTGCTGCATTCTGCAGTTGGGGGGCACTTATGGAGGCCTCCTCAAGGTAAGGGAATGTTTGTTTCCTTGCCTAGGAGCTGCATTGCCCATATGTCGGTGCTGGAAAGTGGGTTAGGATTGCGCCCGCAGTCACATGCCGTGGTAGTATCAAGTCTAATCTATTAAAAATAAAATATTGAAATAAATGGGGACCCATTTGAAATCAGCTTGCGCCCACCTAGTGGGCCCTGACCCAAAGTTTGAGAAACACTGCCTTAAAACCACCTTTTCCGTGAAGCTTTTGGCAGAATACATTAGTCCCTTTATCCCAGTGGTGTATCCCCCTTTATCTTGGGTGACACCCTGGGGGGAGGGTGACACCACTAGTGGCCAAAATTGTGGAAAACCTGGTATTTAAGAAAAATTTATGAATAATAAAATATTTATGAATATTTATGAATAATAATAATAATAATGGTATTGTACAGGGTGTCATTTGATAGGCAATTTAATGCAGAATGTAATGAAATTAACCACATTGAATTATCTGTATTCAATCAGAAGTTATAGCCAAATAACCAGAAAAAGAGAACACAACTATCATGGCCTGTGCAGTATCCAACTGGAGGTAAGGGGAACCAGCTGGAGGTAAGGGGATATATTTCCCTTTACCCCGGGTAAAGCCCCAGGCACCCATATGGTGCTTCTTGGAGCTAAACCAGCTATTTAGCTGGCGCAAATCCAGGAAGCCCAGTATAACACTGGGTGGGCCAGGAGGGGTGTAAGGATATGGCAGAGGCCTGCTTTGCCAATCCTGCTCCCTCCTGGGCCCAATCTGTCCCCCATTCCACTCTCCACTGCCCCAAAACACAACCTTCCTGCCACCTTCCCCAAGCCCCTGTGCTTACCTGTGCTAACCTGTGCTCAGCCTTACCTGTGCTGACTGGCGCTGCTTTGGCAGGCTGGCGCAGGCCATTGGGTTATTGCTGCTGGCTCACAAGTTGTTACAGACTTGCCTTACAGCATGTTTGCGACTGTCTGAGCCGGTGCAAGAACAGCTGCACTGGCTCAACCAGCAGTTGAGGATTCCACCGTGAAAGTGGATTTTCTTAACTCAAAACTGACCAATGGGACTGATTGTTCTGAGAGCCAATGAGGTGTTATTATGACGCCAGTGTGGAACCAATAACCAGTCAGCTCTCATTTCCATGTAACAGAGCTAATACCAGAACTGTTATTTAGCTGTTTGAGTGTCATCCAGTTGGCCAATGGTTTTTCCCTTGGTTATTGATTTGTTGGCTGACATGTATATAGTAAGACAGATAAATAAAGAACATGAATGGGGTGACACTATGAGGTGCACCAGGTGACACACCTGGACCAGGTGACACAAACTCTAATGATGCCACTGATAGGAAGTTGGTCACTGGCTTAGATGACTTTTAAAATGGACCCCAGAACCGGGGGTGGGGGTTAGAATCATGGGGACATGTGGGGGAGGGGCTAATACTGGGGGTGGTAGTGGAAAGTTTCTTATGTTGGAAGGAGGGAGATGAGCAGGGTTCAATGGGTGGAAGGATTACTATGAGTAGGGGCTCAATGGGTGGAAGGGGTTATTAAGTGACTTGTGAATTCTGGTGGGAATGGGGAATAGGAATAGACAGAGGAGTTTAGAGTCACTCTATGAAAAGTCTATGTGGTATCATAATAGTAGGAGAAAAAAAAAATGTTTTCATGGGTTGCTTGTACATTAAGGGCCAAATCCTAACCCACTTTCCAGCATTGACATAGCTGTCCCAATGGGACTTGCGCTGCATCCTGCAGTTGAGTGGCACTCATGGAAGCATCCTCAAAATATGGAAATGTTTGTTCCCTTACCTCGGAGCTGCGTTACCCGTAAGTCGGTGATGGAAAGTGGGTTAGGATTGCACCCTCAGTCTTTCAAGTCACACAGAGTTCCTGCAGCTTGTTGAATGGAGGAAGGGGTTGGAAGTTAATGTGGGGTGGGTGGGAAGTTGTTGGCCACTAGCTTAGACTACTCTAAAAGTGGATTCTAAACACTCACGGTGGACTATAGGTCTATCAGTGGTGGTGTACAAGCCATGATGTGTATGCGCAACCTCCTGATTTTAGAAATGGGCTATGTCAGAATGCCAGATGCAAGGGAGGGCACCAGGATGAGGTTTCTTGTTATCTGGTGTGCTCCCTGGGGCATTTGGTGGGCTGCTGTGAGATACAGGAAGCTGGACTAGATGGGCCTATGGCCTGATTCAGTGGGGCTGTTCTTATGTTCTTATGGTGAACCATGATGGTTACACTGAACCTCCAGATGCAAGGGCAGTATGTCACTGAGTAATCATGCAGGGCAAGCGGAGGGGAGGTCTTTGACTTTCATCCCCTGCTTGTGAGGAAATGTTTACTGTGTTTATTATCTGTCCATTATTATTATTATTCATTTCATTATTCATATCTATTACTGAAAATAATGTTGTCATACATGGGCGTGTGGCAAAAATGTTTGGGCGCTGGGTGTCAAATGACCTAACTATGCCTCTGCTTTATCCTACTGCATCTGAGCTTCAGGAACGGTGATGGAAATAACTGCATATTCTTCCCCTCCTCTGTTGCCTCTGTGTCATTAGCTAGAGCAGTGATTTTCAACCTTTTTTTTTTTTTGTCTTGAGGCACACTGACAAGGTGCTAAAATTGTCAAGGCACACCATCAGTTTTTTGTCAATTGACAAGGCACACCATGCTGTTGCTAGGGGCTGGGCACACTGGTTGAAAATGACTGAGCTAGAGTGCAAACCCCCAAGGCAGACTTATCCCCACTTATCCCCAGACTTAATTGTCCCCACATATTTGTAAAGCGCCACGTACATAGATTGTGCCACATAAATAAATAAATAAATAAAGATATGCCCATTAATATACAAAGGTTTTAAACCAAAATGGTTAAGGGAGCTTACACATCTTGCAGATTATGAGAGAAGATTGTGTGCTAAGTTGAGCATGAATTTGGAGCGATGGCGTCCTGCTTCCCATTAGATCACCCCCCCTCCAATATTGCACTGTTCTCGTGTGTGTCATATTTATGAGACAGGGTGTACAGTTTGCTAACTGACCTCTTCCTATGCAGTCCATTTCTAAGGTGAAACTGTGCCTGCTCATGAGAATGAAGAGAACAATCCTGTTTCTTTGTATTGCTGCAATAGCCCAGGCAGCCCCGGTAAGTCTTCCTTAATGGCTTTCTTTAGTAAATATCAGATTGGTTCACCGACCGAACTCAAGTGTGTGCCTGGAAGGAAACAGCTTTATTCTCATGTGAGAGCAGTGGCTCCTACACTCACAGTGCATTGCACTGAGCGATAGGTGGAACTGCTCGGGGAAATATTTGGGAAACCTGCAGAAGCCTTCTGGGCAATGATACAGTATATTAACTCAGCAACATGTCTCAGAGCCCAGTCCTAACCAACTTTCCAGTACCAGCTGTAATGCAGTCCTTTAGCAAGGGAACAAATGCTCCCTTAACTTGAGGAGGCCTCCATGACTACCCTCCCACTGCAGGATGCAACACACATCCCATTGACATGGCTGCATTGTTACTGGAAAGTTGTATAGCAGGGGTGGACAAACAGCAACCTGGGGCCATTTGCAGCTCCCCAATCTGGCCCACAGGGAGACCCCAGTCTTCAATGAACCCACTGGAGACCACACTGGCTGTGACTGCCGGCCGTGACCACCAGACACAGCTGCGGGCCAAGTTAGAGCAAGGATTTTTATAGTCTCAATGTGTTTCCTGAGCATTATTTTACCCCCCACCCCCACCCCATTGCCTCTGTACAACTTATGTCTCCATGTGTGGGTCTGGCTTCTGTAGGTTTTCACTGTGCAAGAGGCGTGTGGCAAATAGTTTATTGTTCTCATGTGGTTCTACATGCCTGTATTATAGTTCTGATGTGTATTATAAATAAGCTCAGTAAAATTCATTTATTCATATAAGTTCCATCTCTAATGTGTTCATTTAGGTAAATTTATTGAAATTTGAAATGTAAATTAATTCTTTTTTCCCCCGGCCCCGGACACAGTGTCAGAGAGATGATGTGACCCTCCTGCCAAAATGTTTGTCCGCCCCCCATTGTATAGGATTGGGCCCTGAGACATCTGCACATGCACAGTAAGGCATAGCGTGGCCTAAGACATCCTCAGGCCACAGTGGACTTTCTCATCAACTGAAAATTGCTTCTAGTTCAGCAGTTCCCAAACTGTGGGTCCAGATCCCCCAATGGGTTGTGACCCAATTTTTGGTGGTTTGCAAAACTGACGGGGTAGATTAGGCTATGTACATCAAGGGTTAAACAAGCTGCTACTTTTTGTGGGGGGGGAGGAGCCCTGCTGCCATTATAACCACAACCCATGGAATTAATAAATTAGGCAGCAACCTCTAGGGCCTCTTCAATGCATATTATGTTATCATGCCACATCAGCTCAGAGGTCTTCCTGCTTGTCTGCGGGAGAAATTAATTACGTGCTAATTCATTATACTGTAGCATGGTGATCATTTGTTCTGTGACTCATTTGTTGTTTGCTTTTATGAGTTATTTGGTTAATTATTATCATATGGTAAAGAGGAAATTCTCAAAGTATCAAATACCAAAGTGTTGTGTACGGTATTACCTCCCACAAAGCTGCTTCCTTTAACACTGTTTTATTATAGCAGCCTTTGTTCGGGATGCAACTTACACCTACTGCAGGCAAAGGAATCAGTGTATTCTGGCTAGTGTGGACTAACCAGTCCCAGTTTCCTGCTTTATCTTTAACTGTGCCTCCTAGTGTGCAAGGAACTCGTCTTTGCAGGAATATATCCCCCACATTATTTGAGGTATTAAAGGTATTTACTATAAAAATGCCAAAGCATCAAAATTCACAGCAAATTAGTCTTCTGATGGCTACTCAGCATGACGACCTTATGCTATTCTGGTTCAGAGCCAGTATGCCTTTGAATATAATTTCAGGGAAGCAATGGTTGGAGAAAGCTCTTATTTACATGCTTGACTTGTGAGCATCCCAGATGACATCCGGTTGGTTACTGTGGGAAATGAGATGATGGACTAGATAGAGTTTTGGTCTGATCCAGCAGGTCTTTTCTTATGCTAAAGAATTTAGTCAAGTAACAAATGCAAATGATTTTTTGTTCAAAAAAAAAGAGAGCAACATTAGACTGATAACTTTTACATGACATGTTTCTGCCTGCAACATCTCTAGATGGCTTTCTTCTCCATACTTTTAGAAAGGTTTCCATTTCATCACATACATTCTTAACGCACTGCTTTAAAAATGAGGCCAAATTATTCTGTACCTTCACTGTTGATTATTGTTTTCCGTGAGATTGAATGAATTTTTTCTGATTTAACAGCTCTCGCGCAATGAACAAGGGAATGACTGTGGCAATGAGGAAAAGAAGGTAAGAGAAGCTTTGCAAAATGTCTGTACATGAGATGGGATTCTTCAGGGTGTCAGATCTCCTGTGTCACACAGTCAAGAGTCTTCATGTTCAATTGTGTGATGACCCCAAGCATGTGCTGTACTTAGTGTACTTAGTGTTCCTCTTAAATTTGACTGTTTTGAGGGATTCAATAGGTGAAAAGGCAGAGGAACAATCTATATTCTATTCAGCCAAATAGGAAGGAAGGAAGGAAGGAAGGAAGGAAGGAAGGAAGGAAGGAAGGAAGGAAGTTCCAAGTTCAGAATGAGAAATGTACTGTCATGAAGGTTTGCCATTGCCATCTATGGATCACTAGAACTAGTAGGTTCTGCTCCAAAATGTTTTGGGAACACAGGAAATGAATCCAGAGGGTTCTCTATCTCCTCTACAAATAGCATTCTCAGAAAGGGTTTATTTCAGACTGATATTCTGCACAGCAATTATTTGAAGTATCTTAGCAAAACAAAACAGCATCTTAGAGCCCCCTGAGAAATTTCACTTGTCTTACAGAAAAACATTTCAAAATTCTCAGCTGTTTCTCCTTGGGGAGATAACCTGATATTTGCTTCGATTTTCACTTTTTGGAAGTTCCAGTGCGTACACTTACTTCCAAAGGAATAAACTGCCCTATCCTATCACGGACTAGTGCCGGCAGAATGCACTTTCCACCAGCCGAGGCTGCTGCAAAGCAGCCATAAAGTGCTTTGCCGCAGTACAAGTTGCCATCATGCTGGCTGGAAGGCTGGAGCCTTCCTGTGCATGCTGGTGGACATTGAGAGGCCCACTGGAGCAGGTTAACCTGACACAGGGGCTAGAACAGGGCAGGGGGAGGGCAAGAGAGGGTGGAACAGGGTGGCAGGAGGGTGGATTGAGGAGGAGATGGGATTGGGATGGGTGGATTGGGCCCAGGAGGGGGGGGTGGGTTCAACAGTGGTGGTGCATGCTGAATCCTGAGCCCCTTTCCAGGCTTGATCCACCTGCAGTGCGAACTTGTACCGGTGACTGAGCTGTGCAGGTCCAAGTTGCCCCACAGTGGCAGCTGGGGCTGACCTCGGGGCAAGCAGTCAAATGTCTCCTTACCTCGAGCTGAAAATCCCCTACAATATGCAGTAGAAGCTGCACTGGCCTGTAGGGATTTATGTAGGATTGGGCTTCCCATACGACTGAAAACAGTAGAACTTACTTTTGATTAAACATAAACAGAATTGTGCTGCATGGATATGTAAAAGCTCTTAAGGGTAAACCAGAAGCAAAGAGGCAGCTGGAATATATAGGATGGATATGTAACAAAAAGATCTGTTTCCAGAAATAGGTTATTTTTCCCCATTCTAAAAAAAGAACAGAGATATTCTAATAATAGACTAAGGTCCAGCTACATGGTTCCAATTACCATATGATCACTCTTCCATCACAACATTCTAATTGCTTTATGGCTACCTGAGTTTTCATGGCTACCTTCACTGGCTACGTCGGATAAAGAACACTCTTGCACATATAGCAAGCCATAATAAACCAGTTAGCTTCTGATATTCAGCCAAAAAGGTTAGAGAGCAGCTGCTCCGTTGACATTTGTCCGGGGTGGTGCAATAAACAGAAAGTTCAGGTGATGCTATCTTAACACCCAACTGTGTCGTTTTGATCCTCCACTCCTTTGAAATCTGACATTCCACCCAGGCCTAATTTGGTACATCCTGAAAAACTAATATTTAAAGAACAGTGGTTTTCCTGTCTGTGCCAAATTAAACTCCCATTTTAGCTCTTGTCACAGGTTCTAGTTTATGGCTTTTAACCTGAAAACAGCCCACCCACCTGCCATTGTAATTGTCGCCGAAGGGCTGAGGACGAAATCAACAGCAGCAAAACACGTGCATTCCTATTATTTCGGTATCTGGAAAAGGAATTTAGCAGAATAAAAACACAGCTGCAAGGAAATGTATTGCAAATTTATTGTGATATACATAGCATGGGGTAAACAATCTAAGAACTATATATATAGCTAGTCAAACAAGGTAGATAGATAAATATGACTTCTCTCTCTCTCTTTTTAAAGCAAATAAAAGACTATAGGGCATAATCCTGAGCCAGAGCCGGTTCCTTGCACCAGTCCAGGAGGGTTGCAAACATGCCGTAAAGCACGTTTGCGCCTCCTTTTGAAGTGGGGAGGCTGGCACAAGGATGTAGGCCCCAGGTTGGGTTAGTTCGTGTTGGCCTTTCCAGGGAGGCCGGGAAGGAGGTGTTCCAGGGCAGGAGGAGGGCGGGTGGTGGTCAGGTCTGTGGGCAGATGGGCGGGCAAGGAGCAGGAGGTGGGACCAGGATCCAGCACTTATGCCAGATCCTAGCCCCTTTCCCAGGTAGCCTAGGCCAGCCCCAGGCTGCTTGGATTTGAGTAGCCCCTTTGGGGCTGCTGCGGCTCTCCCTGGGGTAAGGGGAATTTTTTCTCCCTTGCCTTGGGCCGAGTCTCAGCCAACCCGAAACTTGTGATGGATGCAGCACGGGGCAAATGGCCTGCCTGTTCCAGTGCAAGTTAGGATTGTGCTGCCCACCCAATTGAAAGCACATAGAAAGTTGTGGCCAAGATATATTATTGTTTCTAAAGCAGCTATTAAAAAATGGTTAGATACATTCCTGGAGGAGAGATCGACAGCTATTAAGTCACAGATTGCTAAATGGAAGCCCCATATTCAGAGCCAGAGTGCCATTGAATGCCAGTTGCTGAAGAGCAAGAGCCTGGTAGAGCTGTTGCCTTCATGCCTTGATTGTACACTTCCTAGTTGGCCACCGAGATGAAAAAGGATGCTGAACTCAATGGACCCATCCAGCAGAACTCTTCTTAACTGTGAGCTGGTCGTGTGCAGCGACTGCCACTATATAATAAGATGCTTTGCATGCTGCTCATGACATAGTCAGCTCATGACAAGGTGGGAACCTGATACATTCACAGCCCGATCCTAATGAAATCCTGCCCCCCTGCACAATGCAGCAGCACCAGCATGGCTTGTGCTGCATCCTGGGGGGGGGGTATACCTGCAGTCTGGAGGTCTCCTCGGGGTAAGGGGAAGCCTTAATTCAAACCACTAAGCATGCTTGACCTGGAAGGGGTCAGGACGGTAAAGTTTGACGTTCTGGCCTATTGTGGTTAACAGGTGATTGCCCTACAATTTCTCCTTTGGCCAGATCTAAAATCCTGCTTAGTGCCCCTCAAGTTTCAAGTTCAGGATGCTCTGCAGCCTTGAGATCTGACCATCCATAGATCACAGGTTGACTGTCACCCTCTGGTACAATCTGAAGTAACTTCCCCATAGAATCCATAACTAGCCCTTGGTCAAGCGTTGCATGGATGATGTACTCTGAGGGTTTCTTTTGGTTTCTGTCTATAAGTTTTCCTGATTATGTATCTCTTTAAAGAATGTATCAAATGCAGGTTGCAACCATGAGCAAGATGGTCTGAATAACAAGGAAAATTATGAAAGTGACACCCAAGGAAATAATGTTAGTAACACCAGTTGCATCCATGAAGGAGAAGGTAGTGTGGACCATGAAGAAGGTGCAAGAAATGAATTCCACACTAATGAAGATAAGATCAATGGAACGGATGATCTTATTAATTCAAATAGAAATGGGGATGGAATATCCGAGGGTCACCTTAGTAATGTCCTAGTAACTGAAACCAGAAGGCCCACAGCTAGCAACAGGAATGGTACAGAAGGTGAAAACTTAAGCCATGACTTGGACAATGCCACTAAAAGCAATGGAGGAGGTAATGTTAATTATACAAGTCAAACTGAACATTCCAAAGTTGGTGAAAATGATGAGGAGGGCTGTGATGGAAGGAGAACTTGCCCTAGAAAAATGTTCAGAGAGAGATATGGTAATAGCACAGAAGAGCAGAGCAACCAAGTTCAAGTCCCAAGTGCAACAGATGGACATGGAAGGAATGAACCTGAAGGTCATCTGTTTACACCTAGGGTAAACAGGGTCCATGGAGAAGGTAGACATTGGACAGACATTAATGAAGATGGCAGCGGTAGTGGTGGAGATCCAGATGAAGAAGGCTCTAACGATGGTCAGGAAGATGAAAGATCTGCAGTCACTAGGAGTCCTGCTGGAGATGAGAGTGAAAGTCACAATAAGGAGAGCAGTAGTGATCAGACTCCTGGTGATGGCACGAGAGTCAATCCTGACAGAGAAGGAGATGATGATGGAGGTAATCTTGATGTTTCTCTCAGCACTAGTGAGCAAGACCAAGACCAAGACCATGATAGCAGCAGTCCTAAGAATGATAAAGAGACAGAGCAGACCCACAAAGCAAAGAATGAGCAGGAAGATAATGACAAGAAGAGAGATGGAGCTTCAGCCTCTAAGGACATTGTTAGGGTGAGTAGAACACGGAATTTTATTCTGCACTTTAGGAAGTAAGTTTGCTTTTTATGATCCACGTTGTTCATTTTGCAAGAGAACTATGGAGGGTGGGAAATTTCTGTGATCTTCACAAAATAGTGGCACTGAAAGATGATATCTTTATATGACATAAATTTCTGCTGTTTGTGACGGCTGTGTTGCATGGCTGCAGCGTCATCTGGGGATCGTGGTCATATGATCCACCTTGACTACAGAAATATAAGGGATTTATGTTTTGAGCCTGAACACATTATTGAAAGCAATTTCCACTGATTTCAGTAGCGCTTGCTTCCAAATAATGCTTGGAAATCATTTGTGACCCCTACAAACAAAGTTGTGAACAGGCTAGTTTCATTTAAGCTGAGTAGCTTTCTGGTTGTGAGCCCATTATGGGAAAATGAGCCCTATTAATATGAATGAGACCGACTTCTCCCTAATGTGCTTCTCAGTGGAGCGCTGGGATCCTAGGTCTGGTTTATACACTCACTAGGAGCTCCAGCCTGACTAATGGAGGAGCAGCAGAAGCCCCTTTCATCATGTACCCAATGTCATATTTACAGTGGGTCCTCTCAGCTGAGATCCATATACCCAGTGGCCTTATTTGTGCAATACAGGCGTCCCCCTGGATCTATGGGAATTCTGTTCTGGCCCTCTTTGGATATGGAAACCACCCTATCTAAAGAGCAATGCTCCATGCCTCATACTCCCAGCGCCCATTACCTTAATTTTTCTTTAGTACCAGTGGAAGTTAGCATGTTTCTTCCTTAAAAATGAACAGTTTCCTGATTAACCAAGGAATCCAACATGCATGTAGGCAGCCTGCACACTAGAAAGGCGACAGAAAGCATTAACAGGAAGCAGAAAGTTAATGGGTGTGCGGGGAGGGGGGGCTCAGCCCTCCCGAACAATGAATAAATGAAACTGCAGGTACTGGATCCGTGGATATGGGGGGGGGGTGCCTGAATTTCCCCTAATTTTTTGAACTGTATGAATCAAGGTATCATATTTACAGACCTCTAAACAGAGAGTCCATCTCAGACATGGTAGTTGGTGCATGGCGGTGAGTTGACACCGATTCAGATTCATTCAGATTTGATTATTAGTATAGTGTGTTTTGGACATGAGGAATGGATTGGAACAGATCCAGTGGAACCTTCCGGAACCTTCAAACAGAATCTTCTGGATTGAAATAGAACCATGTAGTAGAAAAAAGGTCATGTTGTAAAGCAGGGAAGCAGAGTGGGGTGATTTCAAGAGGCTGGGAAAAGCAGTCAATGGGAGAGAAAGGGGTTGCTTAAAATGTCTTCTGCTTGCTGCTTTTGCCCTGTAACTCCTCTGGCTGAGACCAGAAATAGGCGTAGGGGGCAGAAAATTAGTTTAAGAGAGGGGTTGCAGGAGCAATGCTATGTACAGGGAAAGGGTGAGAGAGTGACATTGCTTCTCTGTGTGAAGTGTGCACGTATTTATTTTAACATCTCATCCTCCCACAGCAGCTGAAATAGGGCTAACTCTGGTCACCACCCACCTCACCTCTGAAAGTAGCCAGAAAAGGGATTCTGGGATGAAGTTGGTAGTTGGGCAGGTTCACACAGACTGCAAAAATCAGTCCACCCCACTATGGTTTTCCAGAATAACCCTGGTCTAAGAAAAAGATTTGCTGATCTAATCAAAAGCATTTCATACAGTGGGCCAAACAGCATTCATGATGCTTGCTGAGGTCTGGAAGTGATGTCACTGAGCAGGACGTGATGTCATTAAACAAATCACGACCAGAAATAAGCAAGTTTTTTCTCACTTAGGAACTCATTAGCTGCAAATGACAGAAAATACTCAAATCTTAACCATATTTTCAAGACATGGGAGCACTCAATTATTACATGAGATTCCCTTTCAGCAGTGACATCTCAGCATAGCTTAGCAGCTGAGAGAAGCTGATAGTGGCGCTGGGAGAGTCCGAGGGCCGGATAAAGAACACCCAAGGGTCACATTCAACTCGCGAGCCTTATGTTTGACACCGCGGGTTTGACAAACTTTAGCTAAACCCTGTACCATAGACTTCAGTGCAACCTCATCAGCCTAAATCAGGGGTGTCCAAACTTTTTGGCAGGAAGGCCACATCATCTCTCTGTGCTGGGGACCAGGAAAAAAAGAATTTAATTTACATTTAAAATCTGAATAAATTTACCTAAAACGAATATATTCGAGATGGAACTTATATGAATGAATGAATGAATGAATGAAGGTCTCGCAATAGCTCAAGGCCTATAAAAGACCTTGTGCAAAGCAAGGCCGGCCTTTCCTTCGCTGCCGCTTCATCAGACATGAAACAGCAAGCAGTGGAAGCAGCCCTCAGCCCGCAGCTCACGCAAGAGATCAAACGGTCACCTTCATGCTGAAAGCAGTCATGTCAGGCCAGTGCGGGCTCCAGCTTGTCTCTGGAGGGCCAGAGGCTCATTGGAGACTGGGGGCACCCTGCAGGCTGGATTGGGGGTCCCCAAGGGCTGCAAATGGCACCTGGGCCAGGGTTTGGGCACCCCTGGCCTAAATGTTGCAACTTCAGTGATCTGTTTGTTGGCATTAACAGCTCCATCAGAAATTCACTTTGAGGATGCATGTTTTCTTACAGACTCCATGCTTTTGTTCCGGCACCTTCCTTTGCTTGCATTCATGTTTGTCTTTACTCTCGATCTGCAGGGCACACGTGGCAACAAGAGCAAAGGAACACCTGGAGGTAATGGCAAGGCAGATACCAGCAGGAATGTTGTCCCTGAAAACAGGAATGCCGCAGGTGGGCTTAATAAAGTGAGTAGCTCTCAAGGTGCCAGCAGGGGCAGGAGTGAGCCTAGAGTGGATCGTGAGGACTCCAGCACCATCAGCGATGATAACCAAAGCAACGATTCGTACAGCGGCAGTCACGAGCGCATGCAAGGGGATGACCCCAACCAAAGCCATGAGGTGGAAGACTCTGAAGGCAGTGAGGATGGCCAGGAAGATGCCACGAGTGCGCCAAGCAGTGGGGAGCATTCCAAAGACGCATCTGTGGGGGAAGAGGGCGAAAGCACTGCTGAGAATGAGGGCAGTGAGCAGTCAGAGAGCAACGGCGATGACAACAGCAGTCAACCAGGAAGCAGTGAGGGGGACAATGAATCGGGCGATGAGGACGGCAAGTCCGAGAGTGGCAGCAGTGGGACTGCTGGTGAATCGAACAGTAGCAGTGACAGTGAATCAGTGAGTACCAGCAAAGATAACAAATCGGAGAGCAGCAGTGAGAGCGACAGCAAACCAGAGAGCAGTAGTGAAAGTGACAGCGAATCAGAGAGCAGCAGTGAGAGTGACAGCAAATCAGAGAGCAGTAGTGACAGCAAATCAGAGAGCAGCAGTAAAAGTGAAAGCAAATCAGAGAGCAGTAGTGAAAGTGACAGCAAATCAGAGAGCAGCAGTGAGAGTGACAGCAAATCAGAGAGCAGTAGCGACAGCAAATCAGAGAGCAGCAGTGAAAGTAACAGCAAATCAGAGAGCAGCAGTGACAGCAAATCAGAGAGCAGCAGTGAGAGTGACAGCAAATCGGAGAGCAGCAGTGAAAGTGACAGCGGATCAAAGAGCAGCAGTGAAAGTGATAACTCTGATAGCAGCAGTGAAAGTGACAGCGGATCAAAGAGCAGCAGTGAAAGTGATAACTCTGATAGCAGCAGTGAAAGTGACAGCGGATCAAAGAGCAGCAGTGAGAGTGAGAGTGAATCTGATAGCGGTAGCAGCAGCAGCAGCAGTAGTGAGAGCGACAGTAGTGAGGGCGAGAGCAGCAGTAGTGAAAGTGATCAAACAGATAGTAATGAAAGCAGCAGCGAAGCGGGTAGTAGTGAAAATGACGGCGAGCGTGGTGACGAGGCGACAAGCGATGAAAGCGAGAGCTTGTCAGCCAGTCGGTCCAGCAGCAAAGGGGAGCCTTCGTCTGAGGGTGAGGAAAGTGAACCTGACAGTGACAGTGGGGTAGATACAACCGACACCAGCAGTGACAATGAGTCTGCAGAGGAGGGTGACCATGGCACTCGGTCACGGGACGCAGTGGATACCGAAAGTGACTCTGTAAGCGAAGGCAGTAAGAGCAATGACTCAACCAGTGATGATTAATCTAAGGCGGAAAGGGCCCCTCTGATTCGTCTTGCAGCAAACGACAACGATCCTGAAGCGAAAGGAAAAATAATTAACAAAGCTATAGAAGCAGAGGCAGCAGCCCTACACCCTGTTACGGGGAAGCGACAGCCATTCAAATCGAAGGGATTTCCAAGTAAATTGTCATTAGGACTTGAATCAAAGATGCTAATCTGGGGGAGAAAACAAGAGGAAAAGAACCACGCGAATTAGCAGGCAGGAGGCAACAAAATAACTGTGTTCCTATCATGTTTTAAAATGCTATAATATTATTACAATAAGTGACATCTTCACACAACGTAATTAGAACCCAGGTTCTGGTATAAATATTTATCTCGGGACGAATTCACACAAGCACCATTCACTATTTGATTGCAGCACCAATGGCTTGTGTCGGTGAATAAGCCATTTCAGGCAGAGCTCCTTGTAAGCACCTATTGGCTTGATTTTCTTTCCTTCCTAATTCAATATTATGGTTCCAAAATTGCACCATTAGAAGATTGAGTTTGCCCTGTGTGTTAACTGTAAAATAAATTATTTTTCACGTTGTCCAATGTACTTTTATTGGATGCGGTCTACTTTGTTTGGACTGTCTGTCCCAAAAATAAGTCAAGGAAAGAGATGGCGTTGAGCTAACAGACACTGCCAGTCCATCCATGCTGCATGTTGTAGAAGCGGCAGCTTGCAAGGGGTCTGAGTGGGCTGCAGATACAGGGTGCCTTCCATCTCAAGTCTGCCACCATCACCACCTCCTTCCAACCAGCTACAAATGCAAGTCATAATTATCTGCTTCTGACACTCAAGCGAGAAGCAGATCATTGCCTCCTTATTATGCTCCTTGCGCACTGCAAAGACCATGTGTCTAACCATGCTCTATGACCACGTGGGATTCCAGTTCACACTGCTCCAGCTATAGACATGTCTCAGTTGGCAGGAGGCAATCCTAAATCCAGTGGTTAAGTTCCTAAATTCAGCCACACAGGAGTAAAGGGCTCTTGGTCACAAATCATGTGTTTTCCAATTGAAGCCCATACTGTACAGGTGTGCTTTATTGAATGCCAATGAATATTGTACAGCTCTCTGATTTTCTAAGTACATCAAAGAACAGAGCTGTGAACAGCCTGTGCAGGACCGGATAGGCTTATCAATATCCCAGTACCGTGTACCAATTGAGCAGGTATTACGGGAGTGTAGCAACAAGCCCAAGATAATGCAAGTTCCCCAGCAATAGTAGTTTATCTCCCCCGCCCCACCAGCTCTGCGCACTACAAAATCCCAACTGGTTTTTCCAAAAGTCCATTCACCTGTACTGATGCTGGTCGCTTCACTGCTGGGAGATATTGGTTGCCTGACTCTTTGTTCCTCTCCTGCTCACATGGTAG
The DNA here is from genome assembly GCF_035046505.1 of Tiliqua scincoides. Classification (NCBI taxonomy): domain Eukaryota; kingdom Metazoa; phylum Chordata; class Lepidosauria; order Squamata; family Scincidae; genus Tiliqua; species Tiliqua scincoides. The sequence continues at coordinate 12,748,408 of NC_089826.1, forward strand.
CTGGTTTTTCTTGATTCACTGTGAAGGGGAAGAGTCAAGCCCCCAGGTGCTCTAGTAACACAAAAGCCTACCCTGCAGCTATCCCAGTTTACCAGGCACTGTCCCTATTTTGCCTTTTGGTGAAATGTAGTGGATGGCTTTAAAAAAAAAAAAGTTAATGTGCACAGATATGCACTAGAGTTCTTGTAATTTTAGCCACTTCCCAGCTCTCTAAAAGTGAGGCACGTAATAGTTCTTTCACATGATTGTTCTGAAGTACCATCTATTTAGGTGGCACCTACCACCTCCATACCTACTTTACCCAGGCTTTGTGCACTGGAGAGGACACTCTGTTCCAGAACCACCATTCAGAGCACGATACCATAGTCTTCTGAGACTGAAGGATGCCAACTTGGTGGCACCCCACAGGGAATGAGAAGAAATACATGGGGGGATGACGACAAGTAGAGGTGGCAAGATTAAGGAAGGTTGTGTTCAACACAACGTATTAAAAAAAATGAAAGAGTACATTTTTAGAGCATTTATTGGAACTATGTTCTAAACATCATAATAATCACAGTGATGTGGACAACCCAAGACACACTGGCCCCTGAAACAACACTAAAACGCAGACACTGTTGGCACACCTGTTAGACATCGGTGTATAGAGAACATGAGGAGAGATACAGCTTCTTTGTAGTACAGTTGTCTATGGTCAGAAGCAGAGAGTGAGGAAAACAGCCCTCACCTTGGCCTTCTAAGCTGACCCTTCTGAAAGTAGGAGCAAGAGGCATAGAGGCCCATCAAAAATTTCCTGCTGGGCTCATCAGGATCTGATAGAATTGCTTACAGGGACTGGTTGGTTGGTTGGCAACCTTCAGTCTCGAAAGACTATGGTATAAGCCTATAGCACCTGGTATTCCCATGTGGTCTCCCATCCAAGTACTAACCAGGTCTGACCCTGCTTAGCTTCCGAGATCAGACGAGATCGGGCATGTGCAGGGTAACAGTTGCTTAAGTTTGCCATAAAAAACTCACCTAGAGATGTGTGCACACAATATGCTGTGTGTGTGTGTGTGTGTGTGTGTGTGTGTGGGAGGGGGGTTTCCATCCCTCTGCCTCACTAGCACCAAAGTTTGAGGGGCCAGCCTATTTCTTTCTCTGTTCTGGGATCGCCAAGCTACAGCCTAGAGATTTTTCCATGTACCCTTACGTTTCTCAGCGCAGTGAAAAAGTGAAGCAGGAATGGTTTGTACCACCTCATTGTCTCTAGTCCTACCCTGCCAGATGTGGGGTGGCTGGTAATACTGCAGGAAGAACAGGCAAGATAACTTGTGGGGAATTTAAAGGGTCAGGAGAAATCTCCAGGTTGCAGCCTTGTCACTCTCAAGCCATGTACCTGCCTTGGGAAAACTGACTTCCAGGCCCAGAAGTGGAACCCCTGCTAGGAACCAACCTATGTACTCTCTCTGCACACATTTCTGCAAGGCTGTTTTTTTTTAAAAGCACACTTCTTTTCTTAGTACTTTGTTTATAAAAAAAAAAAAAAAACTTGGTTTTTCCAAACCAGCATGGAGAAGCCCTTCCTGGCAGCTATTCCGAACATTCTTTGTGGGTGTTAGGAGGAAGTGGCTGGGCTGTGTGTGGGGAAGTCAGTGTTGCTGTCATGGATCTTCTGCTGGGACAAGTGCTCCCTGCCTCCAGTTCTTCATGTCTCACTAACAGGATGTGGCAAAGTTTTATTTCAATCCCAGGTTGGGTGCATCAGACAGCGCAAGTGATCTGAGCACCTCTTCATAGCACACTTATTAGTGCAATATGATACTTTTCAGGAATTGACAAGACTAATACAACAGGAGGTCATTCAAACAGCAGTTCATAATACTACAATGTGTACAGTACAATCAACCCGCATCTTGCACAAGGTTTATGTTCCAGAGTTAGCGCCCAAAGCTAAAACTGAATAGACACAAAATTGCCTTGAAAACCCCTTATATCTGAAAAGTGCGTACTGTTTCTTTAAAAACAAAGTGCATGGGAACTGAGACCAATTGGGTGAACAGCAGTTTCATTCTCCCATCTCAGGCTTACTCCAGGACATATACTAAGTGGAATGCTGGGCGGAATTACCTACACTAAACAGTTTTTCTGTTTGTATACCAAACACGTGTCGTTGAATTTGCACAAGTAAAATGCACGTAAAATGCAGGATGACTGTATATAGTTTTCAGGTTAGATACCTGGTTTTTAAACTGTGATCCACTTCACAGATGTTCCCTGAGTCTACAATGAAGACAACAAAAGAAAATGCTGAAGAGTCATGGTTTTCTTTAACTTCTCCACTGCTGAAGAGGCAATCTAACTTTCCATTTAGGTGGTCAAGGTGCACCTGAAAAGCATCTTGCCTCTTCCGCAGCATGTGGTTGTAGTGAAAACACACACAGCCCAAAGAAGCCCCTAGTTGCGTGTGCACTTCTGCCCCAGCTGTTTGTGTGTGTGTACACAATTTTGTTAGACTGCAGTCTCAAAAGACACATTCAGCAGTTCCATTTTCATTCCAAAGCCATGCCAAGCATTCTCCCACGTGGTGGCCGTAAGGCAAGAACGTATGGTAGCCCACAAAGAATTTTGCTGAAGGCACGTTTCTTGAGAACATTTCAGTACAAGCTGTCTGCTTATATAACCTGAAAGTACTATATTAGCAGGAAACAACAGTCTGACTATATATGTGGGTGACACTGCAATTGTTTATACTCATAAACCTGCTTGTATGTGAAATGGCATAAATTTAGAAAGCCAAATGAACCCTTAGCAAGATCTCTCATTAAATGTAAACTAGTCTAGTCATTTTGAGAACCACAGCTTATTTTTAGGGAAAATATCCATCTGGAGGCAGAAAGGAAGCGTGGGAAGGCTGGATTCCTGACGACACCTTATGACATCATCCTCTTCCTCAAGGCTGCTGATTGGTCCCCTTATTACAGAAGCAGAGTTTAAATTCATGCACTGTCTGAGAAGATTCCAAAAACTGATATTCAAGAATCAGATTCAAAATTGATCTGGTGTATTGCAGCAATTAAAACCAATTCCTGGAGCTACCCCCTGAGAGGTAAAAACTTGAATTCCTTTCCTTGTTTTGATGTTGTTAAGAATGAAACTGATGCAGGAGGCACCTGTCATTATTGTGTTAATGAGAAACTTTACAGAATAAGAGTGATTAAGAGAGAGGAATATGAATGCTGAAGAAGAAAAATATCCAATTCCAGCTTTCATTATCCAATCCTCAAAATATTTGCAGATAAAATATTAGAATACAAGCTTGAAAAGGAGTTTACTAGAACAAGAGGTTTTCCTATTAAATGTTTACATTGGAAATTGAGAGAAAAATTAGAGGAAATAGATGTTTAAATTTTTTTGCAGAGGAAAGAATATCCTCCCAAATCAATTTCAGTTCTTCCTGCGTCATGTGTTGTGCTTCCTTTATTTGTTGTTGAGTGATTGTGGGCACAATCCTAATCAACTTTCCAGCACTGACTTAGCTGCAATGCATACCCAAGGTAAGGTCACAAACATACCCTTAACTTGAGGAGGCCTTCTTGACTGCCACCCCACTGCAGGATGCAGTGCATGCCACATTGGCACAGCTATGTCAGTGCTGGAAAGTTGGTTAGGATTGCGCCCTATGTGTGTTCCTCTAACTGAATACTTAGATGGCTGTATGACTAATTTACATACATATATTCATGCCTTGATTTCTCATTCGCTCCTTATTTACTCTTTGATGACTGCCAGCCAAATGTGCGTGGCATCTTCATTCCAAGGCACCGTGTGTTTCCGTTTTTATCAGCAGGTGTGGAAGCTCTAATTGTGTTAATTAATCTGGGATGGCAAAGTCATACATGCAAGTTGCTGCTCAGTGCTTCAAGCCAACAAAAAAGAAACATGCATGCATTTGCATGTGTGTATATTTACGTAGCGGCATCATTGGGTAGCGCCTTATTAAATAAGCACTGCATGTTATTTTGATGTGGTTGTTTTGAAGTTCTTGTACTGGTAGGGTCTGGATTTGTGGAGCAGGAGAGGCATTTTTGTAATTGGTGCTGTACATTGTCCAGTGGTCCTTGACTGGAAAGAATTGTAGCCAATATTACACATGCACCAAAGATATCTCCAAACCATGCTACAAGACGGCATATACTTTTTCAGGCAACTAGCCCAGGCCCAAACATGTTCAGCGTACACTCTGTACCAAAGATATTGTGGCAGTAGTTCTGATCTAGCATTTAGAGCTTGTGAACTGTACAAATGTAATGTGAGGAGGAGAAAAAATGGCTACAGTGGAGGAAAAAACTGGTTTTTCCTATATTTATTTTCTCTAGTCCCATTCCACAATTCACTAGTGAAATTCAATAATTGCAAAGCAACTTCTTGGCTAGTCAATTTCATCTGAAGGAAATGGTTGGCAACCTTCAGTCTCGAAAGACTATGGTATAGGCCTACAGCACCCGGTATTCCCAGGTGGTCTCCCATCCAAGTACTAACCAGGCCTGACCCTGCTTAGCTTCCAAGATCAGACAAGATCAGGGATGTGCAGGGTAAAACTGCATTAAAAATAAACAAGAGCTACATGAACATTTTTTGTGACTATCTTGGATATACTCCCATTCTTTCATGTACTTAAAAATGTGATTTAATTTTTATTTAAATCCTTTAATGATAACTGAGGGGTATGATTGTGTGACTCATCATTGACGTTATTGAAAAGGAAATTGGCCCTTAACAAAAACCAAACTGTACATTCATCTATTGCATTGGTATTAGTTATACTTAGGGGCCTCCTTTCTGCTTTTTTAGGGTATAGTTTGAAACTGGCTTGACCAGAAAGCACAGCAGGACGTAAAAACATGAATGTGTATAGTAACAGCAGTGAAAGCTGGAGAACTTACTTTCAAGTTTTTAGAACAATATCAGCATGGACCGTGTAGAATATGTAGAATATGTAGAACAATATGTAGAATTCAGAGCGTGATACCATAGTCTTTTGAGACTGAAGGTTGCCAACAGGATGTAGAATTCCAAGCATGCTCTCTCTATAGTACGATGTTTTAATTGCTATTTGAAGCTGAAGCTCACATACTCAAAACATTCTGGTGAACAGTTGCCTGGGAAGCCAAACTTTTATGGTTGTATGCTTTTATGATTATATAGTATCAGAAAGTCCTGAATTGTTGTGATAGTCACAACACACACACACACACACACACACACACACACACACACACACACACACACGATTCATGTGTGCTTGTATGTGTACAATGTAAACCTGAAGGCATAAGTACAAAAGAGGAGCCTTGCTGGATCAGACCAAAGGTTCATTAAGGCTTCACTCCTATACATACTTACCTAAGAGTAAGCCCCATTCACTATAAACATGTATAGAATTATGCCATAAGTCCAGCATTCTGTTTCCAACAATGGCCAACCAAACCGCAAGCAGAGCTTCCCTTCCTGCTGCCCTCACCAAGAACTACTGTTCAGAGGTAGACTGCTTCTGCCTGTGCAGGTTCCACCAGCTGACATGACTTGTAGACAGAATTCTGTCTAATTTGCTTTTAAAGTCATCAAAGCTAGTAGCTATCACTACATCCCAAAGCAAGAACCCACAAGTAGCAAGTACCCACAGCACTTGCTACTGTGTAAGCAAGTACTTCCCCATCTGTCCTGAAGCTTCTGACAATCAATTTCAGCAGACGACCCCTGACTTCTAGTATTATGTGAGAGAGTGACAAGATTATCTCAAACTCCTTTCTCCCCACGTTTGCATAATTTTTATAAGAATAATAAAAATAGCACTTTCTCACTTGCATAATTTTACAAATCTCTATCAAGTCTTTCTTGCAGCCCAATCCTACCTAACTCCCCCTCGCACCAATGCAGGTCCACCAATGGAGTGCGCACTTTATCCCAGGATGGGGGGGGGAGTGGAGAGGTCTCCTCAGGGTAAGTGAACTTTTGTTCACTTGCCCTGGGGGAGGCCTCTGCTTTCCCTATGAGATTCCTTGGTTCTGCATCACTGATTTTGCTGGTACTGAGATGTATAAAGGCAGTGGAGAGGGACTGGATCTGGCCGCACACATTTGCCACCAAATCCACCCTCTCCCACATCCTTCCCCATTGCTCCTCCCTGTTCAGAAACTCCCCCATTCCTTCCCTTCCTTTCTCTGTTCCTCCCACCTCCTGCAAACACCAGCAACTCATCAACACTGGTGGACACAGTTAGCATGCTGGGCTTCCAGTAATTGCACTGGCAGCCTCCCAGCTCTCACTAGCAGAAGTGGCATTCTGCCTGCCTCTTTCTTCTGGAAGAATGTGCATTCCATCAGCACGGTAGCCTGACAGGATTGGCCAGGATCAGGTTGTCCATTTCCTTTTTTCTAAACCAAAGATTCTCAAGTGCTGTAGCTCCTCCCCCGTCATTGGAAAGTCAGCATTTACCAGCTGATAGGCCACATCTGTACCACAGGCAATCATTCATGGGAGCAGAACCAGGGGACATCCACTAAAATTGAGTGTTGGGTGAGTTAAGACAGGCAAAAAAAAATATTTCTTTACTCAGCGTGTGGTCGGTCTGTGGAACTCCTTGCCACAGGATGTGGTGATGGCATCTCACCTAGATGCCTTTAAGAGGGGATTAGACAAATTTCTGGAGGAAAATTTGTTACGGGTTACAAGCCATGATGGGTATGTGTAACCTCCTGATTTTAGAGGTGGACTACCTCAGAATGCCAGATGCAAGGGAGAGTACCAGGGTGCAGGTTGTAGCTTGTTATCTGGTGTACTCCCTGGGGCATTTGGTGGGCCACTGTGAGATACAGGAAGCTGGACCAGATGGGCCTGTGGCCTGATCCAGCAGGGCTCTTCTTATATTCTTAGCACCACTCACTTATACCCTCCTGTAAAGGAAACCCTTTAGTCCTGTAAAGAAAATTATTTAGTCTTAACAGCATCAGCCATTGGCAGCAACAGCAAGAAAAGGGAGAAGGGCCATTAACCCTATCTAAGTCAATCACTAAGCCAGGTGCTTACCAATAGTGTAAGTTCTTTTACTTTAAAACACTTACTTTGATGTTGTTATAGATACCAAAATGAATGTGAAGAGGACTGCACTCTTGTTTGTCTCCCTGTGGGCTCTATCCTATGCTCGTCCTGTAAGTACTTGTTCAAAAATAGTATTGAAACCATGATATTTTAAATAGTTTAAACAATTTAACAAAATGCTCAACTCTCCCCACTGAAATCGGTGCAACAAAAAGTGTTTACTTTTGGCTGGATCGTGCTTACCTAGGAAACTCCCTTAGAATGAGTGAGATCATCCCTCCAGCTAGTTCAGTATTGTCACCACTAACTCTACAGGGTTTTGGACAGAAATTCTCCTGCCTTATGTGGCGATCCTGGGGATTGAGGATGAAACCTTATGCAGAGTCACTTTCCCATTGAGCTACAGCCCCCTTCTAAGGACTTCATCCTTCTCAAAAGTTTCTGTATAGCATTCATTCATTCATTGTTTCCTCTTTTAATACATTCAGGTATCTAGACACCAAAGTGCACATCACAAGAGCTCTGAAAAGCACTGGGTAAGCAGATCCTTGCAATTTATTGTTTTCATCAAATGTAGAATTTCTCCATCAAATTACCTTGGAAGTCATCAGAAAAGCTCATTTCCTGACTTAAAATAGAATTCACATAGAATGTCACACAGCAAACAACCTACGGCTCTTGGATTCTGTAGCATATATATTCGTGATGGTTCCTGTACACTAGCTGGGTAACTCAAGAGCCATTTTCCAGCCCAGGCTCACGGTTTTGTGAACTATCAAGCTGAATCCAGTTCACCAGCCATGCATAGTGACCTACAAGAGTTTGATAAACTTTTGACCCAATTCTACCTAGCCGTTAAGCTGGTGGAACGCATGCTCCGCCAGCATAACATGTTTAATGGCCGTCACAAATGTGACTATGCTGGCTCGCTCTGCCTGGCCACCACCAGAAGCACTCATCAGCCAGGTCTGCACTCCTATGGACAGGGGACACTTGCTGGAGTAGGTAAGGCTGTGCAGGCGGTGGAACAGAGTCGGGAGAAGGGTGGGGCATGGGCAGGAGAGAGAAGATGGGGGCAGGGAAAAGGGTGGATTGGGCCTGCGAGAAGTGGGTTCAGCTGCAGCAGTGCTCGCCGAATCCTAATCCTCTTCCTGGGCCCAATCCATCTGCATAGATTAATTTTGACCTGGTGCAGGACCATGTAGACACACCAGGACACCAGGGAACATTTGCACCAGCAAATGTTCCCTTACCTTGAGGAGGCCTCTGAAATCCCTCTATGGGATACAGTGGTAGCCGCATTGGTGCGGCTGCATGGCCACGTGGGGAGTTAGGATTGGACTGTTTGTATTTTGACTCTCTGTTTCGGAGAGCAAAAACAGAGGGTGTTGGGCTTCCAGAAAGCCACAGAGTATAGCTGGTGGTCTTGCTTCAACTTATCAAGTTGCAAGTTGTGCAGATCTAGCTCAGCTTGAATTCTTCAAACTGAAGCCATGATGGTACAAACTGGAAAAAGCCTCTCCAGAGATGGGTAACCATAACTCATACTAGCAAAAAAAATAAAAAATTAAAAAAAAATGAACCAAAAAGAAAGCAGAAGCATTTTTTTTAAAAGTTCAGGCACACTTCAGGAAAGGCATTTTGCAATATCTATCAACACTACTGGCCATTCATTGAAATGTATTCAAATGTCAAGCATATGGTGGTTTTCAGTGTCCATACAGAACGTTGCACCGTTTTTTGATCCCCTGTGGATACTGAAAACTGCGGATAAGGAAAGCTGTGGTTTTGGTCCCTTTAAGCCCTCCAAAGGAGGCTGGAACTGTGCTCCAGTTGCCTCTGGAGGGCTTTCTGAGTCTGCGGCCTCTGCAGGCTTCAGAATGGCCCCACAGTGCAAAAAAATTGCTACTTCCAGTTTCCCAAGGGGAACTGAAAGTGACGTTTTTATGCCTTTTAAGGCATTCTGAGTCCTGGGGGTGGGGACAGATGATGTAGCGGTTTTTGACACTACAGAGTGTTTTTTTTCATGCTATGGGGCCATTCTGAAGCCTGCTGAGACAGGGGGTCAATGCATGCAACCTCTGAGGGCTTCAAAAAGCCACCTGGAGGCGACCAGAGCACAGCTCTGTTTGCCTTTGGAGTGTTCAGGTTGGGCCAAGTCTGGCTCAATGTGCATCTGGGGGGCCTGAGTTGAGCCAGACCTGTGGATATAAAATCCATAGAAGTAGGCTCAACCGGTATTTATAACAACTAGGCCCAAATCCTAACCAACTTTCCCGCACTGACACAGCTGTGCCAATGGGGCATGTGCTGCATCCTGAAGTTGGGCTGTAGTCATGGAGGCCTCCTCAACGCAAGGGGATGTTTGTCCCCTTACCTCAGAGTTGCATTGCCCTTACCTTGGTGGTAAAAGTTGGTCGGGATTGTGCACCAAGCCTGTTAGATATAATGTTGTTATAAATGCCTATAAATGTAGACGATTGTGTTGAGGTGATGGTCTACATTTCTGGACATTCAGAAATTACATCTGGGCTTATCCATAACCCCACATGTTTCCCAGTAATTATGCTACTTCTGACATTCACTGTAGTAGTATGCGCAATCCATTCTCAGTAGCCCTACAGTATCCTACCATTCCACCATCATTCGTTTTGTACAGGCTCCGGCAAGTGGACAAAACCTGAATGAGGTAGCTGACCGTAGTGATGAAGATACAGGCAGCCGGATCAGCGTAAGCCTGGAAAGCAGGGAAGACTCTGGTGAAGACTCTCATGACACCACCAGCCACGAGAGTCACGAAGGAAACCGCTTTCTCAGAAAGGTGTCCAGTGGTAGCATGGAGAGCCCCTCGGAAGACCGAAAATGGAGCACACGGGACAATGATGACGATGGTTATTTCAGGCTCCATCATGCAGCACAAAGGAAATGGGCCAAGGACAAGGATTCCCAGTACCATTCTCACTCAAACGAAATTGATGGGGATGGTTCAGATGATCAGTCTGCTAACACAGGATCTCTAGTAGGTATTCCAAACATGAGGAGGAGGTGTGACATGGGGAGGAGGTGGGTAGGGAGGGGCAGGGGGTGGGTGGATCAAGTTCCAGGAAGGGGCGGGATCGGCAACACTGGTTCAGGCAATATCCTATCGCTCTTCCCGGGCAGGATCCACTTGGACTTGCACCAGCAATTTTGCAGGCACAAGTCTGAGTAGATGCATTGCCATGGCTGGGGCTTTCCCTGAGGGAAGAGGATAAATGTTTTCTTACCTCCACAGTGCAAAATTCCCCTGTGGGCTACAGCACACTGGTGTCGCTAGGGGGGTGCGGGGGGTGTGGGCCACACCAGGTGATGCGCCTGGGGTGACGCGCCCTGGGGGAAGGATGCGCTAACAATGTGGGGTTAGGCGCTACCCTGTAGTGCCATATACCGTTGGATGCGGAATGGCCAGCGGAACGCAGTGCAAAACACAGAATTGAATTCGCTCCTTTTGTTCAAATGTTATGGCCAAAAAACCGGAAGGAAAAAATGCATGGAGCCCTGTGGAAAGTGAAAGTGAGCCGTATCGCACGTTTACGCGTGAGTAGGCATCCTTGCCATAGTTCATCGGAAAGGGCAGGCTGAGAGGAATCTAACGACACTGGAATGGTCCCGATCCAATGAGTGCAGCCGCAAAAAAATCTGAGAATCTCCCCCCTCCCAGCTGCGAGTCTGAGCCCGAAACGGAGCCACGTTTACTCGCGAGTAGGCGGACTTGCTAGAGGCTCCAAGGACGTCAGAATGGTCCTCATCCAATGAGTGCAGCCCCCAAAAAGACCGGAGAAGGAGGTTCCTCCCTCCCAGCTGCCTCCCTCCCAGTCTACGGAGCCTTAGGGAAAGCAAATCAGCCTCATGGTCGTGTTTACTTGCGAGTAGGCAGACTTGCCTTGGCTGGTGGTCAGGCCAGGCAAAGGGGAATGTGAGGACACCAGAAAGGGTCCTGATGCGCTGGAGCTGGAATGCAACAGAAGGCAGCTTCCCCCCCCCCCCCCAAAAAAAAAAGAACAAAAAAGAGGCTTGAATGGTGAGGGGAAAGTTTTCTATTTTGCACTTGCAAAGCCAGGAGGGTCTTTATCTTGATCTGCCTGAAATAGAAGAACTTTAAACTGGGCACTGGGGAGGGCTGGAAATCTCACTGATTCTTTTTGGGGTGGTTGTTATTGCAGGCAGACTACAGAGTAAGCTCCATTGACCACAATGGAACTTACTTCAGAGTAGATTCACTTAGTGTAACAGGACTGCCTCCCCCTTATTTAATTATTTTATTTTAATTTAATTATTTATAATTATTTATTTTCATTTGCTTGATGATGTCACTTCTGACCATGATGTGTGTGTGTGTGTGTGTGTGTGTGTGTGTGTGTGTGTGACTCTACAAGTTTTCAAAATCACTAAAATCAGAATTTGGAGGAATAATACCATCATGTAATATATCAATCAATGTGTAATTTCATGCAGAATGCAATGAAACAAACCTCGTTGAAATATCTGTGTTCTAACAAAAGGTACAGCCAAAAAACCAGTGGGGGCGGGGCCATGGTAATCACCACACTCACCTGGGGCGTTGCCCCGCCCACTACATGGGGCGACACGCAGTTCTCCTGCACCAGGTGACGCGAATCCTAGTGACGCCACTGCTACAGCACAAGCTACACTGGCCCTGCTGCACTGACGTGGGGAAATTTCAATAGGATTGGGCTATTTTCACCACTTGGGCTGAAAGTTCACATCTGTGCTCACACCGATGGACAAGATGCTAACTCTCAGGCTAAGGAACTGTAAAGAATAAATAAGACTTTTCCCCCTTTAAATCATCTAGTGACCCCCTACTCTGAATATCCCTTCCATGTGGGAATGTATCTGTTAGAAGCATGGCATATTTTTTCATGGACCTTCACTGCTGCAGCTCTTCCCATAAGACTCTCCATCCTCATCCTATCCTTGCCATTCCAAAGCAAGTGAAGATCCTTTTATAGTGCAGGCTTTTGGATTCAGAGAGTTGAACAAACTCTTTAATGCAGCTTTTACTGTTCTGTTATTGCTATAAAAGTTTAAAAACATTTTATAGTTTATATTTTGGTTGCTAGCTCTGCAGAGTAACTCACCTTTCATGCTGAGTGAAATAAGATGATGATGATGCCATAGGATGGCATAGAAATCTTAATTAATAAGTATTAGTAGCCTCACAAATCAGTGTAATCCAATAAGATAAGGACAGAATAAGAGGGTGGATGGACAGAAACAAGAGCTACACTTGGCTTATGCCGTGTATTTAACAGTTTATTATTGTGGAAAACATTGTCTTGAGCCTTGTTTTTTTTCTATTTGTCTTCTTTCATAGGAGGATCAAAACGAGATTCATAGCATGGATACTGTCAATGGAGAGCACCCCTGGAATGATATCGGGGCACCCAAAGATCAGTCTGATGTTGAAAACGATGGCATGATTTATACGCCTGATCTAGTCTTATACCCATTCCCTGGGAAAGGAGGAAGCGATCTGATCAATGAGGAAGACGTCAGTGGTGATGACTCTTTGGATAGAAATAATAAGGAAGGCACTTACGGGAAGGATTTTAGCTACACCGAACCCCCAAGCAAAGGGGATGAGCAGCACCTTTCGGTTACAACTGGAGAACAAGACAGTGACAATGCTGTAGGCCAACATCGTGATGATAGTAGTAGCAGCAGCAGCAGCAGTAGTGAGAGCAGAACCCTTGATAAAGAGGATAACCATATTACTGATTCTGGTAAAAGGTATGGAGGTGATAGTTACAGCAGTAGCCAAGAAGACAGATATGATTTTGATGATGAAGGAATGCAAGGGGATGACCCCCAAGTCTTTGAGAACCATGACAGTGACCCTAGCGTGCTCCATAAGGTTGTCCACTTGAAACAAAGCAGTCGAGATATCAGCACAGAAAAAGGGAAAGTCCAGCATCCCAGCAGATTAGTGGAACGTTTTGCCAGTAAAGTCTACTACTATGTTGATGGCAATTCAGATGAAGAGTTCAGCGCCGAGCATGATGACAGCAAATCCCAGGACGAGGACGATGCCAACTCTCAAGAGAGCCATGAATCTGTAGGAGACAGCAGCCACTCAACAGAAAACAGTAGGTCTAGGGAACATGCAAGCAGCCATTCTAGAGAGGCTGTAAAGAGCTCATCCAGAGGGCGCAGTCACAGCCATTCTAGAGAGAACTTCAACAGCCAGTCTAGAGAAGATGTGCCCAGTGAGTCCAGAGAAGATCCACCTAGCCGATCCAGGGAAGACATACACAGCCGGTCCAGAGAGGATGTGCACAGCCAGTCCAGAGAGGATGTGCACAGCCGGTCCAGAGAAGATGTGCACAGCCGGTCCAGAGAAGATGTGAACAGCCAGTCCAGAGAAGATGCACTCAGCAGATCCAGGGAGGACAAGGACAGCCAGTCTAGGGAAGATGCACACAGCCGGTCCACGGAGGACAAGGACAGCCAGTCTAGGGAAGATGCACACAGCCGGTCCAGGGAAGATGCACACAGCAGGTCCAGGGAGGACAAGGACAGCCAGTCTAGGGAAGATGCACACAGCCGGTCCAGGGAAGACGCACACAGCAGTTCCAGGGAGGACAAGGACAGCCAATCTAGAGAACATTCTGGAGAGGATGAGAACAGCCAGTCTAGAGAGGATGATAACACAATATCAGCAGAAGATATAAACAGTGAATCCACTGAAGATAGCAGGGGTTCCCATGAAAAACATAAGGAAAAGTCTAAAGAGATACACAGCAAATCAGATGAGCACAGTGCGAGCAAATCTATAGAGCAGGACAGATCAACAGGCAGTGAATCCAGAGAGATTAAGCAACAGCACAGCAGTTCAAGTGAAAAAAGTAAGTCCACAGAGGAGAGTGAAGAATCAGAAGAGACCACAGATGAATCCCTCCATGATGATAGCAAGCTATCTGACAGCACATCATCTGAGAGCAACAAACTGTCCCAAGAAAGTGCTGGTAGCAAGGACAGTAATGAAAACGATTCCAATGAAAATGACCTTCCGTCGGAAGAATGGCAAAGCCCAGAGAGCCGATCAGTGGAAACCAGTGAATCCAAAGAAAACAGCCCTTCCATCGAAAGGGACAGTCAATCCAGAGAGGAAGCAACTAGCAAATCTTCAAGTATAGAAGATGACAGCTGGTCTCGGAGCAGGGAGCTGGAAAGCCGAAATTTAATGAATGACCTCTATCACAATAAACCCTTTAGTTATGACGATGATAATGATTGCCAGGATGGCTATTAAATACATGGAAACCAAACACACCCAACTGTTTGTAATATTTAAAAGGGCCATTAAAAAGATACCTCCTTTTAATTTATTTTAGCAATGTGAATATTGACAGTTTGAGGTGCCACTGAAGATCACTTACAGCAAAATCCAAGTTTGGGGGGAGGGTTTTTTTTTCAGTCAAAACACCACTGAGGACTTCTGAGAACAGTGTTGGTAAGACTAACAGACTCCTGTAGGCTGCCACTGAATTCTACCTTGAGCTAAAACTGAGGACAATTTGGAGGTTCCTTCCCAGGCAAAACACCTGAAGACTTTCATGGGAGGGGAAAAGAGTATTGATAAGACTAGCAGGGGTGATATGTTCACACGGCTCTCCTGGAAATCATATTTTGTTAACCAGAAAGGCCAGAAACACATTCATTGTCAAGTCATTAAATCAAATTGCCTGCTTGCATATCCAGAAGAGGGCAGTGGGTGAACAAGCAAGAACTGTCACCTCTACTTGCAACATCCCCACAATGGGGGGGCTTCCCAGTAGATTGGGGAGCCATCCATTGTAGTTGATGTCTGTTCCATTTGAAGACCTTCCTTGGCACTTATAGGGGAAAATCTGCTCTCCTATAACCCTAACCCCCCCCCCAACACTCCTTTTATGAGGACTTGCTCCCTCCATTCAAGAAATTAGGTTAGTAGCTACGCTCACCAAGCCCTGTCTTCAAAACTGTGCAATGCTCTGCTATTAAGTTTTCTGCATGTAAGTTGTTTGTGCCTCCGTAATAAGCATCTATTGTCCAGTGCCTGTGACATTACTGGTGACAAGTACCGAAGGTCACTTCTCCCCCTGAATGCTTATACAAGATTTTGGCATTCGAAGAGACAAATTATGTTTACGTTTTGCTAAGGTTATTTTCAGGATGAATGTCTCTCTCTTTATAGCATGATTTCTCCTTTAGCTGTTTAAACCTGGCAAATGCCTGAAAATCCATTTCCCACCATTGCTCCACCTCTAAATAATAATCTTAAAAATATATTCTTGGATAGGTGAAAGGGAACCAAGGGAACAAGCAACAAAGTTACTCCTATGCAATGCTTCTGACCCCTCCTCCAAAACTTAGTGTGTTGCAGGTGCAGGAGTAGTGCTTCAAGTAATGGGAGGTTTAAGAGGGCACTGACTCACATTCCTTTTAAAAAGTTAGCATCTGTGAATAGCCTAGAGCAGACACAGGTAGCCAGCTCTGCTATACACATATGTGTGAATCCAAACCAGTCTATTAACCGTAGCTACTGAACATACAGAAAGCAAACTGTGGTCACATATTAAATACACCTGATCAAGTTGGTTATGTAGCCTTGGAGGTATCAATAACATGGGATGTATGTAATATTTTGTAATAAATGTATAGCTATATTGGGGAAAAAAGTGTTTTTAACCCCCTTTTTATAGCAGTGGTTTTAAGTTAAAAGAAAACAATCCTGTTTGTATTTCCTAATAAAGATTTTTTTTAAATGTAAAACAAAAATTAGCTGCTATATTTCATGTATGTGTTTGGGATCATCTGTGTGTGTGTGTGTGTGTGTGTGTGTATAAAGAGGGCTATACTCTTTCATGTGTGTGTGTACAGGGTGATCAGATATAATTGAGGACAGAGTCTACACCTTTAATCACTGAATAGAAGGGGGACTATTGACAGATGTAGCTTTTTAAAACTTTCCATGTTAAGAAGCTCCTGCCAAAATTCCCTCTTCTATACAGTGGTTAAAGATATAGGCACTGTGTCCTCCATTGTATCTGGTCACCCTGTGTGTGTGTAGCTGTGTAGCTCTCTCTCTCTCTCTCTCTCTCTCTCTCTCTCTCTCTCTCTCCACAAACACAACTAGATGGATGGATGGATGGATTAATGAGTTGCTTGGGTTCAAGCAAGTGATCCAAAGCAGTGGTGTAACAAATCTTTATGCAGGAAGAGTCATATGGAGGCCATATCAACCCATCCAATTTGGAAGCCTAAGGGACCAATCCTATCCCATTGCAGTCCATAGCAAGCAGTGCTGCCAATGGACGCTGCATGCTGGGAGTGGGGGGGGGGGGTGACAACCAGATGGCCAGGGAAAGTTAGGCTGCTTGGCCATCAATGGGTTTCCTTGGATCTACGCCAGCTCTCTAGCTGACATAAGTTCAAGGAGACCCCTGCGGGTGGTCCAAGCCAGGAAAGGCAGATAGGATCTGGGGTGGGGGGAGAAGTGCAATGTCTGTATGGGAACCAACAGAAGAGATGTAGACCCTTCAGCACTGCACATATGCAAAGTCCACTTCTTCCCAACAATCCTTGATTAGTGAGGTGCAAATGGCTCTAGAGTGAGTAGGAAAGAGATACAGAAGTCCTAAAAATAAGAGCAGAGAAACCAGCAGAGCCAGCTGAGATGCAGGGACATTCAAGGGACTATGGGAATGTCTCCCTAACAAGACAATCAGCAATTCACAAATCACACTGGCCTGACCTTACCCCTCTCCATCAGTACTCTCAACTGATGTCACAACACTGCCAAAGTCAGAGAGAGGACCCTGGCATGCACACGCGCCCACAGCTCACACACACAAACCCAAGGGTCCTAATTCTTCTATATTTTGGAGGGCTTGATGGATTGACTAAGGGGAACTATACCTTAGAGAGCCTGGAGGAAACACTCTGAGCCCTTCCCTGACTGGTTTAATAGACAGAGTGAAGGAAAAGAAGAGGGGAGGGGTTGAATGGAGCAGGGGTGGGCAGAATGGGGCAGTGATAGAAGTGGGGAAGAGGGTGGCTCAGTGGTGGCATTGCACTGAATCCTGACTCCTTCGCAGGCCTGATACATCTTCCCAGGTCAATATGGATTTGCACCTTCACCCCTCCCTCCCTCTTCTTTTCCTGCTAAACCACTGAGCTGTGCCACTGACAATTGCACAGGTTCCCAGCTGTCCAGGGCTTGCCTTACCTGGTATGGCCAGCAAGCTGTGGACTCATTCTCATGATGATCCACCAGCTCCCAGCCCCGCAACTGCCACTGGAGGCCACTGCTGCCCATCGCAAGGCCTGGGAGAGGTCAGTGGCAGCATTCAGGCTGCAGAGCGCATTAGCGAGGGAACAAGTCTGCGGCTCACTGTGAGTGGAAAGGAAGGGGTGGCCAGGTTCAGGACTAGCCCCTTATAAGAGGAATTGGCAGGTCAATAAAAGGTGAGGAGGTCAGGTCATCAGACCTCAGCCACTTGGAGACCCACAAAAATGAGCTGTAAGCTGAGGAGATGGGTGCTGGAACCCCTTCCCCCAGCCATGCCTGAGGCCAGCCTTGCCTGTGGTCAGTCCTGAAGCCTCCAGCACCAACTCCCAGGGCCTGATGCCTGGCCGATTTAAAGACCTCATCATGAGCCAAAGTTCCAGGGGCCCAGTTGGAACCCTGCCCAACGTAAGGAACCCAGACACCAGCACATGAACTAGATTTTCCCCACGTGTGCACGTTAATACGTGTGAAAAAACAGCTGATGACGCTACAGTAAGCGGCCCCTTCTACCCATAAGCTGACTTAGGCCCAAATCCTAACCAACTTCCCAGCACTGACACAGCTGTGCCAATGGGACATGTGCTGCATCCTGCAGGGGGGTGGCAGTCACGGGGGCCTCCTCAAGGTAAGGGAATGTTTGTTCCCTTACCTCGGAGCTGCATTGCCCTTATCTTGGTGCTGGAAAGTTGGTTATGATTGTGCCCTTAAGCCCTGTGTTCCTATGTTTGTTCTCCTGCGGCCAATGGACATATGAGGGGCTTCTGAGCGTGGGAGGATGGAGGCCAGAATGTTGCAACCAAATCAGAAAGAAACATCTGAATGTTGTGGTTTCTTGAAAGATAGAACCTTCTTTCAAATTGTAAAAATCCCTATGGGGATTTAATTAGCCTGTCTATGTAAACCGCCTTGAATAAAGTCCGAGGAGAAATCTGAGGACCAAGAAAGGCAGTATAGAAATACCTGCATTATTATTATTATTATTATTATTATTATTATTATTATTATTATTAGTCTCAAAGTCCTTGTACCCTGCTAGAATTAACACTCAACATTCTATGACCAAAATAGTCTGCCCATGAATACATAAAGAAGTAAACCCAAGTTGGTGGTTAAAATAATTATAATCCTAATGGCAGTAGATCTCCATGTCTATTCCCCTCTTCATTCCATCACATGCTTCCCCATTCATACACACACACCTTCACTACTCACACACACAATATTCATAGACATTCACTCCTCACACACCAGTTACATTCCTCTGTCTTGCGCACAGTTACATCTGCACACAAAGTCCAAAGGGTAATGAAATGCTGATGGTGCTATCTGCTCCCTTCTCTTCCCACTAGGAACACACAGCCCCATCTATCCCTAGGGTTTGTGTGCTGGTGGTGCTCAGATTTCTAGATCATTGTTTCTCAGACTGTGGGTCGGGACCCACTAGGTGGGTCGTGAGCCAATTTCAGGTGGGTCCCCATTCATTTCAATATTTTATTTTTAATAGATTAGACTTAATGGTCTGTGACTGCATTTGGGGAAATGTTACAGACCTGTACTTTTAACAAGCTACTATGTATGTTCTTTTAACAATGATAGTCAATGGGACTTACTCCTGGGTAAGTGTGGGTAGGATTGCAGCCTAGAATTGTTAAAAAAGTTCCTGCTTGATGATGTCACTTCTGGTCACGACATCACTTCTGGTGGGTCCTGACAGATTCTCATTCTAAAAAGTGGGTCCCGATGCTAAATGTGTGAGAACCACTGTTCCTGGAATGTTGGTCAGTTTGTCCCATAGCACCTCACCGGGTGAGCCAAAAATTAGGAAGGACTCCCTTCAGTCAATTGTGAAGCCAGAGCGCTGACAGCCTGGCACTGCCATTTCTTAAACAGCCAGCAGGTGGCACTGCCGCCTCTTCTCAAACACCAATTTATCCCAGCAGCTCACAAAATCAATGTGACTTGATGATTTGTAGGAAGACCTAAGTCAGTATTTGGATGAACTAACTAACCCTTTCCAACCTGGAGCTAAAAATACAAACAGAAACAGCAAAAAATAAAGTAACGCATAACGTTAAATATTAAGAATTACAATATGCAAAACAAATAGATACTATACAGTAACTCTATGATTGGAACACCCCACGTTTTTTTCTTCCTACAGAACCAGATATGACGGTCGTGATGTGCATCATGGGATACATGTGAGTAGGGTGAGGGTCTATTAAGGGGCAACCAAGGCAGAGAGCAAAATACCCCTCCGCACACTCATCCCTTTCCCCCTCACCTGGCTGCTTGGTAGAATGACCCTCCTCCTGTGTTCAGTTAGAAAAATGAGAGTAGGAGAAAGAAGCAACAGAGGTGAATGATCGGGGTGGTGGTGGTTCCAAATTGACAGGTCCCCAAATTCATCCCCTGATGTGACTTGTATTTTCCTGTTGCACAGGAAGGTCAGCATTTCCCTCCGAATCCTGGCCCTGATCCAGTGGCATCACTAGGGGTGTGTGGGCTGCACCGGGTGACGCCCACGGGGGGGGGGAATGACATCACTACTAGCCAAAATTTATAAAATCTTGAAGTTTTCAAATAATACCATCAAGTTATATATCATTTGATGCTTCATTTCATGCGGAATGCAATGAAACAAACTGTTGAAATATCTATTCTATCAAGTTATAGCCCCCCCCCCCAAATCAATGGGGCGGGGTAATGGTATATCACCACACCCACCACCTGGGACGCTGTCCCACCCACTCTATGGGAGGAAGTCCATCATGGGAGTGACACACTGGCCTCCTGCTCCAGGTGATGCAAACCCTGGTGACACCACTGCCCTGATCCAAATGGCCTCCTGAAGTAGCTATTAGCTGTGGAGGGGAAAAGATACGGGTTTTCCCCTCCATGGATAGTAGCAGCTTTGGAGGGGATTTCAGCTGAGGAATTGGTGCAAGGATAAAAGTTTTATTCCCCTGCCCCCCTGCCATGACTCTGCTCCAAACTCTCTTCTCCCCCCACAGTGTGATTTTATTTTAACATGGGGAGTTTAAGAACATAAGAACATCCCCACTGGATCAGGCCATAGGCCTATCTAGTCCAGCTTCCTGTATCTCACAGCGGCCCACCAAATGCCCCAGGGAGCACACCAGATAACAAGAGACCTCATCTTGGTGCCCTCCCTTGCATCTGGCATTCTGACGTAGCCCATTTCTAAAGTCAGAAGGTTGCACATACACATCATGGCTTGTACCCCGTAATGGATTTTTCCTCCAGAAACTTGTCCAATCCCCTTTTAAAGGTGTCCAGGCCAGATGCCATCACCACATCCTGTGGCAAGGAGTTCCACAGACCGACCACATGCTGAGTAAAAAAATATTTTCTTTTGTTTCAATCATAACATCTAGGTTGGCCCTAAAGCAGCAGAAAAAGCAAGAAAGCAAAAACACTAAAGTCAAAGGATAACTCAAGCAGCAAAACAGGAAAAGCAAAACAGCAGAATAACTTCTGAAAACTGTAGAGCTAGGGTACCTTGACATCTCTCAGCCAAGATGCCTTAAAGATGTATAGATGGAACATGGGCAATGACACTTCCTATTAAGATGATGAGGGTCTGGGGTTACACAAGCAATTTGCACTTCCGAGGTTTTTGGGAAGCTAAGGTAACATATTTTTGGGTCGTGGTGGGGAACCTTCAAGTTTGTACAGCAGAAATGCAGCCAGTCTATTTCTCTTGCAGTGTTCCTAAGTCAAAGAAGCTTTTAAGGAGGAACCTTAAAGGCCAGCTTTGTTTTCCACCTGCCTTGGGGATCACAGAAGGTGAAATACACCTGGATGCTGTGGGCTGGAGTATTTATACCTTCAGGCACCCTTCCTAGATGACTGAGGTTAGGATGGTTTGCTGGGTGGTTAAAATTGTCCTGACAATTTTAATAGATCAATAAAAGCAGAATAAGAGCCCATTGTAATTTCTGGCAAGGGTGCCTTTCAACCTTTTTCAAAGGCACTTATTCTCAAGCACTGGTCCCCCAGAATAAAGTCATTTCCATTTGGGGTGTTCCAAAGGCTCCATAAGAATGTCAGTGTGGTTTGGCTACTTCCCAAGCTGCCTCAAATATTAAACTGAATGAGTAGTATTTATGTAAATCTGGTAAAGGTTAAGGTATGGGTTAATTGTAAATCAAAATGGGCATAATTGACCAGAAGTTTTTCCTTTGCCCCAAATCAGTTCTATGAAACTTACATGTCTAAGTGTGCAATCCTAACCTTTATGCACCATAAAGCATGTTTGCGCCTCCTTGTGAGTTGGCTGGGCCAGCACAGGGATGTGTGCTGGCCCACAGAAGCTGCATCCAGCCTCTGCTTCGACCTGGGAAGGGAAGGTTGCGTCAGCCAAGCTCAACTGATACAGGGGTCTGGGGAGGGCGGGAGGGAGGCGTTCTGGGGCAGGGGAAGGTGGGTGGAGGGCGTTCCAGGGGCAGGTGGGCTGGGAGCGGGAGAAGGGGCTGGGCTGGGATCTGGCTGTAATGCCGGATCCCAACTCTGTTTCCTGAGCAGCACAGAGCGAATTCAAGCTGCTCCGTTCTCTTCAGACTTGTGCCATCTCTTGAGGTGGTGCAGGTCCGAGGAGACCCATTGGGGCTGTGGTGGCTTACCCGGGGGCAAGGGGAACAGTTTCCCCTTGCCTCTGGCTAAGCTGACTCCGGCCCCAATCTTGCACTGGATACAGCACAGACCTCCTCCCAGCAAGATTGGATTGCGCTGCACATTGAGGGAAGGTCCGTTAGAGGGTTGGAATCGATTCTTCTTATTTGCAGCAACTGAAGGAAAATTGAATGTATACTCCACTCTTGTGGCAAATTGCATATTCATTCTCTCTTTGATGGGTGTGACATCAGCTGTTGACAAAACAAATGATGGCCGCTGCATTTTTTTTGCCGCTGCATTGTGGGAATTGGGGCTATAAAAAGGAATAGTAACATTGCTTGGCTGTGTTATAAACAGTGGTGGTTTGGCATGTCGGTCATGGTGACTGCTTTAACAAGACATGAGCGTTTGCTGTTATAAAAGTGCCCTGCAAAATGTACTTTGAAAATCAAAACTTGCAACCTTATAAATTTGAATTTTTAGAAACAGAATTTCAAATTTTGGCAAAATTTCTTTTGCCCTCTTGTTCATGCTCAGTTTTTTTTTCTCTCCAGTGAGACTCCCTTTTTTTCGATCACAGTAACAAAATACTTGAAAAAAGCCGGACCGTTTGCCACGGAAAGTGCTACAGAGTCTGGTCGATGTGTCCACCCTTTCAGAGTTTCTAAATATGTTTCTAGTTTTTATTTTAACCACAGTGCTGTGGTCAGTTTAAAAAAGAAGTTTTCAAGCGACAGTTTATAACACATGGTTACAGCTCTCCCTGCCTTTTTTGCTGTCCTGGTATTTTTAGGACACAAGAACATGCCGTGATAATGCTAAACTTCCAACCTTCCAACCTATTTCTATACAGAAATGTGTCCCATTGCCTGGCTACCCCTCCCCCATATAATAGTATACCACCAATAGGGGGGAAAAAAGGAAAATGATTTCAAAGTGTTCTTTACACAAGACCACTCTCTCATTTTGCTTTTCCGCGAGAACTATATTTTTGGAATACCACAGGAATGCAGTAAAAAAAGAACATTTTTCTTAAGTACCCTCCTTGCTGCTGCACCTTGCGACTAGATGAGCACCGTTTGTCTAAATCGCTAGCAGCCCAGCATGCCACAACTCAGATTCAAAGTTTGAGATAGCACCATTGTAACATTCACTATCATACTTTGCAAGGCTTCACCTATGCCTTTAAGTAGTGGTGTCACCAGAGGTCCCTGAGCTTGCAGCAGTGATGTCCTTATGAGGAAAGGCTACGGCGTTTGGGTCTCTTCAGCCTAGAAAAGAGGCGCCTGAGTGGGGACATGATTGAGACATACAAAATTATGCAGGGGATGGACAGAGTGGATAGAGAGATGCTCTTTACACTCTCACATAACACCAGAACCAGGGGACATCCACTAAAATTGAGTGTTGGGAGAGTTAGAACAGAGAAAAGAAAATATTTCTTTACTCAGCATGTGGTTGGTCTGTGGAACTCCTTGCCACAGGATGTGGTGATGGTGTCTGGCCTGGACGCCTTTAAAGGGGATTGGACAAGTTTCAGGAGGAAAAATCCATTACTGGTTACAAGCCATGATGTGCATGTGCAACCTCCTGATTTTAGAAATGGGTTATGTCAGAATGCCAGATGCAAGGGAGGGCATCAGGATGAGGTCTCTTGTTATCTGGTGTGCTCCCTGGGGCATTTGGTGGGCCGCTGTGAGATACGGGAAGCTGGACTAGATGGGCCTATGGCCTGATCCAGTGGGGCTGTTCTTATGTTCTTAAACTACAATTCCCAGGAGGCCTTGCAGGTCTTCTTGTTATCTGGTGTGCTCCCTGGGGCATTTGGTGGGCCGCTGTGAGATACGGGAAGCTGGACTAGGTGGGCCTATGGCCTGATCCAGTGGGGCTGTTCTTATGTTCTTAAACTACAATTCCCAGGAGGCCTTGCAGGTCTTCTTGTTATCTGGTGTGCTCCCTGGGGCATTTGGTGGGCCGCTGTGAGATACGGGAAGCTGGACTAGATGGGCCTATGGCCTGATCCAGTGGGGTTGTTCTTATGTTCTTATGACGTCATGACATCACTTATAGGTTCTCCCGGAAGAGAAGGAGATAGGGATGGTGGCACTGCTGAGCCTCCAAAGGAGAAGGAATGGGGCAACACTGAGATTGTAACACTGCCAATGCAGGAGATGGTAGCGTGCATACCTGAGACCACACTGGTGCTGCTGCTGCTTCTCCCCCTCCAGCCTGATACCCAGGGCGGCCCGCCCCTTCCCACAAATTGCTAAGCCACTGCCTTCAGGTCATTTGCTTCTAGTCCCTTGAACACGGGGAAAACAGCAGTGTAGCCTGTAGAAGCAAAGAAGATTGTCGACCTGACTCAGCGTCACTCCCAAGGGCTCACTGGTCCTTTTGCTTCTGCCCCGGGCCATTTAGGGCACTCATTCCTCAGGATGGCTTCTCTTGGCCTGCATGTCAGCAGGAAGGCCAGCAAGATGAACATACACTCAAAAAGGATAATCCAGGAGTGTCATGTTTGACAGGCCCGCAGGCTGAATGCAGCCCCCGGAAGCAATTTATTCAGCCCCCGTTATAATTGGGCTCTTCCAGCTAGATAATTGGGATCTCTCATATCTTGGAAACATGAACAAGATTTGCACATTTTCTCTTCTGTCATTTGCAGCTAACATGTTTCAATGTGAGAACAAATTGCTTATTTCTGGCCATCATCTGCTAATGATGCTAATCATTATCTAATCATCATCTGCTAATGATGCTAATGATGCTCCAGGTACTCCAGGTACAGAGGCTCCAGGTACTTGCAGAGAGCATCTATCCAGAATCGCAGTGTGGATTCCGAGCCAACAGGTCCACCACTGATATGGTATTCTCCCTTAGACAACTGCAGGAGAAATGCAGGGAACAACGACAGCCACTCTTTATAGCCTTCATAGATCTCACAAAGGCTTTCGACCTGGTCAGCAGAGACGGCCTCTTCAAGATTCTCCCCAAGGTTGGATGTCCACCCAGGCTCCTCAGCATCATCAGATCCTTCCACAAGGACATGAAGGGCACTGTTGTCTTCGATGGCTCCACATCAGACCCTTTTGACATCCGAAGCGGAGTGAAGCAGGGCTGTGTTCTTGCACCAACCTTGTTTGGGATTTTCTTCGCTGTCCTGCTGAAGCAGGCCTTTGGAACTGCAACAGAAGGCATCTATCTCCGGACCAGATCAGACGGAAAGCTCTTCAACCTCTCCAGACTGAGAGCAAAATCCAAAGTCCAGCTGAAATGTCTGCGTGACTTCCTCTTTGCCGACGATGCAGCTGTCACTACCCACTCTGCCAAAGATCTCCAGCAGCTCATGGATCGTTTTAGCAAGGCCTGCCAAGATTTTGGACTGACAATCAGCCTGAAGAAAACACAGGTCATGGTTCAGGATGTGGACTCACCTCCCTGCATTACAATCTCTGAGCATGAACTGGAGGTTGTCCATGACTTTGTGTACCTTGGCTCAACGATCTCCGACACTCATTCTCTCGATGCCGAGCTAAACAGGCGCATCGGTAAAGCAGCTACCACGTTTTCCAGACTCACAAAGAGAGTCTGGTCCAACAAGAAGCTGACGGAACATACCAAGATCCAGGTCTACAGAGCTTGCGTCCTGAGTACACTTCTGTACTGCAGCGAGTCATGGACTCTTCGCCCACAACAGGAGAGGAAACTGAGCGCTTTCCACATGCGCTGCCTCCGACGCATCCTCGGCATCACCTGGCAGGACAAAGTTCCAAACAACACAGTCCTGGAACGTGCTGGAATCCCTAGCATGTATTCACTGCTGAAACAGAGACGCCTGCGTTGGCTTGGTCATGTCGTGAGAATGGATGATGGCCGGATCCCAAAGGATCTCCTCTATGGAGAACTCGTGCAAGGAAAGCGCCCTACAGGTAGACCACAGCTGCGATACAAGGACATCTGCAAGAGGGATCTGAAGGCCTTAGGGATGGACCTCAACAAGTGGGAAACCCTGGCCTCTGAGCGGCCCGCTTGGAGGCAGGCTGTGCAGCATGGCCTTTCCCAGTTTGAAGAGACACTTTGCCAACAGTCTGAGGCTAAGAGGCAAAGAAGGAAGGCCCATAGCCAGGGAGACAGACCAGGGACAGACTGCACTTGCTCCTGGTGTGGAAGGGATTGTCACTCCCGGATTGGCCTTTTCAGCCACACTAGACGCTGTGCCAGAACCACCTTTCAGAGCGCGATACCATAGTCTTTCGAGACTGAAGGTTGCCAATACAAATACATCTGCTAAATGATGTCACATCCTGCGTGATGATGCCACTTCCGGCCCTCAGCTGGCACCATAAATGCTAACTTTGGCCCTCTGTATGAAATAAGTTTGACACACCTGGGATAACCCATTTGGAGGCTGTATTTTTATTAGCCCCTGACGTCCTCTTCTGCTGACCTTCAGGAGGTCAGGAACATATGAACCTGCCTTATATACCTTCAGACCATTGGTCTTCTAGCTCAGCATTGTCTGCACTGACAAGCAGTGGCTCTTTGGGTTTCAGACATGGCATCTTTCCCAGCTCTGCCTGGAGATCTCTACCAGGAGATGCCGGAGACATTTCCCCAGGACAGTTTCTGAGGAAGTCTGGAAGCTTAGCTTTAAAGTTGCAAGTTGTGGCCACCTTCTGCACGAGGCACTGAAAGAAAAGGGACAATGTTTCTCGAGATTAGGTATGATACCTCCTGGGTATCAAGTTTAGGTATACCTCCTGAGGATAAGGATGATCTCTTTAAAGAGGAACTGACTTCTCAACCAATCTGCTAGTTACAGCCCTATTCTATTCATGGGATATGATGGAGGATCTCACGATCCACCATAGTATCCCATGGGCCACTGATGCAGCTGAAACTCCAGACAGCTTCTGCCAGTGCAAAAGCCTGGAGGCTGCATGAAGGCAGCAAGTTAAATTGGCAGTGGGGCACACTGGGGTGGGGATCAGGCTGAGCTGGGGGTGTTTCAGGGGCAGGAGGGGTGAATCTCAGCAGCAGCCATACATACTGGTTCTTATCCCTTCTTCTCAGTCCTTCCTGGCCTGGACCCACTCCCAAAGGTTCCTCAGAGTTATGCCAACAAAGTCCTGAAATAGGTTTGAAGAAACCCATTGGGAACCAGGCAGCCTATGGAGAGGTAAGTAAAAATTGTCTTGATCTACCTCTCCCGAGTTGCCTGGTCCCCAACTGGCCCATAGCATCTAGTGCACACTGCATTGGCAGTGCTGCGGGTTCTGGGCTGGCCCTGGGTAGAATTGGGTGGTTAATCAGCAATTCCATCCAGGATCGGATTCTGAACCCCTCCTCCCATATGTTCTCAGTGACCTCCTGAGGACTTGGGAGGTGGTCTTGGCTCTCACTACGCAGGAGGCTTTGAAGAAAAGCAGAAGCCAGGAGAGACTGGCTATTTCTCTGTCTCCGTTCAAAGAGCAGTGCAAAGTGTGATTAGCCCTAAAGCTTCCCTTTCCTGTTCTCTGTACTTCCAGAGGCTGTGAGAGAGGGGAAAGGCTGTTACTTATTGCACCCACCACAAAGTCAGAGACTTCTTATGAAGTCTGGAGTTCAAATCAGAGACTTCTTATGAAGTCTGCACTTCTCATGGAGTTCTCCGTGAAGCGCGGAGAGATCAGGAGAAGGGAGGAAGCCTCTCACTTTCTGCTGGGTGCGAGAGAGGCCATCTCCAGAGCTAAATATATTGTTGTGTGTTGCTTTGTGGTCTATGCCAGCTGCTCAGCCAGGCAGAGATTATGCCTCAGAGATGACAGAGCTCTAGGACGCGAGAACAATACAAGTTTTATTTATAAACCAGAGATGACAAGATACATGGCTGTACTCTATAACTCTTATCCTAGGCCTTGACTTCAGAATGGCTGCTCCCTCAGGTGTCTAGAACTCTGGAACGCTGGCTTCTGGAACAGCCTCTACACACACACACACACACACACACACACACACACACACACACACACACACACACACACACACACAGTCGGGCCTGTTTCTAGATGTGCATAAGTCCATTATGAACACGAGAAAAGTCCTGCTGGACCAGACCGAATGCCCCTCCGGACCAACATCCTGTTTCCTACAGCAGCTGTTGCCTTCCAGCTGCCTGTCGGAAACCCCCAAGCAGAAGAGAAAGGCATGCTTCTTGACTACCATTGCTTCCATTGCTGCAGCTATAATTCAGAGGCACCCTGCTACTGAACTCAAAAGCTCTCTTGTGGTCTCCCTGAGGCATCTGGTGGGTGAGATACAGGAAACTGAACTAGATGGGCCTTTGGCCTGATCCAGCAGGGCTCTTCTTAGGTTCTTAAGTAGACAATAGCCACAATGACTAATATCCTTTGATAGACCTGTCCTCCATGAATTTGATCACTTCCCTTTAAAGCCATCCAAGCTAGTGGCCATCATCAAATCTTGTGGCAACGAATCCCCCAGAAAAATCACTTGTTTTGTCAGTCCAGAGACTTCAGCCAAGGTTTCATTGATCTCCTGGTTCTAGTGTTGTGAGAAACTTATCCCTCAGGTTCTCCAGCCCATGCATAATTTCATAAGAAAGGTGCTCCAACCTTTTGATCATTTTGGTTGCCCTCTCTTGAATCTTTTCCAACACCACAGCATCCTTCTTGAGATGTGGTTACACTTCCCCCTTTCCAATAAGGGCGACATTACAACCAAATTTTTGGTCCCTGACACAGCAGGGCTTGTGTTGCCACTGGATGTATCGACTTCCCAGCCATCTAGTTGGTAACCTTCAGTCTCGAAAGACTATGGTGTCACGCTCTGAAAGGTGGTTCTGGAACAGCGTCTAGTGTGGCTGAAAAGTCCAATTCGGGAGTGACAATCCCTTCCACACTGGGAGCAAGTGCAGTCTGTCCCTGGTCTGACTCCCTGGCTATGGGCGTTCCTTCTTTGCCTCTTAGCCTCAGACTGTTGGACAAGTGTCTCTTCAAACTGGGAAAGGCCATGCTGCACAGCCTGCCTCCAAGTGGGCCGCTCAGAGGCCAGGGTTTCCCACTTGTTGAGGTCCACTCCTAAGGCCTTCAGATCCCTCTTGCAGATGTCCTTGTATCGCCAGTGAATATGTAAAATGGACCTTTCTAGAAGTTTAACCTGAATAGAATGGAGTGCATGGCATACCTGTGGAGATACCTCAAGTGCATTTCTTAAGCAGTCCTTGCTGGCATCAGGAAGACCAGCAGATATACTTCCAAGCGGCACAAAAAAGCATGTTGATGTGTGGTGGCTGTTTAAAGAGTGGTACAAGTGCATCACCCTCAGTGTTTGCTTACAGATCATTTGGATGATACTGTCTGATGGGCTGCTCAACCATGTGAGGAGGACCATGTGCACTCACATCTCCAACCCCCCCCCCCCCCAATCCTGGGCCAGCATCAGAGGTTGGCCAGATTGGGCACAGGCCAAGGGCCCGTTAGCCCCTGCCCTCCCCGGCCAAGCTGTGAAGCCCCCCAGTGCAGAAGGCGGCAGTGATACAAGATGCTCAACCTAGTTACACACCCTGCTGCCATCATTTCTTGTCCTCCTGATAAGGTATTTGCTGAGAGTCTTACAAGCAACCCAAGGTAGGGCTCATAACCTGGTAATCTACTGCATAACAAAGGATGTAAAACTAACAGGTCAACAGAACAGCAGATTCAACATAACTAGCTACTATGTGAAACCTAACTGAAGAGTCAGGGATACATTCAATACACAAAAATTCTCCATCTACAGGTGGGCTGCCTCAGAGGCCCCCATGATGCTGCAGGAGACTCTCATGAAATGTATTTGCCAGAGGGCTGGAGAGAAGACTGTTGGATGCTTCTCCTTCATTTGCACCAATGCATAAGTACCCAGAGATCATTTCGCTCTTCTTTCCCAACCCAGACAGAGGAGAGAGGGTGATTTCTAATGCTCTTATTAGTAGGGAGCGACTGGTGCGCCTGCCACCTGGATGCTCATGTGCTCCTGGGCTTCCTTAGAAGTGATGTCAAGTGGTGTCACACAGCTGCTGTCCAGAGCGCCACAGCCCCTAGGTATGCCACTTGAATGCACATCTCCTCACACAATTGGATGACTGGTCAGATGGGGCTGACTGAACTGTCCCTTATAGAAGGGAACATTCTTCATGAATGTATAGAAGGGAACATGCAAGCCCTTTGTTCCCAAGTCTTATGGAACGGCAGCTCTTTGGGTTTGCAGCTAACTGCTACCATGTTTTCAATCAAAGAGCTCTTCAGTGGTCGTAAACAAGTTCAGAGAAACAAGTAAACTTGTCTGGTTGTGTGATATTTCCTTTCAGACACCACATTGCCATCATTAAACTGAAGAATTTGCGCCCACATTGTTTGATGTACGGGACGAGTGCATATTTACTTGAGGCTCTATTTTAGGTAAAGGCTTGTATTTTGGTGTTAAATTTCAGCACAAGTTCTTTAATGAATTTACCTGGCATGAGACACCTGGTATTTTAGAAGGTGGTGCTGGACAGACTTATGCTTTCTCTCTCTTTTTTTTGTATTTTTATAACCTTTTGGTTACTGGTCTTGGGAATATTAGCTCAGAGTAAGGGCTTGCAAGAAAATCAGAACAGCATGAATGAAAATGTTTGGATAGCTTTGGGACAAACCGATAGCCCTGTTTTGACACATGTTTTGATCCGTTGCAACAGGAAACACATTTTTAAGTCACTTTCCCCACCCTAGACGTATTTGCAATCCAAATATAGCAACATGTTATCTATCTATCTATCTATCTATCTATCTATCTATCTATCTATCTATCTATCTATCTATCTATCTATCTATCTATAAAATTGCAGCTTTGCATTTCATTCTTTATTCCATGCAATGTGTAGTGGAGCAAAATACAATGCTACATCAGTGCAATAAGTTTTCCCACCCATGCTCCATATCTCTGGCACCATACATGTAGTTCTAGTCTAAAAATTTAGGACAGGGGTGGCCAAACCCCGGCCCAGGGGCCACTTGTGGCCCTCGGAGAGTCCCAGTCCGGCCAATAGGGAGCCCCCAGTGTCCATTTAGTCTCTGGCCCTCCGGAGATCTGCTGGAGCCCAACACAACTGCTCTCAGCATGAGGGCGACTGTTTGACTTCTCATGTGAGCTGTGGGGTGAGGGCTCCCTCCACTCTTGCTGTTTCACATCTGTGATGCAGCATCGGCAGCAAAGAAAAGGCCGGCCTTGCTTTGTGCAAGGCCTTGAGCTATTGCAAGACCTTCATTCATTTAAGTTCCATCTCTAATACATTCATTTATGTAAATTTATTCAAGTTTGAAATGTAAATTAATTCTTTCTTTTCCCAGCCCCCAACACAGTGTCAGAGAGATGATGTGGCCCTCCTGCCAAAAAGTTTGGACACCCCTGATTTAGGAGATACTCTACAGGCTTTATTCACACATTCACATTTATACAGAAAGTTCTCAAAGTTAAATGTGACATGGCTGAGAGACCAATCCTATGCCCAAGTCTACTCAGAAGGAAGTCCCAGTATAATCAATGCAGCTTACTACCAGGTATGTGTGGATAGTATTCCAGGCTGAAATTCTCCGGCTTTTAATATTTAAAGCCATGGATCCCCATAAGGCATGGATTTCTTTTTCTAGTGAACATTTTCCACCAAAAATGTCAGTGCCTTGAAATGAAGTTATTTTATTTTTATAAATTATTGTGACTCCCCCCTCCCCTCCCCAAATTATGAGATTGAAGTAGCTTGGCCAAATCCTAGAAACTCGGGAGAGAGAAAAAATGGGACATGTGCCAAGTCTTCCATTCATTTTGACTTTGTGTTTCCCACTAGTCAGGACAAATTTGTCATCCACTTAAATGTCCCTGGAGTTATGCAGGCACAACACATCCCTGTTTAATGACAGCTCTGAAACAATAAATGCATGGAATACTCTGATCCACCCAGATCCAACAGTCATAGAAGGGGTGCCGGTTTCAATTAACAAAGGGTTCTTTGTGCTAAAATAGACCACTTTCCTGTTTACACAGAAGGCACAAACAGTGGATTTCACAGACGTATCAGATTTAAAGTCTGTTTAATGAACCTTGCCTAATCTTCCCTCTGAAGTTTCATTTTTAGCTTTTACACTTGTTTTTAGAAATAAGTTCCCCAAAGGCTCAATGCTGGTCCATTTATTAGTCTTTCACACTACTGATTGTAAGGCAGGGAGGTGAGTCCACATCCTGAACCATGACCTTTGTTTTCTTCAGGCTGATCGTCAGTCCAAAATCTTGGCAGGCCTTGCTAAAACGATCCATGAGCTGCTGGAGATCTTTGGCAGAGTGGGTAGTGACAGCTGCATCGTCGGCAAAGAGGAAGTCACGCAGACATTTCAGCTGGACTTTGGACTTTGCTCTCAGTCTGGAGAGGTTGAAGAGCTTTCCATCTGATCTGGTCCAGAGATAGATGCCTTCTGTTGCAGTTCCAAAGGCCTGCTTCAGCAGGACAGCGAAGAAAATCCCTAACAAGGTTGGTGCAAGAACACAGCCCTGCTTCACGCCACTTCGGATGTCAAAGGGGTCTGATGTGGAGCCATCGAAGACAACAGTGCCCTTCATGTCCTTGTGGAAGGGTCTGATGATGCTGAGGAGCCTGGGTGGACATCCAATCTTGGGGAGAATCTTGAAGAGGCCATCCCTGCTGACCAGGTCGAAAGCCTTCGTGAGATCTATGAAGGCTATAAAGAGTGGCTGTCGTTGTTCCCTGCATTTCTCCTGCAGTTGTCTAAGGGAGAATACCATATCAGTGGTGGACCTGTTGGCTCGGAATCCGCACTGTGATTCTGGATAAATGCTCTCTGCAAGTACCTGGAGCCTCTTTAGTGCAACTCGGGCAAACAACTTTCCTACAACGCTAAGGAGAGAGATGCCACGGTAGTTGTTGCAGTCACCCCTGTCGCCTTTGCACATGAACTGTCATTTCTGCACTCTGTCATCTCTGCACATGAACTGGAGGTTGTCCATGACTTTGTGTACCTTGGCTCAACGATCTCCGACACTCTTTCTCTCGATACCAAGCTAAACAAACGCATCGGTAAAGCAGCTACCACGTTTTCCAGACTCACAAAGAGAGCCTGGTCCAACAAGAAGCTGACGGAACATACCAAGATCCAGATCTACAGAGCTTGCGTCCTGAGTACACTTTTGTACTGCAGCGAGTCATGGACTCTTCACTCACAACAGGAGAGGAAACTGAACGCTTTCCACATGCGCTGCCTCCGACGCATTCTCGGCATCACCTGGCAGGACAAAGTTCCAAACAACACAGTCCTGGAACGTTCTGGAATCCCTAGCATGTATGCACTACTGAAACAGAGATGCCTGCGTTGGCTCGGTCATGTCGTGAGAATGGATGATGGCCGGATCCCAAAGGATCTCCTCTATGGAGAACTCGTGCAAGGAAAGCGTCCTACAGGTAGACCACAGCTGCGATACAAGGACATCTGCAAGAGGGATCTGAAGGCCTTAGGAGTGGACCTCAACAAGTGGGAAACCCTGGCCTCTGAGCGGCCCGCTTGGAGGCAGGCTGTGCAGCATGACCTTTCCCAGTTTGAAGAGACATTTGGCCAACAGTCTGAGGCTAAGAGGCAAAGAAGGAAGGCCCATAGCCAGGGAGTCAGACCAGGGACAGACTGCACTTGCTCCCAGTGTGGAAGGGATTGTCACTCCCAAATCGGCCTTTTCAGCCACACTAGACGCTGTTCCAGAACCACCTTTCAGAGCGCGATACCATAGTCTTTCGAGACTGAAGGTTGCCAGCTACACTACTGATATAATTTGCCTGGGTTTCTAAAATTGAATATTTGGTCTGATATTTGCATGCATGTGTGTTATGTGTGCATGTGTGGGAAAAGTAAAGAACAGAGACGATCAAGTAACGTTTTCAGTTGTGATGATCACTGAGGAAATGATCACTGTGCTCCAGCAAAATGTTTAGTGGACCCACAGGATGCAAGTTTACTCAGAAGTAAATCTCACTGTGTTCAATGGGACGTACTCCAAGGGAAGTGTGCATAGGATTCACTGTTAAGGTCCAATTCTTGAGATATGTCAGTGTATTTCCATGTACGTAGGTGCAATGACAGCCTGCCAGTGTAGAAGCCCAGCTCCCAATGGGTGCATCATGGACATAAGAACATAAAAAGAGCCCCGCTGGATCAGGCCTAAGGCCTACCTAGTCCAGGTTCCTGTATCTCACAGTGGCCCACCAGATGCCTCAGGGAACACACAAGACAACAAAAGGCCTGCATCCTGGTGCCCTCCCTTGCACCAGGCATTCTGAGGTAACCTACTTCTAAAATCAGGAGGTTACACTTGCCCATCATAGCTTGTAACCTGCAATGGACTTTTCCTCCAGAAATCTGTCCAATCCCCTTTTAAAGGCATCTAGGCCAGATGCCATCACCACATCCTGTGGCAAGGAGTTCCACAGACTAATTACACCAGCAAAACACCATGCTAATATAGCTCAGACATCTCTTGGATGTCAATACAAGTTGTACAATTGGTGGAGAGGCCAAAACCAAGAGGAGATTGAGGCATGATGTGGGATGGGAATAGGAGGGATATGGCAGAGATAAGGAAGAGTCAGCATACCCCATATCACTGGTGTCGCTAGGGGGGTGCGGGCCGCACCAGGTGACGTGCAGGGGGTGACGCGCCCTGCGGGGAGGATGCGCTAATTTCTCGGCTTTCGGAGCTACCCCATCATGCCATACACCGTTAGATGCGGAATTCCCGGCAGAATGCATTGCAGAAAACTGAATTGAAATAGCTCCTTTTGTCCAAAAGTTATGGCAAAAAAACAGGAAAGAAAAAATGCATGGAGCCCTATGGAAAGTGAAAGTGAGCTGTATCGCGTGCTTACTCATGAGTAGGCGTACTTGCCATAGTCCATCGGAAAGGGCAGGCTGAGAGGAATCCAAGGACACCACAATGGTCCCGATCCAATGAATGCAGCCCCCAAAAACACGAGAAGGAGGTCCTTGCCTCCCTCCCAGCTGCGTCTATTGAGCCCGAAACGAAGCCAAGTGGCCGTGTTTACTCGCGAGTAGGCGAACTTGCCTTAGTCCAGGGAAGGACTGAGAGGACTCAAGGGCAGGCTGAGAGGACTCCAAGAAGGCAGCCTCCCCCACACCCTAAAAAGAACAAAAAAGTGGCTTGAATGGTGAGGGGAAAGTTTTCTATTTTGCACTTGCAAAGCCAGGTGGGTCTTTATCTTTATGGATATGCCTGAAATAGAAGAACTTTAAACTGGGCACTGGGAGGGCTGGAAATCTCACTGATTCTTTTTGGGGGGTTGTTATTGCAGGCAGACTACAGAGTAAGCTTCATTGACCACTATGGGACTGACTTCAGAGTAGACATGCATAGGATTGAGCTCACAGGCTGCAATCCTACCCACACTTTCCTGAGAGTAAGCCCCATTGACCACCATGGGACTGACTTCAGAGTAGACATGCATAGGCTTGAGCTCACAGGCTGCAATCCTACCCACACTTTCCTGAGAGTAAGCCCCATTGACCACAATTGGACTTACTTCAGAGTAGATTCACTTGGTGGAACAGGACTGGATTCCCCTTATTTAATGATTTATTTTAACTTAATTATTTATAATTATTTATTTTAATTTGCTTGATGATGTCACTTCTGGCCATGACATCACTTCCAATGGGTCCTGGACAGACCGTCATTCTAAAAAGTGGGTCCCAGTGCTAAAAGTTTGAGAACTGCTGCAATAAGTTGTTAGTAAGTTGACACAGGGGTGTGTGTGTGTGACTCTACAAGTTTTCAAAATCACTAAAATCAGAATTTGGAGGAATAATACCATCATGTAATATATCAATCAATGCATAATTTCATGCAGAATGCAATGAAACAAACCACATTGAAATATCTGTGTTCTAACAAATGGTACAGCAAAAAAACCAGGGGGGCGGAGCAATGGCACATCACCACACCCACCCCCTGGGGCGTTGCCCCACCCACTGCATGGGGTGACGCGCAGGCCTCCTGCACTGGGTGACGTGAATCCTAGTGATGCCACTGCGCCATATGCTTCCCCCCTTCAGGCACTGGACATTTCCCCAATTCTAGAAAAACACTGTGCCAGTTACAGAACTGGTGAAGGTAGGAGTCAACCCCAAAGGAACAAGGGAGGAAGGAAAAACAGCAGAAAATTGTGCTTCCTGCCACGCACTTGTCCTATGATGGCGCATAGGATACATACAGATTGGCAGCCAATCACATCACACTAACCCCAGTACTAAAGGCCCTGCCAGGGCAGGCTTTGCATTTGCCCTTTGTTACACTGTCAGCATGGTGCCCTAATAGGTTGGGCCATTAGTTCAGTATTCTATCCAACTATCTTATCTTAGATGGCCCATTGAAATTGGCCAATGATCCACCAGAGGACTGCAGTTTATCTTCAACCCACCCTTTTCTTAAGAGAGTTCTGGGCAGCTGAGTTGTCAGCTCTCTGCAACCATTTCGGTTTACCTCCTTTTCAACTGAAACTGCAAGACAGTTGCTTGTTAGGAGTGACTCCTATAAACAAGCACATTGTCTATTGAATGAAGGGTGGCAGACTTCTTTTCATATTTGAAGGCCGGGTTTCCTTCAACAGTAGAAATCTATAATTTCATTATACCCTGAAAGCCTTCAGGGCTTCATTTTTCAACGGTGTAATGACTACTTTCACTTGAGAGTACCCATTATGTAAACATGTTTATATTCACATACCTGTAAAATCTGCAATATTATATATAATCACTATTTTTAGCAAGTTTTGAATCACTTTAGTGATTTTTTTTTTTTTAAGTAGGACCAGGAACTGCTTTACCAGAAAAAAAGGCCTTTGTACAAAAATTCCCTTGTACAGGACCACCTGTGTTATACACGGATTAGGAACCCGTGGATTTCCTTATCCATGGGTCCCCCGGAACCCACAAGCAGGCAGACCTAGCTGTTCTGAGCCCCAGAGAGGCAGCATGCAAGCACCAGAGAGGAAGTCATCCTTGGGCCTCAGAATGCCCTATAGGCATTAAAAAAAGTCGCAATCTGGTTTCACAAAGAAACCAGAAGTAGCTTTTTTTGGCCTAAATCAGGGGTGCTCACACTTTTTTGGCTCGAGAGCTACTTTGAAACCCAGCAAGGCCCAGAGATCTACCAGAGTTTTTTTTACAATGTTCGCGCCATCATAACATATAACATTTATGTGTACAATGTATGTTGGTGTACCTTGAGCCCCACTGAGTATAACAGGACTTACTCCTGAGTAGACATGCCTAGGATTAGGCTGTGAGGCCGCAATCCTAGCCACACTTACCTGGGAGTAAGCCCCATTGAGTACAATGGGCCTTACTCCCGGCGTTTCCTCCCAGAGGCACCTGAAGGGGGGGTTCGGCACTCCGTGATCTACTCATTTTGCCTCGCGATCTACTGGTAGATCGCGATCCACCTATTGAGCACCCCTGACCTAAATGGTCATTCTGAGGTTTGCAGATGCAGCGGGAGGATGCGGGCAGCCTCTGCAGGGCTCTGAAGAGCCTCTGGAGGCTTCAAGGGGTACCCTAAATCCACAGATTTCAATATGTGTGGATTTCCTTCTGTGGGGTTTTGGAGAATGGAACCCCTGTGGATAACATGGGTCACCTGCACTTGACTAGTATGATCAAAATGGGTGAAACATTGAAGTGTGGATAAAAAGGAAATATTAAGGAACGTTAAGGAATGAGGGGGGGGGGAGATTCACACAACTGTACTCATTTGGAGTGGCTGTATTTGTGTCAGATTTGAGTGAGACATGTGGACATTAATGACACAACAAATGTGAACCAATACAATAGAAGGTAACTGAAAAACAGCTGCTACAACATTATTTGATTCTAAGATGATCCCCAAAGCATTTTGAACAGATGTGATCTTCCTCAGTAAAAACAAAACACTGTTAAACAGTTCACATAGGATGGCAGTTAACTATGTTGGTCCATCAGAATGGCAGCCCAATCCTAACTTGCGCTGGAACAGGCAGGCCAGCAGGCCTGTGCTGTATCCAGCGCAAGTTTGGGGCCAGATTCGGCACAACCCAAGGCAAAGGGAAAACTTTCCCCTTACCCCATGTTGCACTGCACTGGCTCCAATGGGTCTACTCGAATCTGCACCATCTCAGGAGGTGGTACAAATCTGAGCAGAATGGAGTGCCAGAAGCTGCTTCCTGCTGCCTGGGAACAGGGTCAGGATTTGGCATAACCACCAGATCCTGGCCCCGCCTCCTGCTCCCCACCAGCCTGCCCTGGGAACACCCGCCGCCTGCCCTCCTCTCACCCCAAAACGCCTCCTCCCCACCTTCCCCATGCCCCCCCAGACCCCTACTGAGCTCAGCCAACGCAAACATATTCCACTGGGCCTGGATCCAGCACGGGAAGGCAAGCACACATCCTTGCGCTGGCCTCCCTAACTCTAAAGTCGGCAGAAACGTGTCTTACAGCTTGTTTGCAACACCCCCGGGTCTGCACAAGTGACTTGTGCACCACTAACCCATGGGGTTAGGATTGTGCCCTAAATCCCAAAGTAATGGTACAATATTAGCTTTATTAGGGTCAGCGACAACATTATTTATTGTCAGCATGACAATGGTTTCTGGCAGTCTGTCAGCCATGGCATAGCAAGGGCCTAAGGAAA
Source organism: Tiliqua scincoides (assembly GCF_035046505.1). Lineage (NCBI taxonomy): Eukaryota > Metazoa > Chordata > Lepidosauria > Squamata > Scincidae > Tiliqua > Tiliqua scincoides. Next base: position 12,787,214 of record NC_089826.1, read on the forward strand.
GCTTTCTTATTTGTTGCCTAGAGGTTGTGGAATGATCTCCCCATAGCTCCTCTTCTCTGATACCAGTTCTCTGTGTGTGCAAGCGTGGATGTGGGTTAGCATATATCCACAGCACCCCCTTTTTATGGCCAGGTCCCTTTCTTAATTTTTAGTATGATTTTCAGTTTATTTGTTGTTTGTAATTTTTTTTTTTTTGATGTGCGTAAGTTACTTTGAGCCTTGAAAAGTCAGCTAATAAATGTTAGAAAGAAAGATGTCAGTACAGTGCTTTAAAAAGCTAGGATCAGCTATGTCAGTGGTTTCAACTGGTGAGCTACTGGGCCATCAGCTGTGGCTCCCCTTTAGGGCTACAATCCTGTATATATTGTATAGGGTGGTGGTTTTTTTTTTTTTTTTTGCAAGAATTCCATGACTCCTGGGGAGACATGGCTCACAGTTTGGGAACCACTGTCTAGACACGAACTTCTTAAAAGGGAACATATTTTGCTTCCACAAACATGCCAGAGACTGGTGGTTCCCTTGACCTACTGGACCATTGGCTACGGATCACCATTAGGGCTACAATTCATTAGGGTGACAATTAGAGTGACAGGTTTTTTTGTGAGGATTCCATGGCTCCCCTGGCTAGTTTCCACAGATCCCTGGGGAGCCGTGGCTCATAGTTTGGGAACCATTGAGGTATGTGATAATAAATATTCTTACAATTCTTCTTCTTCTTCTTTTCAATATTCTTAACAAAGAATATTAAATATTCTTATAATAATAAATTGTAAATATTCACTATCATATAAAAGATCATATAAAACTCATATAAATTTCATATAAAAAATCAGCCTAGCCACGGTCAAATACCTGTTCATGCATGAGATATCAAAAAATGTACATGCTCAATGGTTGGGAGTGGCAAGCAGAAATCTGGCTGCCTGAATAAACTGAAGCCCTGTGTCAATAGCCAGGCAAGAATGTCAGCATTACATTGGGGGGACCTGATTGAGACATACAAAATTATGCAGGGGGTGGACAGAGTGGATAGAGAGATGCTCTTTACTCTCACATAACACCAGAACCAGGGGACATCCACTAAAATTGAGTGTTGGGAGAGTTAGAACAGGCAAAAGAAAATATTTCTTTACTCAGCGTGTGGTTGGTCTGTGGAACTCCTTGCCACAGGACGTGGTGATGGCCACTGGCCTGGACGCCTTTAAAAGGGGATTGGACAAGTTTCTAGAGGAAAAATCCATTATGGGTTACAAGCCATGATGTGCATGCGCAACCTCCTGATTTTAGAAATGGGCTATGTCAGAATGCCAGATGCAAGGGAGGGCACCAGGATGAGGTCTCTTGTTATCTGGTGTGCTCCCTGGGGCATTTGGTGGGCCGCTGTGAGATACAGGAAGCTGGACTAGATGGGCCTATGGCCTGATCCAGTGGGGCTGTTCTTATGTTCTTAACTACAATTCCCAGGAAGCCTTGCAGGTCTCTCGTTATCTGGTGTGCTCCCTTGGGCATGTGGTGGGCCGCTGTGAGATACAGGAAGCTGGACTAGATGGGCCTATGGCCTGATCCAGTGGGGCTGTTCTTACAAACATCCCAAAAATAGTTATTACAGGCAGATTAACATATAAGTCAGTTGGATCAAGGGTGCCACCAAAATGTTACCTTTCCATGAAAGTACACCTGAATATCTCAGAATGAAGACATGGGTGAATGAATCTAGTAATCATAGAATTGGGGACTTGCCTGGCATCCATAATATAAATTATCTTGCAAAAACAAGCCATAAAATATACTTATCTAGTATTCTGCACGAGTGTGGAATAAGGAGAATTTCAATTTAGTGCAAAGGCACCTAATCTTTTCAAGAACAAAAGTGGGGATTAGTGGGCTTTTGTTTAAAACTGTGTGAAGTCACAGTTAAGTTGCTAAGTTCCAACTGGTTGCCTAGAAGCTAAAAGACTGTTTAAATTCTTCCAGGGTACCAGTTCGGGTCCAGACCTAAAAAGAACAGAGAGAGAAAACATCCCTCATGATTTTAAGATTGTTCATTGCAGTGCAACAAATAAGGTAAGTACTATCTACTTTATTAAATGGGGGGAGGGGTGTAATTGAATTGTTTTAATTAAAAAAGACAGCAAATAATGCATACGGATTTTCTCCTACACTTCACCTCTAATAAACTGATTACAAAACTGGGTTTAAAAAAGCTTAGACAATTTTATGAAGAGAGAGTGACAGTGCAATCCTATGCATGTTTACTTGGAAGTGTTCAGTGGGCTTACTCCCAGGTAAGGGTGTGTAGGATGGTGAGCTTAGAGCATCTTACTCTTTAAGTCAGAGGTTCTCCTTTGCCATGAACACAATTATAATTCAGAAGTGTATATAAAAACAGGCAGAAATTTCAGCATGTTCAGCTTTTCCCAGGAAGAAGATGCAGAAATGGGGGATGCTGAGTTTTGGATATCTGCTACCAGGCATGCTTGTCCTGCACTGGATTTCCGGTCCTGTCTCTGCTATCTCCAGTTTTAAAACATATCAGCTAACAGAGCCAGAAAGACCCCTGCCTAGATACCAATGTACCTAGATCACAGGTTACAAGCTGTGGTGGGTTTGTGCAACCTTTTAGAAATAGGCTACCTTTGAATGCCAGGGAGTGCCAACAGTATGTAGATCTCATGTTGTCTTGGGTGGGCCACTGTGAGATACAGGAAGCTGGACTAGATGGGCCTTTGGGGCTGATCCAGCAGGGCTTTTCTTATGTTCTTTATACCTTGGCAAGCTACTTCCAATCCATGGACAACGGTGAGCTAGGTGACAAAATGGTCTGACTCCGTTTAAGGCAGTTTTGCACACTTGGGGGTTTTGTGGATCTGAGTGGAGAGTGCCTCAGTGTGCATCCAGATTTTGTGGCCAACACTTGAAGCATTCACCATTGGTTTTCGTGGCTGTTCCTTCAGCAACAAGACAGAGTGAGCACAAGGAAAATGAACTTCAGAATTCACTAAAATCTATTCTATATGAACACATGTTCTGGAAAATCTGGATGGAGGTGATTTTCATAAGAACATGGTCTGCTTCCCTGCAACCTTCTCTTGCATGAAAGCAGGTTCCTTGATACCATTTTAAGCAATAGGAAAAGCTAAGCATATTCACGGACTCCTACCTTCTGAAGTTTCACAGATGAAACTGGGAACACCATTATTACCCGATCAAGGATCACTTGATCAGCAATTTATCAATGGCATGTGAAATGGCTGGATGTGTGGTACCTTAGTGCTCATATGTGTACATGTATGTGAATGTACACAAGAGACAAGATACACACTTGCAAACACACCTTCAGATATGTAACTTCTGAGAGGCCCTAGGGAGGCTACTGAACCCTGAACAATATCAATTCTAGCATTGAGGGAGTGGAACCATTAAAAATGTGGATTTAGTTCTAGCTCAGGTTCATTAGATGGTAACTAGAAGGACCAGTTTGGTAACCAGATCAAATTCTGCCTTTTTTTTTTTTCCTGGAAAAAGAAGAGTTTTAGAATTGCATCATGGGAAGAAATTTAACAGCCAAACCTTTTCCCCGCATGAAAAGTCCCTGCATTTTCCTGTTATGCAGCTGTTAAAATTAAAAGGCACAGGAATTCTGCCAGAGAATAAGTAAAAGGCAGCAACATTATCTTCCCCTTGAAATTTTGTTTTTTAAATTTTTATTATTATACACTTACATAAATAACAACAAACCATGCATGGAAAATAGCACAGGACAAATAAAAGAAAAATGCTTATATAGTACATGCTTTAAAAAAAATTCATAGACCCAGTACAATTCTTGAACCAAAATACTTCAAAATAAAATAAGAGGAAACCATCAAGAAGGCATTGATGGACCTCTTTGCTTGGAATAATTAACACCTACCCACCATAGTCTGCTCATACCAATAATACCCAAAAATATTATCACAGAAAGAACAACAAAGAAATTACGGGTACAAATATTTAATACAAGTTGGGAATGTACTAATCCAGCATTTCTTAAACTGTGGGTTGGGACCCACTTGGTGGGTTGTGACCCAATTTCTGGTGGGTCCCACAGAGCCTCCAATGAAAACATGGGTGGTCAGAAGATCAGGTAACTAATTGCTTCAAGCCCAGAGGCTATTCAAAAATCAGAGACCTGCCAACTGTCCTGCCAAGAACTGCGCTCCTGCAGGTTGCAAGATAGCTTCTAAACTGCCCTGCAAACAGCTGAGCTCCTGCAGTTTGCAAGGCACTGAGCTCCTGCAGCTTGCAAGCTTGTGTAAATATAGGGAGAAAATGTTTGTCTTTTTTTCTGGTGTTTTTTTTCCCCAAGTCCGTAAATGACAGGTAGTGGGTGTAAGTGTAAACATCCTTCCATTTGTCTGTCCCGAATCATCTTTCGGGTGCCAAACACTTTCAGCTGCCTTACCTAGAAATGTGATGCTTTGACAGATATGGTTGGGAAGGACCAAACCTATCTTTCTTACAGTATCAAATGAAAAGCTTTCAAACCCATGGTCCATCTAGTCCACCATTGTGATTTGCCCCACTGGCCAACAGAACTGGAGAGTGTGAGATATCTCCCCCTGCCCCCACCAGTGGCACATTGTCTTTGAAGCTGGAGGGACCAATTAGTTGTCATGGGTACTAGCCCCTGATAGACCAATGCTCCTTTAATTTGTCTAATCAGCTTTTCAGGCCATCTAAGCTAGTGGGTATCACTGCACCTTTATGGCACATTTGTGACAGCACATGTTAGCACAGCAGTTGCTGCACTGGCTCAAGACATGGTTAGGATTGTGCTGCTAAGAATTTAAATGCTTTCCAAATATTGTAGCTCTCAAACATTTTTCTTGCTGCTTTCAGACGTATGAAGTTCATCATACGTGGCTCTTACATTAAGCAAGTTTGGCCACTCCTGGTCTACATCTTCTTTCTCTACACACCATGAATACTTTTGGACACCTCTATCACCTTGTCCTTGGTCATCTTCTTTTGTCAGCCTAAAAAGCCCCAATGCTTTAGCCTTTCCTCCCAGGATACACTTTGCTTGCCATTTTTTTCTGCACCGTTTCCAACTCTACCTGATCCAAAAAATAAGATGAGGTTGTGATCTGCTAGGATTGCTAGGTATAAAATTAAAATATAAATGACCTCCCAGAAATAAGACAGCTGCAGTACGCTGCAATAAGGGCTGGTCCTTTTAAATGCTATCTGGTTGTGTGGATTTATGTCTGAGGTCGAGAGTAAAAGACACCGAGCTGGAAGACTGGCATCCATGTTCTAAGTACCAGCAATGCATATGTCTTCCACATGGCTTGGCTTTCTGTTCTTCCTTGGCTAAGTGCTATTGCCCCATCCTGGTGGTGTGAATGGATTCCGAAAGGTTCCACTGAAGGATTATTATTCTAATTTGTTTCCAACCCTTCCTCCACGTAGCCCAGGGAATCATGCAAGGATGGGGTTACCTCACCACCACCCCATTATCCTTAGAACAACCCTGAGAGGAAGGAAAAGCTGAGGGAAAACAGATGGTCCAGCATCACCTAGAGAGGTTCTCAGCCCAAGCAAAGAACCAAACGCAGCTCTTCTGGGTTCAAATCCAAAATTCTAACCATTGTACCACACTGGCACTCTTCTCTTACATCTCCTTTAATGCCTACAAAGACATTCGATACTGGCAGAACTTGGCAATTGCTTGAGAATCACCCACCCATTGGTGAAAAACCTTAAAAGCCAAAATGGTTTGAAAAGAATTTCTCAAGAGAGTCGTTGGCTTTAACCATGCACAATAATTAACTCTTAAGTACTTTAAAAAGAAAATGTTAGGTTTATCCCCCCTTCTTTGTGCCATATCATGGGATTTTAGGCTTGCCCATTTGTCTGCTCTATAGATTTCTCCTGTAACCTTTTCTCAGCCAAAAGGGGAGAGCCTTTTCTCCTCCCAAAGTGGGATGGTGTTCTCATGATCGGAGGAAAACCATTATTATGAGTTCTCTGCCTCCCCTTGTGGTTTCACAAAGCCTGGAACCCCGTGTTAGCTGAAAAATGTACAACATGGCCTGTCTTTGCCTGGTGAAGAATCACTTGGACAGCTGCAGAAGCCATGATTAACAAGCCATGATGTGGCTTCTCTGGTCTTGGGTGGCACATTGGGGCCAAGGCCTGGTGTCAATAATTGAGGCCTTCATGTGTACATTTAGTGCTATGCCTTCTGAGAACAAAAACTCAGGATAATCATTGCCAGATGTTGTCAGGGTGAGCTATAACTTTTGGGAAGTAGCCTCTGGGAACACCAATCAGTCTGCAAAGGTAGAAGATTCACAGGCCAAACCTATCCCCCATCAATTATGACAATGCAGCCACACTGACTGAGCACATGCTAAATTCAATGGTGCAGGGGGAGGGGGTCAATTAGAAGGCCATCCAAAAGTGAGCACCTCTGGTTGGCTTCCTGGTGGCATATGGGTCTCCTCGAACCTATGCCAGTTATGTAGCCCAGTGTATGTATTGGAACTCTTCTGGGACTTAAGCTACGTAGCTGGCATAAGTCCCAGGAAAGAAAGGGGCAGGGTGAATTAAAAAATGTGGGATAGGATTCAGCATGTGCTTTTGCTGCCAAGATCTACCCCTACCAGGTTTCTCCATGCCCCTGCCCTCCCCTGTTGCACCCATCCCCACCAGCAACTTACCAATAGCAACATAACCTCTGGGAGCTGCTGACATGTGCACTGCATATCTGGCCATTTGCACAAGCAGCCCAAAAGTGCACAAGAGTGACCTGGCTTTCATATCTCTGCAAAGGGCCCTATACTGCTGGATCACAAATTCTGGTGGCACAAGGCCCAGATAGAATTGAGCCGTTTTCCATCAGGCTCTCCGTCCTCCTTGAACATAAGAAAGGAAACCCGATTCTTAGACATTGCAAGAAAAGGCATTATTACTCCAGCAGTAAGGAGGTCTCTGTATTTTTAAATACACTTTCTTCTCAAAAGGCTTACTGAGATTGGCAGGTGAGAAGAAAAGAGGATTTTCTCGGGATTGTGGGGAAACACCTTATGACTTGCCAGACAAAGCTCTCACACTAAGACCTGTCAGATGTTCCACAGAGGGGAAATAACAGATTAGGAATTCTCGCATACAGAGGCCCCATTTCTACCACCCTGGAGCTTTGTCCTATGTATGAATTATGTGGTACAAGCAAGTAGTCATTTAAAATGAGGTCTTCATTTTAGGTATAGTGCACTTCTACATTTCTAGGAATTCTGCCTCTTTTCGGCTTTGCTGTGGCTTGTCCCAGAATAGTGTTGTCACTTTGCAAAATCCCACAGGACCTGTGTCACATGGATTTGAGCATTATACACTATGGTTCATGGGAACAACGGTGGCATTCTCTTAGCCAAGCTTCTCGGTTTTCCAACGACATCCTTCTCAGCATCAAACTAGATGCTACTCTAAGTACCTGATTGAAATTAACATGCTTACTTTTAAATTAGCAAATGACAGTCAGAACAGGGCCCCCTGTGGATTGGGACTGCACAGTGCAGGTAGGGTTAACCCACTTCCACACCATGGTCCTAATCCCACAGCTGCTATTGCCCTCCCATTGGCACAAATCAGAACAAATTTTTCAGAGCAAATACCTATCATGGAGAGCCCCAATCCAGATCAGGACCTTGGCAGGGTAGGAGGGTTAAGTCACTCCTCTATGTCAGGGGTCTCCAAACCCCAGCCCGGGGGCCAGATGCAGCCTGCATCTTAATGGCCCGCATTATTAATTTGAGACCAGAAATGACTTTGCTTTCTTTGTCATCAAAACATAGCCCTGTTTCTTATTCTATGTCAGGGGTCTCCAAACCCCAGCCCGGGGGCCAGATGCAGCCTGCAGAGTGCCTCTATCCGGCCTATAGCCAGCCTCTGATCCCCTGAGAGCCTCTGACCCAGTTGACCAAACACAACCAGAGTTGTGCTTGTGGGATGGGGGAATGGGGGTCCATTTAAGTGTGTGTGCTTTCTTTCCTGGGCTGCATTGGTGCTTAGAGAAATCCTGGACATTTGAGCCCATTCATTCATTCATTCATTCATTCCAGTTATTCATCTATGTTCCATCTCTAATGTATTTATTTACATTTTATATTTAATTTTTTTTTTCTGGCCCTCAACACCGTGCCAGATGCTAGACACCTGGTGTGGCCAATACACCCCACACCCTCTAGTGATACCACTGTTCTTGGCCCATGTGTATAATATACAGTGCAGTCACATGCACTCATCCCTCACACTGTGGCCCTGCACATGCCTGATCTTGTCTGATCTTGGAAGCTAAGCAGGGTCAGGCCTGGTTAGTACTTGGATGGGAGACCGCCTAGGAATACCAGGTGCTGTAGGCTTACACCATAGTCTTTCGAGACTGAAGGTTGCCAACCATTTTATGCACTCAGAAGTGAATTCAACTGTATTCAGAGGGCCTTACCTAAAATGAGGATAGGACTGCAGCCTTGTTTACTTCATTGCTTGATTTTTCCCCATAGTTCACTTTGTTCTTCTGCTTTTTATTCCAATACAGCCTATGTCAACTTTCCTAGTATACTTCTAATGTATAGTACAATAGTCAATGCCATTGTTAAAATATACTTTCTGTTTTCTCATAGGAAGCAATCCCAAGCATGAAGACTCTGCTTTTCCTTATAAATATTCTAGGTATAGCCACTGCTTCCCCAGTAAGTAACCAAAAGATATATATGCACCTCTTGATATACCTGGTGGGTACATTTTTGAAAAGCAACACGTATCTCGAAAATGTGCAAATTAAAAACATTTTTTACCAGAAGAATGTATGTAAATGAGATAGATTTGGGAAAAATATATATAACACTGACATTGACGACTGGCAATTTGAGGAGGGAGGCTGCTGGGAGTGGGAGAATGATTAAACAGCCAAAACATTCTCAAACTGAATGCCTATGTCAACTGCATAGAGCAGGGGTGTCCAAACTTTTTGGCAGGAGGCCACATCATCTCTCTGACGCTGTGTCAGGGGCCGGGAAAGAAAAGAATTAATTTACCTTTAAAATTTGAATACATTTACATAAATCAATATATTAGAGGTGGAACTTATATAAATGAATAAAGGTCTTGCAATGACTCAAGTCCTATTAACTGCCTTGCACAAAGCAAGGCCAGCCTTTCCTTTGCTGCTGCTGCTGCAGCATCAGAGATGTGAAACAGCAAACAGAGGGGGGAACCTTTGTCCCATAGCTCACACAAGAGGTCAAACAGTTGACTTGCTTGGGATGTCTGAGAGTAGCTACTCTCAGACAGTAGCTGAGAGTAGCTACTTTGGGCCAGCGCAGGCTCCAGCAAGTCTCCAGAGGGCCAGAGGCTCATTGGAGACTGGGGGCTCCCCAAGGGCCAGATTGGGAGTCCTTGCAAGTGGCCCCAGGGCCGGGGTTTGGGCACCCCTGGCTTAGAGGTTGGAGCTCAAAGGACATCAACATCCACCCTACTCTACAATGCAGAGTCTCCCAAAGATGAAAGTTAGCTGTGTTCCAGATTACACTCTCACTCTTTTAGGATTAAAATCCTAAAAGGCCTTTATGCCATCAGAACATGCGTTCTGGTGGTGAAAACCTCACATGGCTGTCACAAATGTGACGGCGCTGATGGATGCAACACAGCCACAGTTGCAAGCGGCAAGTGGCTGAGTCCATGAGACAATGGACTGGGGTTGCCCACTGCCACAGGTAAGGTTGTGCAGAGGGGGGCAGGGAGGCAGGGAAGGGGTGGAACAGGCAGGAATGGGATTGGGGAGGGGGGATCAGTCCTGGGAAGGGGGCGGGTTCAGTGGCATTAGCACCTACGAAACCCTAACCCCCCCTTCCAGACCTCATCCACTTTCACTGGTCAACACGGACTTGTGCCAGCTATAGAGGTGGCACAGGTCCAAGTTGACCCACGGCAGCTGATGGGTCTTACCCTGGGACAAGGCAACAAATGTTATCCCAAGGAGGCCTCAACATGCTGAAACTGCTCCAAGGGATAAAGCAGAAGCCCCATTTATGTCGGTTTATCAGTGTGGGCAGTTACATAGGACTGGGCAGTCAGCCTATGCAGGGGAATGGAACAGCCCCATAAACCTGCCCAGTGCTCCATCTGAACCAAAATGTGTGTCTGGAACATGCTCCACCCTATACCACATTGTCCTGTGTCAGCAGATCAGGCCCAGGAAGGGGGATAGGGTGTGGTGCACAACCTTTCCGGGGTCTAATTTGCCTACGCCATCTTTGTCCTCCCCTGCCCCATTACACCCCTTCCCCACCCTCCCCCTGCTCTTCCCCCACCCCCGCACTATTCAGCTCAGCACTGCGTTCAGCGTGTGCTGCTCCTTCTGCTGGTGTACATTGGCTGGCATGGGCCTCTATGCTTGCACCAGCAGCTGTTAGGTCAGTGGTTTTCAAATTCTCCAGGAGAGTTTGAGCCACTGTAAGTTCTTGCGGGGGCAGGGGGGAGGCAGCGGAGGTGGGTGGAAGCCAGCGATCATGTTCCACTTTTGCCTTAGCGGAGGCGGGGCGTGATTGCTCCACTTTCACTGCTGTGGGGAGCCCTAACAAAGGTTCGCACCGGGCTCCCCGCACCCTGGGGAGGCTGCAGGAGGCTTGGGTAAGTGCTCCCAAACCCCTGCAGCCCCCTGAGCAGCGCGATCCTGGGGATTGCCTCGCTGCCTCCTCCCTGCCTCCAGGCTGCCCCCGCCCCTTAAGGGGGCAGAGGCCAGGGCCCACAGGCTGGGGCGTCGTGACGCTCCAGTTTGAAAAGCCCTGTGTTAAGTCAAGTACTTTATGGCACTTTTGCAATGGCTAGCACCAGTGCATCACACACACTAGCGAGGATTGGGCCCTTAACTTCTTCAAACCATAGACAATGCTTCTTTGATGTGATTAAAAGACAGCCTCAAAACCTCCTCCCATCACACTTGCCTAAGGGATGCTTCACATATCTTTTGGGTGTATCATCCACCACTATTATGAGGAGGGGATGTTTTTCACCATCCTTGGTTTTGACGTTTCCTTGGTGAACCAATGAAGTGGTTGAATAAATACTTTGCCATGGCTACTATAAACAGTGATTCAGCATGACACTACTGACAACTCATCTGAGTGGATTTCAATATGTGTCCAGCACTTTGTTACAGAGGCATGCCACAATCATTTCATTCCACAATATTTTATTCATTTGTATTTATGGATTGTTTTTCAGCCACCTTCTCAATGTTTCAGGTATGATACGTTTGCATTGATTTTAATCAAACCCTAATAAGTAAATCAGCATCAGTGGGCGATTGCATTTGCTGTAAATCAGCAAATTAATTAGCTAGGCATGTCTGCTGGAATATTTGAAAGTACAGGGATAACCTAATTATCCATGGATTTTTCACCTGCGGTTTCATCTCGATGCAATGAGAAGGGCCCTTTAAATCAAAGGAAAAAGGATGTTTAATAGCCTCGTTCATTGGGGGGGGGGAGGGTAGCCAGTAGACAATCCATCAATCATTCTCTCTCCAGGCACTTAGAACAGCCTCACTCCCAGGCAAGCGACCCCTCGCTTTGCCTGAGCATGTGAAAGAATGCAAGTCATCATCACCTCCTCCATTCTTTCCCTTCCCTGGGCTCCTGGGGAAGGGAGGGGAGTGGTCGCTGCCTTGAGTGAAGGCTTTCTAAGCAGCTCGAAAGAGACTGATTGCCTGTGTGTGCATTACAAATGGTCAGCAAGGCTGTTTTTAAATTGCTGAGCAAAAGGACATTGTTTTTTAAATGGATTTGCTTTAGTGTGATTTTTGCCATCTGACTTCTGGGAATGGAACCCTCATAAGAACATAAGAACAGCCCCACTGGATCAGGCCATAGGCCCATCTAGTCCAGCTTCCTGTATCTCACAGCGGCCCACCAAATGCCCCAGGGAGCACACCAGATAACAAGAGACCTCATCCTGGTGCCCTCCCTTGCATAACCCTCAGGAATAATGAGACTCAACCCGTACCATCAGCTTCCTAGAAGAGTATGCTGGTAGGAGCATAAACCAGACTAGTGACAGAAAATGCGACTGATGATGCTTGAAAGTTCTGCATGCATGACCTTCATGCATTTGGGTACACAAGTCATTAAAACACCTGGAGACAAAGGCCTGGTGTAGATTTCATGTCCAAACCATGATGTATCTTCAGGAACACATACTTTCTTGCATACTCAAATTCCCTTCTTCTTTCCTGGTGGTTACTATACTTTGCCATTTCATTAAAAAATGGACAAAATGTGATATTGGAAACCATAGTTTGTTTCCAAACCTGAACCGGAATCTCATTCGAAACCAGGGTTTCCAATTCTCAGTCCATCTGTGGTTTGTGGTAGCCAGAGCTGACCTAGCCATCATTTGCATGAAGCAAATGATGCAACTGTCATCAGGGCAGGTGGCGGAAAGACTGATAGATTTGGGTTGCCCTTTACCCCGAGTTTACAGCGGCTGCCACTCTCCAAGCAGTTGTGGGATACAAGCCACTAAAAGCAAAAGAAAAGCAGATCATTTTCATTCTACCATGTTCTGTTACATTCAGTGCATTTCCTGGTATTATTTAAAGGGGCCACACCAATGAAGGAGGTAGAGGTAGCAGACCCAGGGTGGCATTGTGTGGTGAGTCTGGTTGCGACAGTCCTGGTTGTAGCCCTAGTTTGCATGATCTGGAAGAATGTCACTATGAACCAGGGAGGCGGAGGAAATTGGAACATGTGACTTGGTTTAGGAGGGAGCTCTTGGGGCTCCGACAGGGTCCTGATGGCCAACCCATGGTTAGCTGGTGATTTCTGAACCTAACCAATGATAATAAGCTGATCCAAATAGAACCTATGGACTCATATATAATATGTTTGGGGATAGAATATGTACTGACTAGAGCTCATCATATGCTTTATTGAGATGAGAGAAAATGAGAACATTAATGGAGGCTATGAAATTTAAACTCATTTTTTGTGCTACAATCAGTTGCTTTGAGCAAGTAACCTTTTAAGTTTATTAAACCATATTGTTTGATGTCACTCTTTTATGGCAGATCCAAAGGAGTGAAATTCCGTTCCAAAGAGGCTATGGGGGCAATATTAATTCCATTTATGCTGGTAAAGGAGACTTAAAGAACAGCTCTGCTAACGAGGATAGGAACCAGCAGAATGGAAATGAGGACCCCCAGGAAGGAGAAAGATTTCTTAATTTCACCAAGGGATATGTTATTGCTGATGAAGTGCCTGCAATCGATGCTCTCAATCTCCGAGAAACCTATCAACATGAAACTGGGAGCCCGCCTCTCCATCCTGGTGCCAGTCTCAGGCAAGGCAAAGGCAACAGTCAGCAGAGTACACAGGAAAGCATGGGTACGTATGCGACATTCCCAATAGGGAAGGCTGTTAATGACCATCGTGCAGACCTTATCCTAAAAAGCAGGAACGTGGAACAAAATGACATTGAGCCTTTGAGAGACAAAAATGCTGTTCACGGTCCAGTTTCAGCAGCAGAAGGTTCTACTGCTCAGGAAGAAGAGGTCTTTTCTGACAGGCAGCACATCGGGGGATTCCAGGCCACCAGTGGCTTGATGGCAAAGAAAAATGTTGATGCGTTGCACAGTGAACACTATCACAGTTTGGGTAACTATCATTTTAGTGATGAAGGCATGCAAGGAGATGACCCAGGTTATGCTGATGGCTTTGATTCTAGCCAGCAGGAAGAGGACCAGGGCTACTCCAGTCAGCAGCTGGGGGAACCAGATAGTTCAAGTAGTTCAAATGAAGGATCAAAACATTCCAGTACCTCAATGGACTCTAGAAGCCCAAATGACTCCAGTGGCTCCAGTGATACTAACAGTCCCAGTGACTCCGACAGCTCCAAAGAGTCCAGCAACTCCAGTGACGCCAATGATTCCAGCAGCTCCAGTGATTCCAGTACCTCCAATGATTCCAGTGATTCCAGCAGCTCCAGTTACTCAAATGATTCCAGTGGTTCCAGTGATTCCAGCGGCTCCAATGATTTCAGTAGCTCCAGTGATTCCAGTGATTCCAGCAGCTCCAGTGACTCCAATGATTCCAGCAGCTCCAGGGATTCCAATACCTCCAATGATTCCAGTGATTCCAGTACCTCCAATGATTCCAGTGATTTCAGTAGCTCCAGTGACTCCAATGAATCCAGCAGCTCCAATGATTCCAGTGACTCCAGTGACTCTAATTATTCTAACAGGTCTGATTCTAGCAGTTTGAGTGCCTCCAGTGATCCAAATAGTTCTTCTGAGTCCAGAAATTCCAGTGATTCTATCTAACAGTCCCAGTGATTCCAACAGCTCCAGCACTTTGGGCACCTCCACTTAATCTAATGCTAGCAGAAGCTGTGGTGATTCCAGCGACGCCAGCAGGTTCAAAGAAATCAGTGAGAAGCACCTCAGATGGTCTTGATGATCCCGCAAGGAAAGGGCTTGCAGCCTGTGAACAGAATATGACATGGTAGAACTGTGCAAAAAAACTCTGCTAGAGAGGAGGATAGCAAGACCAGTTACTGCATTTCTGAGGCAACGTTTTGTAGAACTCGAAACTACATTTCGTTATTTACTTTGCTGGCTGAACTAGGCAATGTGATGATTCTGTTTAAGTACGACTGTCTTCCATTCTGAAGCCTCCATTGACTTGGCCATTGCAAATGGGCTGGCAAATCCTTGCAAAGGAAGTTCAAAATTCTTCAAACACCACATTTCCCAGGATTCTCTAGAGAAACCAGTGGATTCCCAGCTTTTGTTGGGAACACCAGGACATCACAGCTGCCTTCAATTTTTAGTGCAGAAGCACTGCTTATAATATATCTACACTATTGGCTTGTGCTATTTTAATAATCATTCTCCCTTCCCAGAGGTTTGCTGGGATTGTAGTTCTGAGGGGAGGAGGTCAAAAATTTCTAATTTCCCAAGATTCTTTGGGGAAAGTCATGGAAGTTAAAATGGCATAAAGTCAGCACAGGGCGCAATCCTATCCTGCGCTGGAACAGGCAAGTCAGGAGGCTTGCGCTATATCCAGCGCATGTTTGTGGCCACAAGTGGCTCAGCCAGAGGCAAGGGGAAACATTGAGGTGGCACAAGTCCAAGGAGAGCGGAACTGCCAGATCCCAGCCCCGCCTCCTGCTCCCCACCCACCCACTCATGGGGCTGCCCACCTCCTGCCCTCCCCCCACCCAGGAAAGCCTCCCACCTACCTTTCGTCCTTGCACATCCAAGCTGACGAAAGGCACTGGGAGGAAGCCGGCATGGAGGCCACATGACGCTCCGCAGCCTGGCTTCCTCCTGAGGAAGCCTTATGGCATGTTTGTGACCCCCCTGGGCCACCAGCACGAGGGATTTGTGCCGGCCCAAGTCAAGGGCAGGATTGCGCCCACAGGCATGTAATGTAGTTCTGCCCATGATGTAACTTGCCTCATAAATAGTATTTGCTAAGGAGTACTACGTAATGGAAGTTGTTCATATGAAACACCTAAGTAACATACTGAAGGATTTATGGTGATGATGCCAAACTCCCCCAACCACTATAATAAATTCTTTCCAGAGTAGTAAACTGTCCTTTTGTAGTACTAGCTGTGGCAAAGTTGCCTGCTTTAATATGAAAATTAGCACAATCAGACCGCTTTTGCCATGCAGCCAACTGTATCCTGCAATAACTCAGCCCTCATGCCAGCATTCAGTGAAGATATCTGAATTTGGTGTAAGAGAGCAAGATAAGAAGTACCGAAATGCTGCTTAGACCTCATGGAGAATATCTCCCTGGGCATCAGTACCATCCTTGGTGCCAGGTTGGTTGGTTGGTTGGCAACCTTCAGTCTCGAAAGACTATGGTATAAGCCTACAGCACCTGGTATTCCTAGGCGGTCTCCCATCCAAGTACTAACCAGGCCTGACCCTGCTTAGCTTCCAAGATCAGACAAGATCAGGCATGTGCAGGGTAACAGTTGCAATGGGTTTGTGTTTCCAAAGTGATGCCTTGTTACACCCCTTGGAAATACAGTGTTGTCCTCAAAATGCTACAGACAGAGGGAAAGGGATTGGCTCTCCATGTTGAAGAAGGTCTACAAATCCCTCACTCTTGTATTCGCCGGGTTTTTTGGGCATTTGTTTTCTTTACTTATTTTGGGATCTGTGGCTTCCTTTTAGAACTAGGGCGTGGAAACCTGACAACACAACAAAGCTAGTGTGCTGAAACTGTCAAAAAAGACAACCTCAGGCTGTGCTGTAAATATCCTGGCAGAACATGGGCAAAAATCACTTTCAACATGCTTAGGGAAAGTAATAATAAAACATTAGATGTCCAGATTGCAAACTCTGCCACAAACAAAGGTCTTTTGTAGATGTGTTTTTTTTTTCTCTCTCTCTCTCTTAGAAATTGCAGCAATTAGATCAAATAGTGTCCTTTCAATATTTGGCCACGTTCATGAATTCCAGGCACCAACCAGCCCAGCTGTGGCCCTTGCAATCATTTTCAACCACGCTTTTAATCACAGAGCAGCGAAGATCCTGAATAGATGAGATGCCAATAAACGCAGCTTCAGCCTGAGAGGCAACAGAGCGCAGGACTATGCCTTGCCAAGAATACTGGGCTGGGGTACGTCCCCCACAGGTGTGGAGGACTGTACACTTTAATTAAGGAGGGAAAGTCATAATGGTTCTATGAGTCTTCTATGTTCAGGGGGCGTGTGGCATTCAATTCCAGATGCTAGGGTACAACATCAGAAGAATCACTTATGGAAGCAGCTGATTGGCCACTGTAGGAAGAGGAATGCTGGATTTGATGGACCTCTGTCTGATCAAGCAGGATGTTTTTCATATGGGGCTGCCATGTTCAACAATGGTTAGGCATTTTTATTTTCCCCAATCAAATTTCCCCTGATCAAATTTCCCCCTGATCATTACACTCTCTTTTCTCCCCTGCAAAACTGACAGACTTACAGCGCAATCCTATCTTGCGCTGGAACAGGCAGGCCAAGAGACCTGCGTCGTATCCAACACAAGATAAGGGCCAGAATCAGCTCAGCTGGACGTAAGGGGAAACTCTTCCCTTTACCCCCAGGTAAGCCACTGCAGCCCCAATCGGGCTCTTTGGACTTGTGCCACCTGCAAAGGTGGCATAAGTCCCAGGAGAATGGAGCTGCTTGAAGCTGCTCTGTTCTGCTCAGGAACGAGGACTAGGCCAGGTCCCACCCCTGCCTCCCATTCCCTGCCGGCCTGCCCCTGGGACCACCCTCCACCTGCCCTCCCCACACTCCAGAAGACAAGGCTCCATCCCCTAGTCGACCAGGATTCAGCCTCCACAGGCTGGTGCGTGTCCCTGCGCCGGCTCAGCCAATTCTAGAGGAGGCACAAACGTGCTTTATGGCATGTTTGCGATCCTCCTGGGCCAGCGGAAGGGACTTGCGCTGGCCCAAGGACGACTCTGGATTGTGCCCTTAGTTTTGCAGAGTAAGTGGTGACAAACTTTTGCTTCCACAGTAAGCTTGGTATGGAACATGAGAATGAAACTCCCACATTTGCTCTTCCCTCCCTCCCTTATTTTCTTGTTAAAATGCTTACCTTCAGAAAAACAAATTGGGGGTGGGTGGGTGGGGGAAAGCAATGGAAAAATGTAGTTTAAATATACAAAGCGATCCTACATATGATTTTGTATAACTCGGAAGCCATCCCTTTAACTTTGCAGTGCTTGCAAAAATTGTCATGGTGATGCAGTAAAGTTTTCCTAGACCTGGATATTGTGCCTTGGTTTATGAATCATCAGCAAATGCAGCTTTGATGTAACAGCAGTTCAAAGACAAGGGACTGTGACTACCACACTTGAGGGTGTGAGCAGCCCAATCCTATGAGCCAATGCTGTGAAGCTCAGATCCATGCAGGATCCAGCATGGAAAAAGGGACAATTGCCAAGCACACATGCAGTGTGTGCCATTTGCACCAAATGCACTTTCCTGCCACAACACAGCTGATCCATGCAGATAGGTTTTATGCATCAGCACTCCCAGTTCTTATGAATAGCCAAGAACCAGGGATGTGCTGCAGTCACTTTCTTGAGTTTCAAGTCAGGCCCAAGTCTCCGCCCCCTTGACCTGAGTTGCAAATGAGTCATAACAGGGGACGTCGTGACTTGTCAAGAGGCATTTTTAGAATCAGTTTGAATGAAATCTGAGTTTTTTCAAAAAGCGAATCAAGCTGCAGAAGACCCCCCCTCCCAAAAAAAAAAACAGAGTTGCAAATACACACAAAGCACACTCTTGACTCAAGTCGATTCGAGTCTTTTCATTTTTAGGGTAAAACCCATGAGTCCCAAGTCAGAGTGACTCAGGAGTTATACATGTGTGACTCGACAGGCGTGACATGAGTTTGCACATTTTTGACACCTGTGACCTCAGTCCGTATGAGTCACAAAAAGCACATGTTTTTGCGACTCAAGTCAGAGTCATCCATGTTGCGGCCCAACCCTGCCAAGATCTATCAAGTAGCATCTTAAAGATAGTCCTTCATCCTCGAGCAGTGTTTCTGCAACTTGTTGAACTTGGACTCCCTTCTAAATTTACTCTTCTTTCTAAATTCACTCAAATTAATTTGGCAGAGATTCCTGTACTCAGTTGTATGTGTAGCACCTGCTTCTGTCTTCAAAGATTAACGAACTGGAGTACAATTCCCAATATTCTCATACGAATCAGTTATAGAACAGGAACTTTCTGGCACTCCCTAAAACCAGGCATGGGAAAATATTGTAAGAGGCCCAGCATTATCCGATGGTACACTCAGGCAGCTGCCAGAGCCCTACTACCCAGCAGGGCGCACTGCTGAGAATTCCTCATGCCTGCCCTTAGTCCCCTCCCCCTCCCGCCGGGAAGGATTGGCTGCCATTTTTCTTTTCTGAATGTAGTATCATTCCATTGCATTGTGTGTGGGATGGGGGGGGGGCGTGAATGTGGCTGGAAAAATCAAACCTTAACTGGGCCACTAATGTAGCAGGAGCCCACCTGAGAGGGGACTTGGCCAATAGCCTTCTCAAACCTAGAACCAGCCTTGATGAGAACAACACCAGCAGTTTCTGAGCACCCTTCTTTCAAAATCAGGTTGAGATGATTGGCTGATGAAGGACGGCTGACACTGGGCTCAAGGTTGGCAACCTTCAGTCTCGCAAGACTATGGTATAAGCCAGGGGTGCTCACACTTTTTTGGCTCGAGAGCTACTTTGAAACCCAGCAAGGCCCTGAGATCTACCAGAGTTTTTTTTACAATGTTCGCGCCATCATAACATATAACATTTATGTGTACAATGTATGTTGGTGTACCTTGAGCCCCACTGAGTATAACAGGACTTACTCCTGAGTAGACATGCCTAGGATTAGGCTGTGAGGCTGCAATCCTAGCCACACTTACCTGGGAGTAAGCCCCATTGAGTACAATGGGCCTTACTCCCGGTGTTTCCTCCCAGAGGCACCTGAAGGGGGGGGGTCGGCACTCCGCGATCTACTCATTTTGCCTTGCGATCTACCGGTAGGTCGCGATCCACCTATTGAGCACCCCTGGTATAAGCCTACAGCGCCTGGTATTCCCAGGCAGTCTCCCATCCAAGTACTAACCAGGCCTGACCCTGCTTAGCTTCCAAGATCAGATGAGATCAAGCATGTTCAGGGTAACACTTGCTACACTGGGCTCAATCCTATGCAATTTTCCAGTGCCAGTGCAGCCGTGCTAATGGGGTGTGCGCTGCATCCTTTGGTGGGAAGGCAGTCACAGATGCCTCTTCAAAGTAAGGAAACATTTGTTCTGTCACCTCAGGGCTTTATTGCGAGCTGCACCGGGGCTGGAAAGTTGGATAGGAATGGGCCCACCATCACAATCCAGTGTGGGTCATTAAGGATAGTCAGGGGCGTTCAATTCACAGAGGACTAGCTAGAAAGGGAGAAAAGCACAACCTGCTTCAGGATCCTATCCCTGGAACATTATGTACCCCCCGCCACGCAACTCAAAAGGGGATCCAAAGTGTGAGAATTAGGGTGCAATCCAAACCTGAGCTGGAGCAGGCAAGCCAGGAGGCTTGCGCTGCATCCAATGCAGGTTCATTGGCTGCAGCGGCTCAGCCAGAGGCAAGGGGAAGCTCTTCTCCTTACCTCTGGGTAAGGGCTGCTCACCCCAATGGCTCTCCTCGGACCTGCGCCATCTCTGGAGGTGGCGCGAGTCTGAGGAAAGCGGAGCGGCTTGAAGCCGCTCTGTTCTCCCCAGGGAAGGTGGTTGGGATCCAGCATAACCGCCGGGTCCCAGCCCCACCCCCAGCTCCCCGCATAGGCGCCCCTGGGGCTGCCCATCATCCACCCTCCCCCCACCCAGAAATGCCTCCCTCCCACCTCCTCCATGCCCCACCCACACCTACCTTCGCTGCTTGTGTCGGCGCGGAAGCTTCCTCCCACGGAGGCGCAAACGTGCTTTACGGCACGTTTGTGACCCTCCCAGGGCACCTATGCCAGCCTAAGTGCAGGTTAGGATTGCACCCTTAGTGACCTAAAGCCACGAACAATGAATCCATGATTCAGACATTGTTCCTAAAAACCTATCCTTTTATCTCCTTTCCGCCAACCCCTTTCCAGCATACTGGCATCGCAGATTCAGGACATGTATCCACAAAGTGGATGCGCAGTTCTGCAATGCAGTTTGGAATCAATTGCAGACGGAGTGCCTTTTATGAACTATGACTGGTTGAAGCACATGTTTCCCGGTCAAAAGCAGAGACAGCTTTTCTGAGCAGCCCCTGGCTGGTCTGAATTGCGCATCACATGAATATTGTTATCCGCAATTGGCTAAACTACAGAACTTCCTGCACATCTGGGTGCAGCTGTTGCTTCTTCTTCTTCTTCTTCTTCTTCTCTCTCTCTCTCTCTCTCTCCCCCCCTTCCCCCCCCCCCCACATCTCCAGCAGTAATGGTCTCATGATCACTGTATGTTCGGGACCCTTAGCTGTAGAAATAAATATGTAATTTTCACATGGGAAACAGAAAAGCACGGATATATGTGATATTTCTTACTGCTCCCTAGTACAGTAAGGTGTTTTATGGGCAAAGGGAGTGCCAAAAAATCCTCACATCTCATTTGATTTTCAGTATCAGTCAAAGCATGTCCTGGATAAACCATACACGTAATCTGTGTACAGCATTCAGTTCAGATTTCATATCGTGATTTCTACAGTCCACTAAGAAAAGGAAAATCCTGCAAATGTTCGTGCTCTATTTTAGTAGTTGTTGGTGCTTATCTGTATATTATGCAAGCATCTGCATGGTTTGTCTTTGCCATACAACAGGCTTTCAGAGCTGGTGCAAGGCAAACAGGAATGGGGGCTGTTGAAAGTCACTTACAAGGGATCCGGAGAGAAGTACTATAGAAGCACAAAAAACATGCCATCATACCATGTTCCCTCTCCCAGCATGGGAGACCCAACACAGGTCTCCTCGAATCTGTGCCCACTCATCCCAGTCCCATGGGTTGCCATTTTGGCACCACTGCAGTTCTGGATTGGGCCAGTTCTGGATTGGGCGCCACTACAGAAGCCCAGGATCGGGCTGTTCATCACATTATCCCACCTAGCCTATTATAGTCAGAAGTCCAGTTTCCATTCCAGTGAGAAGTGTTTCCTTTTTAGACATGTCCCTTGAACGGATTTCAGAATGGACCACTGGACTTTCCACTTTCTCACAAACACCAAAATGCCGCTGCTCCATTAAAATGAAAAAAAAATTTCTTTTTTCTGCATTTTCTGATGAAAATGCAAGGGAGTGTTGCAAGTCTGCCACTTTGGAAGATATTTCATTCCACTTCTTTGTGATTCACTGCATCAGACTGTACAAAGCAGTCTTCAGGCTCATCCATTCCATTTTTCCCTAGGACTAGGGGAAGCCCTGCTTTAATCCTGTCTTAAAAACCAGCTATAAGAGCTGTACATAACCTTGTTTCAGAAACCTGATAAGCTACCAACACCTGTAGGGAGCCCCCATTCAACAGTCAAGGTTCAACAGCCATCATAATTCAAAGTTCCCTGTTTATGACAATTCCCAAACCTTTCTTCTCAGAAAGCACATATACATTGCATAGCTTAATATACCGGTGTTAAATGGGTATTTGCTGGACTAATATGCTGGTTAAGCTTGACTTCAATCCTTTTTTGCTTTCTTCACTTGCTGCATGCTGAGCTGGCATCAGAAAACAAGGACTACTTTTGATTTAGTGGGATATTTTTGGTCTGGAGCTTCTATCTTAACCCAAACCAAGCTCCAGATTTCCCTTGTAATTAAATCTCGCTGCAATAGCACAATGGGCCTCAGCTAGGCTTTGAAGTCCGTGCCTCAATAAACCAAGTGGTTTGTGTCACTGTTAACACTAGCATGACACACTCTGCTTGGCAGCGGACCCCCAAAAGACAACTGTGCCCTGAGGTTATGCACTGTATAAAAAGCAATCCTGACCATCCGCATGGCCAAGCAGATCTATTTTCAAAACAATAAAGTAGGGCCAGAAGAGTACAAACTGAGAGAAGATGCCCACAAGGAGATCACGGCACTCCTACCTGGAGGGATTCCCTGGAATGGAGAGATTTACCTTGGGCATGACTTAGAATATTTAATCAAGATGGTTTTAAGACCTCCTGACCAACATCTGGCAACCAAAAAAGTACAGGCTGTAAGTGGCCGGAGCTTATATGGAATCTGGCCAACTTTATGCACTTACAAAGGGACTCATTCATTATTCGGATACATTCCTAAATAATTCAATAAGTATTGCTGCATCAGTCACTTTCAGCAACAGCAAGGAGTCTTGTAACACTTTAAACGGCAAACACATGCATTGCAACATGAGTTTAATAGGCAAGGCCTGCACCTGAATAGGCTTTTTCTCTACAAAAAGTTATGCAAGCATACATTGCTGCCCTAACTTATGCTATTTGCAATGGTTTCATCTAATGCCGATTTATATCATACTAAGCATTAGCTTGGCACTTCCAAGTGTTTCACAGGAATTATCTGGTTATAATCTTTACACCCTCATCTCTGTATCTCTTAGACCAGGGGTAGCAACCTATGGCCTGCAGGCTGGATCTGGTCTGTTACTCAAAATTACCTGGCCTGTAGTCCCCAAAAGATATATCCACCTGGTCCACAGTGGTCCTGGAAAAGATACATGGCCTTAGAGTTGTAGATACCAAGAGTCAACACTCTCACAGGTAAAGCCCATCCTTCCCTCCCATGGAGTGAAATCTCTTTGGTCACACTGGGGTTTTGCTGTCTGACTAGGAAAGGTCTTTAGATCTGAACTGGCACCAGGCTTCAAACCTGTGGAAGCTTGTAATGTGAGCCAGGCCTTCCTTTCTGTTCTCCCTCCTTATCTTTTCTCTTTCATCTCTTCCTCTTTTTGTTTTCTCACTCTGCAACTACTGCATTATGAGATAATCTGAACCTTTTCATTGTTCCATTCTCCCATGTGGATTTGGAGGTCCCTGGAAGCATATCCAAATTCTCCTTTAAACGCATCCACTTCCACTTTGCCTTCATCTTTATCTTATATTACGAACACACAGCAAGGCCAAAGAATTTCAGATTCCTTCCTGTTCCTGTCCAGAGGGATTCCCAGCCCCAAGAGGATGGGGTTACCATGTCTGTGCCAGTTTGAGCACATAATAAATGTTCTTTAGCTATCATGAACATGTGGCGCTTATTTTTTTTAAACCATGAATGTGTTTCTCATATAAAAACATGGAATATTTTTCTTCCAATTAACTCATTGGAGATGAAGGAAGGACACTCTATTCCTGCTGAAACTCCTACCAAAAATATACTTTTCGTTGTCAGTTCTTCAGGTCTTATATGTTACTCAGAAATTAAAAAAAACAAAAGCATTTTGCACAAAAGGTGCACAAAAGTTTGTGCCAAAATTCTTTTAAACTCAATAGGAGCTAACCTTAGAAAAGTACAAGCGTTGTGAACCTATGAAAGTGATGTACCCATGGAAATGTGCTCTCTTGCCTAGAAGGGAGTCTTCCATCACCTATTGCCCCAAGGTAAGGGACATGTTTTGGCAGGGGGAAGGGGGAACTGGCATGGAAGGGGATAGCCATAGAAAAGCCCCTCCAAGTTCCCCCTTCCAAGCTGGGTCCAGTTCCAGGAGAGCTGGACTCAATTTAGGGGGTCCAGACACCAAGTAGGGGAGTTCATATTTTGAAGCCTCGTGCCTTCCCACATGTCAAAATCTTTCTGGGCAAGAGGGCAAAATTCTAGTGTGACAAAACAGATTGCACTTTATCTATGACTTTTTAGTTTGGATTCTGTCTGTGAGCTGCAGCCTGTTTTCTCAACACTCTTTTTCACTTTTACAGGCAAATGCTTCAGGTTCAAGTGACCTGGGTCAGGACCACACACACTACATTTGCCCATATTTTGATGGCTGAGCTATTGTCATTCCCAAATTCTACCTAGCTGGGAGCACAAAACTCCAGGTAGAAATTTCCCATTTAGAACTTGCCAGAAGCTTCTGGAGAGCAGGGAATGCGCTCAACAGAAAAGTTGTTTGAGAGGATGGGTTCTTTTGTGTGTGCGTGTGTGTGTGTGTCCAAAAGTTAATGTCGGACCTGGGGGACGGGCTGATGCTGGGCTCTGCTCCAGGAGAAGACCCCCCTGCCTCAGAAATCTCAGATGTCTGAATGCATCTGACCTGGAAATTCTAGTTTCCTGACATGCCCTAGGAATGCCTAGGAACATCCCAGTTATACTGAGGCTGGCACGCCTCAAATCCTGCATACGATTTAAGAAAGAAAACAATCTACAACGAAAGTCACTGGGGCCTGCTTGCTGAAACACATGGGGAGGATTTTATTTGTGTACAGACAAACAGAACATTTCTTCAATCTTTAATTTTCGCTGTTGACACTCTATCTTGTGAACCAAAACTCTTTTGCTAGCTTGTTTTGCACTGTAAGTACATACTATAGGTTGTTGAAACAAAAATTCTGCTTGTGTGATTTTAATCAGACTTCTGGTCTCTGTTAAAGAAAACAGACTTATTTACCATGCAATCCTATAGGACAGACCCCTGTCTGAAATCCTGAAGAATTACTGCCAGTTTGTGTAACCAGTTCTAAGCTAGATGGGCCAATGGTCTGACTCTCAACAGTTAAAGGCCAGTGCACATAGTCACAAATCACAAAAGATGAAGCGCTATTGGAACTGAGTACCAGATGCTGAAATTATTGTTTTTAGTATAGACAAGGCGTGCGGAAGATATGCATGTTAAGAATAGGGAAAGGATTTATTTGGTTTCTCTATTAATAACTGCATGCAATATTATTTAACTGGAAAAACTAAGAACATAAGAACATAAGAAGAGCCCTGCTGGATCAGGCCAAAGGCCCATCTAGTCCAGCTTCCTGTATCTCACAGGGAGCACACAAGACAACAGACACAACCTGCGTCCCGGTGCCCTCCCCTGCATCTGGCAATCAGAGGCAACCTGCCTCTAAAACCAAGAGCTTGCACATACCTACCTGATGATTCATCCACAAGCATCAATTGAAACCATCTGTAAGTATCCATTTTCCCACTTTGAAACCATCCCGCTCAAGTATTATAAAGAATAACAACAACACAATCATATGCATTCTGTTTTTCATAAGGCATACTTTTCCAATCTCGGGCGGATACCCCACATTGTTCATAATGAGACAGGGTTTGCAAGACCTGAGTTCAAATCTTCACCCAGTCCTGAAGCTCCCTAGATATAACTTAGCTTAACTTCCTTTAGAGAGTTCTTCTGAGGATATAAAATGTGAAGGTCCCATATCTATTATCCTGAAACTTTTGGAGAAAGATGAAAATGTAATAAGCAAATGCAGTTGTGTGATCATTTTGTATTTCAGGTGTTTGCACTTCTGAAATTCTTCTACTAATTAATTGGTATAAGGGAGAAATTATTAATTTGAGACTAGAAATGACTTTGCTTTCTCTGTCATCAAAACATAGCCCTGTTTCTTATTCTACATCAGGGGTCTCCAGACCCTGGCCCGGGGGCCAGATGCAGCCTGCAGAGTGCCTCTATCCGGCCTACAGCCAGCCTCTGATCCCGTGAGAGCCTCTGACCCAGTTGACCAAACACAACCAGAGTTGTGCTTGTGGGATGGGGGAATGGGGATCCATTTAAGTGTGTGTGCTTTATTTCTTGGGCTGTGTTGGTGCTTGGAGAAATCCTGGACATTTAGCCCATTCATTCATTCATTCATTCATTTCAGTCATTCATCTAAGTTCCATCTCTAATGTATTTATTTTAATTTTATATTAAATTTTTTTTCCGGCCCTCAACACTATGTCAGATATTTGATGCGGCCCTTTGGCCGAAAAGTTTAGAGACCCCTGATCTACATGATGGCACACAATACAGGAGTTGGTCCAATCAAACATGTCACTCTTCCTGATCTATATCATTTTTCACATCTCAGCAGTTTTTGGCAAGATCATACAATTTTTGGCAAGGTCATATGCCAGTGTGGTGCAATAGAGAGAGTACTGGATGTGAACTGATGACTTGGATCCAAATCCCAGTTCAGCCACAGAGTTCACTGGATGCCCTTTGGTCAGTGATTTTCAATCTTTTTCATCTCATGGCACACTGTCAAGGCACTAATTTTGACAAGGCACACCATTAGTTTTTTGACACCACACTGCCAGCAGGGGGCTCGAATTCCCAGTGGCCTTACTAATAAATGACCCTCCCCCACACTCCCGTAGCACACCTGCGGGCCATTTACCATGGCACAGTGGTTGAAAACTGCTGCCTTAGGGCTCAATCCTATCCAAGTTTTCAGTGCTGATGCAGCCATGCCACTGCACGCTGCATCCTGAGGGTTGGGGGTTCATGGAGGCCTCATTACGGTAAGGGAACCTTTGTTTGCGTAACTTGGGGCTGCATTGCAGCTGCATTGGCCCTGGAAAGTTGGATAGGATTGGACCCTTAGGTTCCTCACAATCTCTCAGCATAGTCTACCATGGAGAGCTGTGAGGATAACATGGGGTATCCCCTAACTATGCAGCCCTGAGCCATGTGAAGGAACAGTGGGGTGCAAATGTAATCTATAAGCGTGCTCCTTCTTGAAAATCAGGAGTTAAAAAATTAAATGGCTTATAAATATGCCTGGTGACCTGAAGGGTTCTTAAGCTGTCCTTGGAAAGAAACCGAACATCACGTTAGCTTGTGAGCCAAAGTCAACTGGCATTTGCATTAATTCCTTTTAGCACTTTTTTCTTCCGGCTGGTACAGAACACGCTAATGAGATCAGACACAAAGATCTTTTATCAGAACAAAGTCCCTCGTAAAAATTGTAAAGGAATGTGCTGTCTGTGGGAAAGGGAGATTTATTTTGTCTTTGGGTAACTCGACAAGCAGCTTCCAAAAGAAATCTCTTGGGGCCCAACCCGATCCAACTTTCCGGTGCTTTTGCAGCCGCAGTGCAGCCCAGAGGTAAGGGAACCAAGGTTCCCTAACCTTGAGGAGGCCTCTGTGTCTCCTTCACCCCCCCACTATAGGATGCAGTGCATGCCCCATTGGCATGGCTGCATTAATGCTGGAAAGCTGAATAGGATTGGGCCCCCAGAAGCGTTTGCATTATAGGGCTGAGCCAAGTTTCTCCAGACAACATTTTCAATATGAAACAGGGGCTTTCACGGAAGGATGTCCTGAAAGACTTCCAAAGACTATCTTGCTCATGCCAGCTTGCTGCAGCTTCAACTCTGTTTCCTATGTGAAAAAAACTGCCTTTCTTCCTTCAAGTAACAGCGAGCTTATTATGCAACCAAACAGCTACGGTGGTTTGACCTCACCGAAGGCTAATTCAGACAGGACAGTGGTTCCTGAATTAGCATTGCCTTCACTCTGAACTAGCTTTGTTTGCCCTAAGTGGCATTGGGCACAATCCTAAACAACTTTCTAGCACTGACATAGCTGTGCCAATGTGGCATGCACTGCATCTTGCAGTGGGAGGCGATCAAGGGGGCCTCCTCAAGGTAAGGGCATGTTTGTTACCTTACCTTGGGGCTGCATTGTGGCTAAGTCAGTGCTCAAAAGTTGGTTAGGTTTGCGCCCATTGTCACATAGCCAAGCTATTAGCAGTTGTGCTCTGGCTATGAGCCTATTCAATTGTCATTAATACTAGGAGAAGAACTATTTTCCCCTACAAAAACATTATTATTATTATTATTATTATTATTATTATTATTATTATTATTATTATTATACTTTATTTTTACCCCGCCTTTCTCCCCGAAGAGACTCGAGGTAGCTTACAAAACAAGGTTAAAACACATTAAAAACATAGTTTAAAACAGATAAAAAATAACATATTG
Organism: Tiliqua scincoides; assembly: GCF_035046505.1. Classification (NCBI taxonomy): domain Eukaryota; kingdom Metazoa; phylum Chordata; class Lepidosauria; order Squamata; family Scincidae; genus Tiliqua; species Tiliqua scincoides. Next base: position 12,815,681 of record NC_089826.1, read on the forward strand.
TAACGTATTGTAAAACAGTAGTCAGATAAAAACTAGTCAGATAAGAGCATAGAGCAGCAAATTCAAAAAGGATCAGGCCTGTGAACAGATGTTAAAAAAATATTAAGAGATGTTAAAAAGGCCAGGAACTCAGAAGGCTTGTCTAAACAGAAGGGTCTTCAGGCCTCGCTGAAAAGTTTCAAGAGAGGGAGCAGTTCTTAAGTCAAGGGGAAGGGAATTCCATAGTGTTGGTGCCACTACTGAGAAGGCCTTATTTCTTGCCGCTGCCCCACGTACCTCCCTAGGCTGCGGCACTTGTAAAAAGGCCTTCTCTGATGACCTAAGAGGACGGGCCAGATTGTATGGGAGTAGGCGGTCTCTGAGATACCCTGGCCCAGAGCAGTGTAGGACAGAGCAGAAGGTTTTCAAGAAAAACATTCTTGAAGCTGCAGCTGGTTAGGGCTGGAAGAAAGCTCAGAATGGAACATTGCCACTGCTACCTGAGTCCCAGGTATTGGGGATAAGGTAAACACTTGCTGGAGGTGGTACACATTCTGCCTGCAGATTCAACCTCTCAAGAAAAAGAAGTCACCATACCCTGGCCCTGAAAAATTGTGAAAATAGGGGATAAATGGGGAATACATGGGGGATTCATGGTTCAGTTTCATAGACTATGCCCCTATGGTTTGGGTCAGCCCTTGCAAGTACACATCCTGTCTTATTAAAAAGAGAAAACACAATCTAATCAAACACTTTAAGTGCAATCCTATGCAAGTTTACTCAGAAGTAGATTACACTGTGTTCAGTGGGGCCTACTGCTCAGTCAACTAGCATAAGAATTCAGCCTTTCAGTCCTGTCCAACTTTCCGGCACTGATGCAGCCACAATGCAGCCCCAAGGTAAGGGAACAAGCATTCTCTTACCTTGCGCAATGACTGTCCCCCACAATGCAGGCTCCAGCGCACACACCCCATTTGCATGGTTGCATCTGCACTGGGAAATAGGATGGGATTGGGTCCTAAGTCCCATTGATTCTGCTGGGAGTTAGGCATCTGCTTAGCTCATATTAAGTTAATGGGTCTTAAGTTCTTAACTTTGGCTGGACTGGGCCTAAGAATTGTGGGAAGCACTTAAAACGACACAGCAAGGTTTTGCTCACCTTGCTAGAAAGGGGATTGCTTTTAGAGTTCAGGGAAGTGAACAAAACATCAGCAAGGAGGCAGGCATGTGAGAACAGACCAGCTCTACCCATATCATGGAGGAATAATTATGCTAGAGGAGCCAATTTTTTTGCATTGCACTAAGGTCCGAGTCACCCATTTCAAAGGGTTGCTGTCATCAACTCTGACAGCAAGAGTTTCCTACTACGTGGACATCAATCCCCAAAGTTTTCAGTGCAGATACTACTGGGCATGCTTCATCTTGAGAACATTTGCCATATGTGGGGAAGAGCAGCTGTAACAGTCAGTGGAAATCCACAACCACATCTATTACACCTAGACATAGGCAGAGTTGCCATTAAATGAATGAGCCCAGCTTTACCACTCCTTACCTCCTGTCTCAGCAAAGTGGAACAGGGTGAAAGGGTGGAAATTGCCCTGTCCACAAGTGGATCTAGCAAGAGTTCTGTGGTCCAGAGCTTTCCATATTAAAATGGGGTTTCCATTGAAATCCCCATCCCAGACTCCATTTCAAAATCGAAAAGCTCCAGTTCTAGTGGTGAATTTACTGGATTTTGGCAGTTCTAGAGGGTTCAGAAGCCCAGTAGGCCTCACTGGGCATGAGCTCAGACGTGGCATATAATGACCACACCACAGAGATGCAGACCTCAGCACTTGTGCATCCCAGGATGCCTCTGTGTGGCAGGGCCTGGTGCTTCCTTGGACCGCAACAGAACCCACTAGATTCTGGTAAGTCCAGGTCATGGCTGAAAATTTGCCACCAATTTATGGGGCTTTCTAGAATTTGGCAGCAATTCTAATCCAGCTTCGTTGCCGGTTGAGTTTTTCACAACTCAACCAGCTCTCTTTCTCTCTCTCTGAGCCCAATCCTATGTATCCTATTAGAAGTAAGTCACCAGCCCATCATTATCACGAAAGTGCCATAAAGCACTTTCGTGCTAACATAAGGGGAGAAAGACCAGAGTATGGATATGCACTGGTCTCTCTGCTCCAACGCAGGCCCTGGGGACGGGTTAGTTGCTTCGGCTGAGCTCGGCCAGCACAGGGGTTGGGGGGGGGTCTGGGGAGAGTGGGGAGGGGGAAGGAGGGAGGCGTTTTGTGGTGGGGGGAGGGTGGGCTGTCTTGGAGTTGGTGCAACTCCATCTGCTGTCCAGAGGGGGTGGGATGTTGTCCAGAAGGGGTCAAGTTATGGCCCAGTGACCCTGACCTTTTTACCTGTTCTCACTGTGATCCTTGTGATCCTTGTTGGGTTAGGGATGTGGCCATAACCCTTTATCCTTCCCTTCTCCTCTGAGCACTTGCTCTCGTCCTCTGACCACCGACCTGTTAAGTTGCGCACACCAGGGCTCTGATGCCTAGGCCATCTTGAGCATGCAGGGTGAGGCGGCTCCAGGGCCTTGCTATCTCTAAGTGTTAGCTGAACCTCTGATCCTAATCAGATGCTGTAAATATACACTCAGTGGAACTGTAAGTAAATAACTTCTTTTTTGCAACTTTAACAAGCCATTGCCTCTTTGTCTTTTTATTGATTAGCAGTCAGCCGGGTGAGGGAGGTTCCCTGGGGTGATACCCAAAGGGGGGGGGGGTTCACTGCTTAAGCTACTCTGCTCCCCCCCAAAGAGAAAACTATTTTTATTTCCTCCAACAGGCTGCAAGCGTTCCTGGGGGTAAGTGGGTGGGACCGGGAGGCGGGGCGAGGATCTGGCACTTATGCTGGATCCTAGCTCCATTCCAGGGTGGCCTGGGGAAGTCCTAGGCTGTTTGGATTTGCACCATCAATTTAGGTGGTGCAGATCCGAGTAGATCCATTAGGGCTGCTGTGGTTCTTCCCGGGGTAAGGGGGAGAGGTTCTCCTTCCCTAGGGCCAAGCCCCAAACTTGCACTGGATATTGTGCAGGCCCACCGGCCTACCTATTCCAGCACAAGATAGGATTGGGCTGCCCATTAGTTAGGATTGGACTGTTAGTGAGCTTCATGGCCGAGTGGGGCATGAACCCAGATCTCCCTCATTACTATCATCAAGAAGGGGTCCCTCCAGGCTTGGGACTCCTGTTCCTGACCACCATCAATAAAGATGATCAGCATTACGGACGACGTCATTAGTGGTACATCATTAATCCAAGAAACCCAGAACTGCGGCAACAAGCCCAGTGCCCACAGCTAATGATCCAAGCCAAAGCCACCCAGTCCATTTTTATGCCCAAATGGATTACTAGCCAGGTGTTTATAGACTTTTGCTCTGGAGGAAATCCGTTAGGGCTGAGGAATTTGAAGTGACATAACCTCGGTTTTCCTGTCCTAGGGAGTTTTCCAGTTTGGTTTGGAAACAGAACATTCACTCTCACTCTTTGGGTCTGCACTATTTTTTTGGACCGATAGGTAGTTTTTGTTCTTCCGTTTGCTCTGCTGGTTTAAAAAATATCAATCATTACATTGTCACTGTGGGATTCCTCAGCTGTTGCCATACTCTCTGCCTAGGCATGTAAATGTCTGCTTTCACTGCTGGCCTTAGCAATATCACAAATTGAATTCATTCTTGTTTGCTGTTGTCCTTACCCAACCCTGATTGTTGAAACACTCAACTGGTTCATGCCGAGAGGCCACTTAATCAACTGGACATGTCGACATAGATGCCCTAGAGAAGGTTTAACTTTTTTCCCCCTTTCATTTCATCAGTCAGTCTGGTTCTTTCATGCCCAGGTTTTAATTTATTAGCATCATAAGCTAGCAAAATATTTGGTTCTGCTATGACAACCATTAAATTGCACATTGGTCAGGATCTAACACTTTAGCCACCACCACCACCATCATCATCATCATGCAAGAAAAGGTCAGTCTGGTTCTCAGAGTCCAATCCTACCCTTTCCCCCACCCTGCGCTGATGCAGCCACGCCAAAAACGAGTGTGCTGTAACCAATGGGGCAGGGGGGGGGGCAGGAGGCTTCAGAGGCAAAAGGGGTTTTAAATCCCCTTACACCCCTGCTAGCTTCCCTACTTACAATGGGTTCCCTTGGACCTGCACTAGCGATTTCGCTAGTGCAAGTTCAAGGAGAGAAAGAAGCAGTGGTGTCACTAGAGGGTTGCGGGCCGCACCAGGTGACACACGCAGGGGGTGACACCACTACTGACAAAATTATGAAAATATTGGTATATTCATACAATACAGTCATCAGTCATGTTATATATCATTCGATGTGCAATTTCATGCAGAATGCAATGAAGCCAACAGCATTGATATATCTCTATTCTATCAAAAGTTATAGCCTAAAAACCAGTGTGGATGGGGCAAGAGTGCAACACCATTTCCACTACCCATAGCGTTGCCCTGCCCACTGCATGGGTCTATCATAGGGGTGATGTGCTGGCCTCCCGCACTGGGTGATGCAAGCCCTAGGGACGCTGGAAAGAGGGCAGCAAAAATGAGGGATAGCATCTGGTGCATGCCATTGCCACTGGATTCAGTCCTTCTACCACCCCACCACACCCCCTCCACACGTGGTTCTGCCTGGTTCTGCCCCCTCTCTGCCTCCGTTTCTTCTTCTCCTTGCCCCTCCCACCTCTCCCACTGACTCACATGCTCCGGCGGGTGGTGGGAGAGCCAACGACATGGGTAGTAAGGCGCCATCCTTCCTGCCGGTTTCTAGCACGGTGCTAGAAACCGTTTTCTGGTGCTATTTTAGCAGCGGCCGGCAATGGAACATGAGTTCCTCTGCCGGTGGAAGCCCATAGGATTAGGCTGTCAAAAAGTAGCCTCTTCATGAAACATTGAGAATTGGAGTTTGTTTGTTTGCTAGATTTGTGTCTCGCTCCGTTCCAAGTATCCAGAGTGATTTACGGCACTTTTTCCAAACAGAAACACTCTGTCCTCAAGGATAAAAATGTCCAAAGTAATTAGAAGTAGGCACCACTGAGTACAGTGGGGCTTACTCTCAGGGAAGTGTGTATAGTGTTGCAACCTAAAATGACATTAATGGACCTTAAAGCTTAATTCTTTATAGTTTAAGGACCTGTAGTAAGTTGGATGACGGATGTGGCTTATATCCCTGATAAATGTAGACCTGTTTTCAGTGGCATATGAAGGTCAATTGGCACCTGGGGCCCATAAATTTTTGGAACCCCGCCCCCCCCATGATAGAATATTTTCAGTAATAGTTTTCTGGAATAGTTTTTGGTTTTCTGAAATGCTTGCAACAAGCTATTTATTCCCAGTGGTAATCCCATTGTAATACACTTTTTGTCACAATATACACCTTTTGTTATGGGATTCCCAGTGTAATCCACTTTTTGTTACATAAGGCAGTTGCGTTTTTCTGTTTTTGGTTTTTTTCGCCTATAACGTTTGATAGAACAGAGATATTTCAGTGCGGTTTAGTTCATTGCATTCTGCATGAATTACACACATCAACTGATATATAAATGATGGAAGTATTCAAAAATACCAAGATTTTAAAAATGGGGAGTTGGCCTCTGTCACGCCCTGCAGCTTGGCACCTGAGGCCCTTGGCCCCCCATTTGTACACCACTGCCCATTTTGAGCAACATTTTCCTTCTTTAACATAAATAAAACTGCTAAGTTTGGACATAGTTATCTGATTTATTGTCCCATTTGTTAGTAGCATTTTTCAATTTATCAACATTAATAGAAGATGTTTCTTTCTGTTTCTTATCCGGTCATTCCTTTCTGCTGGGTTATGTAAGAAAGAGAAGGCTCCTCAAGAGACTAATTTCTATTCTGAATTGGCACATAAAATGACAAATCTCAAATGGCTCCTCGATTGAGAAATGAGACCTCATTTAAGGTTAAACTGACTCATTGAATTAGTTTTCAGGAAGGCAAGGAAAGCAAGGATATGGTGGTGAACTTTCTTGACAGCTGATGCATGTATCTGATGAAGTGGATTGTAGTCACAAAAGCTTATGTTCAAATAAATTGGTTTGTCTCTAAAGTATTACAAGATTCTTTGTTGTCCTTGACAGCTGAAATCTCTTTATGGTGTATTGGATATGCCTTAGAATCAGAAAGTTTCATTCAAAGCATTATTATTCTGAACCCTCCCTATAACTGTAAATGTTTATATTGGCCTTCATGCTGGCTCATATACTGTACATTAAACATATACACACTCTCCCTCTCTCAATTCTGACAACTGAATTATTCAGTTGTAGGGGCTATAATTCAGTGTCTTGGCTTACAGAATGTTCCAGATTCAGTATTGTAGCCCCTGGTACGGAGGGGTGCAAAGAACAGGTTAAGATCATGGGCAGTTCCATGATGGAATGAAGTACAGCCCAATCCAATGCTTCCCAGCGTCCAGGGCTGCAGCGGTGCCAAAATGGCGACTGCTGCATCCATCAGGCTGGGAAGCCGCATCAGGTCTCCTGGGGGTAAGGAAGCTTACGCAACCTTACCCCATGTAAGACCCAAGTGGCCCCAATGGGTATTCATGATTGAGTGCAAAATCAAGGAAACCAACGTTGGGTCTCCCGGGCTGGGACAGGCATCAGGATATGGCAGCAGAGCTCAAATCCTAAATGTGCCCTGGGTCTTGCATCGGCCCAGGGCACACTTAGGATTGCGCCCTGGGAGTGTTAAGACACTGGGAATGTCAAGTGAGCTAGGGGAATGTAAGATCGGTCTGTGAGACCCTGGATGTGTTATACTGGGGAAGACACCCATCTAAAAGGCACTCATCATCCAGTGTAGATGATACTGTCCTAGATGGACCAGTATGAAGTAGGTTCAGTAGTTCTGAGAACACTTTTTGATAGGCTCAAGATTTTGGCTACAAATATGACATTAAATGGAAAGAGAGATTCCCAAAAATATTCGCAGGGATATCACTATTATTATTATTATTATTATTATTATTATTATTATTATTATTATTATTATTAACAGTGTTTATATACCGCTTTTCAACTAAAAGTTCACAAAGCGGTTTACAGAGAAAAATCAAATAACTAAATGGCTCCCAAAAAGGCTCACAATCTAAAAATTGAGCAGTGTAGTTAACTTTCTCAGAAGGGCAGATTTTGGATGCCATTAATGGATAAAAAAACTAATTGTTACGCAAGAACAAGGCAGGCACCATTTGGATTTTCAACCAGATGTACTCAAATGTCTTGGCCTGGAGTTTGCACAAACTGCACTTGTGCTCAGGTGAACATTGCAACCCCACAGAAGCAGTGTATCTTGAAGGGCCTAGCAGTACACTTAACAATGGACATACAGTCTCCAATCCCTGTTGTTATGCGATTAGGTCATTAAGTGAACATTCAGTCCAATCTATTGCCTTTGTTGCATAAACACACTCAAAGCATTGTGTTTGTTTGCCTGGCAAAGCCACACACTAGCTGGCTGCACAAGCTACTGAAGATAGATTGCCTCTTCTTTGCATTAAGAGCCTCTCTGTTGTGTAAACAGATACTCTGCTGCAGGCTATGGGAGATGTGATTGCCTTATTATTTATTTATTTATTAGATTTGTATTCCGCCTTTCTCCCCAATGGGCACCCAAGGCTGCTAACAATGAAGTTAAAATACAAGGAAACAAGGAAACAGATAAACATTAAAAATACAAAACACTTAAAAACAATTAAAACAAGATAAAATACATAGCAGTAGATTAAAAGTAGACAGTAAAAGACATACTTTATAAATTTATAAAAACAGCCCTTATAGTACCTCGAAGGCTTTCCTGAATAACAAAGTCTTCAGGCCCCGCCGGAACGTTAATAATGAGGAAGCTGCTCTCAGTTCAAAGGGGAGGGAACTCCATAGTGCAGGTGCCACCACCGAAAAGGCCCTGTTTCTGGCTGCCATTCCCTTCACCACCCTCAATGACGTCACAACCAACAGGGCCCCTTCTGATGACCTTAGAGAACGGACCGGATTATACAGAAGAAGGCGGTCTCTCACATATGCTGGTCCCAAGCTGTTTAGGGATTTAAAGGTCATAACTAGCACCTTGAATTCAGCCCGGAAACAAATGGGCAGCCAGTGCAGCCGCCGGAGTAGCGGTGTGACAGAGTCAAACCTCCGACCCCCAGCAACTACCTGAGCCGCCGCATTCTGCACTAGTTGTAGCTTCCGGACCGTCTTCAGGAGCAGCCCCACATAGAGCGCATTACAATAATCTAATCTTGATGTCACTATGGCATGGACCACCGTGGCCAGATCCGCCTGAGATAGGTACAGCCGCAGCTGGAGCACCAGCCGAAGGTAGGCAAAGGCACTCCTGGCCACGCCTTATTAAGAGCATCTTTATTGTGCTTTGACCACCATCATATATGCAGTCCATTATTAAGCAAATGGTAGTTAAGCAGTTCACGCCTGTACATGAAAATGGAAATATATTTGGAATATGGAAATGTATGTGGGAATGCCTAGTAACTAAGGATATCTATTAGGAAAGGAACGGTTATTCTGAGCTTCACAGTAACATTCACAGGGATTCTTCTCAGGCTATAACCCATCTTGATACTGACTAGCTCTTCACCCATTTAGGGCATAATCCTAACTGCGCCCTTGCGCAGTCCCTTGCGCCAGCCTAGGAGGTAAAAAATGTGCCGTAAAGCATGGTTGCGCCTCCTTGAGAGGAAGCCAGGGCAGTGCTCCAAGAAGCGCCAGCATGTGGAGGCTGACTTAAGCCTGCGTCGGCCCAGGTGGGCTGATGCAAGCGGAAAAGGTAGGCGTGGGGGAGGCGGGAGGTAGGCGTTCCTGGGTGGGGGGAGGGCAGGCAGTGGGCGGCCCCGGGGGTGGGAAGGCAGAGAGCAGGAGGCGGGGCTGGGATCCGGCAGTTATGCCAGATCCAAACCCCCGTTCCTGGGGAAAACAGAGCGACTAGTCGCTCCACTCTCCTCTGACTTGTGCCAACTCCAGAGGTGACACAAGTCCGAGGAGACCCATAGGCGCCAGCAGCCCTTATCTTGGGGTAAGGGGACAAGTTTCCCCTTGCCTCTGGCTAAGCCACTTATTGCCACAATCCTGCGCTGGATACAGCGCAAGCCTCTTGGCTTGCCTGTTCCAGCGCAGTATAGGATTGCGCCCTTTGTGGCAGAGTCAGGGACCTATCGCAATAGCCCTTTCAGAACTTGGTAAGGACTTACTGTGCAATCCTAGGCTTACCTACTCAGAAGGAAGCCCAACCGAGTTTAATGGACTTACTCCTAGGTATGAGCGCAGAGGATTACAAGCTTATATCCTAATCCTAGACATGTGGCACACCTGCAGAACACATTCTCCACCAGTGCATTCGGCCTTCACTCTGTCGCAAAAGCACCATAAAGTGCTTTGTGATGGCACGAAGGCTGCGCACCAGAGCCTTCCGGCCAGTGCCGACACATGGAGCTACACCCACCAGAGCAGGTAAGGGTGGCACAAGGCAGGTGGGAAGGGGCTTTAACATGGTGGGGGAGGGCGGGGACAGGGCGGGGACGGGCAGATCAGGCCCAGGAAGAGGGCGGGATCAGCAGTACTGGAGTGTGCTGTATCCAATCCCCTTTCTGGGTCTGATCCGCCAACAGGGATCAATTCTTGAGTTGCGCCAGCCATATTGTTGGTGCGGGTCCAAGCTGACCCATAGTGGCTGTGGAGGCTTACTCCTGGGCAAGGGGACGAATGTCCCATTAGCTCAAGAAGACCTCCAGCTGGTAAAGTTCCCCTATGGGATCCAGCTTAGCCTACCCTGGTATCACTGCATCAGTGGAGGAGACATATTTAGAATTGGGCTGCCTGCCATAATTTTTGAATGCTGGTTTCCAGCAATATATGAATTTTATAACCTTTGATGAAGATCCTCTCTATTCTAACCAGACATTAGATCCTGGGAGAAAGTGGGAGGCAAAGCTAGTCATAAGCTTAGGTGTGTGTGTTTAAAATGTTTAAAAATTTACATTTAAATTTTAAGTTGGATGAGCTGAATAAGATCAGGACCACAGGGAACCCCTTTCCTCAATGCAAATTGCTCCCCACTGCAGTTCTGTTGGCCCCAGAAGGGAAATGTCCACTAATGCCAAGATCAATTCTCTTCCCAAAGCCAAAGAACAGCATCAGCTGATGATTTTTGTTGGGACCACAGTGCAGGAGGGTTTAAAAAAACAAAACAAAAAAATCCTTTCCCACATAGTGTAGCCCCAATCTGGATCGGGCCTCCCTGTGGCCAATACTAAAATAAAATACACACATGTGGAAGGAGAAGACATGTTCAAAGCTGCATCTAGTTCAGCCCTCAGCCTCCTATTTTCAGCATGGTTTATAATTACTTTCCATCGTAGTGGCTATAAAAATGCACATAGTGCCTACTGGAATTATTTTGGTAGGAAATGACCTTCCCAGCTGGATTTTGCAGAGAGAGTTGCATACTCTAGAATCTGTTTCAGATTTGCAATTCTGTTTTTGCATCAGGATGATTTTTTTTAATGCCATTTCAAACACAGCATTAGCAAAGGCTCCCCCCCCCCCCATGGTTGGCAACCTTCAGTCTCGAAAGACTATGGTATAAGCCTACAGCACACCCGGTATTCCCAGGCGGTCTCCCATCCAAGTACTAACCAGGCCTGATTCTGCTTAGCTTCCGAGATCATGGTAGAAGCCTACAGCACCCGGTATTCCCAGGTGGTCTCCCATCCAAGTACTAACCAGGCCTGACTCTGCTTAGCTTCCGAGATCATGGTAGAAGCCTACAGCACCCGGTATTCCCAGGTGGTCTCCCATCCAAGTACTAACCAGGCCTGACTCTGCTTAGCTTCCGAGATCATGGTAGAAGCCTACAGCACCCGGTATTCCCAGGCGGTCTCCCATCCAAGTACTAACCAGGCCTGACTCTGCTTAGCTTCCGAGATCATGGTAGAAGCCTAAAGCACCCGGTATTCCCAGGCGGTCTCCCATCCAAGTACTAACCAGGCCTGACTCTGCTTAGCTTCCAAGATCAGACGAGATCAGGCATGTGCAGGGTAACAGTTGCTTATGTATGTACATAAATGCAAACAGTCTCAAGGCATTTCACTTGCAAATTTCAGTTGCAAATTTCATTTGCAACTGAAAGCCATATGGCTAGTCTCATACATGCCAACTGCCTCTCACTCGTTGTCCAGCCAAGTGTCAGACCACCAGGGAAAAATGACGCTTGTTGGAAGTTGTCCTGGGCATTCCGTAGGTGGCCACTTTCCCTCTGAGTCAGCATGGACTCCCAGATCTAGAATTGTGTTAGAAGGACACACTGATTTAGAAGGGCTCACCCTTCAAAGCAGCCATAAAACCAATGTCCACATCACTTGTGGTCAAGTGTAGTTCTTCAGGATTACCAGTCTGGTGCCCTGTCCAAAATTTAACTTAAGTATCTAGAATTTGACCATTTAAATCAGCACCACTCCTCCAAATATATGTAAATGCTCTATCCTCACCAGGTTGTTTTGCATTTCTGAGTAGCATTACAGCCATATTTCACAACCCTTGGGTTGCATATTGCGTGGTGGGCTTTTTCAGATAGAATATTGGGAAGCTATCATAATGTTCGCTAATGTTCCCTATTTTTTTCAACTCGCCGTTGATGATAAATACTTGCTTTGTTCTTAGTGGCTAAACTTGCAACCACTGGAGGCAAACTTAGAGGTTTCAATGAAGAAGGAACATCTGAGAAATTTCATGGGAAATTGCAGAGGCAGTGAAACCCAGGTGGTGATGTTGTGACATCATGTGACGTCATGATGTCACTTCAAGGTTCACCCAGAAGAGATGGCGGTGGGTTTGCAGTCTTGCTGCCACCCACCTTCATTGTCCTTTGGAGGCTCAATGTAACATGAGGAGGAGGAGGCTTCCTCACAGTCTTGCTGCTGCCCTCCGTTCCTTCTCCTTTGAAAGTTCTCATTGAGCAGCAAAAATTTTCAGGGGAGATTCCATACATCCATGCCTGGGACATGCAGAAAACATATATGCCGTGTTGTGTGGCTCCCTGGTGTGGTTATCACATGCCTCTCACCAGCCCTGGATGTCCTGTTGGGGTCCAGGACTGCTGAAGAAATGCTCCTTCTAGAGCAGGGGTGCTCAAACCCCGGCCCTGGGGCCACTTGCGGCCCTCGAGGCCTCTCAATGTGGCCCTCAAGGATCCCCCAGTCTCCAATGACCCTATGGCCTTCCAGAGATTTGTTGAAGCCCGCACTGGCCCAACGCAACTTCTCTCAGCGTGAGGGCGACTGTTTGACCTCTCGTGTGAGCTGTGGATGACAACTCCTTCCACTGCTTGCTCTTTCACGTCTGTGATGCAGCAGCAACAGCAAAGGAAAGGCCAGCCTTGCTTTGTGCAAGGCCTTTTAAAGGCATTGAGCTATTGCAAGACCTTCATTTGTTCATATAAGTTCAACTTTAATATATTCATTTATGTAAACTTATGTAAATTTATTCAAATTTTAAATGTAAATTAATTCTTTTTTTTTCCCCGGCCCCCATCAGTGTCAGAGAGCTGATGCGGCCCTCCTGCCAAAAACTTTGGACACCCCTGTTCTAGGGGCCAAAGTTGATAAAGCCTATGACAAGAGTTACCACTAAATGTCAAGGGATCTGAAATTGGGCGCTTGCCCCTAAAGAGAGAAACTTTGATGGAAGTGAAAAAAGAGACTTAATCACCAACATTTTTCAGGCACTTTCTTATCAGAAGAAAGTACTTCCTGTACACAAGACATAATAAATTTATGGGATTCATTTGCACAGGACAAGACATAGTGATGGCTACTGGCTTAGATGGTTTTAAAAGGTATGGAGAAGAAAGCCTGTCAATGGCTACTAGTCAAACCAGGGCAGCTAAATGGAATTTTCCACTGAATGTCAGTTCCTGGGGGGCAAACAGCAGAGGGGAGCCTATTGCCTTCTTGGTCTACTAGTTGGTTGTCTGAAGAGTCTTGCTGGCCACTGTTGGATTGAATGGATGGATGCCACTTGCTGGATTGAATGGATGGATGCTTGATCTGATCCAGCAAGATTCTTCTTATGGATTCCACATTTTGACAAAAACTATTAACCTAAATTGACCTATCAAAGCTAGCAACCTATTAGTGGGGCCATCATTCCCATGTGTTGATGCCTCGGACAATGATTGGCTAGAGTCTATTTTTGTATTTAAAATTTAGTACATGGAACTCTTTTTTGCTTTGAGACAACAGGGCTGTTCACAGGACACATTTTAGGTATGTCCAAATGTCTGCAGCTGTGCAGGCATCCTTGATCAATTTGTACTGTGTTAATTGTGAGGGTCAACATGGGAACTGAACCATTTGAAAAGAGTATAGATTGTGTGTTTGGGGGTATTCAAATTATTACGATTTATAGACCAATCCTATCGTCGGACTGTACTGCCAGAACTCGCGTCCCAACAGCACAACCCAACTCACAGCATTGCAAAATGTGATGCTAAATAGTACACAACCAGGCCACCGCCAGAAATGGCAATTGGTTTTGGCTATATGGCAACGGCCTTCCTGGGTCCCCCAGTGGTGGTAAGCCAATGGTTGGGGGAAGGCCATGGGTGGAGAGGGGGAAGAAATGGACATTCCAGTGGAGGAACCAGGGGGCAAGGGAGGGGTGAATCCAGTGGCACTTGTGTACACCAGATCCTACCCCCTCATTTGAAGACCTCTCCACCTATTTTCCCTCCTTTGACAAAAGCCACCAAAATCTCGCCCCAATATGCCACCCTATAGGTGGTCTGAGGGCTTATGTGGAGGTAAGTAAAAATGTTTTTACCCCCCATTTGATTTCAGGTCCCCCCAATAGCATGCAGTGCACACCTTTTTGACATGGCTGCATGCTATAGCATGACAGAGGATAGGATCAAGTCTCCAACTCTATGTGCATAGATCAACCACCATATGTACACTGCACATGTGTCAAACATAATGTGTGAACAGGGCTCAAATACGTAAAGGGCATTGAACACTCAAAAATTGCTATGTGCGTGCTAAATATGACATAAATTGTTATGGGAGAAAATTGCACAAGTGTCTGTTTTGCAGAAGTTGCATTTGCTTGGAGCATCTCTGTATAGGAAAGTGTCAGGCAAGAAGTAGCTTTTTCAGTGCCAGGCTTCTCTCTAATCCATGGTCAAATGAATTAGACCTCAAACATTTCACTTGTATGAGCTGAACTTTACAGAAGGAAAGTGAGAAGTTCCCTCTCTATCCTTGGTCATTCTACCTTTCCCAACAAAGAAAAACTCCTTTTTTTAAAAAAACAAAACACACCCGACTAATGTTCCCAATATTTAGTTTAATTTAAATCCAGACCATTATTATACATGTCAGCATCCAAACCTATTCATCTTTGGCTCAACCCTTCAATTTAGTGGAGGGATGAGAAACTCTGGGCACTAAAACAGTACTTTATGTTTATAAATGAAATCTGTGACTTGAAAAAATGTTGAAGTTTGGAGATTTTCTGGTGAGAGTCCACTTGGTGACATCACACAGGGAAAGCCGTGATTGGCTGGTGGAAGGCAAAAATAGTGCTTATATCCCAGCCAGGATGACCAAGGACAAACAGAACAACTGTTAAATCTCTGTCCCCCGACTCCTTTCAAATCAGTCTGTATTCTCCAGGACTGCATGCTGGTAAGTGTCTGGGGACTTTATATCTTTTCAATGCAAACAGCAATCTTCTTAACTCTGCATTGATCCAGGAATTTCTGGCTCTGTTTTATAATAACCTGTGCTTTATTTTATAAGTGGGAATTTTAAAGAAATTTGATTTCTATTATTTGGATTAGAGTTTTAGCAACCATCAGCATCTTGCTTGCTTTAAGTTCATCCTCTGTTTATTCCTAAGATTAAACCAGATAAAATTGGAATTTTACACTTGTCAAGATGTATTTGTTTCAGAGGTGCTCAGTTGAACTTTAAGATAACTTTACATCAGTGGGGATTGGGGAGACCCCAGTAATGTACATTTTTTTAAAAAATAAACACTTCCTCTAACTCCATACTAATTGTGTAATTTCAAAAATTAGCATTTATTTAGCACTTTTGCGTGCACTCAGACGCATGGTTTCTGTGATTCTTAAACAACCTTGCAAAGAAGCCAGATCACAGCTATTATCTCCATCCCAGGGACAGAGACTGAGGCTAGCAGAGAATATTTTTAGCTAAAGCTAAGTAGTGAGTTCAAGGCTGAGGTGAACTAGAGACTTCCTAGCTGTTGCAGCTCAAAAATCAAACCACAAATATACATACAAACATGCAATGTCAGACATTACATGAAAATGATGGTTCATCACAGCTGTTGAACTATTTTAAATGATGCATATAAAGCATCAATAATTGTTGCTTCTGCAAGACTATTCCTAAATCAGTTGGACAATATGTCATACTAGGAATTCAAGTCTTAAGGTAGGACAATTTATAAAATCACTGATGTGATTAGGACTGGCAAATCAGAGTTCTATCTTCTGATGATCCAGCATTTTATACCTCTGTATGAGATGATACTGTTATCGTCAGTCAACTTCCCCCGAAGTTGGAAATTTGATTTAACGCATTGAGGTTTGTGGATTGCAACCCAATAGTGTCAACTGCATTCAATCAACTCTTGATTATATCCTGTCCTACTGAAATTATTGGATCTGTTCCCAGACAGCCTCACTGCAGCATTGCTAAGAGTAAAATGTTCAAAAATAAAGGATACTTTGGAGCTGTGGTGAAATGACAGGTGTCTGGTATGTTCATAAACTATTATTGTGTATGATTCCCTCTGTGAGCTTCAGGAATCATCCCAGGCATAGAGCTAGTTTACCAAGATACAGACTAGTAGGGGTGCTAGCCCATAAAAGCAGCAGAACATCATCTGCTACAGCTACAGAAATGAGGGCTCTCTGCTTATCTTCTTACCCCGGAGCCTTCTTCCAAAATATTGCTAAAGTGAGCAACCTGATCTACACTTCTCTTTCTTCCCCTTCTCTCATATGCTTGGCTGAGAGTGAGTCTTTTGTACTCTAAGCCAAACACCAGAGAGTAAGGGAAGAGGTGTGTAGCCTGCAAGGCTACTGTTTGGCCTTCACTCATCCAGTGATTTCCTCCTTTCCTCTCCCACCAGTGCTTGGTTTAGCATGGAGACTGGCTGAGGAATAATAGCCACATGAAGATGGGTATGAAGGGGAAAAAATTACCTGTATCTAATATTTGTGGGTGTGTTCTAGTCTTATAACTCAACAAATACTTTGCACATGCTTGGATATGTAGCATCTGGGATCCAATGGAACCTTCACTCTCCTCACTTGTGGAAGACTACAATTTCTTTACCCATATAGCTATGAGATATCTGATGTCTTAGGATTTTGAATGGGAGAATACAGCAAGCAGTGGTGGTTTGTTTTTTTTCCCCATCCCTGTTGCTGATGGATTAGAAAGTTAAATATATTTTCTACTGAGAATATAGTTTTTCTGGCTGCTCTACTCTTCCAATCTGCTCAGTCCTTGCAACAGGATGTGATGGTAATGTTAAGGTGGACAGCATTAGCTAGAGGGGTGCAGGGGTAGCAATTGCACTGGGTTGCAGGCTGCCTGAGGGCAACAGTCTGGCCATCTGCCTGTGCAATTGCCCTCCCCCCACTGCACACAATTGCCATGCATGCCTCTTACAAAAAATGCCAGAATAATGGCACTCTACAAGAGGGGCAGTGGGGGAGAACTGTGTCTGCTTGCTCCCCTTGCACCAGGGCTTGGGGGCAAGCAGGAGGGAGCTGGGGGAGACGCAAATTTTTTATTTTTCAATTTTTTAAAAATAACCACAGGTGTCATATCATATCCAGAAGTGATGTCACTTATGGATGTGATGTTGGGAGGCATCATTTTTAACTTTGCCGCAGGTTCCAAAGTGTCTAGCTACATCACTGGACAGTGGACGGGTTGCTGGGAATGTACCTGCAGGAATTCTTTTTTATCCAGTTATTTTAAAATGCAACACTGCTTTCTGAACGTTGTCATTTTTTAAAATCAATTCAGCTATATGTTCAACTACATTATGTTCATCCACTCAACATCCAGAAGGCAGTACATTAAGAACTGAGAAATGAGAGGCTGAAATGGAGACAGAAAGTTACCCAAGCTTCCTGGAAATTCCATAGCTGAGTTGAGTTTTAGTCACATCCAACCATCAAAATGACAGTTTGGCCTGCACAAAGAACAGATGTTTATCATTTTGCTGCATTTAAGGCTTTTCAAACCTTTCTCTTCCCAACAGCCACGCAAAGCACTTGTGATTGTGAAATGGTATGCTACTTAGACAGCCTAAGGCAGCCATTTTCAACCACTGTGCCGTGGCAAACTGGTGTGCCACAGGTGTGCCACAGGAATTTGGGGGAAGGTCATTTATTAATAGGGCTAATGGGAGATGTGAGTCCCAACTGGCAGCATGGTGTGCCTTGTCAATTGTCAGAAACCTGGTGGTGTGCCTTGACCATTTTAATGCCTTGTCAGTGTGCCATGAGATGGAAAAAGTTAAAAATCACTGGCCTAAGGGTTGCAGCTAAAGCCCAGTGATAGAGCACATGTTTTGCTTGCAAAAACCTTGGACCTAGGCCAGCTATTTAGCTAGTGTTAAGTTAAGTGAGTCAGGGGCGTGTCAGGCCAGGAAAAGGGGGATCAGATCTTGGCATAGGCTGCTGCCTCCAAGATCCTCCCAATTCTGCCCCCAGCTTGGCCTGCTGCCCACCCCAAACTGCCCACCAGCCTCATCCTTTCCTCCCCCAGCTGACACACTGGCAGCAGCGCAGGATACAGGTTCTCTACTAGTTGCCTCTGGTCACTTGCCTAGATGGTCAAGACCCACAGAATGACTAAGTGACTTTTGTGCTGTCATTCCACAACTTACACTGAGGGATTGCCCTAGATAGGATTGGTTGATCAACTGATTTGCATGATACACTTAACTGGGAGAAAGCCCTGTTGCACTCAGTGAAACTTGCTTCTGAGCAGACATGCATAGGCTTGCACTGTTAGTTAATTGCATTGTTGTAGGCCGCCTTGTGTGCCCATGGGGCAAAAAGGCGGGATATAAATTAATAATAATAATAATAATAATAATAATAATAATAATAATAATAATAATAATAATAGTTAAAGAAGAAGGTGCTCCTTTTTAATCAGGAAACATTTATTTAAAAATACAATTTTTAAAACTAATAGTTACTTATAAAACAGTGAAAATGGCAAGTGAGGAACCCTTCTCAGATGAGGCTTGCAACAGTACATGAACCATCTAAACAATGGCATGCTGTTTTCTTAAGAGCTATTTTTTCTGATCTGGAAATTTATGCAATTTTCTAATTTCATAAAACTAATGCAATTCATTGACTAAGGTTGTTGCTTTAATACAGTGGTTCCCAACCTTTACACAAAGGTTGAGAACACTGTAAGTATTGGGGGGGGCAATGGTGGTGACCACACCTCAGTGATTTTGCCACCACCATGAAAAAGCATTATTTTAAAGTACCTGGGGGCACCACTGGCCATCCAGAGGGTGCGGGGGGCTGTGGCCCCTTCTGCAAGTCTCCCTGCTGCTCAGAACAGCCCCCTGCTGTGATCACAACCATTTCGGGTTTCACGACACAAACTGAAAGTGGGCTGTGATTGCAGTATGGAGCTGTTTTGAGCAGCAGGGAGGCCCGTAGAGGGGTCCATGGGGGGGGGAACGCAACCTCCGGATGGCCCCTTTCTCATGACGGCGGCACAGTCACTGAGGTGCTGTTGCCACCATCACCGGTGTAGCCACTCCCCTTAAGAGGGAATGCAGTGGTTCTGGCTTCCCTGGGGGGTCATGACCCCCGGGTTGGGAACCTATCAGCGCACATATGTCTGTGGATGAGCACATGTTCATACATAGATGTACTGTGCTTCTACATAACAGTAAAAATGTCGTACTTCACATTGCAATTGACGAATACTAGGCTGAGAGATATTTAGGCTGCAATCCTATAATACCTGTGAGCACATCCCATTGCGCTCAACAGGTCTGCCTTCTGAGTAGACAAGTATAAGGACTGGGCAGTTAAACATGGCAATCAGCATTCAAAAATGCATACACATTTCATGGTATACAATTATCTCATTTCTATGAGTGACTTTTGGCATCGACTTGATTGTATGCTGTAGATCTGTGGTTCCCAACCTGGGGTATATGTACCCCCAGGGGTCGTCGACAGAACCTTCAGGGGTACTTGAAAAAGAATTGCAGAAAAAGGCAGGTAGTGCCCCAGAATGCCTTGCAGGGCCAGCAAGGCAGGAAAGAAGAAGCTAGCTAGATGCGGAAACCCAACCAACAGCTAGTTTTTGGTCATCAATTCGTATATGAATCAGTGATTGAAAACCAGCTGAGAAAAAAAGCTGAAACATAACTTGGAAAGTGATGGATCACCAAGAATTTCTCAGGACACTTCAGGTGCAAACAGTGAAAAGGTGTAGTCTTCAGTTCTTCAAACAAGTAAAAAAAGAAAATACTGTGATGATTACATGAGGTATGGGTTTTCATATATAGGAGATGAGCGTTTATATTATTAATTATACACACTTTGCTAATATGAGGGGTACAATTTATGGAAATGGGCTGCCAAGGGGTACGCAAGTGAAAAAAGTTTGGGAACTACTACTGTAGATTATTTTCAAGTGTATATTTTTCTTTTTTCCAGAAATCTGAACAATGAGGCCAGTCTTGCTTATTGTTTGCCTTCTGGGAATCGCTTGTGCCTTCTCTGTGAGTATACATGACATTTGTATCTGTACTCATTTTTTAAAAATCCACTAATAGCCCAGTCCTATGGGCTGTGAGCACTGGTGGAATGAGCATTCTGCCAGCACTTGTTCCTGAAAAATAGTCTTAAGGCATATTCTGGTAGTGCACTAAGTAGCACGCTACTGGCTGTTGCCAGACCTGCAGAGGCCCACTGAAGCACAAAAGATGGCAGGGAAGGTGAGGTCGGTGAGGGTGGAGTGGGGGAGAGGGTGAAACTGGGCAGAGAGAGGGAAGAACAGGGGATGGGGAGGCTGTGAATCCAGCAGTGATGGTACATGCCGGATCCTATCCCCCTTTCCTGCAACCTCCCCACCCCCTTTATCTTCTTGGACTTGCGCTAGCAAAGCAGAGCGGAAGGTTGACACGTGGGTAACTCATGAGCATCTGGAACTCAAATCCTGCCAGTGGCAATTGGCAGTTTCCCACTTGGCTCATTACGCAAGGACTGTGAAAAGCAGATGAATGAGGGCTCAAGCCTATCAAACTTTCCAGCCCCAGTGCAGCCCCAGAGTAAAGGAACAAAATTTCCCATACCTTGAGGAGGCCTCTGTGGCTGCCTCCCCATCAAAGGATGTCAGCGCACGCCCCATTGGCACGGCTGCACCGGTGCAGGATAGGATTGGGCCCTGAGTCCTTGGTAGTTCCTCTATTACTATTTTTTGTGAAATCTGGATTTAATATGGAGACGACTAAAGCTAGAAAAGCAACAAGTTAAAAGATCTGATCATGGGGTTCCAGTGCAGTATACTTATGCAGAAGGAAGAGTCTATATCATAAAATCGATGGGTGATTCATTCTTCATCCCAAGGTACTGCCTGAGGGTACATAACACAGCAAACTGGTTGGTACTGAGCAGGTCAGTGCATGGATGAAAGTTCATGTACCAATCTCATGTATGTTGCTTGGAGCTCCATGATGGAAGTACTAAATAAATAAATACATGATGGAAGTACATATTCATGTAACTAAATAAATGCATAACCAAAACATATATCGAAGCATCAAAGCCTGAATCATCATCATCATCATCATCATCATCATCATCAACAGTATTTATATACCACTTTTCAACAAAGTTCACAAAGCAGTTTACAGAGAAAAATCAAATAACTAATGGCTCCCTGTTGCAAAAGGGCTCACGATCTTAAAAGATGCTAAAGAACACCAGCAGACCGCCACTAGAAAAGACACTGCTGGGGTGAGGAGGGCCTGTTACTCGTCCCCTGCTAAATAAAAGAGAAGCATCCATTTGAAAAAGTGCCTCTTAGGGCACAATCCTAACCAGGTCTACTCAGAAGTAAGTTTTATTTTGTTCAATGGGGCTTACTCTCAGAAAAGTGTGGTTAGGATTACAGCCTCACTCAGTTAATAAGTCAATAACATGCGTATCAAGACATGCAAAGCATTACTAAAATGGGTCTTACTTACCCCGTATGTGTTAGTGATGGTCCATGTGGACACAAGGGGTGGTGACTATTCAAGACAAGAAATGGCATTATTTTATGGGTGATCTTGCAAAGTTAAAAGGCCAAGCAGATGCTTCAGAAGGCTACAGAGCCTTCCCTTCTGAGTTCTGCCTCCAATATGTGGATTTTCTGGCACTACTTGCTTGTGGAAATTCTAAAAGAAAACATTGTGTATTGGCAGCACTTCATCCCTTGCTCAGGCCACAGTCATAAAAGCAGATGCAAGCAAAACTGGTCAGTGGCTAAATGAACGTGGTCAGTGGGTCCCACCTGAGGGATATGATCATGGGCTGAGGGATGCGGTTGTGGTCCATACCGCTGCCTCCAACCATGAAAGGCAGGCAGAGAAAAAGAGACATACCCCGGTCACCCTCTTTATCCTTCAGAAAATAGCAAGAGGCTGTCACATAGCATCTGTGACCGCTTTTTGCTGCACCCAGTCTGGGAAATTGGAAACAGGAAATCCCCTGGGATTTCACAAGAGTTACTCACTGCTCCTCAGAGTTATCTTGAATGCCAAGATCATTGGGCATTGCAAGTGCCTTGCAATGGACCCATTTAGATTGGACCCATTTAGATGGACCCATTTAGATTATAAGCCTGTGGTCAGGGCTTTTGTGTTTCTGCATCCATTGTGCAACATCTAGTTTGGATTAGGTGATACATTATGATTGAAATTATGAAGCTGCCTTGGACTAATTCATTGTCAAGCCCAATGCTGTCTCCACTGAAGCAGCTCTCCAAAGATCACGGACAAGGAGCTTTCCAGTCCTACCACATGTAGTTTGACAGGCTGGGGATTGACCATGCATACAAAGCATATGCTGCTCTGACCCAGCATTGTGCCTCTTGCTTAGACCGTAATCATATGCATCATGCACTTTGAATGAGTTTATACTGTGATCGGCCCACTTTATTGCATTTCTCTTATGTCTCAATCCCATCTGGGGCTTATGATGGCAGATCCTGCAATCTTCTGTCACAAGTCCCAGTCTAGTGGTGCAAAAGCCATGCTGCTGTTGTTGGGCATTCTGGGGTCATCAGAGCAAACAGCTGGAGATCCCATATGTGCAACAGCAGCTCCCGGATACTCTGCCAGAGTGGGTAGGTCAGCACCTTGGAGGTGGTCAGGAGAAGGATTGGGGCAGGGAGTGATCTGGGTACAGGGTAGTTTGAGGACATGAGGGGAAAGATCTCAGCAGCAGTAGTGCACACCAAGATCCTACAAGATCCTCTTTTCCCAGTTTGACATGCTCCCACATCTCTCCTCAGACTTATGCCAACTGAAAAGCTGGCATAGGCCAGGTGGCCAATGGGGCAAGGTAAGTAAAAAAAAATCCTTTTACTTTTACTGGGTCATCTGGTCCCCTCCACCATAGAATGCAGCATACACTCAGACAGAGGCACTGCTTGTTATGGCCCAGTGGGGGATAGGATTGGGCTGCCCTACATATAAAATGCAGAGTAATACATTTGAAGTAAACTCCTATGAAGGAATATAGAACCTACTGTAGTTTGCTAAGTTGTATGTTATTATTACCATCATAGCTTTTGTCAGGATCCCTCCACATATCACCTAATAAATGGGCAGCCCAAGGCTTCCTCAATTCCCCCATGCCAGTGCAAAGTTGCACATAGTAGGTCCTGACCCACAGTTTAAGAAACACCCGTCTGAATCATACACTCCGTTTTTACGGGACTTGAGAAGCCCTTCCCACCCACTGTGGGTAAAGATACGGGAGTTGGTCATTATGCCTAAACTCGGTTGTCAATTGAATGACAGCAGGGGCCATGGGGATTCTGACAAGTTTTATAAGAGATGGTTCACGCTGTTCAAGCTTTCAGAAGCTCCTGAAAACAAAGCATTAAACCAAACATTTCTTTGCTGTAGGAGAGCCAGTGCTGTGTTCTGTCACTATATGGCTAGTGATGTTTGATGTCTTAGGGAGCTGAAGCTAATGCAGAAGCAAGCAGTACTTTAGCGGCACCTACTGACAAAACATAAGCATTACAGCAAATAAATGTCTGCTGAGAAAAGCAAAACCTGAAAAATAGCTGTTCCTTCCTTTAATAAATAAATAAATAAATAAAACCTATCGTGTCTTGCGTTTTTCAAAAGCAAAGGTACACAATGATAAGACAACACGATAAGCACACGTCATGGGGGTAGGGACTCAGCAATCATTTACTATCCAGAAAGGATGGACATCTCAGGTTACAATCCTATCCACACTTTCCTGGGAGTAAGCCCATTTGACTATAATGGGACTTACTTCTGAGCAGACATGCATAGGATTGGGCTCTCACTGTCAACCATTGAGTCTGCACCCAAACCCAGCTAAACAATTGCAGAAGAAAACAGCCCACATTTAATGTAATCAGTAACTTTTTCTTTTCCCTTGTAGGTAAAAAACTTCAGAAGAAGGTTTAAATCAGAGGATTCTGAAGAAAATGCAGTATGTTGTAATTGTCACTGATTGCTATTTCAAAATTAAAGGATACACTGATTTTTTTTTAATTCAGCAATTGAAAATGCTCCCTTTTTCTTTTCTGATAGGTATCCAAGAACAGATTTAAGTATTATCTTTATAGATATCCCTACTTCTACCCACCTATGAAAAGACATCAGGTAAGTACACTCCCTTCTGAAATCTTTCAATGAACACAAACCCAGATCTTTCAAAATGGTGATTTTTATTTTATTATTAAAATAATAATATAAATTATACTTATATTATACTTATATTATACTTAAAATAATAATAAAATTATTTATATTTAATTATTTAAATAATAATAAAATTATTATTTTAAGTATTGTATTTCTCCACCACTTTTCCTCTCCCAATAGGAAAGCACTCAAGGCAGCTTACAACAAACTAAAAAAAAACACAAAATTATAGCAACACAGGCATTGAAATGCAAAATTAAAACAACAAAGTAGCAAACATGGCAACAAAACGTCAAACTAAGAGAGGACAAAAAGCAAAAAAAATCACTGCAACAGGCAATGCTAACCTCCTATGCTTATTGGGTTGTAATACATAAATGTGTACAGAATCTGGACTAGAGGTACTTTTCATTCCAGTGAGTAAGAATACAGGCATGCATCACTTAACAACCATCCGCTTAGTGACTGACCGCATATACCATGGGCCTAGTGATGAAAGAGTAGGGCAGGAGATTGACACTGGAAACCACCATTTTCCTTCTTACAATATCCCCTCTCCACTTCAGGATAAAGAAAGCTAGCATGTAGATTAGTATATACACTTTTTATACACGCAACAATTTCTTATGGGTGAGTCACGCTCTTCTTTTGTCTGAGACTGCGATCCAGGGGCTGCTAATTACATGTTTTCAAAGATGGCTCACAGAAGAAACTAAAAATAGTCCTACTTCTGGGAATGGTGCCTTGGCACAACAGTGGTTTGGCACATTCACCAGGTACAGAGATATTTTTGTGCCGATTCATGAGTTCACGGCATCATCGAGGAATGCAGTTCAGGTCACTTTTGCCTAACTCCAGCTTATGTTGATCTAGCAGTAAGGACAAGAGGAAGATGGTACAAATGCCAATAGATGTTTGGTGACTGGATGGTCATCTGACAGTTAAATATATCCAGTGGCGTAGCTAGAGGGGATAGCCTTACCACAGTATGCAAGTATGCATGCACAGTATGTAAACAAGTATGTAAGTCACAATATGTGACTAAGATGATAACCGGGCAGGGGCACCTTCCTTATGAGGAAAGGCTACTGCGTTTGTGCCTCTTCAGCCTAGAAAAGAGACGCCTGAGGGAGAGACATGATTGAGACATACAAAATTATGCAGGGGATGGACAGAGTGGATAGAGAGATGATCTTTACACTCTCACATAACACCAGAACCAGGGGACATCTACTAAAATTGAGTGTTGGGAGGGTTAGCATAGACAAAAGAAAATATTACTTTACTCAGCGTGTGGTTGGTCTGTGGAACTCCTTGCCACAGGATGTGGTGATGGCGTCTGGCCTGGATGCCTTTAAAAGGGGATTGGACAAGTTTCTGGAGGAAAAATCCATTACTGGGTACAAGCCATGATGTGTATGCGCAACCTCCTGATTTTAGAAATGGGCTATGTCAGAATGCCAATGCAAGGGAGGGCACCAGGATGCAGGTCTCTTGTTATCTGGTGTGCTCCCTGGGGCATTTGGTGGGCTGCTGTGAGATACAGGAAGCTGGACTAGATGGGCCCTTGGCCTGATCCAGTGGGGCTGTACTTATGTTCTTAAGTGGCCCCTCCCCTTCGGAGCCATTCCAGGCGGTGGGAACAAAACAGAGGTGTATGCATATTATAGTCTTGCTGCTGGGTGGCAGGGGTCTTGGCTAGGAGGGGTGCAAAGCACTAAGTTTTGCAGGGAGCCTCACTGCGCCCTGCAAACAGCCCCCTCCCCTTCAGAGCCAGGCATATGCCTCCACTTTGCTCCCTCCACCCAGAATGGCTCCAAAGGGGAGGGAGAGGGGCTACTTGCATGCCGCAGTGAGATTCCCTGCAAAACGTAGTGCTTTGCACCCCCCAATACCTATGCCACTGAATATATGCACGGTTCCATCCAAATCCTTGGAATGGCCTAGCTTGCAGTACAACTACTACAGCATTCTTGTTTTATACTGCGATAACAGAGAGCATTGACTTTGGTGAAGGGGACCTATGGATTGGATTGCCAAGGTGGACATTGCTAGGTGAGCTGAAAGCAATCCATAGTCCATGGTGCTAGATAAAGGTGCTAGATAAAGGTTGAAGTAGTTGCAGTTCTACTGCTGAAGCTAAGCAGGTCTCACCCTACATAAACTATGGATGGAGAGTGGCTGGGGACCACATTACAAGCCAGTGAGAACTTTTAACTGAAGTTGGATCCTGGAAATGGGAGTAGGAGGTTGAAATTGGTCTGTCTCATCTTTTACTCAGCCTCTCAGCCACACTAAGCCTCTCAGCCACACTCAGCCTCTCAGCCACACTCAGCCACACTGCCTCTCTCTATGAATGAATACACAGGACTACAAAAAAAAACACAAAAAAACTTTTTTCCAGTTGCCATGGATGTTTGCACGAACTTAGGTTACTTTGGGGGCGCTGAATCCAAAAATGGCATTGTTTTTGCCCAATCGGCTCTAGTTTTGGAAGCACGGCATAGCCACCTTATATGCTGATTCAAGCAGCTTCTTCATGAGGAGGTCGATGCCATGGCTCACTCAGGAGGAAGCTGCTTGAATCAGCATATAAGGTGGCTATGCTGTACCCTCAAAACTAGAGCCATTTGGGCAATGCCATTTTTGGATTCAGCATTGCCAATATACCCAAGAATATGTCTAACTTTTAGGACACCAGAATGTGTGTAGATCTGTGAGATTTTTCCTTACCTCTCATAGGCCTCCTGATCAACACTCCATAAGAACATAAGCAGAGCCCTGCTGGATCAGGCCAAAGGCCCTTCTAGTCATAAGAACATAAGAACATAAGAACAGCCCCACTGGATCAGGCCGTAGGCCCATCTAGTCCAGCTTCCTGTATCTCACAGCAGCCCACCCCAGGGAGCACACCAGATAACAAGAGACCTCATCCTGGTGCCCTCCCTTGCATCTGGCCTTCTGACATAGCCCATTTCTAAAATCAGGAGGTTGCGCATACACATCATGGCTTGTACCCGGTAATGGATTTTTCCTCCAGAAACTTGTCCAATCCCCTTTTAAAGGCATCCAGGCCAGATGCCGTCACCACATTCTGTGGCAAGGAGTTCCACAGACCAACCACACGCAAACACACACACAGTCCAGCTTCCTGTATCTCACACTGGGCCACCAGCTGCCTCGCCCCACTATAGCATGCAGTGTGCATCTCCGTGGAGTAGCTGCAAGCTACAGCATGGTGGGGGATAGGACCGGGTTCTTGGGGTCCAAAGCATCTTCTGAGTTTTTCTGTTTATTTATATACTTCATTTCTCCAAAGTATATTAAGGGAAGAGCTAATGACAGGGCTTTGTATATATCTTACCTTGATTTCAATGGGAATGCCATACGTGTTTTTCAGACGAGAAGCTGATTGCTTCTACGTGTATAAACATCTAGTGTTATTTTGTGACAGAAATACGGGAAATGCCACAAAATCATCTCTCTTTTTAGTTTAACAGTGACTCATCCGAAGAAGGCTATGGTGGTGATAGTTCAGAGGAAGAGGAGGAAGAAGAAGAAGGGGTAAGGGACTTGTTTGGCTCTGGTCAAAATAAGACAAGGAGCATTAAAAAAAAAGGACCAGGATTGTTTTCAGAGACTGTGCTCTGCGAGTGTCCATGGTGAGCGTTACTAACTACCCACAAGTTTCCATTTTGGTTTGCTGCAGTATTTTTGAAGCAGCAAGTCATCTAAACAAGAAGTAACCGTTGAAGATGCAGCAAAGGCTTTTGGGATCCACAGGTTTAGAAACAGATAGGACTTTTGTCAGTCTGTACAAATATTATAACTGCTGTGGTCCTGAAGCGAAGCACCAATAATATTTCATTGACCAGTTGTTCATTGCCACAAGTCCTCGTGGTGGCCACTAGCTTACATGGCTATAAAAGATGCCCAGACAAATCAACAGAGAAGAAGTCCAGCAAAGGCTATTAAGTGGAAGAGGGACTTGTGCCAGCCCAAGGACGCCTTAGGATTGCGCCCTTATTCTAGCGCTTTTGCACTCATTGGTCAGAATATGGGAAGATATTCTTGAGCAACTGGATAAAACAGTGGTTCTCACAAATTTAGCACTGGGACCCAGTTTTTGGAATGAGAATCTGTCAGGACCCACCAGAAGTGACATCATCAAGCAGGGAAATTTTTAACGGTCCTAGGCTGCAATCCTACCTATACTTACCCAGGAGTAAATCCCATTGACTGTCATTGTTAAAAGAATATACACAGCAGCTTGTTAAAAGTACAGGTCTGTAACATTTCCCCAAATGCGGTCACATCCCATGGGAGCATCAAGTCTAATATATTAAAAATAAAATACTGAAATGTATGGGGACCCACCTAAAATTGGCTCGCGACCCACCTAGTGGGTCCCAACCCACAGTTCAAGAAACACTGTTCTAGAGGGACATGATTCTGGGATAGAATATTGCCTATTATACTCTTTTCTTTATATCTCCACAAATAAAAGCTGTGCACATTGATGAATACTTAGGGCCCAGTCCTATCCAACTTTCCAGTGCCGATGCAGCCACAGTGCAGCCCCAAGATAAGGGAACAAACTTTCCCTTCCCTTGAGAACCCCTCTGTGACTGTTACCCGAACTGCAGGATGCAGCTGACACCTTGTTAGTATGGCTGCATCAGTGTTGGAAAGTTGGAGAGGTTCAGGCCCTCAATTTTCCTTTAGCAGAACTACCTCCATCTCGATAGGGGGGTATTGACATCAGTAGCCTAGTCCTCTGACTCATGATGCATTTAGATTTTCTACCGGTTTTGTTGACTTTTCCTCAACTTAACCAGGAAATCTGCCACATCTCACAGTAGGCATTTTGTCGACGTTCTAGCTCACCTAACGTTAACTATAGGATTCAGCTCCCTAAATGAAACTGGCCTCAGTCCCAAGAAAATTAGACATGCGTAAATGCCAATTTATATAATTAGTTGAATCTAGTGGTACGACTTAGAGGGGAGTTGCTGGAGACATGGCTAAAATCTCCTCCTGCTGTTGCTTTTTTTTTTTTTTTAAGTCTTTACATGAAGGAAACTAGGATGTCAAGGAGAAAGGCCTGGCCCAGCCATCTTCCTGATGTGCTTTTTTCCCCCTAATGTGCAGTCTCTTCCCCTGCAACCTGATAGAATCCAGGGAAAACTGACTGTAAACTAGTCCTCAGCTCCACAGTAATCAGTAGGACTTATGCACTTGATAGCCCTGTCCAATGTAGGGCTGCACTGCCATTTACAACAGCAGAACACAGTTCCACTGTTGTAAATGACCTTGCAGTGGTGCACTGCATGTGTGACCGGCAGCCATTTTGGGGTCACCACTGCAAATGGTGGCAGTGCTGGAGGCCCACTGCTAGCTATCTCTGGTAGCAAAGGTCAACCAGCAATGGGGATGGAGGGTGGATGGAGCAGTGCAGGGAGGGGTGAGGAATGGGTGAGTTTCTGGGTGGGGAGGGAACCAGGCGGGAGGCAGAATAGGGTTGGATCCCAGTGGCACCGGCATGTAGGGATCCTAACCCTATTCCCATTCTCTTTCCCTCTCTCTTATCCAGACTTGCACCAGCAGCTGGTACAGATCTGAGGAGACCCATGTGGGCAGCAGAGGCTTGCCCCAGGGTAAAGGAATGAAAGTTCCCTTACCTCAAGGAGGTCACTGGACTGCCCCCCACCCCACAAGATATAGTGCATGCTCCTTTGGCTACATTGGCGGGGGGAAGGGTAGTTAGGACTGGGCTGTGAGTCTCCTAAATGTCAAGGGGCTTTGGAGATGCCTCCGTTTTTTTGGATCATGCCCACAGACCCTTCCACGACAAGACCCACTTCAGTCAGAAAGGGAGCCCATCATCACAAGAAGGGGCGTTGTGTCCACAGACAGCGAGGCCCTGGCAGAGGTCTGTGCCCTGAGGTGTGTTTGCAGTGTTGGATGTTGTGCATCTTCTCTCTATTTGTATTTAACTCAGGATTGTGTTGGCTCCCCGAGTGCCGATATAATCTCCTGAGTAAATATGTATCTTGGTATACATGCTATTTGGGGAACACATATTTTGTCTGAACAGTCTGCAAGAGCTTCTTAAGTACCATTATGGTCTGTTGGGTCAATATGTGCTTAGACGCTAGAGAGTATTTATAAAAATGAATTTTTGGCCTGATTTGAGTGTTATAAGTTACAAGGGTGCCACTATGTTCTATTGTACTTTCTGGGCAGTTATATTATTCCGTGGAACCTAAGTAGATGCATTAGAACTGGCTGCTGTAGTCACATTTATCTCTTTCGCTAAGTCCTATGGGTTCAACTTTGGGAAATGTTTATTGGGGGGGGGATTTGGGGTGATTGGTCATGTATTTTGGAGCCCTGAATGGCTCCGACAGCGGTGATAGGGATAGTTACATGGCACCCTCAATAGTTACCGTGCCAGCCCTCTGTAGTTATGCTACTGGCCCAATATACTATTAGAGGGCTGGTATACTGGCCCAATATACTATTAGAGGGCTGGTAAGGAGGAGGGCACTTTCGGGGCCCAGTGCAAGGCCCCCAGCAATCTGGCACTGGTGCTGAGTACAGTGAATAGCCAAGACCTTTTGATTCTGTCCTCACCCTGAGATTTTATTCTTTCTCCTGGAGAAGATCCAGAGACATTGAATCCAAAGTCTTGAATGTGCAGTTCAAACTTAGTTCTTGGCAACCTTAAAACGACAGCAGAGTAAGGCTTTTGAGAGAATGATCTACACCCAGCATGGCCAGCAGTCTAGCCTTGTGAAGTTCTTCATTTCTCATAGGAGAAACTGTTTTCCTGTCTCTGATCTTTTCATTCTTTCTTTCTCGGTTTAGTGCCTACATAGTACTTGTGCCTGCATGGTGATGTAGTGAACAGATGACCATTCTTTTATGCCCCACCTGTGGTATATAGAAAACCATGCTAAAGCATGATTCCTTTGCTAAATCGAACCAGGGTGAACAAGACTTGTCCAACTGGCTTAACCGCACATGATGTGAATGAGCAAACCTTGCTCCCCCTCCCAGCATGCCTTGCAGCTCTAGGAATTGGGGGGGGGAGCCACTCATCAGAATTGGCCTCCCCTCCTGCAATTAATAAAATTGAACTGGGCAGGGGAGTGGAATGTACTCATTCAGATCCCATATCACTTGTGGGTGGAGCTCATCAGACAAGGGTCTTCCCAACATGGCCCCCCATGTATTTTTCAATGCTAAAAAAAGGACAACTCCATTCATGGGCAACAGAAAAGAAAAGAGGAACAGAAAGGTGAAACTTGATGGTGCAATGTGAGGCTGACCTTTGCCTAGTTGCCACTGTTGAATATAAATGGAGTATATATTATCTACTATATATATTTTATATATTATTGAATATATATTAAGACTGGTTCCTTCAGGCTCCTGTATGAAGTGAAATGTCACAAGTATTGTGTGTTCAAAATCGAGATGTCACTTTGAACATTCAAAGAGCACTACTAAGAACATAAGAAGAGCCTCACTGGATTAGGCCAAAGGCCCATCTGGTCTAGCTTCCTGCATCTCATAGTGACCCACCAGTTGCCTCAAGGAGTACACAAGACAGCAGAAGACTTGCATTCTGTTTTACTCCCTTGTATCTGGCCTTCTGAGGTAGCCTTCATAAATCTGTCTAATCCCCCTTTGAAGGCATTTAGACCAGGTGCCATCACCACATCCTGTGGCAAGGAGTTCCACAGGTTAATTACATGACGGGTAAAGAAATATTTTCTTTGCCTTTCTCAGATTGAAAGACACAGCTGGCGATGCCCAGGCTTGACAAAGGCAGGACCTCAACAACGTTTAAAATGAATCACTATAATTGCTGTTTTACAGAGAACACGATGCCCTCTCATTGCTATCCAAAGAGCCAACCGCACCATGCAATTTTGCAGGCCCTCTCAACAGAGAGGAAAATAACTTGGTTTTTACTGGTATTATATTACATCTTATTTTAAGTGTTTTGACAACCTGAGCCTAAGAACTGTTGCACCAGCACATAATTGCTCTGCAAAGTCTGACCAACAGCAATGTCAGGACAGGGTTGCCAAAGGTGACATTATGCCAAGGCTGTAGTAACGTTATAATGCCAGTGTCCTGGCCAGCTGTGCCAGTGCAAATATTTGAGATCAAGAGCGATCTAAGACTTCAGATACTTTTTCCCCATTCAACAATCAGGTAGTGAATTGAAATTACAGCTGCTGCAGAAAATGGCCTATTCTCACATCTCTTACTGCAGATAATTTGAATATAGTAACTTGGGAACAACAACCCAGGATGCAACTTAAGAAACCAAATATGCTTGCATCCATAATCTGATGTATAAAGTTCTTGCCAGTTAAAACAGGCCCTACACATTCAGCAGAAGTCCTGGTCTAGAAACCCAGGTCAGTGGCATAGCTAGAGGGGGTGCAAAGCACTTAGTTTGCAGGGACCCTCCCCGCAGCGTACAAGTGGCCCTTCACCCTCCCCTTCGGAGCCATTCCGGATGGTGGGAGCAAGACGGAGGTGTATGCTCTGAAGGGGAGGGGCCCCTTGCACACTGCGGTGAGGCTATCTGCAAATCCTAGTGCTTTGCACCCCCTCTAGCTACTCCACTGACCCAGGTCCTTGCCAAAAAATCAGATGCTTTATCACTGAATTACAGTCCCTCCTCCATTCAGTGAAGCCTCAGTTTAATTTTAAACACTCTTTGCAAGTTTTCCGAAGCACTTATGAAATTACTTTCTAGTTGGGGATTCATAATCTATTCTAGAGCAAACACAAGGCTTACATTCCGTTCTTATAATGTCTAACGGGTGGATTAATCGCTCCACTTTACAAACGTGGTTTGGATCTGGAAAAGTTTTGTAGTCTTCATCACCTTATTAAAACTGATGGTTAAAATGTGTTAACTAGTCCATTTTGTGCGATATTGAGAACATACCCTGTTGACAGCCCAATCCTATCCACACTTTCCTAGGGGTAAGCCCCATTGACTCTAATGGGACTTACTTCTGAGCAGACATGCATAGGATTGGGCTGTAATGCACCTATCCATCAACCTGTGTGTCTTACACACACACTCCCTTCCTAAGAAAAAAGCAACCCTGACCAGTACATAAGAACACAAGAAGAGCCCTGCTAGGTCAAGCAGTGGCGTAGCTGGAGGGGGGGCAGAGCACTCAGGCTGGCAGCGAGGCGGGCAAGCGGCCCCTCCCTTAGGAGCCATTCCCGACGGGGGGAGCAAAACGGAGCCTTATACCCCTCGAAGGGAGGGGCCGCTTGCCCGCCTCACTGCCAGCCCAAGTGCTCTGTCCCCCTCCAGCTACACCCCCGGGGTCAAGCCAAAGGCCCAACTAGTCCAGCTTCCTGCATCTCACAGTGGCGCACCAGATGCCTCAGGGAGCACGCAAGACAACAAGAGACTTGCATCCTGCTACCCTCCCTTGCATCTGGCAGTAAAGAGACTGACAGCACCATCCTATGCATGTCTTCTCAGAAGTAGGTCTCGTTGTGTTCAGTGGGGCTTACTCTCAGGAAAGTGTGGATTGGAGGCCTTGCAGCCTCAAGGTAGCAAGGTAACCTTTTGATGAGAATGCAAGTTTGATTCTTGAAATGACTGGTGCTTAATATATCTACAGGGACAGTCAAATGAAGAAAACAATGGAGAAAATGAAGGTGGGAAAGAGAATGAAACAGCTACAGAGGCCCCCACCGGCAAAGGCAACGGAGATAAGAATGGTGTCGGCAACGGTAAACCTCCTAAACAAGTAAGATTTTTGGACTTTTATTTCAACTGTTACCCTGCACATGCCTGATCTTGTCTGATCTTGGAAGCTAAGCAAGGTCAGGCCTGGTTAG
Source organism: Tiliqua scincoides (assembly GCF_035046505.1). Classification (NCBI taxonomy): domain Eukaryota; kingdom Metazoa; phylum Chordata; class Lepidosauria; order Squamata; family Scincidae; genus Tiliqua; species Tiliqua scincoides. Next base: position 12,849,640 of record NC_089826.1, read on the forward strand.
TACTTGGATGGGAGACCGCTTGGGAATACCGGGTACTGTAGGCTAATACCATAGTCTTTCGAGACTAAAGATTGCCAACCATTTCATTTGCAGTAAAATGAGAGCTGTACAGGCCACCACTGTCCATGCACAGGCTATTGTTCCAACCACCCCATATAGAGGGAGGACTTGTTGAACGATCTAGTTCAAAATTAAAAAGGAGAGGGGAGTAGTAGGACTAGTTCTCACTGATATGGTAAACTGATGTCTGGGCTGTACGATTTCCGATGGCAAAGGAGAACTCACCTAATCAGATAGTCCACCATGCAAAACCCTTCTACATGAGACATTATATGCCAGGGAGAAGGCTTAGCTTTCACCTTAACATACCAGTTATCTTTTGTGTAAGAATGTGAGTCGTCCCCCCCTTGTTGTCTGAAGTTATATATCCCCCTCAGAAAGAAGCTGCTAGCCTAGCACCTATTGACCAAAGAAAACAAATAGTCCAATCCACCAGGGCTACATCGCCGGTCCCTGGCACGCTGCCCTGGCAAGTGCTGTCACGAAAGTGCTGGCAAGCACTTTGTGGCAGCTGAGCAGAGAGGCAGATGCCAGCATGGAGGCCAGCGCAGAGAGGTGCTGGGCCTTTGTGTTGGTCAGAGGGCACCGGGAGCCAATGGCGGTGAGTTGGCTGCTGAGCGGCGCAGAGGCGTTTTGGGGATGGCGAGAGAGTGGGGGAAGAGTGGGAAGGGCCAAAATGGGGAGGAGGAGGGTGGTACGGGGATGGGGGTCAGTGGACTGTACTAGGAGGGAAGGAGGATGGTAGCACAGGCTGCCACCAGATCCTATCCCCCAGGGCCAGTGGCGTCACTAGAGTTTGTCACTCAGTGCAGGAGGCCAGCATGTCACCCCCATGATAGATCTTCTTCCATGCAGTGGGCAGGGTAATGCCCCAGGCAGGTGGTGTGATGTTTAACCATCGCCATGCCCCCAACGGTCTTTTGGCTGTAACTTTAGATAGAATAGAGATATTTCAACGAGGCTCATTTCATTGTATTCTGCATGAAATCACACATTGAATGATATTATATAACACGATGGTATTATTCAAAAATACCAAGATTTAAAATTTTTTGGCCAGCAGTAGTGGTGTTTACCCCCTGTGTGTGTCATCCGGTGCAGCCCACACACCCCTAGTGATAGCACTACCCAGGGACCAATCCACCAAGACGGGGCTGCACATGCCTGTGCCATCGATTTTGTTGATGCAGGACTGAGAAACCCCATAGCAGCTGCTGGGGCTTTCCCTGGTGCACGGGGACAAACGTCCCCTTACCTTGCAGAAACCTCCAGGAGCGGCGGCTGTTTCGGCATCACTGCATCACGGCCCAGGCAGTTCGGATATAATTGGGCTGTAAGACTTCAATCTTAGACATGCTCACTTGGAAGTAAGTCTCCCTGAATCAACAGGGGCTTCCTTCTGAATAGACACCCATTGGATTGAACTGTAAATCCATCCGGGTTAACATTTTCAACATCACATGCTGTTTGACCTTTAGTGGAGATAAGGCTTTCTAAGTGGAAGCCATTTAAAATAGCCAAGTTAAAATATTCTGGTTTTGCATCTGTACATTTTTATAATGATTATATGGAGATTTTGGACTGTCCCATTTAGAGCTGAAAACTTTAGCCTTTGACTGATTGTATATATATTCATATACTTTATCCATCTAAGGGCACAATCCTATCCTGCACTGGAACAGGCAAACCAAGAGGCTTGCTCTGTATCCAGTGCGGGATAGGGGGCCCAAAGTGGCTCAGTCAGAGGCAAAGGGAAACATTTCCCCTTACCTCCTGGTAAGGGCCGCTGGCGCCTATGGGTCTCCTCAGACTTGTGCCACTTCTTGAGGTGACACAAGTCAGAGGAGAGTGCAGTGGCTTGAAGCTGCTCCGTTCTCCCTGGGAATGGGGGTTGGGATCCCAGCCCCGCCTCCCGCTCCCCCAGGGCCGTCCACTGCCCGCCTTCCCCCTGCCCAGGAAGGCCTCCCTCTCGCCTCCTCCCCGCCCAGCTGGGGGGGCGCAACTCACAAGGAGGAAGCTGGTGTGGAAGCTTGCATTGGCCTCCGCAGGCCAACACTTCTTTGAGCGCCGACCCAGCTTCCTCCTGAGGAAGGGACTTGCATCGGCTCATGAGCGCCTTTGGAATGCTTCCTAAGATTATGTTATTTTTATTATCTTTAACAGTGCAATATTTGATTCCAGGAACTTGTGTCCTGTTTCTCAAAGTTATTGCTCTGTAAACATTCAGAAAATATAATTTTTAAAAAATGTAACTGAAATCTATACATCTAGCATGCTAACATTGAATAATTATATGTTGGGAGAGTGATGGTATTCCAGATCCTAGCCTTGGAACAAGAAAGGTGGAATTGCATAAGAAAATTCCATTAAAAGGTGGGATTACATTAGGAAATGTCTTTAAAGTGCTTTTTGAGCATGCGCTACTCATATTCACAGTTGTTTGGGATCATATTTATTTCACATTGTTATACCACCTTTCCTCCAAGGAGCTCAGGGCAGTGTACACAGCTGCTCCCCTCCTTTAGTACTCACAACAACCCTGTGAGGTAGGTGGGGCTGAGAGAAAGTGACTGGCCCAAGGTCACCCAGGAAGCTTCATGGCTGAGGGGGGATCTTCCAGGTCTAAATCCACCTCCCAAACCACTACACCACCCTGGCTCTCATATGTAGCTACAGTATGTCAATTTGTAGATAAAGTTCTCAGAATTTGTCTCTAGATTCAAAATGTTGAACTGATTGCTTTTGTCCACCTTTCTCCTTTCTGGATTTTTTTTCTCCACCATAATGTTTAATGTATCAATGCAGGTGCCAGTGAAAAAAGATCCTCTTGCAAAACCTGAGAAAGGAGGAGATGCTAAAAAGGGTGAAAAGGACAAAGCTCCAGAAAAAGGTGGGAAGAAAGAAGAAGAAGAAGACAGTGATGAAAATGAGGAAGAAGAAAATGAAGAAGAGGAAGCAGAGGAGCAAGAGAAAGTGGACGAGAATGGAAGTGGCATCAATGGTACAAGCACCAACAGTACTGTAGAAGAGAATGGAAATGGTGACAATGGAGAGGAGGAAGAGGAGGAAGGTAATGAGGAAGAGGCAGAAAATGCAACAAGCACAGCTGTTCCAACCACCATGGTCACCACTGTTCTCCCCACAACAGAGTATCAGGACCAATATGATACCACCACACAAGAACCGTGGCACTATGAGACCACCCCTCAAGATCAAAGGCAATATGACACCAACACCGAAGATCCATGGGCGTACGATACCACCACCACCACCACCGGCTACGAAAATGGCAACGAGTACCAAACAGGTTACTACGAGAGCGAGAATGGGTATCCCCGAGGGGACACTTTCAGAACGTATGAGGACGAGTATAGCTACTACAAAGGCCATGGGTATGACGTTTATGGCCAAGATTACTACTACAATCAGTGAGGAATACCAGCCATCTCTTGGCCTGGCTGACGGTAATATTTTGCATGGCAGTTGTTCAAAAATGTCTACTCAGGAAGAAGCATCACAATATAATATGATGCCCGCTAAGCAAGATAGAAGATTAATAATATCTGACATTATTGCCGACTATGAAAATGTGCTCTTATGGGCTTTTTTTTTAAAAAATGTGTGCTTTTGACCAGTACATGTCTGTTGTGGACTTGTGTGGGGTTTGTAGATTTTTTTTTTAATTTGAAAAATCATGGTACACAAGACTCTTATTTGTCAAAGGGAATTATTATTATTATCAAACTGAAATTTGTTGTATACTGTATATGCTCCATCCAGTGTTTGTATTAAAGCCGAGATGAATTTTGAAACTGTGTGCAGGGGATTTGATCTAAGTAAGGAGGTTGAAACGGTCAGACTGACCTCATTTCCTGCTACTTTTTTCTTTTTCTTTTTTTTATACCAACTCAGAGCCCCTTACACTGGGTACCTGGGGTCTCCTATTCAAGCACTGACCCAGGCTGAAAGCTGCTTTAATCTTAATAGTATAATACCCAGAGCAGAAACTGTGGACGGAAAGGTAGGGGGTCATGAATGAATTCCATAAGTCCCACCCAGTGGCGTTGCTAGGGGGGTGCAGGGCGTGTATGCTGCACCGGGTAACGGGCACAAGGGGGTGACACTATGACTAGCCAAAATCTTTAAAATCTTGGTATTTTTGAACAATACTATCATGTTATATGTAATTTGATGCATAATTTCATGCGAATGCAGTGAAACAAACCACATTGAAATATCTCTATTCCGGGGGTGCCCAAACCCTAGCCCTGGGGCCACTTGCGGCCCTCGAGGAGTCCCAATCCAGCCCGCGGGGAGCCCCCAGTCTCCAATGAGCCTCTGGCCCTCTGGAAACTTGCTGCAGCCTGCGCTGGCCTGATGCAACTGTTCTCTGCTTAGCGGCCAACTGCTTGACCTCTTGTGTGAGCTGTGGGACGAGGGCTCCCTCCTCTGCTTGCTGTTTCACATCTGTGATGCAGTACCAGCAGCAAAGGAAAGGCTGGCCTTGCTTTGTGCAAGGCCTTTTATAGGCCTTGAGCTATTGCAAGACCTTCATTCATTCATATAAGTTCCATCTCTAATATATTTGTTTACGTAAATTTATTTAAATTTGAAATGTAAATTGATTCTTTTTTCCCCCGGCCCCCGACACAGTGTCAAAAGATGATGTGGTTCTCCTGTGAAAAAGTTTGGACACCCCATTCTAACAAAAGATATAGCCAAAAAACCAGTGGGAGTGGGGCAATGGTGCATCACCACGCCCACCGCCCAGGGTGTTTCCCTGCCCACTGCATGGGAGGAGGTCCATCATGGGGGTGACATGCTGACCTCCCATACTGGGTGATCTAAACCCTAGTGAAGCCACTGATCCCACCCCCTAGTTTTTAGCAACATCACGGTCCTCATAGCCTTAAAAACAGCATGTACGTAAAATGTCACAAAGATAAGAGAATTGAACCCGTTCATGTAATTCAAGCATTGATCATATCATTTTTTTCATATTTTTATACCACCCTTCCTTTAAGGCAGTGTTTCTTAAACCATGGGTCGGGACCCACTAGGTGGGTCACGAGCCAATTTCAGGTGGGTCCCCATTCATTTCAATATATTCTTTTTAATATATTACACTTGATGCTACCATGGTTTGTGACTGCATTTGGGGAAATGCTACAGGTCTGTTCTTCTAACAGGCTATTGTGTATATGATAGTAAATAGGACTTACTCCTGGGTGGGATTGCAGCCTAGGATTGTTAAAACTCTTCCTGCCTGATGATGTCACTTTTGGTATGATATCACTTCTCATTCTAAAAAGTGGGTCCCGGTGCTAAAAGTGTGAGAACCACTGCTCTAAGGAGTTCAGGGTGGTATAACTGGTTCCTTCCCTCCTTTTGTCCTCAAAACAACCCTGTGAGGTAGGTTGAAGCTTCATGGCTGAGCGGGAATTTGAACCTGGATCTTCGGGGCCTAAATCTAATGCCAGAATCACTACACCATCCTGGAACTCATTATGTTCCCCAAAACCACTCACACATTTTTCCAAACACATTTATACCCTGTTTGAGCCCAGTGTGATCACGTAAAAGAGCAGTGTCATCAGCTTTATTCCTTACAACACACACTACTGTAAAATATCACATAACAGATTTACACTAACAAGGTATCCATGTTTCTCACTGACATTCAATCTCAAGGTCAATTATTAAACAAGCTGTGCCGCTTCTGGTATGAGTAGGGAAGAGGTCTGATGGATATTTACAACAAGGTTCAAAGGTCAGATTAAATTGCAAACACGCAAAATATTCTAAGGACATTTGTGGTGTGAACATTTTATGTCTCCTAATAACTTAAGGATCAATCTCATGTGATTTGAAACACCAGGACACTGTTCTTTGCCCTCCCTAAAGAGTATCTCTATGGATAAGGTCTTGCAGGACCAACATAGCGCCTTTCATGACTAAGGCTGCAATTATCCTACCCACGCTTACGTGGGAGTAAGCCCCATTGGCTACAATGGGGCTAACTTCTGACTAGACACACAGAGGATTGGGCTCTAAATATAACCAATTGTTTCTTAGCATATCTCAGATATGAGATGTAGAGCTGCAGCCAGGGCATGTCCACCACATATCCTTGGGTATTTATATTCATGTGGGAGAGGACATGCCATAGGTCAGTGGCAGAGTTTATGGTTCAGGGCCAGCCTACCCATGAGGGAAAGATGAGACGGGCTACCTTAAGCAGCACTTCTGGAGCCACCTCAACCTTGCCTCTTCTTCCATTCTCCATGGTCTTTGCTCTACCTCCCTGTTTTTAAATAGAAAATCCTGCAGGCTGGAAGAAAGAAGTCAAAAGAAGCACAGCCCCACTTCCAAAACAGGGAAAAAGTGTTTCAGATAACAGGAGCTTGGAAGAACTTCAGAGAAGAATTTTCGGGGCTTAGAAACATGCCCACTCAAGGAACAGAGATCTTCCTGCACAGCAAGAGTTCTTATTTGAACTCATTGCCTCCCTGCCAACCTCTCCATCAGCTCCCATCACAGAAACACCACCAGGCTGTTTTTAGGGGATGCCTGGGCTCAAAGTCAAAGCTCCCTGAAGTTTTTCAAAGACTGGATTCAGTAGTAGGGTAGAAAGGCAACACGCCACTGAGCGGAGAAAAACACCTCTGCCTCAGCAGTGTTGAGGAGTGAGATGGAGAATGGGTGACAATGATTGTCCATTCAAAGTGGGGCAATGTGATTTAGGATTTATTGCTCTGATCTGGATTTGGCCTCATTGGCTCGCAGGGCTGTTATTGAGTGGCCAACGCTGATTGCATCATGATACCATCTCAAGTGGAATGTGCTCCAATTGGCTGAAATCATTTTTCCCAGGAAGAATAAGAAAATGGCACAGGAGCCAATCAAAAAATTGAGCAGGCAGGACATACCATGAGAAAAGGAATATATTTTTTACTGTCCCCAAACACCCTACTTTCACCCTACAATCACACCTGGCAAGCATTTGGTGTTTAGCGTTGGCCTCAATCTCCGGACACACAGGCAGATCCCAGGTGGTATGACTCTGGGGTAAAGTTTTGGAACAATTATAAGAGATCAGGAATGGAAACTGGCTCATTACCAAGTGGGGGAATCTATTTTTCATTTAAAAGCACACACACTGTACAAAAAACAGGAAGGACTTCTAATAGGAGATATAGTTTGCAATGGTATTTGGAGTTGTAAGTTTGTTTTAGTTCAGTATGCTGACATGGAGAACAACACGCCAGGCCGAGATCTTTGCCAGCACAGTTACCTGAGCTCCTTTAATTGGAGACTGAGCCAAGCAGTGGCATAGCTAGAGGGGGTGCAAAGCACTAGTTTTGCAGGGAGCCTCACTGCGGCATGCAAGTGGCCTCTCTCCCTCCCCTTTAGAGCCATTCTGGATGGTGGGAGCAAAATGGAGCTGAATGCTGGATGGAGTGCACGGCCAGTTGAGATGAATGCTTCCATGTTGCTCACACCACTGGGAATGGCTCTGAAGTGGAGGGGATGCTTGCACACTGCGGTGAGGCTCCTTGCAAAACTTAGTGCTTTGTGCCCCCCTATAGCTATGCCACTGGAGCCAAGGATCAAATTGGGGACTTTATATATGCAAGTCAATGCTGTTCCATTGAATTATGCTTTCATTACGACATCAGCCCCATATTTAGCATTTATACCAGCAGTAGTAAAAATTGAAAAATAGTCATTTTCCCATGACCACCATCTCTTACTTCTTAACTGTTGCCAAAGCAATGATTTATGCCAGGGCACATCTAGCATTAGGCTTGTTATTTTCATGAGAACAGCAGGCTGCAAAGCTAGTATCCCTAACAAATCCAGCAGCATTTCTCAGTCTGAAGAGGGATTATGGGTTGTTCTCTCTCAGTGAAGAGTATCTGTCTCCCAATTTGCTTATGTTCAGTATGGCAAATGTTTAAATTGTAGGGTATTGTCACGGTGCTCTGGCAATCATGTCTTGCATGCTATCTTTTCACCTAGTGCAGTGTTTCTCAACCACTGGTACTTGAGGTGGTGACTTGTGGTACTTGCAGGACCCCTGGCCACCTTCCACCTGGCAGCAAAACCAGCAACACCATACAACAAATAGCAGAAGGAGGCTCCAAGCATGCTTTTCAGTGCTTGAAAAAGACCTCCCATCCACCCTGAGCCTCTTACTAGTGTTTGTTGCATTGCATCTGGCCTTCCAACCCAGAAGTAACTAGCAATGATGTCATTGCCAGTTACTTCTAGTCTACCTTTGAACAGGTAGACCATGTGAAGTGGTATAGTGGTGGACAAACGTTGAGAAATACTGACCTAGCGGGTTAACTCACCGCAGAAACCTGCCTATAAGTCGATCCCACAGATACACCAAGGGCAGGTTTTGAGCCAAAAATCATGGCATTTTCTACGACTCTCAGATAAGTGTGTGTGTGTGTGTGTGTGTGTGTGTGTGTTAAACTTAGGGGGGTGTCTGATTATAGTTTTGTCTCATTCTACCCAAGGCCAGATCCTGAAAAATAACCTACCATTAATTGTTACCTAATAACTGTACAGTCTCTAATTTATTAAAAACATAGTAAAAGATCGTAAGATATATTTTTATTCTTTTTAAATTCTGGTCTTCACCACCTTTTTGTAAACACTGTCAGAGTAAGTACACTGTAAACAACATACCAGTAAAAGAGTGGCTCCCAACCTGGTATTCATGTACTCCCAGGGACACTCAACGGGACCTTTAGGGGTACTTGAAAAAGAATGGAATAATGGCAAAAAAAAAAAAAAAGGCAGGTTGTGCTCCAGAATGCCAAGGACCAACAAGGCAGGAAGGGAAGTAGGTAGTTGGCTGTGAAAGCCTCACCAGTAGCTAGTTTTTGGTCATCAATTCATGTATGAACCAGTGATTGAAAACCAGCACCGTAAAAAAGCTGAAACATAATATGGAAAGTGATCAATCACCCAGAATTTCTCAGCACACTTCTGGTGCAAAACAGCGCAAAGGCAGAGTCTTCTGTTCTTCAAACAGATGAAAAGAGAAAATATGTGATGAATACATGCAGCCTGGGGTTTCATAGAGAGGAGATGAGGGCTTGTATTATTACAAATATTTTGCTAATATGAAGGATACAATTTATGGAAATAGGCTGCCAAGGATATGCAAGTGAAAAAGGTTGGGAGCCACTGCAGGAGAACCATGAATCAAATCCACCTTTTAAGGTGTCTGCCGTGTTAAGCCAGAAGCTCTACATATAACATACAACCCATAACACATAACTGAGAGTGTGCAATTCAATTCACAACAGAGAGATGCAGCTGTATATATTTGCAACCCTTTTTACTCAGAAGTAGACCCACTGCTTTCCATAGATGTTATTCTTAAGTAATGGTGCATTGAATTGTAGCCTGGGACTTTGCTTCAAATGGAAAGGAGGATCCCATCCTGGTGTTGAAAAAAACAGGTCTCTGCTCAATACAATACAGAACCAGGCTGCAACAGCCTTTGCAAAATGGAACAGAGGAGAATAAAAGGTTAACTTTGACTGGAAAGTTACTATAGAAACAAATGATCTCTGCATTGCTTCTAATGACCTGCTTGAGCAAGAAAGGAAACTTTTCAGAGTTGAAAAGCTCTGCCCTCTGATTGACTGGAGATAAGGCAAAGTGATAATTTGAGCTTGATTACTTGGCAAAAATTTTAAGTACTATAGTAATCTATTTTAACTCTGCTCAATCCACATGTAAATTTACTTAGCATATTTCAAGTCCATCTGATACCCCTGACAAAGGTAACCATTGCATACCAACATTGGTAAAATAATGTGTCTCTAGGGATTTCATATTCTTTAAAAGAAAAACAAACCAGTAATTATAATGAATTAGGCAGCAATGCATTCCCCAGTCAAAATGATCATAAGGCAGAACACAAACTCTCTCCATCAGATGGACATTTCCCCTGTTTTACATGTAATAAAGATATGTAGTAAAGAACTCAAGGCTTCTGCAGAAAATGGGACCCCCATGTTGTGTTTACTCCCTAATGTTCAAGATCAGTTACCCCATGCCTTATTAATGTCACAACAATGTGCATTTCTCTTACCCTAACCAGAAGTAACCAATGAAGTGTAGTACGGGAGTAAGGGTGGGAAGAGAAATAATAATAATAATATCATAATAACTTCAGGATATAGTGTCAATTCAACCAATCATTACGGAGGGATAGGGGGTAACACATTGATACCATTTTCAGTAGCAGCCACCTGTTCTTTTAACATGTAGCTCTGCTCAGACGAATACCTGAAAAAGTGGAAGCACCCACGGTAAAATGCCACTCTCATTATCAAGGATCTTAAGCTGCACAATAGGTATTTATAACCTGCATTTTGTTTATTCTGCTAGCTGGAACATTAGATGGCTGACTTCTACCACAAAAACTTTTTTAGATTAGAACGGACCCTCCTCCAGTTATCTGTGGGCAAGTACTAAAAGCAGCCAGTGCTGTTGATTGGCCATTGCTATTGCAATAAAGTTTAAACTTCAGCAAGGTGTGCAAAAGACTGTGAGCATCGGCTGGGAGATATATCTTGTCTTCAGGAAATACAAGGTAATTTCCTAACTCCTTCTATCCTATAACAATCTACTTTTCACCTTGATTCAACTGAATGTAATACTCTTCCTTCCCATTTTCTATGCACATCTCTTGATAGCTTCAATGCGGACAAATGGAAATTAAACCAAGGACCAAATCCTGACCCCCCCCCTCTCCCCGCTTGTTTTAGCAGCACCAGCCTAGTGAGTTTGTTAAAATTATGACAATGCAAGTTCAAGGTTGCAACCTCCTCCTAAAATCATGCACAGCTTGCTCCATAACACCTGCCAGGTAGAACCAACACCATCTAGCCTAAGAAGAGATGTGGGGATTTGGTGTTGGATCTGTGGTTTACGGCCCAGTCCTATCCCACTTTCCAACACCGATGCAACTGTGCCAATGGGGCATGCGTTGCATCCTGTGATTGGGGGGCAGTGTGGAGGCTTCTCAAGGTAAGGGAACATTTGTTCCCTTGCCTCGGGGTTGCATTACAGCTGCATCAGCTCTGGAAAGTTGGACAGGATTGGGTCCTTAATCTGTAGAGGCTGTGCAGACTGGATTGAATTGCAACACAGTTTTATTGAATAGAATAATATGGAGAAATATTTCTATATTATTGACCTCAGTTATTTTGTATAGAGTCACTGACAGAATAGAAACTAACTCAAAGATTAGAGGTACCATGTGCTCCATTTATGTCACATGTTTCTGTGCAAGTAGGGCAGAAGAAAGCTATATGTCATAAGCTTAGCCATTGCTGCCTAGGGCAAATCATCACTAGTTTTCTCCAATATAAACAGTTTCCTTGATCAAGACATCCAGCTACATTGCATATAACTGTGATCTGTAAGCAGGGGCTTTGAACTGCACATGGTGCTCTGCAGAACCACTGAGAGGAATCTTATCAGGGGGTACAAAATTTCTTTTGGGCCCCTTTGCAAAGGGGGAGGGGTGAAACAGGGTAGGGGGAGGGTGGTGATGGGTGAGCAGAATAGGGGCAAGGAGGGGCAAAACAGGGTGGGGGGGAGGGTAGAGATAGCTGGAAAAGTCTTTGGAGCCCAGGTCTACCCACCCATGTGACATCAGTAGTGTCCCCAGCATCCAGTGCGGGCAACAAGTCTGAGTAGGCAGGAAAATGTCAGATTCCAGGAAGTTTCTGGGTCCCCTCCTTTGGCTCCTGGGCCCCCCTTTTGACCCTGGGCCCGGATACAAGTTACCCCCTTTACCCCCCTCTCCTAGGCTTCTGACCAAGTAGTGGCTTCTTTATGATGTGGTGGGATGTTCCACAGGCACGGTTCTATTGCCAGACATCAAAACAGAATGCTGTGGGTGCACCAGAGTCTCCCGAAGCTTTGGCTTGCTGCCAAATCCCAAAACGCTTGAGTACCAAATAGTATAGGTTTACTATATTTGTGTGCAGGGAATGCACACAGAATTTCTCCCATAAGTGGTTATGGAAAACCTATAAAATTGCTGTTTGGGGCAATGAGGGCTAGAAGTATTACCTAACAGACTAGTCACAGATTTTAAAAATGTAGCTTTTAATCAGAGCCGTTTCCGAAGAAATAGTGCTCAGCTGGGATAGTAGTGACATCATTTTAAAGAGTGGTTTTGATCCAGCAAAGCCACAAGGCTGATGTAACTGGATCCTTTCCATTCTCATGTATGAAAAGCTAAAGCTACTTATATGAACACCAACAGCTGCAGAGGGCCCAATAAGAATCAGGACCATGGAATGCAGGGAGAGTATTTCAAATCAATTCCTTCTTGCTGTGTTACAATGCTACCATGAAGTTTGCTCTGGTTGCATCTGGAGGGTGTTCAAGGGCAAGAGAGGTTGAATACATTAGCCAATTCATTCATTTATTCACTCATCTAAGTTCCATCTCTAATTTATTTAAATTTTATATTTAAATTTTTTCCCCGGCCCTCAACACTGTGCCAGATATTTGATGCGGCCCTCTGGCCAAAAAGTTTGGAGACCCCTGCACTAGACCATGGTCTTTGCTCCTCCAATTCCAGCACCATCAGTCACCCAAAGATCTCCTATTCCTTCAAACAGCTCTGACCTTCAGCTAATGCCAGGAACTTTCTTCCGGATCACCTGCATGACACTATCCTTTTTACTCGTTTAAATCCCTTCTCAGAACCCACCTTTCCTGTGAAACCTTTGGCACCATCTCCCAGCTGCTTCACCCTTCTTGCAATGAAGCTTAAATACATGTGCATTCAAATGCTTCATATTATTCCCCTATACACCCTGACCCATTCCCCTTCCCTGCCTTTGGTGTCTATTCCTAGTAGGTTGTAAGCCCCTCAGGGACAGAGTCCTGGCTTCTCTTCTGTTGTCAAGTGCCATGTGCATTGATGGCATTCCATGATTTTTATTCTCATCTTTAAAAAACCGTTAGGGTTTTAACTAGGGTTAAACCAGTGATGCAGGCCAAACTGTATTTAATCCAATGCATAGTTTGTCCTTCCCTTGATCTCAGCAGAATCTATTTCTGAATGAGTACAGTCCAGGGTAGGGTTGCACGTTTTGGAGACGGATGTTATGCATATCGATTCAAAGCTAAAATTGCAGCCTTGAATCATTGAGGTTGAAAGGGATAAGGGATTGCCTTGTGAGAGTGCATCAAGAGAATAAAAAGGGTTCTGGACCATAACCATCAATAATAACATTTCTCATTGATGATATTACTCTGCTCTTAGGTTTCTCTGAAGATGAGAGCTGCTGTGCTGTACGTGTCTCTCTTTAGCCTAGTCTGGGCTCAGTCTGTGAGTATTCCTGCCTTTAATCTACTAGCCATGGAAGCTATGCAAGAAAAGTTAACTTGGGTTGTTCTGAAATGAAGACGCTTGATGCGTCAAGCCTCAGGGTGGCTCACACAAAATAATATCAAACAATTCATTTAAAACTTCAAAGGAAAATGATCAATAGCAACAGTACAGGAACAGAAGTTATACATGCACTATAGTTAACATGCATCTGGCCCCCTTCCCCCCCCCCCCCACATAACCCCACACTTCAAGTTTAACTTCTGGAGTCCCATTGAAGATGCTGAATCCAGAACTCTTCACTCTGATGGAATGTTTAAAAGTCAACCCAACTTCTTCTCAAAAGGCAACAACGGATAGTGATTCACAAAGGAAAAGATTAAGGCTGCAATCCTATACTACACACTTATCTGGGAGTAGGTTCTATTGAACTCAATGGGCCTTACTTCTGAGTATACATGCATAGCGTTGGGCTGTAGGACTATAGAGTCTGTCCCTGTTAAATAGGAACAGCTCGAATACACAGGTGTGCAGCACTTAATGACAGGGGTACATTCTCCTATCCCTGTTGTTATGCGATTAGGTCACTAAATGAACATTCAGCACAATCTAGTGCCTTTGTTGTATAAACAAATACTCCCTGCCAGACACTAATTGGCTGCACAGGTTATTGGAGACAGATTGCCCCTTCTTTGCATTAAGGGCCCATTTGTTGTGTAAACAGACATTCTGCGGCAGGCTATGGGAGACCTGACTGCCTCATTAAGAGCCTCTTTGTTGGCTGTAACCAGCGTTGTATATGCGGTCCATTGTTAAGTGAACTGTATGTGTTGTATATGCGGTCCATTGTTAGGCAGCACTGTATAAAAAGAGAGGCCTAAGAGAGAGTTTGCTGCTATAGAGCTGTACCTGTCACTGACATGTCACATCAAGAATGTCACTGACAGCTCCCCTCCCAGTGCATATGTAGCTGCAGGGTCCCCAATCAAGATGGACAGTGATGGGGCACAGGGTTAAAAACCCCTTGACCTCACACCATGGTTTGGATTTAGCCTCCCCTCTCACAGATGCTACTTGGACCCAAGCACTTAGAGCTAGGGTTGGCTGATCAATGCGGTCACCTCAAGCAGCAGAATGGTGGGGGACACCCGTCTTTGTCTGCTTATTGCTTCCACTGCTCCCCCTTCTTCTTCCACTCCCTGGACTGAACAAGGAAGATGGAGACAAAGAGGAAGAAGGAATGTGGAGCGGTGGAGAGTGCTGAGCTAGAACACTGAAGAGTGGGTAATGCAGAGGCAGGAACCCCATCAGGTAAGGGGGTAGCATTGGGTATCAGGAGGTCTTGGCTTGGCTCAGCTTAGAGCCAGCGACTGAGTTGATACAATGTGTAGTTTTGTTCTAAAATGTAATGGCCATTTCTCTCCCCCCGCCCCTTGCAACAAAAATGGTAGCTAACCTTTTGGCGAACACAAGAAGTAAACAACTCTGGAGACTGATGATGTGAGTTCACATTGTGTGGAAGTCTTTTATTTTCTTTCCTCTAGGACACTGAATCCCATTACAAGAAAGCTAAGCAGAAGTGTATGGGAGAACATCAGGTAAATTACGTGTGTTCTGGTGAAAACATGGCTTCCTTAAATTCCTGCTAGCTGAGCACTAGATAACTTATTAGTTAGAGCTATCGGAATGCACGGTGCTTTGCAACACAAGAGACCCCTGCCCAGAGTAGCTCACAATTAAAACAGACTCAAAGAGACAACAGAGGAATGGTGCTAGGCTAAATGTGGAAGAAAATGTCATTATTTCATGTACCCATATTTGAGCTTAGTAGCAGCAGGGTAAAGAAACTGCAGGGGGAAAGCGTGAGGGGGGTGGGAGGGAGTGGGACCTCTGGAACAGAGTTCTGCAGGATCCAAAACCCCACATCAGGCCTCCCAGCTCAATTTGAGCCTATCAACACTGCACTGGCTATTTTGCCAGCGCAGACTTGAGTAACCCCATTGTGGGGCTTGTGCTTTTCCCCAGGGAAGAGGATGAATGTTTCCCCAAGGAGACACTGGTGGCTGCCAAGCATGCATAGCATACTCAGCTCAGGATTGGAGATGGGCAGCTCAGAATTGGGCTTTATGGCAGCAGGAGAGCTTGGGCACCTGAGCATAGTGGAAAAATGTTTCCTGCTCAGACATAAGAACATAAGAACAGCCCCACTGGATCAGGCCATAGGCCCATCTAGTCCAGCTTCCAGTATCTCACAGTGGCCCACCAAATGTCCCATGGAGCACACCAGATAACAAGAGACCTCATCCTGGTGCCCTCCCTTGCATCTGGCATTCTGACATAACCCATTTCTAAAATCAGGAGGTTGCACATACACATTATGGCTTGTAACCTGTAATGGATTCCTTCAGAAACTTGTCCAATCCCCTTTTAAAGGCACCCAGGCCAGACGCCATCACCACATCCTGTGGCAAGGAGTTCCACAGACCAACCATACACTGAGTAAAGAAATATTTTCTTTTGTCTGTCCTAACTCTCCCAACACTCAATTTTAGTGGATGTCTCCTGGTTGTGGTGTTATGTGAGAGTGTAAAGAGCATCTCTCTATCCACTCTGTCCATCCCCTACATAATTTTGTATGTCTCAAATGTGACAAAATGTGCACACCTGCCCTCTTTGGACATTCACCCTACACTCAGATTGAGGAGAAACAGAAGTGCACTGGATAGCCATGCTCTAGAGCTGGCACACCGCGTAGCCACATCCCCTCTTCTCCCTTTAGTAGCAGAGGCAAGTGTTGAAACCAAAGGGAATTTTCTTCCCATAATCTTGAATCCAGGCTAGTTAGAGTTCTAGAACATGGGGGGAAAACTCTTTGTGAATTTGGCACTTGCTGGACTGCGTGGGTTCAATTCAGCTGCTATTTTTTTATTTTTAATGCAGACACACACACACAGAAAAATGCAAAGATGGACTTATCCTGTGTCGTTTGGCCCCCAGGAAGTAATAGTAAATCTTCCTGTTTAGCTGAACTTTATCAGGGGGAATGCAGGAATGTTAAAAACTTGTTTTTTTAATGCTTATTATTGTGAGAATAATTTGGGATGCTGCTTGAGATGCTGCATTTCTTTGCAGCTTATACTTTGCTTTGTAAGTTGCAAGAGGCTTTGCTTTTTAGTTACCTCCTTTAAAAGAACCGTGTATTTCCACATTTGGAAGGAGGAACAAAATGAGTCTTCTAGCATCTTAAAGACTGCAAGCCTTATTGGGAAGAACCTAAGCCCTATTAAAGAGAGGGAAAAACATGCATAGGATCACATTGCAATATATGTGATTTCCCAATATATCACATTGCAATATATTTCCCAATATATCACATTGCAATATATGTGGCCTTTCCCAGTCTGAAGAGACACTTTGCCAACAGTCTGAGGCAAAGAGGCAAAGAAGGAAGGGCCATAACCAGGGAGACAGACCAGGGACAGACTGCACTTGCTCCCAGTGTGGAAGGGATTGTCACTCCCGAATTGGCCTTTTCTGCCACACTAGACGCTGTGCCAGAACCACCTTTCAGAGCGTGATACCATAGTCTTTCGAGACTGAAGGTTGCCAATACAATATGTGATTTGGGCTATGTAAGGAACAAGCTGTAGCTCAAGGGTGGGGTTCCAGCTTAGCATGCAGAAGATCTCAGGTTATGCCCCTGGCACTTCCAGGTGGAACTCCAGGTGGGCATCTCTTGCCTGTTTCCATGGAGAAGAGTTGCTAGTAAGTGTAGGTTATATGGAGCTAGATGGACCAAAAACCTGATCAGTATAAAAAAGCTTCACACATTCCATTAATTTCTAGAATTAGGAAGTTTATGCCTGTTACTTGCTAGTTTCTAAGTCTTCTTTTCAGTTTTGCTGTAAAGGGACTAACATTCCCTGCCACTCTGAAATCTAAAAGGAAGGCAAAGTGTGCCCCCTCGTGGTTGTATGGCTCACTTGCTCTGGATTTTGTTTTGTTGGTTTTTTTAGTGGAAGAAGCAAGTCTAGCTGCAGAAATAAGCGGAGAGTGTTTTTAATGTCATGTTTTCTGTCCCTAGATAACGGTGAAAGGCCGCCATACCAAGCATGGCTTTTATATATTTAACTATGTGTACTCCTCTTTGATGCCAAACAATCAGACACATATAAAGGTAAAGGAAGTCTGAGTTCATGCATCTTACTGCTACCCTAAGTGTTTTGTTTGTTTGTTGTTGTTGTTCTTTTTGGAATATCCCCATTTGGTATACCAGACTGTATTGTTTCATGTTGCACCAGTCATATCCAGCACCTGTCCAATTAAGGCTCTGCAATCCTATCCACACTTACTTGGGAGTAAGCCCCACTGACTATAAGGGGACTTACTTCTTAATAGACATGCCTAGGATTGAGCCCTCATTCTCATTATCCCTCTTCACACATTACAATGTACACCCATCAGGGTGTCTGAAAGCAACTGGCTCTGAAGGTGAGGAGGAGGGGGCCAGTTTACACCAGCAGCCAGGCACCTGAAAACAATGTTCCCCCCCCCCCTTTCCGGGAAAGTCAGTGTCTGAGAGAAATTTTACCAAGGGGTACAAAGTTTCTTTTGGGCCCCTTCCTTCTGTACAACAAGATCATAATGTTGTACGAGCATTGAATCATATGTGCAACAAATTACAAGATATAAGACTATGGCTGCAATTCTATCCACACTTTCCTGAGAATTAGTCCCATTGAATAAAATAGGACTTACTTCTGAGCAGACATGCATAGGATTGTGCCCTAATTAGGCTTACACAAAATGTGAATACTAGTCTGTACAGTATATTGCAAGTCATTTCTGAGATCCTAAGAAATTTATGCTTCTCTCCTTTGACTCGTGGGCCCCCTTTTTGACCCTGTGCCCATGTACAATGTAGTCCCTGCACACACACACACCCATGGTGAGACTGGAAAATATAAGATCCCAGGAAATTTTTTTTTTGGGGGGGGGCCCTCCTTTGGCTCCTGGTACCACTTTTTAACTGCAGGACCAATTACAATTTACCCCCTCATGAGACCTGATATGAAGATGGTAGCAGAATCATGACTTTCTGTCTATGTTCCCATCCTACCTCATATGTGCTTTAAGCATCACTTTTGAAAGTGCTTGCATGTGCATCTCTAAAACGCCTTCACTATGAGAAGCTCTGCCTTTTCGATTGCGCCCAATGCGCTAGCCCACAAACCCTTTCAGAAGTTATGCTGAATGTGTGTTGGGAACACAAGAGAGCACAGCAGAGCAGAAGAAGCACATACCAGCAGCTGCTTCTGAATAAAGGACTGGGGCTAAAGTTACATGTAACACTAATTATGTAATGTGGCTTAGTCGTTGTTAGGTCCTTAACAGAAGTAGGGGGGCATGAAACAGAGTGGAACCCTGATGGGAAGGTTGAGGTTTCTTTAGGGCTTTGGCCCAGCTGCAGTTTTGCTCCTGATTGCACCCCACTCCCTCCATGCCATTTCAAATAGGTAAAAATCTTCTGAATTTTTTTTTTCCCCACTTTAAAGTAGGACATGATGGGGACATGATCAGGAGTGAGACTGTGATGAAGGCAAAGCCCTAAAGCCCCCTGCCCCAGCTCATTCAAAGAAAAATTAAAGAGTAAAATAACTTCCTAGTGATTTTTCCATGTAAAATATGGTTGCACAAACTAGGCCAAAATGTATCTTATTTAGCAGGGGTGCCCAAACCCCGGCCCTGGGGCCACTTGCGGCCCTCGAGGCCTCTCAGTGCGGCCCTCAGGGAGCCCCCAGTCTCCAATGAGCCTCTGGCCCTCCAGAGATTTGTTGGACCCCATACTGGCCCAACGCAACTGCTCTCAGCCTGAGGGCAACTGTTTGACCTGTGGGATGAGCTGTGGGATGAGGGCTCCCTCCACTGCTTGTCATTTCATGTCTGTGATGCAGTAGCGGCAGCAAAGGAAAGGCTGGCCTTGCTTTGTGCAAGGCCTTTTTTTAGGCCTTGAGCTATTGCAAGACCTTCATTCATTCATTCATTCATTCATTCATTCATATGTTCATCTTTAATATATTTATTTATGTAAATATATGTAAATTTATTCAAATTTTAAATGTAAATTAATTCTTTTTTTCCCTGGCCCCTGTGTCAGTGTCAGAAAGATGATGTGGCCCTCCTGCCAAAAACTTTGGACACCCCTGTTCTTTAGTAATGGATAGGTTTGTAGGATGAGGGGGTAGCATATGCACAGACAGACATGAGGCAGATGGTTTTGAGAGAAATCCAGTGGCCACAATCAAACATAGACTTAAGCCATTTCTGCCCAATGTTGAATATAGGCAATAGGGACCAAATGTGTATACCTGTGGGCCGGGCAAAAATGGGTTTTAAGAACAACCTTACACAATCTGAAACAGACTTAACCATTTTAAGATTCTACTGAACACTAAAGCTCAAACTTTTTCAAATGTTCCCCCACGCTGTGCACAACTTCTTTCCCCCACCCAATGCGCAACAGATATAATCTGAGTACTATAATACTACGTTATGGATGAGCTTTTGTATTAGTTGTTAAATTAAATGCTGCAACTAAATAATAGCACGCTCCTTCCTTTGTGATGAACCACTTCTTTTTGAAAATGCAATTTAGAAAGAAGATAACGACAAGAATATTTCCAATGCAACTCCTCAGTTTCGCAAAGAGAACATATCCGAGAAGCCTTTCGACAATCTCACAGTGCAACAGGAGAGTGACCAGCAGAAGCACTTGGCTGAAATGGGAAAAAGAAAGTTTGAGGACAGAAGACATAATGAAAGTGGCCAGAATTGGACTGGGCATCATGGAAAGCCTAGAAAAGGGAGTCTTTATCAGCATCACTTTGAGTTCATTGTAGGCAAAGGAGAAAATGAAACAACAACAGGAGATACTGGCATAGATGGGAGTGGGGACATGGGGTTTTTAAACCAAGTTGACAACCATCATGGCATCACTATTGATGGTGAAGGTCATGACCCAAGCAAAGAATCCAAAGACACAAGAGGCATTGGCTATGGTAGACCTCTGGGGAAAGATAAAGATGGTAAATCTGGGCTATCTGGTGATGGCAAGCCATCAAAAGGTGGCTACATCAAAACCGGGAAGAAAAAGACTGGTGTCCGTGTATTCCAGGATGTCAGTTCTAACAGTTCTATCTCACAGAAAAATAAAGATCCACAGAGCACAGTTTATTCAAACATTTTTTTGAAAGGTTCAACTGACGCCACCCATAAGGAACCAAGCAGAGAAGATGGTGTTGATGCTGATTTGTTAGACAAAACCAAAGAAGGTCATGCTGCCTCCAGCATACATACTCATCTCCGGGGGCATGGCAACATTTCTGTATCTCTTCCAAGGAAAACAGAAAATATAAGCAGTGGTAAGAACAACACCCATTCCTCAGGCATGGATGAAATTAAAATTGCTAATGGAAAAGTTGTTAAAATTCAAGTGGAGAAGAAAGGGGCAGATGAACATACTATGATTAGCAGAAAATTGAATGGAGAGGACAGGTCTGGCATTACCAAACCAGCCCCAAAAGGTGATGTGAGAGATTACAGCTTTAGTGGCAGCCATGTGGATGTAGCTGGTGCCATCAAGCCGCATAAAAAAGATGATGGGAGAGAGGGTGCCATTAAAGAGAGGACCAGCAGCCATAGGAAAGCAGCTGGTATCTCCAAAACACATCAAAATAGTACAGGTGAAGTTGGCAACACAGGGAAGCTGAGCAGTCAAGAGGAGAATCCTGTTTACACCACAACTGGGAAAACAGGTCAGCAGGAAGTGATGTTGAGTGGGAAGCTTACTGATCAAGTGAGTGGCTCTGGAGTTACTAAGTCACACCCAAAAATCAAGGACGAAGTTACAGTTCTTAAGATAATTTCTGGCAGCCGGGTATCAGGTCCTGGTTCAATTCAGGAAGGCAGAAAAGGTGACAGTGGCATTAGTATAATTCATAGAAAGTCTAATACTGGCGAAGAGGGGTTTGGTTTCATCAGCACTCATCCAAAGGATGTGGGCGATCCCAAAAAAATAAACAGAAAAACCCATGAAGGCCCAAAGATGCAAGGAAAGGGCAGCAACAGACTTGAGATTACATTTCAAGAAGCCAACCAGGACATTGTTAAAGGAAATATTGAAAACAGGAAAGTCGCTGGAGATCACAAGAGGAATAATATGGATTCTTCCAAGGGAAAGGCAGAACACAGTGGACAGAAATCCACTGGGATTAAAAGTGCTCTGTCTCTACATCATGGATCTCATGACACTATTAAACGTGGCCCTGACGTCCCAAAGAAAGATGATCAGAAGAGTCCAGAACATTCTTCATTCAGCTATAAGAAAGTTACAAAGACAAGCAAGCAGAGGTCTAAGGATACTATTGGGACAGACAGTGGCATCATAGCTAAGAAACATCACGGACATTCGGGCACCTGGAGGAGAAAGAGCAGTCGGCCGGATAAGAAGAAACAATCAGTTAAGCATGTCCGTGGAAGCGATAGCAGCCAGTCCTCTGAGAGCGATGAAGACAGCAGGAATGACAGTCGCCAGTCATATAAAGACTACCAGAATGATACTCCTGACAGCCACCAATCAGCTGAGAGCGTGGAGCAAAACCACTCTGTGGAGAGTCACCAAAGTGATGATGACCATAGCCAAATGGAAGACCAAGGGACCTATTCTCAGGAAAGGTCCCACGAACACAAACACAATTAGGAATGGCTTAAATTTGTAAAGAGGCATAGTGGCACCTGATATGTATGCTTAGGTCATATGTAGACCTTAATACAGTGGTATTGTTTGTGGTGTGTAGCAGAATAACGGCACAATCATAATTAAAGGCAGTCCGCAGGGCGCTAAGGCATCAGCACAGGGTCCACTGCATCCTTCGGGTAGACAGAGACCATGCAGGGGTGGAGAGGTAAGTAAAAGTTTCTTACCCCTCTCCCACATGGGCCCCATGTATCTACTTGGACCTGTGCCAAGTAGCTGGCACAAGTCTGAGTAGAGGCAAGGGAGTATGTTGGGGCCAAAATGGAGCCACCAATAACCACTCATTCCTGCCATGCTCCCTGAGGCCCTTATCCCTGCCCTGGTCTGCCCAACCCACTGACTTACCATCAGTGGCAGAGGTAGCTGGGTCCAGCAGTGAACCTTTGGGGCTGCTGCCTTTTGCGGCGGCGCTTCTAAAATAGCCACTAGCGGCGCATTGCATGTGACACCAGAAGCGGTTTTTTTGACAGTGGAACCATATTCCATTGTTGTTAAAGCCAGCCCAGCCCTACTTAGGGCTGTAAGGCTGCAATCCTAACCACACTTTCCTGAGAGTAAGCCCCATTGAACAAAATAGGACTTACTTCTGCGTAGACCTGGTTAGGATTGTGCCCCAAGAGTCCTTATTAGAACTGACTTGGTTTATCACAAATAGTGTCAGCCGTCAAATAAATAAATAAATCCCTTTTTTCACTTACTTGTATTTTCTAGCTCTGCTGACTAAAACTGTTGGTTCATTCGCTTTCTGTCTCAGTTTCCCTCAGTGATATCATCATGCTGTCAAATCTGACCATGTAGCAAGACATCCATCTTGTTAATTATGGGATCTCTGAGTAGGATCACCCATTTGGCTGTTCCAAAAAGGATGAATGAGAGGCAGGGATGGCCGTGGACGAGCAGGGGCACTGAACAGGGCTGAAACAAGGTGGAATAATTGTGTAGTAGAACTTTTTCAGGATAAATTTCCAGTCCACAAACACAGCAGGAAAATCAAAAGTAGGGGCTATTTAGTGCAGCTCTAGTACTTATGATATCAACTAAAAATATTAATGTAACCATGGCATTTAAGTTCTTTAACGGTAATGCTCTAAATCTATATTTGATTGTGTAATCCCAAATTATTAGCCAAAGGACTGATTGTGTTTATTATTGATTTCCTTTGGTTCAATGTTACGAAGCAGTCAGGGGACTTCTGTAAAATATAGCACACACTGTAATAGCTGATGCTATGACAATGCTGTATACCAATAAAGTATTGGAAACATCCAGTTTTTAGTTCACATGATTGGGGGGGGGGGTGTAAAGTGCTGCCATGTAGCCTCGCAGAAGTGTGACCCAAAGAGCTCCAGCCAGCTAATTCACCCCATTTCTCCCATTCATTTCAATGGGAGAGTTATGTATGTGCTCTCCCACTGAAATGAATGGGACAGATGGTGTGAACTGTGGCCATAAATGTATTGACAATGGATAGGGTAAAAATGAACGGGATAAATACGGAGCACTTTTTAAAGGCTGTGTTTAACTCTCCCCTATTGAAATCAATGGGGACTAAAAGTGCTGGATTTTAAATGGGTAATCTTAGATTGCTCAGATTCCCCTGGGGGCTGGGGATAAGAATAGGCATCGGTCTGGCTGTACTTGTCGTAAGAGGCGACTAAACAGCCACCAGGTAGATGGGACTCGTTAGCCTGGGAAGGCAGCTCATCTGAGAGGAGGAAAACTCTGATCCCAAACCTCCACTGCCTTGTGGCTACATCCAGTTATGGAAAAGGCTTCAGGAGTCAACCTCGAGGCAAAATCCGGAGCCGGAGTCCCTGAGGCAGTTCATGGCTGAACACAGTCACGTTCTGGCAACTCCTGCGACGCTGCTGGAACCAACCGTATTGGCTTCTGCCTTTCCATTGGACCATTTCAGTGACATGGAGAGGGGGGATTTGCTGCATGGGTAACAGTCTGTCCTCCATATCTACTTTACCCAGGCTTCGCACACTGGAGAGGACACTCTGTTCCAGAACACTATTCAGAGCACGATATCATAGTCTTCCGAGACTGAAGGATGCCAACATTGGAATCTTAGATTCCTGTTGTATCCTGTTCCTGGGATCATCATTGGATGAGTTGACACAGGGTCCTTCCAGTTTCCCCCAGGCACACGACTTGCAATGTTCAATGTCATGCACTTATGCATCCTGTCCATCTGCATGCATTCATGCAAACAGAGAGAGAGAGAGAGAGAGAGAGAGAGAGAGAGAGAGAGAGAGAGAGAGAGAGAGAGAGCTATTCATGGTAAGACACTTTCCTCCAGCAATCAGTGAAAATGGGTGGTGCCCATTGACAGCACAGTCAAGTTCACCTTCTCACACTATCCCTAATTGTCACATACAGTACTACAGCTTTTCCACTGTCCTGCCCCTCCCTGCCTAGTGTCTGTGCACTGGAACTGTCCAGCACTCAAAGACTAGCTTTGCACACTAAAAAGAAAAGAAAAAAAAAAACCCATAGAAATGCCTTATGATGGCTGTAACCAAAAAGTCCACAAGAGGGCAGACATGTCCAGCAGTCAAAAATCTATTTAAGCTTACTGTAGGCTGGTACAATGTTAAAATGATGCCCAGTAAGTGGAGAGGAAGGACAGAGAAGAAAGGAAAGATGCTGGCTGTAGTTCATGGCTCTGGAACCAGTTTTCCCATAGATGGTAGCTGTAGTGCAGGGCTTTTTGGCCTTTTTTGCACTCTTCCAAGTGCTACTGCTACTACCAAAGATGGCAGTCCTGCACAAGAGTCAGCCGCTTCACCCAGAATTGGGGCTTTGTGGCGCTCCCCTCCTTCCCCAAACCATGCCTCTTTTGAAGGGCCAGGCAGCTGCACAGCCATAGGTTGGTCGCTGGTGCACCTCCCCCAGCCATCTTCATGCTAGCCAGAGCGGTGCCACGTGGCATTGGGGCAAGGACCACCTGCCATGCTGTGAGGGACCACGAGTGGAAGCTAGTGCCACAGGCTGAACATGACCGAGCAATTGCACTTCTGCACATGCTCACACGCCCCAAGGACAAATTGCAGGCCCTCTGCTTCAAAAGAAGTGGATTCCAGCCAAGCTTGCTGACCTTCCTTAATGAAGGGACATCTTGTATTACAGTTGCCAGGGAGAGGTGCAGAGACTGCAATGCTGGCTTGTCACTGCATATCTAGGAACAGGCAGAGGAAGAGGACAGGAAATAAACAGCAGTAGTGACAGTGCTGATGTTCACAATTACTTGATTTGTAATGTGCATTTGGCCAGCTTGTTACACTTGGCTGACATAGGCAAAAAACACCATTTCTCCTTAAAGGTCTCCACCAATATGGAACCATTACAAACCTCAGTGGGTGCAGTTTCCATTCAGAAGATCAGGAACCTCCCCACCCCACAGTCAGCTGCTTTGTAAACACATGTCACAAGGCAATCACTGTTAACCCCTGACTCTTGCTAGAACTCTGGATGAAACACACCTGGGGTGTTTGACATGTAATTTGCAGAACCCTGGTTTGCTGGCATCCTCTGTCACCATGTTCAGCGAAACACAAAAAGACCGCATCCATGTGCGCTACGAGTTCTGTGCATGTGCTACAGCAATAGGACTGTAATTCCCAGGGGACAGTGTGATGTGCAAACCATCACCAGCCAATATGTGCAAACATTAAAAACGAGGGGAGAACCAAAGGCAAAAAAAATGAAGGGCAAAAAATAAATAAATGAAGCTATCTCTAAGCCAGCCATTTTCAACCACTGTGCCATGGTACATTGGTGTGCCGTGAGTGGTCCACAGCTGTGCCACAGGAATCTGGGGGAAGGTCATTTATTAGTTGGGCCAGTGGCGGATGTGGGCTCCCCCACTGGCAGCATGGTGTGCCTTGTCAGTTGTCAAAAACCTGATGGTGTGCCTTGACATTTTGAGTGCCTTGTCAGTGTGCTGTGAGATGAAGAAGGTTGAAAATCACTGCTCTAAGCACTCAACCTAAAAGGTCAGAGTTATCCCGAGAAAACTCAACAGTTACTAGACATGACCCCATGCAGTAGAATAAAGCAAGGTTTTCCTACGTGTACCACTTCAGGCTGGGGGCGGGCCTGTTTGAATGTTCCCCCAGTGTGTATATATATATATATATATATATATATATATATATATATATATATATATATATAATCCTTCCAGGCATATAAGGAAAATGACCTGTCAAGGAGAAAGCTTAGTACCATCCCTCTTCTTGAGAGGTAATTTTATTGTGCAGGAAACACATTAGATCAACTGCATCTGCATTCAAACATGATTTGCCACTTGTAGCTTGAAGAGACAGAGGCCAAGCATGACCACTTCTGCTAAATGTATAAATTGCCCTGACAGGTAGCCAATTGGCAGGGAGAGCCCCATAAGCTCCTGGCTTCTCTTTTGGGTGCTGTCCAAATAGGGGTGGCTCTATCACAAATGAAGTGGATACAATCTTGCAAGTGGATACAATCATTGCTTTGAACAAAGGCCTGCCATGATCTCATCCTCGCAACCTGCTAAAAATGTTTCAAGCATCTGACGGAGCGACAGAATGAGCTGATGCAGCACAAGGACTTGTGGTCCAATCCTATCCCCCGCTGGCATGCAGGATTTAGGGCCACAAGTACAGCCTCAGCTATATCCAGCATGCTAGATGGGGAGCATGTGGTCAGGAAAGGTCAGCAAAGTTTTACTTACCTCTCTGACCGCTGCCTGGTTTCCTATGGGTCTACTCAGCTCTTTTGCTTGTGTGGATCTGCTCTGCCGCTGGGGGTGTGTGTCATGTCAGTGATGGGGGTTCTGAATCTGGTGGATGTTGCTGCCGCCAAGATCTGCCCCATCCCACCCTGGACTTAGACCAGGAAGACCAAAATTCAGTAGCCACCCCCGGCCATTAAACTGAGTGGGTGACTTGGACCAGTCACTTTTTCTCAACCTGGCCTACCTCACAGGGTTGTTCAGAGGATAAATTGGGAAGGGTATAGCTATGAATGCCACCTTTCATTGGAGGGTATATGTAAATTAATAATTCCCCTTACTTTGACTTGGGGAGGGGGTAGTGGTGGATGAATTTTACAGCAGTCTCCTTACTTGTGTACAGAAAAAAACCCCAAGGAATGTGTGTGTGTGTGTGTGTGTGTGTGTGTGTGTGTGTGTGTGTGTGTGTGTGTTCATTTCAGTTCTATCCCATTTTGCATCCAACGAGCTCTGGGCAGCACAAATGGTCTTCCGCTTCCATTTTATTCTCACAGTAATCCTGTGAGGTAGGTTACGTTGAGAGCAATTGGCTTGAAATCAAGCAGTAATTTTCATGACTGAGTAAGACCATGAATCTGGGTCATTTTGGTCCTACTCTGACCACCATGCCAAACTGACTCCACCTCCTTGTATAGGCTGTACCTATCTGCACTCCAATCCAGCAAAGGAGTTCTGCTTTTGCATGTGCTACCACTGTAGAAGCAGAATCATGTCACAATACTCATCTATTCTCATTAGACTGCATAGATCTATCTTTTAGTGCCGTTGAAGACCCAACCAGCTACTGCATGCTGGATGGATTCAAAGAAGAACCTGACATTTCACCTAGAGCAGGAATTTTCAATGTTTTTTTTACCTGGTGGCACACTGACCTCTATGATCTTCTCTATGGTCTTCACCTGTGGTGATGTCACTTCCAGCTTCCAGGATACTTGTCCAGTTTCTGCAGCTAGGCAACTGTCTTTCTAGGGCTCTGCCTGCGGAGGAAGAGGAGCGGACAATTCATTACAACAGACAGTTGCCCTAAAAACAGAGCCTCAGAATCTGGAAGATTTTTCAACCACTGTGCTCCGAATTCCCAAGGCACACCTGTGGACCTTTCACGACACACCAGTGTGCAGTGGCACACTGGTTGAAAATTGCATCATGACCTATAGTTTGGTCCTGAATTGTGTTTGAGCATAGAGAAGAATTTACTTAAAACCTCAGTTTCTCTTACTTTGTGTTTGTTCTACAAGTCTGAGCAGGATCTTTGTTTTGGTCTTGGAATCACCCCAGAAAAGAGTGTGGCAGAGACCAAACTGGTCGTGACGGGTTTTATCACTTCTATGTTTCCTAGAGCTGAACAGCAAATAGCCTCTCAGAGTTTGCCCATTACTAATGCAAGAACTGACCGGTTCTTTGTGTCACAGAGTTGATGGATATTTTTGCAGACCAGTAAAACTAAATATATTCGAACTATGATGTCCAGGTCAGTGTGGGTTCTTCTGGTTTATTCTTCTGGTTTATTAGCACGAGGACTGGCTGGTGTTCAGACAGGAAGAATTTCTGTCTGCCTGGACACAGAACTTCCAGGGTGGAGGGAGGGGAGTGCATTTGTCAATGCATTGACAGGAGGTTACAGAGTACAAGATAGACCCCAATCAAAACAACCCCAGCTACACTGCTGTGACAATATGTCTAAACAAACATTGTCATGCTAGCCTGTACTTGGCCAGAGTCCCAACAAAACAAGCCAGTAGTTCAGTCACACCTACAGTTCCCCTCTCATTTCTGCTAATACTAGAAGAAATACAGCATCCTAACATAGGGGTGACTGCAAGCCCCTCTAATTTTGTGCTATTCCAGGACTCTACTCCCTATATTATCAAAGGGCATATCACGGTTTTCCAGTTCATGTGTACCAGTGACAACTATATCCTTCAACCTGAATGCACTCAGGCATCAAAAACTTGCTTGATTTTGAAGTACAGTGTCTCTGCTCCTTCCCAAACATCCAAAACAAGAGTGTGAGAAGCTAGATCAGGGATTCACTGAGCATATATAGATTCATATCCAATCTATACACATTCATTCATTCATTCAAACATCCATAAGGGGTGTCCACATGTACAGTGAAGGCAGGGTTCTTGATCATATAGATATAGACATCTGTATGCAGGCTGTACTTGTTGGAGCATTAGGTAGGCACATAGGTTGAGGGTGGACCTGCAGCTTCCAATCTATTCATGTTTGGTATCCACATGTAGGAAGGGCTTAGATGAGCTTTATTCCTGGGCAAGACTGAAGTGGGGACTTCAGTCACCAAAGAAGTGTTGTCAGTCAGGAAGAGCACCAGGAGCAAGACAACCTAAAGCAAATCCCTCCACACAAGTTCCCTTTCAAATATTACAAGTTGTACCAGGTGAATGCAGAATTACTTCAGGTTCTGCCAGGGGGCTTTCTTCAGCAATGTGTGAAGGGATCATCAGGGTTGTGATTCAGGAGCCATGGAAGAGGCCTGTTCAAAGGGAATCAGTGCCAGAACCCAGTGGAGGTCAAACAATTTTGTAAGTTGCCAGAAGCCAGTTCAAGATAATACTCCAGTGTGCAAGGCAGTCCATACCGAGACCCAAGTCCTTGGCCTGGTTTTACTTCTGCCTACTGACCTAGAGGGAAAGATGTAGACAGGAGTGTAGTCCTGAGTCTGTCCTAACCAGACTCACTGGCTCTCCAGCATAGGCATTCACAAACTCCTACTGACTGCACCAAATGTGACACCAGCGCAAGGATGATGTCTGACCAGGTCAGACCTTGGCCAAGGGTCCAATCCACCAGAGGGCCCAAACCTGCAAGAACAGATGCCACAACCAATCAAAGCTCCTGGATGCTGATTTCAGGTGTGTTTCAACACACATCTCCTCTTCAAGCACTAAAGAAACATGGAACTCACAGTGGAAATGCTAAAGCCTTAACCTTGCCTGTCCTTTTCGGAATCACGTGATGCAGTCCTCAGTTTAAGCAGCCATGTCATTTACCAGCAGTTTTAAGTCTGGGTTCCTTCTAATCTAGATATTAAGCAATGACTTGGGATGTGCAAGTTAAACCCCCTGATTATTTCCTCAAGCGCTTTCACTTTGCTGAAAAGCAACACCAAAAGTTTGCTTTACCTACAAAAACAGGTGTGTAATTTTCAGGAGGGCTGCCTGTTTGAAATAGTTTGCATGCTACTTGTTGGCATCCTTCAGTCTCGGAAGACTATGGTGTCGCACTCTGAATAGTGGCTCTGGAACAGAGCTCTCCAGTCCGCGAAGCCTGGGTAAAGTAGGTATGGAGGATAGGCTGTTACCCATGCAGCAAATCCCCCCTCTCCACGTCGCTGAAATGGTCCAATGGAAAGGCAGAAGCCAATACGGTTGGTTCCAGCGGCGTCGCAGGAGTTGCCAGAACGTGACTGTGATCAGCCATGAACTGCCTCAGGGACTCCGGCTCTGGATTTTGCCTCGAGGTTGACTTCTGAAGCCTTTTCCATAACTGGATGTAGGCACAAGGCAGTGGAGGTTTGGGATCAGAGTTTTCCTTCTCTCAGATGAGCTGCCTTCCCAGGCTAACAAGTCCCATCTACCCGGTGGCTGTTTAGTCGCCTCTTACGACAAGTACAGCCAAACTGAGGGCCTATTCTTATCCCCAGCCCCCAGCATGCTACTATATGCATGTTATTGTATCTTCACTAATGCACTCTCAGTGGCGCCACTAGGGTTTGTGTCACCCAGTGTGGGAGGCCAGTGCACCATTATGGACCACCTTCCATGCAGTGGACATGGCAACATCCCGGGCACTGGGAGTGGCAAGACATCATCACCCTGCCCCCACTGGCTTTTTGGCTATAACTTTTGATAGAACAGAGCAGTGTTTCTCAAACTGTATCGGGACCCACTAGGTGGGTCACGAGCCAATGCCAGGTGGGTCCCCATTCATTTCAATATTTTATTTTTCGTATATTAGACTTGATGCTCCCATGGTATGTGACTGCATTTGGGGAAATGTTACAGGCCTGTACTTTTAACAAGCTACTGTTTATATTCTTTTAACAATGATAGTAAATGGGACTTACTCCTTGGTAAGTGTGGGTAGAATTGCAGCTTAGGATTGTTAAAAATGTTCCTGCTTGATGATGTCTTTTCTGGTCATGACATAACTTCTGGTGGGTCCTGACAGATTCTCATTTCTAAAAAGTGGGTCCCGGTGCTAAATGTGTGAGAACCACTGGAATAGAGCTTTTCCAATGCGGTTTGTTTCATTGCATTCTGCATGAAATTATGCTTCGAATGATGTATAACATGATGGTATTATTCCTAAGGACTGCAATTTTAACAATTTTGGCCAGTAGAGGTGTCACCCCCCCCTTGAGCGTCACCCAGAGTGGCGCACACGCCCCTAGCAATGTCACTGCACTATCTGCTGACTGCTTTGCCTTTGTGTTTTTACAGTATTGTGCTACTATAGCACATTTTCCTCATTCAAATGGCTGGCTGACTTGCCAGCAGCATAGTACTGGCTGCTCACCTTTGTCCCCCCCTGAAATGATTTATGATCACAGTTTCATGTTCATATAGCTGGGCTAGCTTGCTATTGTGCATGATCCTGGACTGCTGGAAATCCTAATCCATTCAGCGCAATTGTCCTTGTGTACAATATCGTGGACAAGAAGTTTCCATTCTTTTTTTTTAACAGGGATCAGTGATAAGTGTTCAAAAACCTGTGACTATATGTGGGTCAAGGATTCACCATTATAAATATGAGCAATGTTTCCATCCCAAAGCCAGAAAACCCCAAAAACGAATATTCATGGACTGTTGCATTGGCCTATCCATGACCCCCTCTCTGTATAAACTGGAATATTCCTTCTGGTTAGTTGCACGACATCCTGTCTCCTCTGAGCTGGATTGCTCAGAAACCTAGTGAGAGTCATTTCGACAGCCACACACCTACTCACACCATAGTTAATAAGAATACCATAGCCTTAAAAAACTTGCTAGCAGTTCATGGTCAGGTTTAGTATAACAAATAGGCTACCATTTGGCATTCCAAAAATAAAACACCATTGTAATTATTTCTCACCGTCTAGGGCCTCTTTGGGTGCAGTTTGTTTAGTTACCTAGTAATCTAACTGTTCAATCATTAAAACAGAAATATATGTTGCGTGTGGTTTTATAAAATTTTTCTTGAATTCCTCTGTGTAATTTTTAGTAGAGTTTTGTTTCTCGCTTTCGTGCTTGTGTGCCATGAGGCACATGGAATAGCCATAGTTAATGAGATACGCAGAACAAGTACTGTGACGGTACTTGCGTGACAGTAACAGCCTGCAATTAGTTTGTGGAACTCTTTGCCACAGGAAGTAGTGATGGCATCTTGCCTGGATGCCTTTAAGAGCAGATTGGACAAATTTCGGGAGGAGAAGTTCATTACGGGTTACAAGTCATAGTAGGTATGTGCAAGCTCTTGGTTTTAGAGGCAAGCTGCCTCTGATTGCCAGATGCAGGGGAGGGCACCAGGATGCGGGTTGTGCCTGTTGTCTTGTGTGCTCCCTGGGGCATTTGGTGGGCCACTGTGAGATACAGGAAGCTGGACTAATCTAGGGCCTGATCCAGCAGGGCTCTTCTTATGTTCTTATGGTACATTTTACAAAACCAGTGGCATTTTGACAACGCAAGGAGGGCAAGCTTTTGAACCCTTCAGAACTGGTATCCAGATGCCGTTGTTCAAAGCAGGCAGACGGGGGCACTTCTTGATCCAAATCTGTGGTTAAGTTAGGGAATTCACTCTCACAAAGTGAGGGGATGAACAAGAGGTTAAGTGGCATTTTGAAAGAGGTTAGACAGATGTTATAGTGCAGTGACAGCCACAGCTATAATATGTGAACCTAATCTTCATGTTCAGAGGTAATCTACTTCTGAGTGTTTATGAGAGACATGCAATTAGTCCTTCAATGCTTGCTTTTTATACTGTAATTAGCAGCCTCAGATGGTGGGGGGAACCTATCCCAATGGAGGCAAGGGGTGGTTAATGCAAACTGAGTCAAGTTGCTATGTAAATGCAGGGAGCACACCAAGCACAACTTTCTAACAGAAATGCACTTGAATAATGAATAAACCCCAATCCCTACAGTTTACTGACATCTCCTGCCAGGCAGGAGATTAACTCTTAAATTACCACAGCTCTCCTTCAAAAGTCTATCACTAAAATCAATCAACAAGTGCATTGATTCCCAAATTATGGGAGCTGACCTGATTGTTGGTGGATTGTGAAACTGACAAGCTGATAGCTGACAATGAAAATGTATTGAGCTCTATGGAAAGTATTGAGCCCAATGGAAACTGAGTCACACGCGCAGGTGCCTCAGCTCCTATCAAAGGTTAGGTAAAGGGGAACACAAGGCCACCAGAATCCAATGAACATGGAGCTCAACAGAAGCTTCAGAAGGCGCTCCTCCTACCAGGATAAAAACAGAGGTTTGAGTGGCTGGTAATTTTTTTATTTTTTTTTACGTCTTGTAAAGCTAGGTGGGTCCTGATAGAGTGTCATTGTATAAAGTGGGTTCTGGTGCTAAAAAGTTGGGAACCACTGAAGTAGGGCAACGGAAACAAACCACCAGGAGACTAACTAGAGGGAGGGAGTAAAACACCCGTCACAAAGATCAGCCATGGGGATATTATTCTGTCCTGACTTCCTTGATTGCTGCTATCTGCAAGTCACAGGCTTCCTCTAGAGTATTTTGGTTCCTCAAGATACGAACTGCACTGCTTCAAACTATCCTGATGGGTCCGCAAGTTCTGGAATCACACTTGGAAAATTTGTGGCTGGGTCATGGAACCCAGACTCAAAAATGAGATAGAAGGACTCGTAGGGGAAACTAGCCCTCGTGAACCATTACCCTTACTCAGCACTTTGGGAGCTCAAGCATCATCAGTAGTGTCATGGGAGTTCCTTAACTTTCCTGACAGTGTGTGACAGCAAGTGATACATGTGGCATCTTGTGACTATCCCATCATCCTCACCAAATAATGTAGCTGGGCCCAACTTACATGTAAAATGCAGAGTACAACCTTGCAACTGTTAGAAAGGGAGACCCTTCTACCAGGAATGTATTTTACAGTCCAAGCCTGTCCTCAAGATACACCAGCATATGCCCAAGTACTCCAACTGAATGACAGCCCCCGCCGGAGCAGGAGTCCATCTGCTCATGGACGTGCCACAAATGCTAGCACAACTCTGGAAAAACTGCACCCTAATGGACACCACTGCAACTCTGCCGGCAAAAAGGCCAAACCAGGGAGGGGACTGGGGCATAACCTGGTAGGGACATAGGAGGGACACATAGGAGCCAATGTATGCTATATGCTAATGACCCCTTCAGATGATGATATGCCCCCCAATGGCAGGGGAAAGAATTAAAGCCCTTCTTCCCCCACACCACAGCCTACTGTGGGTAGTTACAGTAAAAATGACATACATTCTAATCACGTACTAATCACAATCACATGCTTCTTGTAATGTGGGTTTGACCCTTAGTACCAGGTTGGTTGGTTGGCAACCTTCAGTCTCGAAAGACTACGGTATAAGCCTACAGCACTCGGTATTCCCAGGCGGTCTCCCATCCAAGTACTAACCAGGCCTGACCCTGCTTAGCTTCCAAGATCAGACGAGATTGGGCATGTGCAGAGTAACAGTACCAGATTTTGGTGACAAAGAATGTTTCCCAAACAGGGCTGGCCATCGGAGCTGTAGAGCCCAATGCCAAGCAGCTTTGTGGGAGTCCCATGCCTCCACGACGGTGGCGTAGCTAGAGGGGGTGCAGGGCGCTAAATTTTGCAGGAAGCCTCACCGCAGTGTGCAAGCGGCTCCTCCCCCTCCCCTTCAGAGCTATTCTGGGCAGGGCGGAGCAAAACAGAGGCATTCATCGTTGCATGCTGTGGTGAGGCTCCCTGCAAAACTTAGTGCTTTGCCCCCCCTGTAGCTATGCCACTGCTCTGCAGGACCCCCAACTTATTGGAGGAGCCTTTTTGCATGGAGCCCGATTGCACCGAAGAAGTGAAACTGGGCAAAAGCTGGCCTTGTTCCCAAATCAAGGAAAAATATGTTCTTTTTCAAGTGCTACTAGAAAACTGTGGCCAATACAACGGTGGTTCTTTGGCTACCTGACATTATCAAGAACAGCAACAACAGCATTGATGAGACTGAATGGTCCAGGAGATGCTGTTTGTTACCTACTGCTTCATTTTCTTCCACTTTTGGTTTTTCAAGTTTTAAGGGACTCGGTTTAATAGAGTTTCTTTGAAAGGAGCAAGGCCCTATTGCAGATTACAACTTCCCTAGTGGTTTCATCCCAAACCCTCATGCCCACGTAATTCTTGATGCGCTGTCGTTCATTGTGGGTGTTTTGAACCAGAAGTCTGCAGGTTTGTTTTCATACCAGAAACACAACTTGGTATATACCCTTTTGCCTTGTGTACGTCCAGTGTTTAGGAAAGGCCCCCCGAGCCAGACTGTATGAAAACACAGTTTACAGACTTGCTTGAAACCCAACGCTAGGCAGTAATTTACTGGAAGAGAAGGCTCTCTTTAAATTTACTCAGAGGGGCACATAGTAAACTCCAGCGAAAAAACATGTAATGAGCCTTGGCAAAGTCCAGGAGATGCTGCTGCTGCTGTGGACAGGGACGATGTGGCAATTACCGGATCACAGAGTTTAGCTTTGTTAGATCTGCAGACCACATCCTCCTTAGAGGGCTTCACTTCCTACTTCCATTGTTGTTGTTGGCAACCTTCAGTCTCGAAAGATTATGGTATTGCGCTCTGAATAGTGGTTCTGGCACAGCGTCTAGTGTGGCTGAAAAGGCCAATTCGGGAGTGATAATCCCTTCCACACTGGGAGCAAGTGCAGTCTGTCCCTGGTCTGTCTCCCTGGCTATGGGCCTTCCTTCTTTCCCTCTTTGCCTCAGACTGTTGGCCAAGTGTCTCTTCAAACTGGGAAAGGCCATGCTGCACAGCCTGCCTCCAAGCAGACCGCTCAGAAGCCAGGATTTCCCACTTGTTGAGGTCCACTCCTAAGGCCTTCAGATCCCTCTTGCAGATATCCTTGTATCACAGCTGTGGTCTACCTGTAGGACGCTTTCCTTGCACGAGTTCTCTATAGAGGAGATCCTTTGGGATCCGGACATAATCCATTCTCACGACATGACCGAGCCAACGCAGGCGTCTCTGTTTCAGCAGTGCATACATGCTAGGGATTCCAGCACGTTCCAGGACTGTGTTGTTTGGAACTTTGTCCTGCCAGGTGATGCCGAGAATGCGTCGGAGGCAGCGCATGTGGAAAGCTTCAGACTTCTTCCCCTTCTGAAATTGTTGGCAAATAAAAGAAAGTTCCATGACAACATTGGAGATTTTTGTTTTCTCACTCACTAAAATGATTTGATTGGTCCCAAATAATGTTATTTACCTTCCAGATAAATTTCTGCTTGATATCTAGGACACTTTCTGCCCCAATGAAAAGAAGGAAGATGCACATAAATAAATAGTTGTAAGCATGTTCCCAAAGGCTCTCAGCCAGAGTGCCCCCTTGCCTATCTCTCTCTGGGGAGGTAAACCGTTGTCTGGGTTAAACAAACTTCAGGTGGGAGCAGGGAGAGCATCAGGGGTTTGCCAAGTCAGGCATTGGCCATGAGCCATCAGAGCCCATCTTCTGGCTGGGCTCACTTCTGAACCTTCAGTACCAGGAGCAGCGGTAGTGCCCAACACGGCATCGAGGGTGTGTATGAGATGGTATAGGGTTCCCATGCCGTTGTTTTTTTTCCTATGGTCCCAGCAACTTAGTGACATGCTTGAATGAAGGCTCACATTGTGGAACGCTTCTTTGTAAATAAACAAATGAATCTTGCATATCAATGAGAAAGCTACATCTAATCAACATCCTACAACCTTTACATCTGATTTTCTATGTGCAGGGATTGTTGTTCGTTTTTTTCCATGAAGGTGTATTAACTTGAACCGTGCGAGTCCCCACCAGTCTGAAATGGTTCAGCCCAGGTGCTAGCTGACCACGTAGGGTGAGAATTGGGCCACAGCGATGGAATGAAATCCTGATTCTTGAGAAAGTGAGCAAAGATGGTTGATTTTCCACCAAGCCAAGCTGAAGCTGTTGGGCTGAGTGATAGGGCACTGCCCCCTTGCCAAGGCTGCCAAGCCCCCAACCTGCTCACCCTTGCTTGGTTCCTTCCTTTGCATGGGCTCTTACATTAAAGCAAAAAAATGCAAGGTGCACTGGGATCGCTCTCAATGTGTTCCACATTTCCTGCTTTGTTTAGAGAGACTGCACAAAGGAAGGAGCAATCTTGCATCTACCACCATCAGGTTTGTAAAACAAGAATTATAGAGCACTCTGAGAGTGATCCCAGCAGGCTTTGCCTTTCCTGTTTAATCAGAACTATGGTGAAAGCTGGACTTTGGATTTTGCTCTCAGTCTGGAGAGGTTGAAGAGCTTTCCGTCTGATCTGGTCCGGAGATAGATGCCTTCTGTTGCAGTTCCAAAGGCCTGCTTCAGCAGGACAGCGAAGAAAATCCCAAACAAGGTTGGTGCAAGAACACAGCCCTGCTTCACTCCGCAGAGATCTCGTGCAAGGAAAGCGCCCTACAGGCAGACCACAGCTGCGATACAAGGACATCTGCAAGAGGGATCTGAAGGCCTTAGGGATGGACCTCAACAAGTGGGAAACCCTGGCCTCTGAGCGGCCCGCTTGGAGGCAGGCTGTGCAGCATGGCCTTTCCCAGTTTGAAGAGACACTTTGCCAACAGTCTGAGGCTAAGAGGCAAAGAAGGAAGGCCCATAGTCAGGGAGACAGACCAGGGACAGACTGCACTTGCTCCCGGTGTGGAAGGGATTGTCACTCCCGGATTGGCCTTTTCAGCCACACTAGACGCTGTGCCAGAACCACCATTCAGAGCGCGATACCATAGTCTTTCGAGACTGAAGGTTGCCAATACCATGGTGAAAGGAGTAAGATAAGCAGGCAAGGCTATTTTTCTTGGTTGGCAACCTTCAGTCTCCAAAGACTATGGTATAAGCCTATAGCACCTGGTATTCCCAAGCTGTCTCCCATCCAAGTACTAACCAGGCCTGATTCTGCTTAGCTTCCAAGATCAGACAAGATCAGGTATGTGCAAGGTAATGTATTCTCCCCTTTTTCTTATGTTTCTTAGAGCACAGCAATCTGGATTCCGTCTCTTCGCTTTGCTCCTTTACATAAGAACATAAGAACATAAGAACAGCCCCACTGGATCAGGCCATAGGCCCATCTAGTCCAGCTTCCTGTATCTCACAGCGGCCCACCAAATGCCCCAGGGAGCACACCAGATAACAAGAGACCTCGTCCTGGTGCTCTCCCCTACATCTGGCATTCTGACTTAACCCATTCCTAAAATCAGGAGGTTGCGCATACACATCATGGCTTGTACCCCATAATGGATTTTTCCTCCAGAAACTCGTCCAATCCCCTTTTAAAGGCGTCTAGGCTAGACGCCAGCACCACATCCTGTGGCAAGGAGTTCCACAGACTGACCACGCGCTGAGTAAAGAAATATTTTCTTTTGTCTGTCCTAACCCGCCCAACACTCAATTTTAGTGGATGTCCCCTGGTTCTGGTATTATGTGAGAGTGTAAAGAGCATCTCCCTATCCACTCTGTCCATCCCCTGCATAATTTTGTATGTCTCAATCATGTCCCCCCTCAAGCGTCTCTTTTCTAGGCTGAAGAGGCCCAAACGCCGTAGCCTTTCCTCATAAGGAAGGTGCCCCAGCCCCGTAATCATCTTAGTCGCTCTCTTTTGCACCTTTTCCATTTCCACTATGTCTTTTTTGAGATGCGGCGACCAGAACTGGACACAATACTCCAGGTGTGGCCTTACCATCGATTTGTACAACGGCATTACAATATTAGCCATTTTGTTCTCAATACCCTTCCTAATGATCCCAAGCATAGAATTGGCCTTCTTCACTGCCGCCGCACATTGGGTCGACACTTTCATCGACCTGTCCACCACCACCCCAAGATCTCTCTCCTGATCTGTCACAGACAGCTCAGAACCCATCAGCCTATATCTAAAGTTTTGATTTTTTGCCCCAATGTGCATGACTTTACACTTACTGACATTGAAGCGCATCTGCCATTTTGCTGCCCATTCTGCCAGTCTGGAGAGATCCTTCTGGAGCTCCTCACAATCACTTCTGGTCTTTACCACTCGGAAAAGTTTGGTGTCGTCTGCAAACTTAGCCACTTCACTGCTCAACCCTGTCTCCAGGTCATTTATGAAGAGGTTGAAAAGCACCGGTCCCAGGACAGATCCTTGGGGCACACCGCTTTTCACCTCTCTCCATTGTGATCTTTCTCCACTGGGCCCCAAAGGAGGAAGGTGAAGGAGTCCACACAGAGGAGTAAGGAGCCTGGCTCCACCCATAGTAGAGTATGCAGGTGGTAGGCATCTGTTCTCTGCCCCAATCTGCCCAGCAATCTGTTTGCTGCCCAACAAAAATGGTGTCATTCATTTCATGAAAGGGCCATCCCTGGTTTTTATGATGTCCCCCGATGGAGCACCACTAGTCAAAGGGGGGGGGGCAAATAAATGAAACAAGGAAAGATACGGGGGAAGGTCCAAATTTCAGAGATAGACAGGTGAAAAGAACTCAGTCTGAGAAAGGCCTCAGTCAAAGCTACTGCCACTCAGCGTAAGCTAGGTGACTAATGGTCGGACTTGAGGCTACGTTATATTTTAACAGTGTTGGCACTGAATCCCACCTGTGTCATCAACTCAAGGGATCGAACTAGACTCTACGTAAGCATGCACTTGGCTCCTGTTTGATTTCTTTCTTTTCCTAAATAGCAGGGAACATAGTTGGGTTGGCAGGGTGTCAGTGGGTAATCTTGATGGGGATCCTAGCATTGGGAGAGGGAACTGTCACCCCCAACTTAGTCCCAATCTGAAAAAAAATCTCCTGTGGTCATTATTTAGCAAAAATAACAAAAAAAGGAGCACGCAAAGGTCAACTGTGTGCTTAAGACTATGTGTCGCTTGACCCAAAGAGCCTCAGATTGTCCCTTCAGACCCAGGATAAACCACAGAGCTTAGAGGGCCACAGATGTCCCTTATCTTCTAGCAGCTTCATTGTGACTGCTCCCAAAAAAGGAACTTGACTATTGCAGACATCAGTCAGGTGACTCCCATTTAAAGCTAGCTTTGCTGTTCTTTTTTTTTCCCCAAGCTTGAGCAAATGTCTGCTGCACCCTGCTCTAAAATTAGGGCAAGGGAAAACAAGAGGTTTTCCATTCAAGTCATGGCCCCAGATGTGCAAAGACCTATTTTGGACATGAATAAGTGATGGCCACAGGAAAAAGACCTGTGTGCTTAGCCCTGCTGATGTCAGTGTTTCTGTACAAAAGGCCTAGAATACCCAGTTTACAATGTATTTTCTATTCTTTAAAAAAAATTAAAGTTGCTTTTAAAATACTCAACTTTAAATTGACTAAAAAAAGTCAATTTAATAATTATTTTTGGAGAGAGAGAGAGAGAGAGAGAGATTGGGACAATGCACTGTGAACAAGTTAGAGGAGGTTTGTACAAGACCTCTGGCCATGTGTCATTGCATTTGCACAGGGTCACATGAAGGGAAAGATTCAATAAGGTGGGTTTCCAGAAATATTGCTTCATTGTGGAACTGCAACAACCATACCACTCTCAGTGCCTTACGGCAAACAAGCTGCGTCATGCCAGATATGTACACACAGATGTGAGACAGCCTGGAAAACAAGCACAGAAGGCTCTGCAGGAAGTGGGTCTGAGAATCATGTAGGTGTTAAGCTTCCCCCTGAGACTGTGCAGAAAGCCCTTCCAACTTGCTTCCTCACAGTTCAATCCGCTACACAGACCAAAAAGCTTCGAATGCCATCCAACAATCTTGCATGACTCTTAAGGGGCAAATGTAGTGCCACTGGGATCTTTTTTCCTTATTAAGGAGCAGGCGTGGGGCCCCCTAATCCAGACCAGGACTATGGATGGGGTAGGGCTAAATTCTCCAACCTCCCCACTGTGGCCCCATTTTGGCTACTGCCAAATAAACCCATCAGCCCTAATAATGGGCTTGCCCTCAGTGTAGATTGGCCCTAACTCCGTCTCGCAACCTGGGACTGTGAGTTAGCCTAGGATTTCACAATGACATCATGGGGCAGCACTGTGGCTTCAGACACGAGTACCACCATCAGACGGGCCCCAGCAGCAATCACACAAAATTGTTGCGTGGGATAGGAACACACAGGGATGGGGTAGGGTAGAACTGGGGAGTGTATTTGGATTTATAAAATGACACATGGCTTGGAGCTCATGGCTAAAGAGGGCATTGTCTCCCTTTCTCAGAATGCTGGAACTCAATGCCACCCCAGAAAACGGGCTGGCAGAGGATTTGGGACAGGTTAAAGGAATGACAATGTGGAGACTAGCTCTGTCAAAAACTACCAGCCATGGGCAGGAGGTATGTTCTGATGATTGAGCTGCCGGTACAGTCTGAAGAGATAAGCAGGAGAATCCATGGTCATGTTTCTGGATGAGAGACAGAATGCCAGGCTGTGACAAGCTGCTGTACCCACTGTGGCAGGATGAAGTCAATAATGAGCTGATTACCACAGTGAGAGCGCTGGGGAGTGTGCAAAGGCCAGCCAGCAAGAACAGAAACAACCTTGAAAACCCACCCAGGCTTATGGCCTACGATTCCTGCAGAAGCTCAATGCTGTACAGCCAGAAAAGACCACACTGTGAAGGCAACATCAGCACAGAATGTATTGTAAAAAAAACCCATTGAAAAATGGTGGCTTTGACTAGCCCGCCCATGTAAACCACCTTGAATGCTGTCTAAAAAACAGAGGAAGTATCAGTATGGAACCCCCTGAATTCTAGTCGCTGGGCTGGCAAGCAGTGAGGAAAGCACACTAACATAAGAACATAAGAACAGCCCCACTGGATCAGGCCATAGGCCCATCTAGTCCAGCTTCCTGTATCTCACAGCGGCCCACCAAATGCCCCAGGGAGCACACCAGATAACAAGAGACCTCATCCTGGTGCCCTCCCTTGCATCTGGCCTTCTGACATAGCCCATTTCTAAAATCAGGAGGTTGCGCATGCACATCATGGCTTGTACCCCGTAATGGATTTTTCCTCCAGAAACTTGTCCAATCCCCTTTTAAAGGCATCCAGGCCAGATGCCGTCACCACATCCGGTGGCAAGGAGTTCCACAGACCAACCACACGCTGAGTAAAGAAATATTTTCTCTTGTCTGTTCTAACTCTCCCAACACTCAATTTTAGTGGATGTCCCCTGGTTCTGGTGTTATGTGAGAGTGTAAAGAGCATCTCCCTATCCACTCTGTCCATCCCCTGCATAATTTTGTATGTCTCAATCATGTCCCCCCTCAGGCGTCTCTTTTCTAGGCTGAAGAGGCCCAAACGCCGTAGCCTTTCCTCATAAGGAAGGTGCCCCAGCCCCGTAATCATCTTAGTCACTCTCTTTTGCACCTTTTCCATTGCCTTCATAAGGGCTTCCTGGGAGCCCTTCTGGCAAGTTGGAAACAGACTGGTGGACTAGATACTCAGATCCAGCAAGCCTCTTCATATGATAAAGCATTTAACTGTGCCTAGTCCACCCAGCCATAACTCCCTCCTCCAAGCTTTCGTGATGACCCTGCCTACTGGTAGCCCATTTGCATCTGAAGTATGTTCAATAGGCAGCTTCATGTCAATGAACAACTCTCATTTGTTTTGCACTTCCGCCTCCTCCTGCACCCACACACACCGTGCAAGTGAGTTGATGCTATATTTTGTGTGCCCGGGTAATCATTAAATCCTGCCCACGCTCAGATGGTGAAAGTTGTGGTGGGAAAAAACAGGGACTCAGTGTGAGCAATGCCTCTTGAAGCACTGAATAGCTTGACTGGGATAGTATATGGCCATATGAGTAATTTGGGCAACAGAAAAAAAAGGGGGGATTTTTTTTTTTTTTATTATTGGATTCAGTAGTTTTCATAAGGGCATATTTCCATGCAGGCTTGATGGTATAAGACAGAGGTTGTCAACTGGCAGCATGTGCCCGGCTACAACCCCTGAGACAATTTATCTCCCTGGAGATCCTACAAGGTTTTTCATCAGGATGTAGCAAAATGTTTGTCCACAATTTCATTCATCAGAAAAAGGAGAGAAAAAATTATAAAGCTACTTAACATGTTCAACCCTCTTCTCGATCTTGTATGTACCACGCAAATGTACTTATTTGCATGTAATACTATGGCTGAGCACTCAGGAAGGGCTGTAGCTCCAGTGGCAGAACACATCTTTGGCATGCAGGAGGTGCCCGTTATCTCCGTGCAAGGCTTGGAAAGATCCCAACTGGAGAGCCCTGCCAGTTGTTACAGACCAGTGCTTCTCCTTTTGGATTCCAGAGCCTTTTACACTCTTCAATGGAGTGTCTCAGTGATGATCAGATGGTGGCCACTTATGGTGTGCTTATGAAGCCCCTGAAGGGAGCCCCATGGCTTCTAGGGATACACTCTGAGAAACTGTGCTATAGCCAATACCAAGCTACATAGAACAATGTAAGGTATAATATAAGGTATAAGGTAGCTTCATAAGCAGCTTCAATATAGCTTCAATATAAGGTAGCTTCATAAGCAGTGGTATAGCTAGCGCCACTGGTACTCGGGGCAGACTGCTTCCACTGCCTTGCGTTGGCTAATGGAAGCCATGGGTAACTACCATGGGTAACTACCTTGAGATCCTCACTGGGGAGACCAGGTCTACTCAGCATTTGAAGTGGCCTCTACTTTGAGATCCCCTTGTGGGGACCAAGTATTTGAATACCCATAGTACATTGTGACCAGAAAGAGTGGAGCCAGA
The DNA here is from genome assembly GCF_035046505.1 of Tiliqua scincoides. Lineage (NCBI taxonomy): Eukaryota > Metazoa > Chordata > Lepidosauria > Squamata > Scincidae > Tiliqua > Tiliqua scincoides. The sequence goes on from NC_089826.1 coordinate 12,893,649, forward strand.
TGAAGCCAGCAGTATCAGGCTGCAAGGAGGATTAATTGTATGGACAGGCAAATGATGTGGGCACCTCCTCCCCTTATTGCTAGCACTTCAGAACACCAACGAAGCACGACAAATTTTTTGCAGGCCAGAGACATGCGACATGACAGGTATGTGACACTGGCATCTCCCTTATGGCTGGCATCATACAACAGCCCTGTGGGGTATTATTTTGTTGTTGGCAACCTTCAGTCTCGAAAGACTCTGGTATCGCGCTCTGAAAGGTGGTTCTGGAACAGCGTCTAGTGTTGCTGAAAAGGCCGATTCGGGAGTGACAATCCCTTCCACACTGAGAGCAAGTGCAATCTGTCCCTGGTCTGTCTCCCTGGCTATGGGCCTTCCTTCTTTGCCTCTTAGCCTCAGACTGTTGGCCAAGTGTCTCTTCAAACTGGGAAAGGCCATGCTGCACAGCCTGCCTCCAAGCGGGCTGCTCAGAAGTCAGGGTTTCCCACCTGTTGAGGTGCACTCCTAAGGCCTTCAGATCCCTCTTGCAGATGACCTTGTATCGTAGCTGTGGTCTACCTGTAGGGCGCTTTCCTTGCACGAGTTCTCCATAGAGGAGATCCTTTGGGATCCGGCCATCATCCATTCTCACGACATGACCGAGCCAACGCAGGCGTCTCTGTTTCAGCAGTGCATACATGCTAGGGATTCCAGCACGTTCCAGGACTGTGTTGTTTATTTACAGATTTATATACCACTTTTCCCCAGATAACAAAATCTGGGGTTCACAGTGTTTTACAACACACAGAAAACAGAATAAAAACACAGAATTTAAAACTACAGAAGTGATAAAACAGGAAGCCTAAAAACAATAGCGAAAACATAAAAATATAAGCCATTAAGCATCAGATGGTAAAAGCTCCAGCAGTCTCCTCTCAATCTCCACCTATCAGATCTCTCCTACCCCACCCTACCCACCATCACCAGTTACAATCCCCCTACTGCAAGTAGAAACCGGAGGCTGGGGACAGTGGCTTGCTGGGGGTCACCTGTTGAGTTCATTCACAGTTTAGTTGCCTGGCCACTATGCCAGACTGGCCATCAATGCCCCCACCCCTCTGGATAACAGACTGGCCCCCATGACTGCAATTCCTGGTACAAGTATCAATTAAGTTAGTGATCATAGGTGGCAACATCAGGAAATCTTTCATTGTTAAACACAGGAGGAAGAAAATGAAAATGGAACGGACGGACTCAATCGATATATACTTTATTCCCAAGAAACAGAGGGCACAGCCTCTCCCCTGCCAAGTGCTGGGAAAATGGTGAGATTTCATTTTACTGGAAGGAGTAAAACCACCATGAAATTGGATTCAAAACTTAGACAGAAACAAGCCTCCTGTGCAATAAAACTGTAACCACACTTTTTTTTTTCTACTCCCACTGTTATCAAACCTCAATCTCTCTCCCCACTGCTTCCTTTTGTCTTCCTCATTGTTCTTGTGTGCCAAACTTGCTCAGGTTACAGGTATGTAGCTTCAGAAACTCAGCAACTGTGCAAATTCTTCCAAAATGATCTCTTTGTTTCTTTCCCCTTCTGCTTCTCATCCCCCCACCCCAAAATCTGCTCTTTGTCACTGCTTGCTGAATTCTCTGGGTGTGCTATTCGCCTGGACTGATACAAGAACCAGCCAACAATTTGGTTCATCCACTACATCTCTCTCACCTACTTGGGGAAAGCAAAGCTCATTGAGCATGAACCCATGCGTGTTTACTCAGAAGCAAGTCCACTGAGTTCAGTAAGACTTACAGCACAACCCTATGCATGTCTGCTCAGGAGTAAGTCTCCCAGAGTTCAAAGGGACTAACTCCCAGGAAAGTGTGTTTCTGGGGATAAGTCCCACTGAGCCTACTTCTCAGAATGCATGCACAGGACTTCAGGTTTACTCCTTAATAAATGCGCTTCGGATTGCTAATTTTAGAACACTACTGGTTTGTGGCTACCTTTTACTGTATTTGGTTTAACCAACAGATTAATCAACTAAAGCTTTTGTTGATTAAGGTGGAAGCCATTTTAAATCAAAGACAACCTTGTTTATTTTTGAGACTATTTTTGGTCCTGCTGTGTTACTCTGATAGGCAATGAGGAAAAAGGAAATATTAAGGATGGCCTTTTCTCCCAACAACAAGCTATAGCATTTGTGTATTAAATTAGGATTTCTGTCAAAAACACATTAGCCAGCTACATTGATTTTTTGCACATCTGTTCTCCCTCTTCATTCAATTTCAATGGAAGGTTCCCACCCTTTAGTTTTTATCAATTCAATTTGTGGAATCTTGTTCCAAATGCATGGGGCAGGCAGGGAAACTGAATTGCAGTTCCTGTAGAGGTATACAGTTCAGTACTGGGGCTATATTTGACAAACACTTGTTAGTTTCAGAAATGAACAAAGCAATCCTCCTAAGGACCCAATCCCACCCATTTTCCAGCACTGATGCAGCCATGCCTACATGATGTGCACAGCATCCGGTGGTGGTGGTGGTGGTGGTGTGGTGTAGTCACTGAGGCCTCAGGGCTGTATTGCGGCTGCATCAGTGCTGGAAAGTTGGATAGGATCAAGCCCTAAGTAACTGAAACTGGCTGAATGGCAAATGGATATGTTGTGGTGGTCTGTGGATTGCAGAGCAGGCTTGGAATGCATTAATAAATCAACCATAAACAGACTAGAGGAAAGGGGTTGAAATACTTAATCAACCTCACCTGATGGGAAAGAGTCTCTGTGGGAGAACATCATGCCATTGTGCAACGCCAGCTGACACTTAGTCATTGTGATCTAGTTTTTGTTGTTCAGCCTATTGTGGACAGAAAATTCACCATGTGGGAGCACAATGTACCGGGAAGGGCCATTAAAATGAAAGTCAGCATGCACCAGAAGAAAGGACGGCAATCAAGAGAATTAAATCCAAGCCTACGGGAAATGAATCTGTAAATCACACACCTTTTCGGGGTAGCTTTCCCAATGGCCTCTGCACATGCAGTAAAACGAGGTGGCAACAAGGTGGGCAGAGTTGTGGGGATTTCACCCACACACTATTCTATACCTACCAACAAAAGGTATCTCAAGCAGAAACGTATGTGATTCCTCCCAGATTTGGCTCATGGGACATAATTAACATTGTTTTTTAAAAATGTTGTAAGCAGCTTGGATGACCTGGTGATCAAAAGTGGGTTTATAATAATCTAACAAATCAATTAAAAATAAAAATGGCATCCCTACTTACATCTTGTAGTACAGTGGTTCTCACACATTTAGCACTGGGATCCACTTTTCAGAATGAGAATCTGTCAGATCGCACCAGAAGTGATGTCATGACCGTAAATGACATAACCAAGCAGGAACATTTTTAACAATCCTAGCCTGCAATCCTACCCACACTTACCCAGGAGCAAGTCCCATTTACTATCATTGTTAAAAGAATAAAACATAGCAGCTTGTTAAAAGTACACGTCTGTAACATTTGTCCAAAGGCAGTCACATACCATGGTAGCATCAAGTCTAATATATTACAAATAAAATATTGAAATGAATGGGGACCCACCTGAAATTGGCTCACGACTCACCTAGTGGGTCCCGACCCACAGTTTGAGAAACACTGCTGTAGTGATACGTGCCTATTCTACCATCTGATTCGGTCACAGCAGACCAGCGATTGGTCTTTTTAAGCAACTAACAGCCCAATCCTATACCATTCTATTCAGAAGTAAGTCCCACTTTACTCATTGGGACCTGCTACTCCCAGAAAAGTGTGCACAGGATCTTCACCAAATGGTCAAATCCTGAATATCATTAATGCCCCAGAGAGCACAGAACCTTGAGATGTAATGTGTGCAGTGCCAACATAAAATGCATTATGACTTCACACCACAGTCTTATTCTACAATACATGGAAGGGAAAGTGTAATTTGAATTTAAAATGCACTGATTTCCACACATACATTAATAAAGAGACATGCAGACAGAATTAAAATGAAATATAAAATGTATAAGGCAGGATGTGAATATTTCATATGTGGAAAAAGTTCTGAGCCTCTATACCAGGAATGTCAAACATAAGGCCCCTGGGCAAAATGTGGCCCCCGGAAGCAATTTATCCCACTCCCATTATAACTGGGCTCTTCCAGCATGATAATTGGGCTTTCTTGTATCTTGAAATAATGAACATGATTTGCATATTTTCTCTTCTGTCATTTGCAGCTAATGAGTTTCTGTGTGAGAACAAGTGCTTACTTTCAGCCCTCATCCGCTTAATGATGTCACTTCCTGCTTAATGATGTCATTTCTAGCCTTCAGCAGGCAACATGAATGCTATTCCACCCACTGTATGAAATGAGTTTGACACCCCTGCTCTATGCATTGCCAAAAGCTCACATACACACATTGTACATCCTTCCAGGGTGTGTACTATGTGAAGATGCAGGTGGGAAAATCTCAGTTTTGAGTGTTCCACATGGTAAAATCTTCCAGCACACAGAACATTAATACATTGGGAAGCTGACCAGGCCACATCCATTCTTCCAGATGTGGAAGCTTTTCCTAGCCATGGAATTGTTTCCTACATGGTAGTGTTCAGACATGTGACATCCGACCTATCTCAGTGGTATAGTTTCTTAGCATATTTTTCCTGTTATGGTCCCCTCCCACATGGTTGTGACTTTCTGAGAAGAGGCGTGGGAAGGAGTTACATTGCCATAGGTACTACTGACAAGTAGCCTGGTCAGATGGTGGTGTCACCATGACTTACATTTCCCAGCTTGGAAATACGAGTCTTGGGGGCTCATAATGCTCACCCCATGGTGATTGATTGGACTCCACGTACTTGCCTTGGACAGAGCCAGAGAATAATTCCCTTCTAACTCATGCAGCCTCCTTCAGTAGCATAGCTAGAGGGGGTGCAAAGCACTACGTTTCACATGGCCCCTGACCATGGCATGCAAGTGGCCCCTCCTTTTGGCTCTGAAGGGGAGGGGCTGCTTGCACGCTATGATGAGGTACCATGCAAAACTTAATGCTTTGCACCCCCTATAGCTATGCTGCTTGCCTCCTTCCACCAAATATCCTTCCCCATCTCGTCCTGCATCACCTCCTGGGCTATTGTTGTGGTGATGGTAGCAATATGCAACAGGCGAGGAGGGTGAAGAGAGTGAGATTTCTCCTCTCACAGTATTGGGCATTCTTATGTCAGCCTGTTAGTAGCCCATGGGACTTCAATGTCTGTAGTCCTTGAGAAAACTACATTTCCCAGGATCTACTTGTAATCCAGCATGCTGCACATCAATGCACCAGGCACCAGGAAAGGGGTGCTTGTTGTCATCATAGGAGGCAAGACCTCCCTCTCTTTCCATTCCCTGCTTGTTAACTCTAGAGCATTGGTACCATGCCAGCCACCTGGTAGGGTGCAAGGGAAGAGGGTTGAGATATTTGTTGATGGGAGGGGAGAGATGTTGTATAAATCGGGTTTAAAAATGGGGGTTCATGCGATAGTAAAGTTCATTTCTGAATTCGGATTGGTTCAGAAACAGGCTGAGCTACATCTGAGTTTTTGGGGAGAAGCTCTCTATTTCCAAGCCAATCTGATGTGAACCAGTTGCAGGGGGAGGTCGCCCACCACCACTAAAGTCTGGATTGGATCTCAGTCTGAAATAATCTGACAGAGTCAAAGGCGGTTACTGCTGAGTAAGCAGCTTGCGCAGTGGCTTCAGGACCCCAGTTAGACCCACCAAGTTCCCTTTTAAAAATTATATGTCTGTAGGTGTTCCCGCCAGGTATGTATCAGTTTCAAAAGAGCCTTTGTACAGTTGTTTGGGTGCAAGTAACACAGTCCCTGATGTGTCCTAAACAGAACATCTTCTTGCATGATGGATGTTTTATTGATGTTCTGTAGCAATTTAAACCCCACACAGTTTCTATTTTTCTTACTGGCCTTGTGGGACATCAAAAACTATCGGGGGGACGGGCTGTGTCATTCCTACTCAACCACAAACTTAGAGGCCCCACTATGGTAACATTTGATTTACTGACTTGCTTATTGGCAAAGGGATTGTGTGCATGTTGTACCTGTTTTACTACTCTCCCTACATGCCCCAGCAGACAAACCCATGTTGATGTGCCTACCTGTCTGTCTTTTAAACCCCAAGCTGAGAATTAAAGGACAAGGCTGTGTGTAGAGACACTTTAAAAAATCCGACAGCCTCACATTTGAAGGGCAAGAGCTGTTTGTTCAGTGGTAACCCATTCTGGTTCCAGTCCAAACCGTAGCTAGTAGTGGGAGTCTCTGGACGGATGGTGAATCACAGCTGCCTCCCCCTGCATAGAGGCTGGGCAGAGTTCAAGGAGGCTGTTGATCTCCATGTTGATCTCCATGTTGATCTCCAGCTCAAGCCTGGCACTGCACCCTTTGGAAGGGGTTCAGCCAAGCATCGCACTGTCTGAAGGGCAATGCTTCATTATTGTTGGGGCTAAAGGGGCTACCCTGCTAACGAGGCAAAGAGGCATTTTTAAAAGTGTTGTTCTTCATATATTTAGCAAAAGAAAGTACAGTTGTCCCTCAGTATCCACTGGGAATTTGCTTGCTGACCATCACCACCATCACCCCCCTGTGGATACAGATAACCGTGGATAATAACATCCACAGGTTGGCCCTCACAGGACCTCCCAGATGGAGAAGAGTCTTCCAGTCACGTCTGGGATGCCTTCTGAGGCGTGGGGAATCTTCAGAAGGTCTGCTAGAGGCCTCCGAAAGGCACCTCCAGTAAATGTTGCATGTAGGAGGTACAATGAGGCCTTCCTGACCTGCACTGAGTCAAAGCCGCAGGTCCCGAATCCACAGACAAGAAGGGCAGACCTGTAACTGTCCCTATTCACCTCAGCACTGTGTCCTTCCTAGGGGCTGTTTCCTGATATTTCTACATCATTTTAGATTGTGAGCCCTTTAGGGACATGGGGTGATTTCATTATTTAATGTTCTCTGTAAACTGTTTTGTGAACTTTATTTTGGACAGTGGTATATAAACGTTTATAATATAATATTAATAAGAATAAAGCAGGACAAGGGCAGACAGGGCTCAGCCCCAGAATCCATTTTCAAGCAATTTTTAGTCCACCCAAAGAGATCAGGACAGCATGCAAGGTTCTCCCCATGATCCTTAATCCTGACAACAACTCTAGAAGGAAGATGGATGGATGGATGATTGGGGATGCATAAAGGTGCAAAAGAGAGCGACTAAGATGATTACTTGGCTGGGGCACCTTCCTTGTGAGGAAAGGCTACGGCGTTTGGGCCTCTTCAGCCTAGAAAAGAGACGCCTGAGGGGGGACATGATTGAGACATACAAAATTATGCAGGGAATGGACAGAGTGGATAGGGAGATGCTCTTTACACTCTACATAACACCAGAACCAGGGGGCATCCACTAAAATTGAGTGTTGGGAGAGTTAGGACAGACAAAAGAAAATATTTCTTTACTCAGCGTGTGGTTGGTCTGTGGAACTCTTTGCCACAGGATGTGGTAATGGCGACTGGCCTGGATGCCTTTAAAAGGGGATTGGACAAGTTTCTGGAGGAAAAATCCATTACGGGGTACAAGCTATGATGTGTATGCGCAACCTCCTGATTTTAGAAATGGGCTATGTCAGAATGCCAGATGCAAGGGAGGGCACCAGGATGCAGGTCTCTTGTTATCTGATATGCTCCTCGGGGCATTTGGTGGGCCGCTGTGGGATACAGGAAGCTGGACTAGATGGGCCTATGGCCTGATCCAGTGGGGCTGTTCTTATGTTCTTATTATTTGAATTGTGATCTCCCCAGTTAAGTTCAATATTCTAACTGCAAAATAATATTCTTGGGTGAAAGAACTTGTGTGCATAGTTGAGGTGTCTCACACAAGGCCTCCCAGAGGTGTCAGAAAGGCTCTTCCAGTTTTTGCAAAAACCAGAAGTGCCTTTCCAACACCTCTGGGGAGGGCTTTCTGAGGCGCGGTGAGACTGTGCATGGCCTCCCCAGGCCTCAAAAAGCTTCCTGGATGTAACTGGAAAGCAATTCCGGTCATGTCCATGAGGTTGTGCCTCCGCACAGGCTGGTCTCTAAGGGCCTCAGAACACCTCCCGGAGGTGTCAAAAAAAGACACTTCCAATCTTTGCAAAAATAGAATGTTCCATTTGGACACCTCTGAGTGTGGCCAACCTGGGCCTCAGAAAGTCTCCTGGACGTGACCACAAGGTGCTTCCAGTCCTGCCCAGGAGGTGAGGTGGGAGCCTCCAGCCTGGCTTGGCACCTGCACTGAGTCAAATTTGTGGGTGTCGAACCCACAGATAAAGAGGCCCCATCTATATCATCCAAATGCTTGAACTGGCTCAATGGCAGTTCCACATAGGAGAATACCCACATAACCCACTACATCCCCAAATGCCTTATTGCACCTCTATACAGCCTACCCTGATCCACTGCCCTTGATCACAGCAGCAGTCACAGGCCAGAGAGCATTGTCTGAGAAAAGCCTCATCACCCCAGCAGTGTCTTTTCTAGTGGCTACCTGCTGGTGTTCTTTTGCATCTTTTTAGATTGTGAGCCCTATTGGGACAGGGAGCCATTAGTTATTTGATTTTTCTCTGTAAACCGCTTTGTGAACTTTTTGTTGAAAAGCGGTATATAAATACTGTTGTTAATAATAATAATAATAATAATAATAATAATAATAATAATAATAATAATAATAATAATGATGATGATGATGATGATGATGATGATGATGATGATGATGTTTGGCATGTACAAATCCACAATTTGACCTCCTTTTGTTTGACAATGGCATGCAATTCTTTACCTAATTCAAGTTAGTAAAGGCTGATATGGAAGCTTGGGCCATATTCTCACATTCCTGTCTCACCTGCAGTCTATAAATCTCTCCTTTATTTCTCTCAGCAATACATTCCGAAGTGTTGGACAAGATGAGACAGCAAGAGTTTGAAGTGCACCAGCCAAAACCACTTGCAAATTGAGCTAGTTACACTCTGCACTTTTCCAGCTGGAGTCTGGAAAAACACCATCTCAGTTATGCAATTTTTATTTTCATGCCTCCCAATGTGAGACCATGTGGGAAACCATGTAACCCATGACTGGTCCAGTGCTTTCAGAAGGCTCTGTCCAAGAAAACCAAGCTACAAAATTTTTGAAGAAACATCTGTAGTATCATCCATGCAGTGGTTCCCCAACTGTGGGTCAGGACCCACTGGTGGGTTACGACCTGATTTTTGGTGGGTTGCCAAAGGGTGATGGGAAGATCAGATAACATTAACTCAAGCCCTGAGGCTACTGAAAAATCAGATACTGTAGCTGTTAATTTCCTTGCAAAGTGCTCAGCTCCTGCAGTTTGCAAGCATGTGTAAATATAGGGAGATAAAGGTTTGAGGGTCTCTCTTTTGGTTATCCCGATCACCTAATTAAAAGGGTGATCGGAGTTTGTTTGGCCTGGCCTGGGACACGAGAGTCCCTCCCCAATGGGGAGTGGAAGGGGGCTGGGTCTGGCAGCTACGGGGCCCTGGCCGGGACCGCGGGGTCCACCTCAGAGGCTCAGCAGCTCGAGGTGGCACAGTCCGCGGTCCGGCTGCCTTCCCCCTAAGGGACAGACATGGATGAGACGCGCCGCCCAGTAACGGGGCGTGACTTGGAATCGGGTGCATGCCCGCCTGGGGTCAGAGGTTTCTGGTATTGCCCAGAGGTCCCGCCTCCGCACCACAGGGGGCTTCGCTGCCTCGGATGCTGCAGGTCTCAGCCTCCTCTCCTGTTGAGAATGTGAAATAAAGTGGCCCTTTCTCCCATATCTGTTGTCTCGAGTGTTCATTGGACAGTGCGGAAACAATTATTACTAATAAATAAATAAATAAATAAATATTTTTTATTTCTAGATCTTTTTTTGAAGTCTGGTACACCTAAGTGGTCCCAATAGGGTGTCATTTTAAAAAGTGGGTCCCATTGCTTAAATGTTTGGGAACCACTGATCTATGGAGATATTTTCCTAAACAATGATTTGCCTACGAAACAGCTTAATGTTTACATGTTACAATCTTCAAGGGTAAAGAAACTGAAACAAACTTTTCCTAAAGAAATAGTGCTTTAGGACTATCTAATAATTCTTTATTACCCTAAACATGGTAGTGCATACTTATAAAAAAAAGTCTTGTCAATTTCAACTACACTTTTGCAGTATTCTGACCTAATGCTGAATTAATACAATTTTGAATCTTTATAGTGCTTTTGGTGCTCACAAAGCATACATTTTCTCATCCAGAACTACACAAGCACTACAAGACACAGAATGACACAAGACTGTGGTTTGCTTGGGGCTGACAAACCACGGTTAGAGCTGAAATGAAAATCAGTTCATGCTAATTGGGGTTACCCATTCTGTATGAATTCACAGACCAACAATAAACCAGAGTTATGGCCATTGCTTCATCTTAAGAGGCTGCTGCAGACTTATGGCTGAGTTTTGAGTAGATGGGAAACAAAAGCAGACCATCAGTTCTAAACCGTAGTTTGCTGTACACCTGAAGTCAGTTGTTAACTATTGTTAGTACAAACCATCATTTTCCATCGGAACTCAATCATAGTGTCCAAACCCCCCCCCCCCCAATATTTTAACCAGTTGGCTCCAAAACCAGAAAGATATTACCTGGAGGAACAATAGCCTGGGGGAAAGTGTTGCATGCACGTCCCAGCCTTTCCTCTGCAGTTCTTCTCTGCTCTTGCACCCAAATTATTCAGCAAACATGGGACTTGAAGCCTCACGTTTGCCCACACAGCATGGTTACAGCCTCAATAATTCCTCCAGGCAACCTGTAAAGGTAGGTCAGTATATTGTGCCCATATTGCAGATTCAGCAACTGAGGCTGACACTATGGTCAACTAGTGATTTCCAAGCTGCAGCAACGTTGTGAATCTATCATTTCCTTGTTCACATCTCAGTCTCCTGCAGCACAAGCCTAGGCATGTCTACTCAGAAACAAGTTTGATTGAGTTCATTAGGACTGCGTATTGCTGTTGCTGCCCCAAATAGCTCCCACAGTGGGTGGGGGAGCTGGTTACATGGCGCACTGCGGAGCCTACTGTACTTATTGTGTCCTCTCCCAGCTATGCTACTGAGTACAGCTCTGTTGTTTAGGCAAGAAGGCCAGGCTCCTAATATTTGTACCTACCAGGCCTGGCCATTCACAGGAGCTGACAGTACGCACTCCTGTTGGCCTATGTGCCTGTAGAAGTCACCAATGTTTGAGTACACATGGGCCCAGGTAGTTCCATAGACAAGATGCTCTCCCCAGTCCCTGAAGCTGCCAGCTCAGACTGCATGAGTCTTTCACACTCCTCTTGCACAACAACCTGAAGTGTGGAAAGAGGCCACATGAGTCATTTGCAGATCCCCTATTACCCAGTCTTGGAATTATACAAGGCAACTTCCATTCACGCACATGCCCTTTTATTTTCGTCCTTGCTTGGGCAAGCACCCCAGTGTTACAAAACCGGAAGCAAGGCAGACGGGCATGAAATGGTTTGCCTGGAGAATAAAAGTTGGCAAGTTTTCATTGTTCCGCAGCTAGAAAGAGAAGATGGAACTTCTTCCCTCCATCTAATCCAAGTCAGCTGTTTCCATTGTTCATTGAACTAACCCTGTGATGCCCTTCCTTTCAGTGAACCAGCCATCACAGATGCCCAACAGATGAAAATCCACTGACGATAGTAGACTCTTGGGGTTTATACTAAGATGCATACTGGAGACTATGTAGATAAGGCTGATTTCAGCAAAGATTTTCAAAGCTCTACCCAATAAGCTCTACCCCAAGCCAATCTGGGCTGTGTGTGGGAAGGAAGATCCTGTCTTCCTCAAACAACAAAGAGCTTCTAAAAGAAAGATGAGCTGCGTCCAAGTCTGATGAGCAACAAGTGGCAGGAAGGGAACAAACAATTCCACAGCCACGGAAGGAATATCTACTTTGCGCAAGTTCAGAGCTGGCAGCGACCCATCTCCAAACAATTTTTTAGAGTCCCTGGATAAGGGGACTGCTTTGTGATTTCCATCACATTGTTTCTATGGAATTCCAATAAGAAATTATGTGATAATCAAAGGATAATTTATCTCTGCAGCAACAGACCTTCACAAGATCCACAGCGGGGGCTAGCTCCAGATTTAGGGGAACCTTGATGGACCTCATTCCCTAGGCCCCGTCCTACAAGTTCTTTTATCCCCCACAACACCCTGTGAGGCAAATCAGGCAGAGAGCCAACAACTTGCCCAGTGTCCCCTGTGAGCTTCATGGATGAATAGGGCTTGGAACCAGTAGTGAAGCTGGGGGGGGGGGGGAGAGAACTAGACAATAAGCACTGCAGGCACCCTTCCACTTGCCATTGGAGCCATTCTGGGCAGTGACGGCAACATGCAAGAGGCAGCTCCGAACCAAATGTTACAAGCCATAGTAGGTGTCGGGGCCCCTCCCAGATGCCCTGACCCCTGACTTACCCTAGAGCAGGCACCCCAGGCCCAGGGTAGGGAGGCTTCCCTGCTCTTGAAGGGGGCAAAGCAGGTTGGCTCACCCCAACCAGCCAGAGGGGGCTGGCAGGGCAAACAAGGAACACTGCAGGAAACAAGCCAGCAACAGGAAAGGCCTTTTCTGCCCCACCTGGAGGAAGGGGAGGGGCCAAAGGGGGCAGGCTTGCTCCATAAAACAGGGAGGTCAGGGATGAGAGGCGGTCAGTGTGAAACAGGGAGCTGTGAGGTCAACAGCTCCTGCTCCTAGTCCAGGTCTGGCAGCTCTGCTAGGGAGGAGGACAAGGGTGCTGGAACCCCGTCCTTCAGCCAATCTGAGGTCTACCCTGGGGGTGGAACAAGCCTGCTCCAGGGGAAGGGACCCTACAGTAGGTATGTGCAAGCTCTTGTTTTTAGAGGCAGGCTGCCTCTGATTGCCAAGATGTAGGGGAGGGCACCGGGATGCAGGTTGTTTCTGTTGTCTTGTGTGCTCCCTGGGGCATTTGGTGCGCCACTGTGAGATACAGGAAGCTGAACCAGATGGGCCCTTAGCCTGATCCAGTGGGGCTCTTCTTATGTTCTTATGTGTCTCCTATGTGTTGCCGTTGCTGCCCAGATCTGGAGGTGAGTGGGAGGGGCCGCTTACACTGCGCATTGCAGCACTTACCATTTTGCTCCCACCCAGCTACACTACCCAGGTCTCCCTATTCCTAGTTTAATGCCTTAAGCACTATACTTCAGTGCCTGCCTCTCTCAGCTCACATACAACAAAAAAGCAGCTTCCTGCGAGCCCAATCCAACATGAAATTGCCAGGATTTCTAGCTGTTGAGGATAACTCATCGCATTAGTTGGAGGGTAATGTCTGCAACACCTTCCAAATCAAGATTCCAATGTGTCATGAGACTGAGATCAAGACGATGGTGAAGGGCTGTGTTGCCAGACTCCATCTTAAAGGCGTTTAACCTGAGTGTGGTTGACTAATGAAGCCTGCCGAAGGGCAAGCTGCAGACACAGGTGAGCAACACCTCATGATACACAGAACTTTGCTTGTTCTCTATTTACATGCGGTTAGTCTGGGCCTTGGAAGGTTGGAGACTCTCCAGGCGACCACCCAAGGCCTCCAGCCCCCATCCAGGGATTCAGATTTCATGGCTGTCTGCTTCTCGGCTCTCATTTCACCCAGTAAACGTATTACACCCATCACCTGGTCTGGAGTGGTTTAATAGACCACAGCCATGTTAACAGACAGCTCGGGCTGCCTCGAAGACTGGTGGCCTCATTCCAGAAATCATTATACGCTGGCAGCTTTTCATTACCCCAATAGTTTGTAGTTAGGTAGTTTCTTGGCAACCAATAAATCAATAAAATGCGCAGAGAGCAAAACATGAACCCTTCTAAATAGTTGCAGGCCTGGGCTAATGAAACTAAGCAAGCAGTAAAGCTGAGTAGAGAGGCTCAGGCTGCAAACCTATGAACCCTGACACCCAGGGTCAGGATCAGCTTCAAGCCAATTGAACCAACTCCTCCCAACTGAGCCCCACATTTCAAGCGCCCTCCCCACCGCACTAGGGAAATCTAGTCTTGTATGCAACTTTATAGTAACATGTGCTTAGATCCTTTCAGTCCATTAACTCACACCCACTTTTTAAGCACACGTTTCAATTGCTTTCCATTCTATCATAGAGATATAAAGTCTATAATAAATATTATTTATACCGCTAAGATTCTACAAACCTTGGCTGTGAACCTGGGGCCCTCAAAAAAGTTTGCCGTTGAGTCCTGGAGTTCCTAAGGCTGGCTCTGCCCAGGGTTACTCCTTACAATGGGAGTAAGACTCCACTGAATGCAGAATCACTTCTGAGGGTTAAATGTTGGTTGGCAACCTTCAGTCCTGAAAGACTATGGTATAAGCCTACAGCACCCTGTATTCCCAGGCAGTCTCCCATCTAAGTACTAACCAGGCCTAACCCTGCTTAGCTTCCAAGATCAGCCATGTGCAGGGTAACAGTTGCTGCTGCCGCAACTAGGTTAAATGATAACATTTACAGACCACTTTTCTCCACTCACAATAAAACAATAGAAGAGCAAACTAATAACATTAAACCAACAAACAAAAAACCATTGGGTGCTGATGACAATAAATAGCTCCTAGGCATCTCCAAATGTCTGAAGACCCAGAGGTAGGCAACTTTGCATCTGGCCTGCTGTGTGAAATCATATAGCCCCACTGTCCTAAAAAGATATATCCACCTGGCCTGTGATGGGCCTAAAACATAATACAAGCTCGTAATAGAATTACAAGCTTGTAATCTCTGTAAGGCTCCCAGTGCAAGCAGACCAAACGCAGAGGCTTCCTTTGAGCATCATTCTATGCCTGCGTCTCTCCACACCATGCCCATCTCTTTTTTCTTACCTCTGTGGCCTAATTGGGAGGTTTGTGCATGCATATCAAACACGCTTACTGCTGATGGACGCAATGTCTGACCCTATGCAGAAGAAGGTTGCCAACCCTTGCTGTAGACCAGGTCTCTCCAAACCCTGGCCCATGGGCTGGATCCGGGGCTCAGGAGAATCCTTCTCCCTCATGAGTGGTGCTTACCATTCCACCAAGCTACAGATCTGGGCGATGCAACAATCTGGTCAGTTGTATCTGCCCGGAAATTTGGGCGCAATGCCTGCTGGAGTATTGAACCATAGATGTTACTGCCTAGCATTGCGTCATCCAGATCTGCTGCCCAGAAGAGCTGCTGTTTGGTGGAACAGTAAGCACCGTTCGCACCAGGGAAGGCTTTCCCAGTGTGTAGCAGTCTCCAATTCGGAGACCACTGCTGTTCACTGACTAGGGACTGCTAGGGAAGGGGTTATATGGATGTTTCTGGGAGGGGATCCTTCGAAGTGGGAATGAAGAGGCCAACAGAGAAGCCCTTCCCACATTGTACCACCAGACAAGCCTCTGTAAGTGCTCATGCAGAAGACCCTCCCCCAATGACTGTGGGGAAGAGGCAGATTTGTGTGGCAAGAGACCATCCTTCCAGTACCCAAATCCCAAGGCTTTGTAGTTAAGAAGTTTCCAAACAGTCTTCATGGGCAGCCCCATGTAAAGAGCATTACAGTAATCCAGTCTTGATGTTAGCAGTGTGTGGGTCACTGTGGCCAGATTTGACTGATCCACAGATTGGTACAGCTGGCATACCACTCAGAGTTGAGCGAAGACATTCCTGACTCCAGCCAGGAGCAAAGTCCCGACCAGGAGCACATCCAAGCTGTGGATCTGGTCCTTCAAGGGGTGTGCAACCCCATCCAGAACAGGACAGCCCTCCATCACTGAGTCAACAGGCCTCCTGACCGACAGTACCAACAGTCTTTTCTGAATTTAATTTCAGTTTGTTGTCAGTC
The DNA here is from genome assembly GCF_035046505.1 of Tiliqua scincoides. Lineage (NCBI taxonomy): Eukaryota > Metazoa > Chordata > Lepidosauria > Squamata > Scincidae > Tiliqua > Tiliqua scincoides. Next base: position 12,909,599 of record NC_089826.1, read on the forward strand.
TAGTACTTGACTCCAGACAACATTTCAGAGCTTCCACTTTTTCCCTGGCTGAAGATGAAAAAGAGAGATAGAGTTGGATAACATCTACATACTGAGGACACCCAGCTCCAAACCCTCAAATAGCCTCTGCCAGCAGTTTCATGTACATGCGGAAAAGCATGGAAGCAAGACTGAACTCTGGCAATACCCTGTAGAAATGGGTCCAAATAATCAGATTCATTCAGGATTTTTGTAGCTGGATCACTGGATGCACGAATGCTCTAGCTTCTTGCCCAGAAATTGTACATTCGAGACCAGCCGGTAATTGTCTAATACAGCGGGGTATACGGTGACCAAACTACAGGCATCTTAAGTCAGGATGGAACGGTCCCTTTCAACAGCAAGGTGCTAATTATCTTCCCTGCCCACTTGGCCAAATCCATGGGTGGCTTTAAACCCATATTTAACCAATTGGTTTAAAGCTGTGTAAGTGGATAAGAAGGGGTTCTTTGAAGCTCCCATGCAGATGTGGGAGAGAGGGGCTGATTCAGTACACCAGCATTATGCACTCTGAAGATCAACCTCATTGCTGTTTTTGTGCTGAAGATCCCCCCTCTCCTCCCCAAAGCAGTGATTTGTCCCCAATGTGACATTAAAAACTGTGATTGTATTCCTCTGAAAGTTTGAATTCTATGGATGCTGAACTCTCACTTGATTCGACTGCATATGTAAACAAGGCTTCTGATGTTTTGCCTGAGGAAATAATTCCCAAATTCACTTTGAATTTTGCTTTGGGAACCGTTTCTGTAAACTCTATTCATGATGCTTTCAACTTTCCAGTGGCAATATCCCCATTTCTGGAAAAATGTAGTATCTTCTTGCCATTTTGCATACAGTAGTTTTAAAACCCAACCAGTGTAAATTTTGGTGAAAACTGATTACAGGCATGGAATCCCTGGTTTGGAACCCCCTGCAGTTACCTGAAAATGCAGATATGGGTGAATACCTGACCCCCACCCTCTGGAGCCAAGGGGATCTTTGCTCCCTTTGAATCTGGAGAGTCCTCTGACGTCTGTCCATTGCCTCTGCCAGGCTCAGACAGAGTCCTAGAGCTCAAAACACGTGACTTCCAGTTTCAAGGAGAAACTGGAGGTGATGCCTTATAAGGCATTAGGAGGCCTGGGAAAGCCCTCCATCCATCCATCTGCAGCCTGGGCTCAGACTGATGCCTGATGGTTTCACAGAGAAATGGGAAGTCACATGTTCTGAGCTCTAGGGCTCAGTCTGAGCCTGGCAGAGGCCACGGGCAGACCTCCACAGCCTCTGCAAGGTTCAGAGGACCCTCTGGAGGTGAGGAGAGTGGAGTTCCCCTTGCCTCTGGAGGGGCATACAGGCCCCGCAGACCCAATTCATGGATAGCTGAATCTGCGGATACAGGATCTGCAGATATGCCCCCCCCCCGTATATTATTCCCTTAAATCTGGAGAGGCATCTCTACTACTCTGGAGGAAAAATCCATTATGGGTTACAAGCCATGATGTGTATGTGCAACCTCCTGATTTTAGAAATGGGCTAAGTCAGAATGCCAGATGCAAGGGAGGGCACCAGGATGCAGGTCTCTTGTTATCTGGTGTGCTCCTTGGGGCATTTGGTGGGCCGCTGTGAGATACAGGAAGCTGGACTAGATGGGCCTATGGCCTGATCCAGCGGGGCTGTTCTTATTTTTTTACTTGGTAGTAGTATCAAATTTATTCTAAATATTGACAAACTTCATGACAAACCCTCATGATGGTAGAATTATACTGTGAAAATACATGTTATGAAACCAGAAGGTATCTAAAAAGATGCTTAAATTTATTATATTCTTGATCCTTGCATTCTTTCATTATTTGCAGCTGACTAAAACAAGATTTCTTGCATCTGAGGTTACCAGTTGAAGAATGAAAATAGCGCAGAATGAATGCAACTTGTTGACCAGCCAAAACTTGGCATTTGTTATTCCATGCAAATGATATGTAAAAATAAAACAGAAGTTGGCCCAAACATATCAAAACAGGCTTTGGAGGTTTTGGCATTGGACTCAATAGCAGGGTGTAGTAACTCGGAAGCCAGAATGCTAAGCTGCCTTGGACAATAGTCTAGAGAGGAAATGACTTATTTTCTTGTCACTAGATGTGCCTCTGTAGCGGTTTATTGCCGGAAGGGAGCAAACCAAGCTTTTTTAGGGCCCAATCCTATCCAATTTTCCAGTGCTGGTGCAGCTGTGCCAATGGGGCTTGCGCTGCATGCAATGGAGGGGCAGTCACTGAGGCCTCCTCAGGGTATGAAAACATTTGTCCCCTTACCTTGGGGCTGCATTGAAACTGCACCAGTGCTAGCAAATTGGACAGGATTGTGTCCTTACAAAGATTAAAACCCAATCCTATTATGGCCTTGCGCTGCCAGAACTAGAGTTCCAGCATCACAAGGCCCTATATAGCAGTGTGAAAGCTGGGCAGCTGCTGCTGCAAATGGTGAGAGGCACAGCTTCAGGAAGCACTGCAGGCACTGATAAGTTGGCAACAAGGGTGGGGATCTGGGGTGTCCCAGGGTAAGGAGGGTACAAGGCAGAGAACCAGGACCAGACCAGACATGAAGGATCTCAGTGGCAAACAAATACTGTTTCCTGGTGCATATTGACTGCATGGACTGTTTGGACAAAGTTCCAAACAACACAGTGCTGGAAAGAGCTGGAATCCCTTGCGTGTATACACTGCTGAAACAGAGACACCTGCGTTGGCTCAGTGATGTCTTGAGAATGGATGATGGCCGGATCCCAAAGGATCTCCTCTATGGAGAACTCGTGCAAGGAAAGCACCCTACAGGTGGGTCACAGCTGTGATACAAGGACATCTGCAAGAGGTATCTGAAGGCCTTAGGAGTGCACCTCAACAAGTGGCCCTGAGCGTCCTGCTTGGAGGCAGGCTGTGCAGCATGGCCTCTCCCAGTTTGAAGAGACACTTGGCCAACAGACTGAGGCAAAGACGGAAGGCCCATAGCCAGGGAGACAGACCAGGGACAGACTGCACTTGCTCCTGGTGCGGAAGGGATTGTCACTCCCAAATCGGCCTTTTCAGCCACACTAGACGCTGTTCCAGAACCACTTTTCAGAGCGTGATACCATAGTCTTTCGAGACTGAAGGTTGCCAACTGTCGGTGACTGCATAACTTGAAAATGAAGCTCATTGCCACAGTACAATGGCATCACTACGGGGTGCACTCGGGGGGAGGATGACACAATTACTGGCCAAAATTGTGAAAATCTTGGTATTTTCAAATAATACTATTATGTTATCTATCATCTGATGAGTAATTTAATGCAGCATGCAACGAAACAGACCACACTGAAATATCTGTATTATGTCAAATGTTAGAGCCAAATAACCAGAAAAGGAAAACACAACTGCCTTATGTAACATAAAATAGATTTCTCTTACTCAAACCTGAACAATGAGACTGATTGTTCCAAGAGCCAATTAGGTGTTACTATGATACAGCAGGGAACCAATAAGGTGGTAGTATAAGTCAAACCATCATGATGCCTCTGCCACCACTTCTAGAATCTACTTCTAGATAGCCTACTTCTCAAACCAGGAGGTGTCATATATGCATCATTGCTTGTAACCTGTGATGGCTTGTAACCTCGCTCCTGGGACTGATAGCCCAAGGCTACTGCAGCCATTTTGCCAGACCTGCTGGGATTCTGGAGCTTCTGCCCCACACCTGAATGGCCCTGTGTTTTCTTATGATACTCCTGAATCAAGGAAGCTTTTGCTACAAGCATTGCAATCAAGAACACAGTCTGGGTTATGCCGTTTACATCTAGACAACAGTCGCAGCACAAAGCCTGGGCATGCTGTGGTGTCCTATTTAATCTCTCTAAAATTACATTTATAGACTGAGGGAGAAACCAATTTCTTCCAGTGAACCAACTGTCATTAGAGGCCGTGGCACTCCTTCCCAGACCACGGACTTAAACAGGAACTGAAAGAGACGTCTGCCTTTTTTTCCCCTCCTCTTCTTCAGCAGACCTAACTTTACAAATTATTTGAAATGCATAAACCATAGCCCAGAATAACCTCATTCTTATGCTTCAATTTACTTGCCAAATTATAGCTCATCACAGGAACAGAAAGCATGTTAATTACATTTCACTGAAGAAGAGACGTATTTCTTAACAGCGTTTCCCTTAAAGCCCTTACAGTGTTTTAAAATCCAGAATAATCTCACAATGCGCATTTAGAATAATTTCCTATCAGAAACAATGCAGGGACTTATGATCGGTCTGTATTTGGTATTTGCCTTAGTCTTTCATACAGTGTGAAGGGACTGGGGTGGCGTCAGGGGTTGACCTGGTTGGGGACTGGCCTAGGGTCCATACCTATCAAGAAGTTCACTTGACCAAGTTGACCTCTGAACCCTCAGTTCTGTGGTAGTACCCCATGACCCGTTGGGGGAGGGTGGAAGGTGCCACAGGGGGTCCAATGCAGGACTTTACCCCAGGGCACTCAGCAACCTGCTGCCAGCGCTGGATGGGGCTCACAGTTGGGTCAAGTCCTGATCCAGGGTGGGTCACACACACACACACACACACACAGCACTACCACCATTGTCTTTTGTTTTAAACATTTTGAAATATATGGGGGGGGGGCATATCCATGGATCCCATATGGACAGATTCACTTATCCGCAAATGAGGTCCACGGCTCCCCCATGCTCCCCACAGTGCGCCCCCTCAGGAGGTGAGGGGAGCTCAATTCCCCTTGCCTCTGAAGAGTCCTCTGAGCCCAGCAGAGGCCACAGGCATCTGTCAGCAGCTTCTGCCAGGCCCAAACTGAGAAGGCAAAGTCACTTTTGGTTTTTTCGTAAAGTGACGTTGTTTATGCCTTATAAGGTATTAGGAGGCCCAGGGAAGTCCAGGAGGATGTTGATCTAAAAATTCATGTACAGTTCATACCAGTGGATCAGGGTGATTGATGTGCTTGGTGTTTTTTTTTCATAAAAAGCAGCAAAATTGGGCTGCCCAGGTTGGGATCATGGCACAGAGATAGGCATGGAGACAGGCATGTTTGAGTATAACCAAACAGATTTGGTTACATTTGGTTTGTACAGATTTGGCCCCATTGCTGGGGCCATTGAAGAGCATTCTTGGGAAGCTTCCCAGTGGATGGGGAGGAAGCTGTAATCCAGATTGGAAATACACTACATAATGTGTAGTTTGAGCTTGAAACAACAGCAAGTGAAAAGAATATAAGAACATAATAACAGCCCTGCTGGACCAGGCCAAAGGCCCATCTAGTCCAGGGAGCACACAAGACAACAAGAGACCTGCATCCTGGTGCCATTTTCTTGCATTAGCATTCTGAGGTAGCCAACTTCTAAAACCAGGAGGTTGTGCATACCCATTACAGCTTGTAACCTGTGATGAACTTTTCTTCTAGAAATTTGTCCAATCCCCCTTTAAAGGCATTTAGGCCAGACGCCATCACTACACCCTGTGGCAAGGAGTTACACAGACTAATTACACATTGAGTAAAGACATATTTTCTTTTTTCTGTTCTAAGATGTCCCCTGGTTCTGGTGTTGGATGAGGGAGAAAAGAACATCCCTCTATTCACTCTATCCATCCCCTAATTTTATATGTGTCAAACATGTTCCCCCCCACGTGCTTTTTTTCTAAACTAAAGAGCCCCAGACGCTGTGGCCTTTCCTCATAAGGGAGGAATGTTGTCTTTTAACTTAAAGTGAGCCACGTATTGCAGGTTGCTGGGGAGGGAGGGGAGGGCTTCAGCCTGAAGAGATGGAAAGCTGTTGACATAATAAAGTACACAAGCTGACAGAACTGTGTTGTGATAGGTGTTCCACCTGCTTCATTATAACCTGTGCCACAGATGGTCTGCAGGTGTGCCGCGGGAGTTTGAGGGAGGATCATTTGTTAGTAGGGCCACTGGGGGATGCAAGCTCCTGCTGTCATTGCGGTGTGCCTTGTCAATGGTCAAAAAACTGATGGTGTGCCTTGACAATTTTAGTGCCTTATCAGTACGCCATGAGATGAAAAAGGTTGAAAATTGCCGGTCTAGGTCAACATTGCATTTCCAGCCATTTCCAGGTGGTAAGCCCACTACCAGGACATGAAGGCCACAGACCCCTCTCCCCCCCCCAACACACACCCATTGCTTCTCAGCTACTGGAGGCCACCAGTAGCTAGGCCACCAGTAGATAGGAGGCCACCTATCCTGGCCAACTGCTGCTGACTGAGAGACCTCTCTCCCATGAATTTCTGACAATACATGAACAGAGCACAATGCCTTCCTCCACACTATCTTCTGCTTTTGAAACGTGTAACACTATTAACCACCGAATTCACAGTCAGACTTTCCCCCTCTTCCTGTTGCTCCTGTGGTTACGTGGGCTGCGTCAAGCCGGGACACCGAAAGTTGAGCAGACATGCAAAACCATCAGTGGGCGAGGCTGAAAAGACGGCTGGCCTGTGACAATGGCTGACCTCAGCGTGTGCTTGCAAAGTCTGCCTGGCCCCTATGATAAGGAAGCCCGTGGAGCTGCTTCCCTGCTTGCCGAATGCCGAGTGCGGTTCTTGTGTCTATGCACAAGAGTGTGTTTAATCTCGCTGGCCCACGTATGCCTCGAAGGCAGAACTTTCAGTAAAGCAACAGTCATTACAAACCCTGCATGTCTAGAGTGCAATTACATGGTTAGCTTGCTTTTATTTACTCAACATGTCTGTGTTGGCTTGATGCGCCCAGGCCCCACAGTGACAGTAAATGGGTGCAGTAAAAATAAGAACAGCGAAACCCAAGACGAAACAATGATCTAACCCCAACTTTATTGTTTTTGAGTTTGCTCCTTCCCAGATGCATCCTTATATATTTGTGCCCTGGTATGTGTTTCCGTCCACCATAACTTCCCAGGCACAAACCATAAAGCTTGTTTTGACCTGTAAAAATTGGGCCCAACACTCATTGTGGGTTCACTGCCCACTCTGTTCCCTGGGATCCTCTGAAGAACTCCAGAATCTTGCCCTTCTTTTACATCCTGACAGTGCAATCCTCTGCAGCCTTACTCAGAAATAAGTCCTATTGTGCTCAATAAGGCTTTCTCCCAGGTAACATGCATAGGACCGCAGCCCTAGTATAGTATGTAATCCAAGCACTGTTATTCTTTGTTACTGGATTATTAACTGCTTATGAGAATTACAGCACGCTCCTATGCATGTCCACTTAGAAGTATGTGTATTGTATTGACTCCCAGGAAATTGACTCCCATTGTATTGACTCCCATTGTATTGACTCCCAGGAAAGTGTGTAGGCCTGCGCTGTATCCAGCGCAAGATTGGGACCAGAATTGGCTCAGCTGGAGGCAAGGGGAGACTCTTCCCTTACACCCGGGTAAGCCACCATAGACCCAATGGGTATCCTTGGACCCATTGTAATTCCCCTTATCCCAGCCCTAATGGGGCTACTCGGATCTGCACCACCTAAAGAGGTGGTGCAAATCTGAGTAGCCTGAGACTGCCACAGGCTGCCCAGGGATGAGGACTGGATCCGGCATAAGAACCAGATCCTGCCCCACACTCCCGCCCACCCACGGACCTGCCCACCCACAGACTGGCACGGACTCACATGTCTCCACCAGCATGGAGGCTGAATTTGGCCTCTGCGGGCTGTTGCACATCAGTGCGCCAGTCCAGCTGACATTCAAGGAGGCACCAATATGCTTTATGGCACGTTTGCAACTCTCCCAGGCCGACACAAGAGACTTGAGCCGGCCAAGAGCACCTTTAGGATTGCGCTCTAAGTGTGTAAAGTGTTTGTGCAAGACCTCTGCTTTAATTTCACTTCCAGCTAACTGGAAAAGCAATGAATTAGCAGCACTCAAGGAGACCTGTGGGAACAACCCATGCGAATAAATAAATAATATAACCATGGCAAACCTGTAAACATCTCTATTCCTTGGTTGACCTTGAAATGCTGTTATCTGCTCCCGCAAGCAATGACTAGCCTTTAGTAATTAAGTTTCTTCTGGAGGATCCCCTGGGGTCTGGGGATAAGAATAGTCCCTCAGTTTGGCTGTACTTGTCGTAAGATGGGACTTGTCAGCCTGGAAAGGCAACTCATCTAAGAGAAGGGAACTCTGACCTTAAACCTCCACTGCCTTGTGGCTACATCCAATTATGGAAAAGGCTTCAGGAGTCAACCTCGAGGCAAAATCAGGAGACGGAGTCCCTGAGGCAGTTCGCGGCTATATACAGTCATGCTCTGGCAACTCCTGCGACACCGCTGGAGCCAACCGTATTGGCTTCTGCCTTTCCATTGGACCGTTCCAGCAATGTGGAGAGGGGGGATTTGCTGCATGGGTAACAGCCTATCCTCCATAGCTACCCAGGCTTCGCGCACTGGAGAGACACTCCAACTTCGTCACTATTCAGAGCACGACACCAGTCTTTCGAGACTGAAGGTTGCCAACAAGAGGAGGAGAAAGTACTAGAGCAGGGGTGCTCACACTTTTTTGGCTCGAGAGCTACTTTGAAAACCAGCAAGGCCCGGAGATCTACCAGAGTTTTTTTTACAATGTTCGCGCCATCATAACATATAACATTTATGTGTACAATGTATGTTGGTGTACCTTGAGCCCCACTGAGTATAACAGGACTTACTCCTGAGTAGACATGCCTAGGATTAGGCTGTGAGGCTGCAATCCTAGCCACACTTACCTGGGAGTAAGCCCCATTGAGTACAATGGGCCTTACTCCCAGCGTTTCCTCCCAGAGGCACCTGAAGGGGGGGGTCGGCACTCCGCGATCTACTCATTTTGCCTCGCGATCTACCAGTAGATCGCGATCCACCTATTGAGCACCCCTGTACTAGAGATTTATAGCATCCTTGTAATGAACTATTTATGTACAAATCTATAGGCTGAGTAGGAGGCACTCAGGAATAGGAATCTATAGGGGCACAGGAATAACCATACAGGCAATGTTAATTATAAATAACTTTTTTTTTCTACTAAAACCTATTAACCACTCTGACAGACCAGACAAACATTAGATTTTTCAGCTCTCACCTTGGCAGGTAAGTGTCTCTAAAAGCACATTCCAAGGTGGCTCGAGACAAGAATGGCTCCTTCTTCAATATTGATTAACGGGATCGCCTCACCCCTCAGCACTGCCTGGAGAAATATTTCAGCACAAAATGTAGCATAGAGAGAGATGCAGAAGGAACACATGAAAGGCATTTTCCAGACAGAACAGGCAGCCACTCAGCCTAATGTTCTTCTTTGATTCAGTATAGCCCAGCCTCAGCCTAGGAAAAGACAACAAGCAAGTCTCACCTCAGTGCCCAAAGTTTTTGGAAAGCGTGGATACACCATGAAGGGTGCCAGGGGATTCCCATTAAAAGTGTTAGAAAACAACAGAGTGATGGGAGGGTTCTCGGGGAAAAACACCGGAGTGTAAAATGACACACAGAGAGATCCTTAAAAACGCCTGTAATGGCCATCAAAATGAACCAGAAACTATGGCTGGAATTAGCTGCAATGCCAGCCCAAATAGCAACTCTGTATTAAGTTGGTTCATGCTCCCCTTCCTGAAATGTGTACTTATGGAGTCAAAAGACACAATGACCTCCACCTGCCCCAAAACAACAACCAATAAAATGATGATGGGTGGGAAAATGCCCAGTGCAGTGACATCACGTCAGGTACTTTGCTAGCTATACATTACAGAGAGAAGCTGGAGAAATCAGCACAAGGTTGCTGCTTTGGTAACAACTCCACTGTTAATTTCATAACTACAACACGTCCTTGGTATCCATGGGGGGGGTCTGTTCCCAGAAACAAACACGCACTCCTGTGGATACCAAAATCCGTGGAGAAGGACATTGCGGTTGGACCTCTGGACATGACTAGAAGTCCATGCCCAGTGCGATGACATCACAACAGGTAATTTGCTAGCTATACATTACAGGGAGAAGCAGGCTAAATCAACACAAGGTTGCTGCCTTGATTTAAAAAAAATGCATTATTAATTTCATAACTACAGCAGGTGCTCAGTATCCATGGGGGGTGGGTCTTTTCCCAGACATACACACACAGCCCTGTGGATACCAAAATTTGTGGATAATGACATTGCGGTCAGACTTCTGAACATGACTGGAAATGCCTTCTGTCACATCCAGAGCTGTTCTGGGGTTTGAGGAGGCAGTGCGCAACCTCCACGCCAGAGCCTTCTGATAGGCATTTCTGGTTTCCTCTGAGGTCCTCCAACACGGGCTCGGTATCTGTGTTGAGTCAAACCTACAGGTCACAGACCTGCAGGTGATAAGGACCCACCTGTATTTCCAGCCTGTCGGCTGGGGCTCAAAAGTCAGTATGTTGCCTTCAAGGTCACCCTTTGTTGGGTGAAAGTTAATCACAAACATATCCATTCCAGAAAGCATAGTGGCAATTTCATATTGGCCATTTCATATTAATGACTAGACTTATCTTCTGCCAGGATTGTTTGCTCTTCTTACAGTTGCACCAATAATGTGTATAAACTGCTTTTTCACAGTTGTGAACATAAGAACATAAGAACAGCCCCACTGGATCAGGCCATAGGCCCATCTAGTCCAGCTTCCTGTATCTCACAGCGGCCCACCAAATGGCCCAGGGAGCACACCAGATAACAAGAGACCTCCTCCTGGTGCCCTCCCTTGCATCTGGCATTCTGACATAGCCCATTTCTAAAATCAGGAGGTTGCGCATACACATCATGGCTTGTACCCCATAATGGATTTTTCCTCCAGAAACTTGTCCAATCCCCTTTTAAAGGCGCCAAGCTAGATGCCATCACCACATCCTGTGGCAAGGAGTTCCACAGACCAACCACACGCTGAGTAAAGAAATATTTTCTTTTGTCTGTCCTAACCCGCCCAACACTCAATTTTAGTGGATGTCCCCTGGTTCTGGTGTTATGTGAGAGTGTAAAGAGCATCTCTCTATCCACTCTGTCCATCCCCTGCATAATTTTGTATGTCTCAATCATGTCCCCCCTCAGGCGTCTCTTTTCTAGGCTGAAGAGGCCCAAACGCCGTAGCCTTTCCTCATAAGGAAGGTGCCCCAGCCCCGTAATCATCTTAGTCGCTCTCTTTTGCACCTTTTCCATTTCCACTATGTCTTTTTTGAGATGCGGCGACCAGAACTGGACACAATACTCCAGGTGTGGCCTTACCATCGATTTGTACAACAGCATTATAATACTAGCCGTTTTGTTCTCAATACCCTTCCTAATGATCCCAAGCATAGAATTGGCCTTCTTCACTGCCGCCGCACATTGGGTCGACACTTTCATCGACCTGTCCACCACCACCCCAAGATCTCTCTCCTGATCTGTCACAGACAGCTCAGAACCCATCAGCCTATATCTAAAGTTTTGATTTTTTGCCCCAATGTGCATGACTTTACACTTACTGACATTGAAGCGCATCTGCCATTTTGCTGCCCATTCTGCCAGTCTGGAGAGATCCTTCTGGAGCTCCTCACAATCACTTCTGGTCTTCACCACTCGGAAAATTTGGTGTCGTCTGCAAACTTAGCCACTTCACTGCTCAACCCTGTCTCCAGGTCATTTATGAAGAGGTTGTAAAGCACCAGTCCCAGGACAGATCCTTGGGGCACACCGCTTTTCACCTCTCTCCATTGTGAAAATTGCCCATTGACACCCACTCTCTGCTTCCTGGCCTCCAACCAGTTCTCAATCCACGAGAGGACCTGTCCTCTAATTCCCTGACTGTGGAGTTTTTTCAGTAGTCTTTGGTGAGGGACCGTGTCAAACGCCTTCTGAAAGTCCAGATATATAATGTCCATCGGTTCTCCCACATCCACATGCCTGTTGACCTTTTCAAAGAATTCTATAAGGTTTGTGAGCCAAGACTTACCCTTACAGAAGCCATGTTGACTCTCCCTCAGCAAGGCCTGTTGGTCTATGTATTTTGAGATCCTATCTTTGATGAGGCATTCCACCATCTTACCCAGTATGGATGTTAGGCTGACCGGCCTATAGTTTCCCGGGTCCCCCCTCTTTCCCTTTTTAAAAATAGGCGTGACATTTGCTATCCTCCAATCTTCTGGCACCATGGCCGTTTTGAGGGACAAGTTGCATACCTTAGTCAAGAGATCTGCAACTTCATTCTTCAATTCCTTAATAACTCTTGGGTGGATGCCATCAGGGCCCGGTGACTTATTGATCTTTAATTTATCAATGAGGTCTGAAACATCTTCTCTTTTAACCTCTATCTGACTTAACTCCTCGGTCAGGAGGGGCCGTTCGGGCAGCGGTATCTGCCCGAGGTCTTCTGCCGTGAAGACAGATGCAAAGAACTCATTTAATTTCTCTGCCATCTCTAAGTCTCCTTTTATCTCCCCTTTCCCTCCCTCACCATCCAGATGACAGCATTTATCTGTTTTTTATTGTTTATATTTATCTGTTTATATTTATCTGTTTATATTGTGATGCCAGCATTTATCTGAACTAGTACTGTATGCCTTTTCAACCTAGCTGGAGATTGCTGCCACTGAACAACTAAGGGCGCAATCCTAACCGGCAGTTATGCCGGTATAGGTGGCCCTGGAGGGTTGCAAACGTGCCGTAAAGCACGTTTGCGCCTCCTTAGGCGGGAGCTGTGTCGGCGCATTCAGATGCGGCGACGTGCGGATGGAGGCAGAAGCCTCCGCCGCAGCTCCCGCGCTGCTGCTTTTGTTGGCGTGAGCACGCTGATGTAAGCTGCAAAGGTAGGCGTGGGGGGCATGGGGAGGGGGCGGGAGGGGGCATTACAGGGCAGGGGGAGGGCGGGCCCAGGAGTGGGTGTGCGAGGAGCCGGGGCTGGGACCCGGCGGTTATGCCAGATCCCAACCCCCATCCCTGGGGCGAGCGGAGCGGCTTCAAGTCACTCTGCTCTCCTCGGACTTGCGCCACCTCCAGAGGTGGCGCAGGTCCGAGGAGACCCATAGGGGCACACAGCCCTTGCCCATGGGTAAGGGGAAGAGCTTCCCCTTGCCCATGGCTGAGCCGCTGCTTGCTGCAATCCCACGTTGGATGCAGCGCAAGCCTCCTGCCTTGCCTGCTCCAGCACGGGTTAGGATTGCGCCCTAAGGAAGCAAGCATAACCTGTGCTAGAAGAGGCAGGCTGATTGGCCTGTGCTGTATCCAGTGCATTTTTGGTATGGCCCCGGGCACAACTTGAAATAAGGGGATTTTAGTCCCCTTACCCCAAGCAATGCCACAGGCAGGCTTATGGGGCTACTTGGATCTGCGCCTACAATTTCATGAGTGCAAATCCAAGCAGCCTAAGTAACACTACTTGGGTCGGGAACAGGGACTGGAATCTGGCCTGCGCCATCATGGTTAGAGCTACTCCCCTCCCCGACCCAATTCTCCCCCGGGCCACCCTCTCCCTTCTCTGAAATGCCCCCTCCCTGCCTCCGTTCCTCCTTCCTCTCCCACCCCCTGTGCCAGCCTGCCCGGACCAGCAAAAACTCCTCCTGTCCCAGTGCCACTCGCACATGTCTGTGCACTGGCCCAACCTACTCCCAAGTTGCCACAAATGTGCGTTACGGCAAGTTTGCGACACTCGGGAGCCAGCTCAGGGGACTTGTGCAGGCTCAGGACAGCGGTAGGATTGTGCATCCCGTCTTTTTAAAACTACTATTGACCATCTTTTGAGCCTCAGACAACAGGCTGGAAATAATAGTCCTGGTTCTGTAACTCGATATGATCTTTTTTATAACTTTTGTGACAGTTGTAAAAGCTATTAAAAATCATTTTTAAAATGTTCTGTAAACATGGTTTTTTTTCTGGGTGTCTAAGAGATATTGTTTGCCTTACGGCCAAGTGTCAGCCAAGTTGTTCCAATGAAATCATAGGTTTATTTATGGTCACTGTTCAGACTTTTTTTGGTAATGTGGTGTTATGCGACTGAAGATGTTTCCACTCACAGATAAATTCCAAGAAGACACCCTGGAATGTATTTCCGCTGGATTGCTGAAAACACATCAGGAATAGCTACGCCTTCTTTCATACCTACCTCCTCCTTCATGATCACTGAAAGGCCAGGGTAAGCATAATAATATATGCAATGAATACATACAGTGATTACAATGGACAGATAAAACGGTGACCCCCAAATAGCTCACATTTGTCAGATCCTTGTGCAAAAGTTCATGGCTTGTGAATAGGCTAATCCCAGTTGTTTCCACAAGTGAACCAATTTCTGATTGTGTGCCCTTTTACAGCTGTGTGACCCTTATGAGGAAAGGCTACAGCATTTGGGGCTCTTCAGTCTAGAAAACAAAGGCGCCTGAGGGGGAAAATGATTGAGACATACAAAACTATACAGGGCGTGGATAAAGTGGAAAAGGGGATGTTCTTTTCCCTCCCACACCACACCAGAACTAGGGAACATCCACTAAAATCGAGTGCTAAGAGAGTTAGGACAGACAAAAGAAAATATTTCTTTACCCAGCGTGTAATTAGTTTGTGGAACTCCTTGCCACAAGATGTGGCAATGGCATCTGGTTTGGATGCCTTTAAAAGGGAATTGGACAAATTTCTGGAGGAAAAGTTCCTCATGGGTTACAAGCCATGATGGGTATGGCTTTTAGAAGTATGATATCTCAGAATGCCAGATGCAAGGGAGGGCATCAGAATGCAGGTCTCTTGTTGTCTTGGGTGCTCCCTAAGACATCTGATGGGCCACGGTGGAAGCTGGACTAGATGGGCTTTTGGCCTGATCCAGCTGGGCTCTTCTTATGTTCTCATGTTCTTATGTAGGCATTTTTGCACTGAAGTAGTAAAGCTGTGTCTGGACCGTATCACTCACAAGACCGAATGCTTCCCTGTCTGTTGAAAACGTATCAGGGGAAAGGATTCTAGCACAGTTTTCCCTCTGACACAACAGCTTCCTGTGTGTGAGCCTTGTTTGTTTTGTGTATGGAGAAGCATACGCTCCCAGCTACACTCTGCTTAGGTACAACCCCGACACAGAGTGACCATCTCGTTAAGAACTAGGTCCCTACAGGATCGTGTATTACTGGCCATTTCTCCTTCCTGATTTCTGTATTCACATGAACAAGAAAAACAACCAAGAGTGTTGTAGAAGTGACTGAGGAGCAAGTGTCTTCAGTCTGTGTTGGAGGAACAGCAAGACATTCAGCCCTTGGTCCCTACAGAAGGGAGATGTTCACTGAAATCAAGCCATAATTTTCCATGTTCTTTCTGCTTATTAGAATGTTGTAGCCAGAAGCACCTCAGGGGAAAACAGACTCTACTCTCATGACATTCTAATGGGCAAATAATCCACAGGGTTGGGTGGTATTACTATTTTTTTCCCCCAGAGGATGACATACCCTTTCCTCTTTAACTCAATGTTTCTCAAATTGAATTAAAGCTGCTTTCTATGGCCACCTTACTCCTGAAACGCTTCAACGCAGGACCATCCCTCTGTTCTTCAGCACAGAGATCTTCATGTGCTATTGAACAAGCATTGCGCACTTCACTGTATAATGATTATAATGATTTGTGGAATGGGACTCCTGTAGTTCAAAACTGGGATGAGAAGAATACGTGGATTAGACAATGTCTGACCATTTCCTAAAACCACACGCCCAGAAACATATTTTGGGGCTCTCTAGCCAAACAACTTGTCACCTGGTGAAACTGTTCCTAAACTGTTTCTAAGCTTAAATTAGCGTTCCAAACTGGTGCGCCCAGCATGTCATCCATATGACCTCTGCCTAAAGGCCACAAAATTACTTTCCATGGCAACTGTCTCCATTCGTGCAGATGCTTTTTCTCAAAATTGCTTGTCAATCTTGCTATGCGCATTTTCCATGGGCACAAAATTCGCCCATGTTCTTTCCATAAGCAAAGAACATTTGACTTGACTGGGCTAAAGAGCACTCGGTCACCAGACAGAAGCATGAACTTCCTTATTTACAGACTTGTGCGTACATAACTATATGATGTTCCCCATATATCATCTCAAAATGTTCTTGCCTCATTCACTAACTATCCCATGGGTTCAGTTTCATATTGGGGGGGGGGGGGGAGAATCTCACCAAGTTATAAACCAAGAAGCAAAGGTCTGTTCCTCAAATATATTTATATTCACTTTTTAAATGCAAAAAAAAGTAGCGTAATTTAAGAATATTTGTGCTGATTTTTCATCTTTCAAGATACATATAATTAATGTGGAATTCACTGCCACAAGATGTGGTGATGGACAGAATTTAAGAGGACTTTAAAAGGGGATCAGACAAATTCATGGAACGGGTCATCTTTCACTCTGAACCTCAGTCCCTGCTCTCAGGCAAAGGTTATTATCTGAAGTCACACTAAGCTCTAATAGAGAATGTGAAATCACTAGCAGTCACAGACCCTCTTTTTCTTCAATCCCAGGCATTGCTTGAGAGCAAAGCATGAGGGCCTTGCTCCTTTGCACATCAAATCCCAACTCTATAACAAGAATATAATCAGTGACATATTTTGACAAGAGATCAAGGAACAGGCATGTCTCTCATTTTCATCTGCTTAGGGACCAGAGCATGGATGAAAGCAGAAAGTGGATGAGATGAGCATAGCCCTATTTATTTGCAAGCATAGGCTTGCAAATCTATTTTGGCAAGTGAAAAACATAACTAACCATACAGAACATGGAAATGCATGTGAAACCTAAATAAACAGAAATCTTGTTGGCATCCTTCAGTCTCAGAAGACTATGGTTTCACGCTCTGAATGGTGGTTCTGGAACAGAGTGTCCTCTCCAGTGCGTGAAGCCTGGGTAAAGTAGGTATGGAGGATAGGCTGTTACCCATGCAGCAAATCCCCCGTCTCCACATCGCTGAAATGGTCCAATGGAAAGGCAGAGGCCAATACGGTTGGTTCCAGCAGCGTCGCAGGAGTTGCCAGAACGCGACTGTATATAGCTGCGAACTGCCTCAGAGACTCCGGCTCCGGATTTTGCCTCGAGGTTGACTCCTGAAGCCTTTTCCGTAACTGGATGTAGCCACAAGGCAGTGGAGGTTTGGGATCAGAGTTTTCCTTCTCTCAGATGAGCTGCCTTCCCAGGCTGACGAGTCCCATCTACCCGGTGGCTGTTTAGTCACCTCTTAGGACAAGTACAGCCAAACTGAGGACCTATTCTTATCCCCAGCCCCCAGGGGATAAACAGAAATAAGAGAAAAATAAACATAAGAAAGTTGATGAATGCCATGGATGAAAATGGACAAAAGAGGTGAGCTTGTGGATGAAATT
Source organism: Tiliqua scincoides (assembly GCF_035046505.1). Classification (NCBI taxonomy): domain Eukaryota; kingdom Metazoa; phylum Chordata; class Lepidosauria; order Squamata; family Scincidae; genus Tiliqua; species Tiliqua scincoides. Next base: position 12,926,922 of record NC_089826.1, read on the forward strand.
TGAAATGTGGTTATAATTGAAAGCGGTTGAAAGAGCAAAGCGACGAAAGTCAAGTGGAGGAAAATCAAGATGTGCCTATATTTCAGAAGCCAAGTTTGTAATAATAATAATAATAATAATAATAATAATAATAATAATAATAATAATAATAATAACAGGTATTTATATACCGCCTTTCTTGGTCTTTATTCAGGACTTTATTCAAGGCGGTTTACATAGGTAGGCTTTATTAAATCCCTATTAAATAGGGATTTTTACAATTTCAAAGAAGGTTCTTTCTTTCAAGAACGACTACGTTCAAGGTGTTTCATTCCGATCTGGCTTCACATTCTGGCCTCCATCCTCCCATGCTCAGATCAGATGGAATTGCTCGGCTTCAGCTTGTCAGCTGCTCCAAGGTCGCATGGTGCCGGTGGCCTCGAACTGGCGACCTTGTGGATGTTATCTTCAGGCAGACGGAGGCTCTACCCTCTAGACCAGACCTCCTGCCAGGTATAACTGCATTTGTTCAAATCATTTGTTCAGAATGCCAGATGCAAGGGAGGGCACCAGGATGAGGTCTCTTGTTATCTGGTGTGCTCCCCGGGGCATTTGGTGGGCCGCTGTGAGATACAGGAAGCTGGACTAGATGGGCCTATGGCCTGATCCAGTGGGGCTGTTCTTATGTTCTTATGTTCAAATCAAATCAAAACTTTTATTGGCATATATATAAAAAACCCAAATAATGGTCCAAGAAAATTATCCACATCATACATTAATTAAACTCAGCTTCTGGCGACAATTCTTATATGAACATGGTGAAGAAATTTAGCCATATTAGTTGATACAGCCTCATTCCTGCCCGTTAGTAATTGTCTGACAATGTCCATTTCAGATCCATTAAGCGACACAAGCAAAGGGAGTAAATAGCGGCTCCATAAATCAGAATAGCGGATACAGCTTAGTAGGATGTGAGGGACTGTCTCCAAGGAACCTGAGCCACACAGCAACATGCTTTGGATTGTTTAGCATTAAACCTAGCTTTCATCTCATTTGAGGGAAGAGCATTAAATAGAGCTAGGGAGAACACTCTGCGTTCATGTGGATTCGTTAAGAAGGTTAAATAGTTACTGCTCTTGTTTTTCGATATCCCATATCCAGGTACGAAGGATCTTAAACACTATTGTCCATGGCTTCATACCCAGCAATTCCAAGGAAAGCCCCAAAGCTTGGACTTCCTTACTGAGTAAGATCAGTCCTGGGGAATAAAAGGAGTCTTCTAAAATATTTTTCAATAAAGGGTCCTTTGCAGCAGCAGAGCCAATTCGGAATCAATGTTTGAAAAGGCGAAGCCAGGCTAAAGTCTCCACTTTAAGTTGCCCGGCTTCCAGACATAAAACAGCGTATGGTACGCATCTTGGTACTGCAAAGATTTTATAAAGGAAGAAAGACTGAATCCTCTCGACCAGAAAACTGCAATTGTTGTTGGACTTAAATCTCATGCAGTTTTGTTTAAAAAAAAATTAGGGAAAAACAGCTCCTCCAAGAGTAGAGCCAGTGAGGCGGGTGGAGAGAATAGGTAGTTTAAAGGCATAATCATCTGGGGACTGACAGACAGTGGAGGCGACAGATGACTCTCCTGCCCTCCCTAAATGGCATCCCTGACCTCTCCACGTGGCTCGGTTTAGAGGCCAAAGCTTCCCTTTCCTCTCACTAATATATACCTTACAGCGTAATTTCCTTCTCCACATCAGCGGCCAGCCACAATTTGCCTTTGCTTCTGCCAAAGTTATATCCACGTGCTCAACCAATAATCTTCCTATATGTCTAACATCAAATTACAAGCAGGAAGTTCCTTCTCCATCTGTAGTCCATTATCTTCCTAGTTAACATCTCGTAAACAATTTTTGCACTGGTGTCTGGCCTCCCATACGGAAGTTCAGCCACCAGTTCCTTTGTGGCAACGTCTCTAACGCTTGGTGAAAAGCGTTGTGCAATAGCGTGGGTAAATATGTGTTAAATAACAGCAGCATTTTTTTTTTTTTCTGTATTGGGGTCTGATTTTTGTTGCTGCTATTGTTCAGTTGGCCCAGGAATATTCAGGTGGCTACTGGCAAAGTATTGTGAATTCAATGAGACAATGAGGACTAGTATGGTGAGGGAGTTAATTAGAGCCTCCCTTGTTAAAATTCCATTTTGTCAAGTATGTTTGTTGCAATAGTAATAATAATAATAATACAGGCATTTATATACCGCCTTCTTTGGTCGTCAGATTTCTCCTCGGACTTTAATTCAAGGCGGTTTACATGAGCAGGCTGTTCTAAATCCCCATAGGGATTTTTACAATTGAAGAAAGGTTCTATCTTTCAAGAACCACAACATTTCAGATGGATCTTTTATGGTCTGTTATCACTTTCTGGCCTCCAGATTCTTCCCACGCAGGCTGACAAGCAGCTCCTTCATCTCTCCAAGAGCAGGTGGAATAACTCAGCTGGGCTTGTCAGCTGCTTCAAGGTCTTGCCATTCACGGTGCTGGTGGCCTCAAACTGGCGGCCTTCGGATGTTATCTTCAGGCAAACGGAGGCTCAACCCTCTAGACCAGACCTCCTGCCCAGTATTACCAGCATAGGTCTGTAAATAGTATCACCAGCATACTGGTGTAAAACCAGTTTCGGTCAGAGGTTGGCCAGGTTGGGTACTGGCCAATGGCCCACTTGGCTAGGCTGACCTCTGAGCCCCCAATCCTGGTCAATTGCCGCAGATTCGAACTCATTTGCAAATGGGGATGATGGGAGGGGCACCGCGCAAGACTTTGCCTCAGGGCTTCCGACAGGCTGGTGCTGACATTTGTTTCTGTTCGTTCTTGTCTTTTTGTCACACTCTAGCGTGACCAAGGCCTGACACCCAGAGTGGGTTTATGCAGTTATAAAGGGGAACTCAGGTCTCAATGGCTCCTATTACAGCCACAACCCAGAGGAGGCAGTGCTTTCTGAGGTAGCTTCCTTCTCCTGTGAAGCACTCCTCCATACCTAGAGTGGAGCTTGAGGAGCAGTCATGCACCCCCACCTTGGCACAGCGCCTGGGGCAGGTGCCTCTCAGCTCACCCTATTTACACCTCTGGCTCCTTTTGACCTACAGAGGGCAAAGCAAATAAGGTTCTGATTGTTATAGTTGAAAGTTAAAGACCTTCCCTCACTGCAGGCACTGAGGTCATCAAAAGCAGCTGGAAACTAAAAATGAAATTAATATTGCCACCCATCTCATATTAACAGAGGGGCAAACACCTGACCAAAATCATTTAAGGTCCAATCCAGTTGGACCCTGATATGAACTCCTAGCCACACACAGCCCTCCCCATAATGCTTCTCTCTTCTTTAAGAGAAGCTGCTGATGAGAGGTGTTGTGGATAGGAGTAAATGCCTGCACACAAGCAAGCAAGTGGAAGGATACCAGAGGGGTCCAGATTGCTTGATTTTATCTCTATTTATCACTCCCGAACTGGCCTTTTCAGCCACACTAGACGCTGTTCCAGAACCACCTTTCAGAGCGCGATACCATAGTCTTTCGAGACTGAAGGTTGCCAACACCCCTATCTCTATTTAAGATGAAATATTTTAATTTCATCTTAGATACTCGTACATGTTTGATTCTTTCTAAGTGAATAACTAAATCCACCCCAAGTGGATGCTTGAAACCAAGTAAGATTTTCATAGACACGTGTTTGAAAGTTGCTCAGGGATTAAATCAACTGGCCTGTGTCGTCGCCGTCATCGTCTCCCCTTCCCGAAACAAGGACTCTCAACTGTACTTTTCTCCCAGTGAGATCTCTGGCTATTTTCTCTGCCCTGCACGCATTTACAACCAACCAAAACGTGCTCCTTTCCCACAGGGAACAGTCTGTTCTTTTCTGTCCTCTGACTGAAAGTGAGAACATGCGATTCAATTTAGAAACATGGTCCTTGCTTCAGGTTTCTATCAGATGAGCAATTTCAGTGAGAAATTGTTTTATCTCTGATTCTAAAGGCTGGTCCCATCCGCCCCCCCAAAAAATATCCCCCTATTCCCACCCCAGACTGCAGCAATTGTGAAAAAATATTTTGGGTTTTTTTGTTTGTTTGTTTTTTTGGGGCACGTAAACTACTACTTACTACTCAATCTGTTTTGCTTTAGAAAGCTGTGACCTCAAAGATTTTATTTACACGGTTGCTGCCAAGTGAAATTATAAACCCAGATTTTTATTTTCTTTTCAAAATACGCTTTGTTTTCATTGGTTTCCTAGAAGCTCAGGGATATGTCCTGGTGGCTTTCCTTTCTGTCTGGAAGAAATTGGTTTGTCCTGATCCACAAGGCAAAAAGAGGCTCTGGGGACTTCACACTGGGTCCTCCCTCCAAAGTTCTTATCTTGTTTGTCAACAAGCAAGGATGACCTCAGTTGTTTATGGGTCCAGGGAGGCAGAGATGTCAAGAGGGGCCCTCTAGTGGCTTCCATCTTGCACTGCAGCAACAAAAGCAAAAAGCTCATATAGCACAGTGGTTCTCACACATTTAGCACCAGGACGCACTTCTTTGAATGAGAATCTGTCAGGACCCACCAGAAGTGATATGACCAGAAGGGACATCATCAAGCAGGAAATTAACAATCCTAGGCTGCAATCCTACCCACACTTATCCAGGAGTAAATCCCATTGACTATCATCGCTAAAAGAATATACATAGTAGCTTGTTAAAAGTACAGGTCTGTAACATTTTCCCAAATGCATGGTAGCATCAAGTCTAATATATTAAAAATAAAACATTGAAATGAATGGGGACCCACCTGAAATTGACTTGCAACCCATCTAGTGGGTCCCAACCCACAGTTTGAGAAACACTGATAGAGAATATTGCTCTGTGCCTAAGGGTTGTACTGCTAGATCATAAGTTTTGCACCGGAAGGTACTAGGTTCAATCCCTGACTTCCCCAGATATGATTGGAAAAGATCTCTATTTGAAAGTCTGGAGAAACACTATCTCAATGTAGAACAGCAATTTCCAACGTTTCTCTTCTCATGACACACTATGGCCCTCTATGGTCTTCACATCTTATGATGTCACTCACAGCTTTTGGGAGACTCTTCCAGATTCTGTGGCTCTAGTTTTAGGGCAACTGTCTATATTAACAAATTGTCTGTCCCTCTTCCTTCACCGGAGCCAGTGGAGGGATAAACAATTCCTTACTACAAACAGTTGCCCTGAAAACAGAGCTGCAGAACCTGGAAAAAGATTTTCAGTGGTTTTCAACTGTGGTGCTCCAAACTCTTGTGGCACACCTGCAGACCTTTCACGGCACATCAATGTGCTGGGGAACACCTGTTGAAAGAGAATGTTGTAGAGAACGCAAATAAGTTTCATGGCCAAAGAAGGTTTTGATCCTGAGTCTCCTTGGTGCCTGAAGCATTACACTACCATTGTGGTTGTCTTGTGTTGGTAACATTAATAGGAATGTCCTGCTTTCTTTATCAGACAGGGCAAGAAAGTAAGTAGTTAGGCCACAGAACAGAGCAGGAGACAGTGGTGTGTTGCACATTTGTGCCTCCTAAGTGTATTTGACTTGCCTACCGACTGAAAACAATAGTGGCATACTGGTGAAGCTTGGGCCACCCAAAGAGGCTCACAGGCTATTTTCTTTATTTAAATGATTGTATCCACCATTCAATATTTCTACTCCCAGGGCAACTAACAATTCATACTGAGCAATATATCAGAACAATAAATAGTGCATAAAAATGCAGAAACAGTCAGATCGTGGCAGTGACCAGATTAAAACAGAAATCAGATTAAATTTTAAAGGGCTTGGGAAAATCCTTGAGGCTTCCGCTCTTATCTGGTTGGCACTGGGAAAGTTGCCTTAGGTAGAATGTGCCCAAAACAAGGCACCATGTCCCAAAGGCCCTCTCTCCATTGCCACATAGATCTCCTTAAAAGGTTGGGTACCCAAAGGACCTCCACCGATGACCTCTGTATATGGGGAACATCATGTGGGAGAAGTGTTTTTGCAGAATTTTTTGCAAGAGAAAATTCCACTTTTTGTGCTTTCACAGGTCTCCAGTCTGTTCTTTGGAGACTGTTCTTCAGCTTAGAGCAGCGATTTTCAACCTTGTTCATCTCATGGCACACTGACAAGGCACTAAAATTGTCAAGGCACACCATCAGGTTTTTGATCATTGCCAAGGCACACCATGCTGCCAGTGGGGGACTCACATCCCTATTGGCCCTACTAATAAATGACCTTCCCTCAAATTCCTGTGGCACACCTGTGAACCACTCATAGCATACAAGTGTGCCATGGCACAGTGGTTGAAAATGGCTGGCTCAGAGAGACCTAGAGAGCAAGCAGGTAATGGCAGCTGCTTCTATTCCTCCACCTTCTCCTCATCACCAAAGCTTGTTTCTTCCTCTGAGCCAAGAAGACAGACCAGATGAGCAAATAGGTGACAATGATGATGAGCAGCAATGATGGGTCTCAATGATGTGCCCTCTGCTGGTCACGAGCCTTGCCAGGCTTCTGAGCATGCCAACCTTTGATGCTGGCCCTGGTTTCCAATGGTCAGCCCCAGAAATTGAGTCCTAATCAGGATACCAGATAGACGCTAGGATAAACACCTGCTGCGGATGCATCTGTGCAGCTGGAAGAGAAGGCAATGGAATCCCCAAACCCCTATCCAATAGTAGGACAGTTTATCCATTCATTCAGATGGGGAAACTGGCTTACTTCCCATGATGAAAATAAGGTTGCCAATGCACAGGTCTTTCTCCAAGGCTTGAAAATTCATTTGGAATTCATGAGGGGTATGCATGGTACATATTTTGACCATCTGTATTGCAGAGAACAGATGATGAGATTAGTGTCTTAAACACAATCTACTCAAAATCAGCGGTTCTCTACCTAGTACAACCACAGACGATGGATAGTGGCCACAGGGGCTCCATCAAGCTTTGCAGCCCCTTTTTCTTTCCCATTAAAGCCAATGCTCCATTGGATTGCATGGGGAAAGTTCTGTGCTCATGAAAACCTGCAGGTGGGGTCCACACTCGGTCCTCACCACAGCCACAGGGTTCCCTTGGTTCCAGGATGGGGGCAAGAACTTTTTTTGTCAGAGCATTTGCTAATGTTTGACATTTTTACTCATTATATATCATTTCTGGGTTTAAGCACAGCATTTTTTTTTTTTTTTTGTAATTTTTGCTTTTATTCTGAATCATATCATACTGTTTACGAAAAAGATCCAGGTAAAACCTATTCATTCATTCAAATGTCTGTTGGCAAACTTCAGTCTCAAAAGACTCTGGTATCGCGCTCTGAAAGGTGGTTCTGGCACAGTGTCTAGTGTGGCTGAAAAGGCCAATCTGGGAGTGACAATCCCTTCCACACCGGGAGCAAGTGCAGTCTGTCCCTGGTCTGTCTCCCTGGCTATGGGCCTTCCTTCTTTGCCTCTTTGCCTCAGACTGTTGGCCAAGTGTCTCTTCAAACTGGGAAAGGCCATGCTGCACAGCCTGCCTCCAAGCGGGCCGCTCAGAGGCCAGGGTTTCCCACCTGTTGAGGTCCACACCTAAGGCCTTCAGATCCCTCTTGCAGATGTCCTTCAATGTTCAATGTTGTTCAAATGTCATTCATTCATAAAACAGGGGGGTGTTTTGGCCCACGAAAATGTGTAAAATATATGATGTGGCTCTCATACTGAAAAGTTTGGAGACCCCTGGCTTGGACAATTGCTGTAGACTTAATGTTTCTAATGCCTACCCATAAGTGTGCAATCCTCCATGTGGGTAGGAGTTAAGCAGTTACCAGGAGTTGCATGAGACCCACCCTGAGAAGAAAGCACCAATGCATCCCAGGTAGGTAGGACAGGGTGTATACTACAGACAAAGAACAGAAGGAAGAATTCGGACAGGTGAATGAATGCACATGAGAATATGAGCAAAAAGAACTCTGTTCTTCAGAAGTTGGTTTTACTATTTGTGAGGAGGCAGGGCCCAATCCTATCCAATTTTCCAGTGCTGATGCAGCCATGTGGTTGTGGGGTAGTCACAGAAGCCGCCTCAAGGTATAGAAATATTTGTTCCCTTACATCAAGACTGCATTGCGGCTGCACTGGTACTGGAAAGTTGAATAGGATTAGGTCTGCAATCATCTACAACTGGAAAGAGCTGCTATTTGCCCTAGGAAAGGGGACAAGTAACTTATTGCAAAAGTGGGCTTCTATTCCTTTCCCCCCTTCCAGCTTCTCAAAATACAAGCTCTGTAAGAAGCTATTTTCATACCAATTAATTACAAGACCTCACCTCTTCGTTTATGCTTCAGAGACCTTATTCTATGTCGGTGTGCAACCCCAAACACCGACAAATGATGGAATTTGACCCTTTTCCTCCTGAGCTACAGATGACTCATTTCTTTAAAAATGCAAACTCGTTCAGCATCTATGAACACGGGTCTAAGAGCCATCGTCTTTCTTCCTCTCACAAATGTCAAAGAGTTGTTTGCCCTTAAGAGCCTCTGGCTCAATCGTGAATGCTGGGCGTTGATCTGAAATGCTGGTTAATGAGATTGTACATAAGTATGGCTTTAACCAGAGAGTTACTTTCTTGTTTGTTCTGAAAGCCACAAAACCCCAAAAGGAAATGTAGGGGAATAGTAGGAGGACAGTGACAAGAAACCTCATGACCTCATCCTTTCCGCCTCTTGAGGATTGGCTGGCTGGTGTCTGGAATAGAGTTTAAATTCCGGAGGTCTGCAGATGGCAAGCAGCAGAAGAGGAGGGACAAGTAAGAATCTCCTGAGCAAGTGATCCAGGCACTGCTTTGTGCTCCATCATACAAGCAAGCGGCTGAGACTACAGAGCCAGATACAACTCCAGGTACTTGCCCTTCCTTCTTACCCATTTCCTTTGGCTGGCTTATATTTTCAATGAGATGCAAGTTCTGTTGCAGCATTTGAAATTTGTTTTAGGTACTGTAACTCCTGAAGCTTCAGAGCATCACACTAGAGAGACAGGATTCGGTGCCCAGAACTAAGTTTAATCTCCTATGCCTCTGTGTTTGCTCCAAGGAGAATATTTAGAGATGCTGGAAGGAAGTGGTTTGCAAGAGAAAGTTCTGCCAAATGGATGCTGCACTTAAAACACAAATTTTGTCTTCCTGTGTTTTACCCTGACAGGTTCCAGTGCCATGAGATTTTTTTTTTTTTTTTTTTTTGGCTTGAGATGCAGTTTGCAGTCAACCATCCCTGATGCTGCATTCCTAAAATCTGAGATTGAGGGCCTGCAATCCTGTACACACTTACCTAGGAGTAAGCCCCACTGAATTTAATGGGGCTTACACATAGGCTTGTGCTGTTAGCCAAGAAAATCAGTGTGGTGTAGTAGATTTGGATTAGGGCTGAAGAGAGCTGCACTCAAATTCCCACTCAGTGCACTGGGTAGCCTGCTTCTCCATCTGACCTACCTCACAGGGTTCTTGTGCAAATAAAACGGGAGAGGAAGACAGCCTGAGCCAGTCTGAGCTCCAGGCAGGAAAGGTATGATAAAAATACAGAATCTTGACAGAAAGTTATTTCCTGTGCTCTGGAAACTGGGGTTGTTAACTCTCTGACTGCCAGCACTCCTATGCCTCTAACAGCTATTTGACAGACAGTACAAGTCAGTTTCCTGAATATTCTTCTTGCTTTGTTGCTGATAAGAGCCCCATCAAGAATAATTAGCAACTGTGCTAGCAGAGCTGCAATCACTGAGATGTGGGAGAAAAGCACTCTGCATATGCTCAAGGGCACTTATATTACTTTGCATGTCCTAAGACAGAGTGCTGGTAGCACCTGCCAGCCCCAAATAGGAGGTTCTGCAACCTTAACTATGGCCATGATGTCTCATGCAATGTCTGTTTAATGCTCAGTGTGTTCCTTGCTTGAAAGATCTTGCATGGCTCTTGCAAATGGATAGGGTTTTCTTTTTTACCCTTTGCTCTTCACATATTTTGAGGCAATGCTGCCACATCAATTTTCTCTCTTAGTCTAAGTATTCATTAACCTCTGTAAGAAGAAGGGCATACATTGGGAGAAGTGCCAGTTTTACCCGCCTCTCATCAGCCTGACTGCTAATGCCTAATGTTTCATCATGATGCATCAGTTTCAGATTTCCCCTGAGCCCTGATGCATCAGGGTTTTTTTTTTCCCCTGCAGTTGCAGTGTGAGTAATGTCATCCTTCCTGAGTTGGGAAAATGAGCTTGTTACCTTTAAATGCCTTTGCGGAAAGGATGGCTCAGTCATAAAACTTGCTTCTGCTCCTTGCTCATATTAAGGGGCTGGCAACAATACTATGGGTTGCTCATTTGGAAAACCTCATAGACATTGCCTTCCCCCCTGAAATTTCCACAAAGATTTTGCAACATTTCTGCTTGTTTTTATAATTCAGAGTTTTCCTCGATTTTTATCCTCCAAGAATGTTGGGGTATGGGTTGTAGAATTTGATGGAAATTCTGCATTCCTGTCCATAGAACCAAGTTCAGTATTCTGGGATTAGAGACAGTCCTTAAAAAACATACACCAATCAGGAATCTTTGAATGGGGCACAGGAACTTCTCATTACTTCACTGACTATAATCCTTAAAAGTTGTATAGTCAGGTAAAGTACTGTGGAGTGAGTTGTGAATGGTAGTATACAGATCCACAGAACACTAGATGATTATCTTCTAAGCATTCAAATTTCATCTCACTCTATTCACCCACAGATCCACCCTCACAGATCCATATATAACACCCAAACCACAGCAGTTACAACCAGAGAGCTTGTGCACCATTGAATGGTGCTTGTAAAACAGCTCCTGGTGACTCGAGCAAGTGAGCCAGGCTGCATGTTGGAGGCAGAAAGTGTGTTAGAAAACAAATCTCTGCTTTCTCAACTTCACCTTGTAAGCGTACCTTGTATGCAATTGCTGCAATTATCTGTGAACATGTTGGCGTCTTTGTAGAAACTTGGAGAACGCACCTGCAATTTTAAAATGAGCAACGCAATATCATTAAACAGTGCTTTTATGCTGCTGATTCATCGTTTAAATATTGTTGTGCATTTGATTGTAAAATGCCTTGGAAAATTATATTTGAAAGGTGGGATACATATTGGTTCAATGGGTTACTGAAATGAACACAAATGTATTTATTGTGCCCCTACAAAATATATCAGTCCTGTCCACAGTGAAAGCTCACTTTCGTCCACCTAGTCCAGCACTATCTATGCTGACTTTCCAAGGCTTTAGGTGGGCTCTTTCCCAGCTGTGCCTGGAAATGCTTATGGGGATTGACTAGTGGGGATTGAACTTGGCAGTGTCTACTTGCAAAGCCTATGCCTACCACTGAGTTACTCTATACCTCCTTCCCTCCAATAGCACCATCAAGGGCATTTCATCTGCAAAGATCACATGTTCAGCTCATTCACCTCTCAAGCCAAGTAAAGTGCTGAATCTGAGGCATCAGTCTAGTTGCCTTTTGTCTGATGCTGAATAGCTGAAATCCTCCTCCCATTGCTCAGATTAGCTTTTCCCAGTGGTAGCAAAAGCACTGGGAACAGAATTTTCAATTCCACTCTAGGACGCTAGTGGAGGACTACCTGAAGGGGGGAGAATTACATCAGAGTGCAAATGCCAGAATAATCCTTTCGAAAACATCTCTAAACAGTAATTTGGACTGCAATCCTAGGCATACTTTCCTGGGAGTAAGCCCCATGTAATTCAGTGGGATTTACTTCTGAGTAGGCATGCCTAGGTTTGCACTGCTAGCCTCCTTGTTTATGAATCTTTCAAATGATTAAAAATAATAATAATCAAGTGTTCCTCCCCAACGAAGAACAACCTCGCTCACCCATGGAGACCCCAGTTCAAAAAAATAAGATCTGAATCCAACAGCATGGGAAATAATCCTTTCTGGACTTGCAGTTAAAGGATCACTGCCTGAATTGGCTTACGGCAAACAAGATCTCCTGTTAGAGAGAAGGGTTTCAGCTTCCTATCTGCAGAATGTGTGTGTGTGTTTTTAAGAGCATTCAAAATGCGGTCCCACACCAGAAGTTTAAAACGGTATTATACAAGAAGTCCTATGCCATGTGCTGTTTTGCGGTGTTGGCCCTAAAACACAGGGAAAGGCGAAACATTGATTTCATTGCTGAACAACAGTGCTGCCCACTGACCATTACAAAATATTTCACAGGGAATCAATCACAATGAAGATTGCTGTGCTGTGCCTGTTTCTTTTCACCGTCGCCTTCGCCTTTCCGGTAAGTACAAGACGCATGCAACTCCTAAGCCAAGAAAGACGCATGTTTCTGTAACGCAATGGTAACAAATCAATACTGAATTGTTTTTCCTTCTCTTCCTTTCAAAGGCTGGAAAATCCAAGCGCCACGATGAGCATGTAAGTGTGCCTTGCAATCGGTTCCTGTTTATCAAATTAAAATTCAGGTTGAATGTAGTGAGTCTAAGTATCAACCCCCGAAGTCTAGGACTGAACCAAATGGGGGCTCTTCTGGGGAAAAGTCTTCTTTGAAAGTGGTAACTGCCCATTTAAAGGATGCAATGCACAGTGCTCACGTGAAGATCTTCTCCATCTCTTTGCAACCAAGAAAGGGATGATATTATGGCTCACAGAGCTGTGGCTTGACCCCTTTACAGTGGCAGCAGCTGCTTCCGCCTCCAATACAAAAACCTATAGGGCCAGTCTTTTAAGTCACCTCTAGTTCAACCCGTAGGAAAGATTGAAACGGACTCATCCTGCCTTCCATTCAGTGGCGACACCCAGTGTTGGAGGCCAGCACATCACCCCTATGACGGACGCTGCCTGTGCAGTGGGCAGGGCAATGTCCCAGGTGGTGCGCATGGTGATGCAACATTGCCCTGCCCCTGCTAGTTTTTTGGCTATAACTTTAATAGACTAGAGATATTTCAACGCAGTTTCTATTCATTGCATTCTGCACGAACTTATGCATCAATTGATATACAACATGATAGAATTATTCAAAAATACTAAGATTTTGAAAATTTTGGCCAGTAGTGACATTAACTCCCCCCACCATGCGCATCACATGGTGTGGCCCACACCCTCTCCCCCCCCTCCGCACTTGCCTAAGTGATGCCACTACTTCCACTATTTTGTTGGGGTTTATCCCCTGGTGTCTAGCCAAGCACTGTGTCACCGGACATCACGTGATGAATGCTGACCTTGCTTCTTGTCTTCTTGAAGGATTCCAAGGCTCACCATCATGCTCACAAACACCACCATCATCACTCGCACAGCCAGGAGCACAGTCACGAGGATGTGAACAGCCATGAGTCACAAGAACAGCAAGTGTCCTCTCAGTTGGTATGCAGCACCCTCTTTATGAAGTGATGTGGATAGCAAAATAGCATAGAGAAATGTCAAGGTGGAGAGAGCATGGACTCCACTGTCACTAGTCTTGAAGGGTTGCATTATATATAAATATGTAATGCAACCCTTCAATAAATCTGCCTAAATTCTTGATCTAAGCTGATCTCCACAGCAGAAAGGTCTACAAGCTTTTTGATAAAGTCCCTGCTTTCTGTTTCAACTAATCCTAATCCTAACTAATCCCCCATCCTAAACCATCTCAAATTATTTACTTATTACAAGCATGTAATCTATCCCTAGCCACTTTTAGCAGACATTTAGCATAAATTACAGCCCAATCCTATCCACACTTTCCTAGAAGTAAGCCCCATTGTCTGTAATGGGGCTTACATCTGAGTAGACATGCACAGGATTGGGCTGTCTATTCCCCCATCTTGCATTGCTCCCAAACCTCTCTTTCCCATTCAGTCCCTACTGATGGTTGGCAACCTTCAGTCTCGAAAGACTATGGTATAAGCCTACAGCACCCGGTATTCCCAGGCGGTCTCCCATCGAAGTACTAACCAGGCCTGACCCTGCTTAGCTTCCAAGATCAGACGAGATTGGGCATGTGCAGGGTAACAGTTGCTACTGCAACTCTACTAATCACTTGACCAAACAGAGAATATAAGAGCCCTGCTGGATCAGGCCCAAATGCATCTAGTGTATCATCCTGGTTTCTGCAACTAGATACCTGTGGGAACCTCGCCAGCAGGGTGTGATAGTTGTCCTGTGCTGCTGTCCACAACATCTGGTACTTAATGACGTGCTTGTGGAGATGGGGAGTCCATTTAACCACCTCAAGACTTCTCCTCAATTGATCTGTCTGATCTCCTTTTAAAATCATCTAAACCAATCTTGATATATTAGTCATCAGTACAAGTAGCAATCAGTTCCATAAGTTAATTGTGTGTTGTATAAATAAATGCTTTATTTTGCCTTCCCTGACTCTGCCAACCATAATTCTTTGATTTGACTTGTTCTGATTTTTAGAGATTTTCAAGATGGCTTTTCCCAAAATAAAATTCCAAGAATTGTGAAAATTTCATTGGTATCATAGAAGACCCCTTTTAAAACAATATTTAATACTTCATTTTCAGAGCTCTGTGTCTTCAGAAGAAAGTGATGAGATCACTGAGCAACAAGTAAGTTTTCATCTACAGTATCATAAGACTAAACATTAGTGCTACATTAGTGCTGCTGTCAGATGTACCATGTGGTATTTGTTTCATTCGCACACCATTTGCCTCCATGTAAATGTATCTCATCTTTTCCATCCATTTGCTGTCAGCAATCTCCTGCAGTATAAGAACCCCAAAGACCTAAACACACTCAGGCAGAACTACACATTCGGAATCAAACAGCAGATCCCTAAAACTATGTTGGTCTTAAGAGAGCACAAGCTAGGAAGTTGTGTGCAGGTTGGAATTGGCAGGCAAGAGTCATGTTTAACCCTCTCCTTGCCCATGGACTCTTTCTTACAATTCCACCCCCACTTGCCACCCTGGGACCTTCTGCTATTTTTCTTCAGCTGAGCCCTGAAGTCAGCACAGCTGAGAGGTAAAAAAAAATGACCTGGGGGCATTTGGAGGGATAATCTGCAGTCACAGGAAGAGTGAAGCATCACCATACCTGTCCACCAGGGATGACGTCAGGGTTGGCCAGGTCAGGCACTGACCAACAACTAAAGCCCATCAGATGGTTCATTTGGCTGGGTCAACCCCTGAATCTTCAGTCCCAGTGGTAATCAGTACGCCATGAGGTGGTGTACAGGATTTTTTCCCAGGATCCTGTTTTGACAGATTCCTAGTCCAAGCTTCACTTAGAGAACATATGCCCACTTTAAGCTAATCAGCTCCCCTTTGTCCCCCAACAATGGCCCCAGTTCTCCACTGCAGCAGTGCTGTGCCCCACCACCAGGGTAGCTCACCTGTTCAATCTCAGAGGCCCTCCTTTCTCTCCCCTCTCCAGCCAGCAGCTTCTCGAGCCACTACAGCAACATCTTGGTCTTCAGCAGGTTTTGGGAATGACAGCCACACACCAATCCTAATGTCTCCAGCAGTCCTCAGAAGTCCATTCATGCATCTGTCCGTTAGTCAGCTGGTCCATTGGTCCCTCAACAAGTCCAGTAGTCCATCAGCTAGTCCATTCATCCATTTGATTAGCTTGCTTTCCTCCTTCTACTACCCACACCCTATTCCTTCCTGCAGGTTCTGCCTTTAACCCTGAGGGCCTTTTTGCCTCCAAATTGTCAGGGTTCACGTTGGTTCCTCTAAAGCAGGGGTCTCCAAACCCCAGCCCAGGGGCCAGATGTGGCCCACAGCAAGCCTCTTTCCAGCCCATGGCCAACCTCTTGTCACCTGAAAGCCTCTGGCTCACTTAACTGAACATGACCAGAACTGTGCTCTGATTGTGTCTGGAGGGTGTTCTGAGGGCCAGAGAGGTTGAATGAATGAGCCCATTCATTCATTCATTCATTCATTCATTCATTCATTTATTCACTCATCTAAGTCCCATCCCCAATTTATTTATTTAAATTTTATATTTAAATTTTTTTTCAAGCCCTCCACACCATACCAGATATTTCATGCAGCCCTCTGGCCAAAATGTTTGGAGACCCCCTGCTCTAAAGGAAGGGGAGTAATAATCTCAAGGTTCTCATTAAAGTCCAAACAAAAGGAAACATGAAACACAGGATTTATTAGGATCCAATTAACAATTAAAAACTTTAATACAAATTCAATATGCAGATAACGAAAGCACTACAAAATAAAGGAGGCTCCTGAACCTGCAGGATTCCCCCTCAGGCAAAACCCTCTTATGAACTTACCAAGAAAAGCTGCAAAGAAAAAATTAAAAACCTAACACAGATCCCCAGCAATCTGGTATGGGCACTGCTGCCCACCCATAATCCTCTACAGATGTCCTTGCAGTTCCCCATTACTTCATAGAATAGAATGTCCCATTGCAGACTGTGGTGGGGGATCACATGTCTGAAAGCTCATTAATAAAAAAAACAAAAAACTTACACATTCTTCTGCCATTTTGCAAACTTCTTCAGGCTTAGAGTAATGACAGGCTTCCCCCCTCCCTGCTGGAAGCAGGAAAGGCTCTGACAAGGAAAAGGAATCCTATACTTCAGACACAGGTGCATGTGGCCAAGTTGTTGTCATTGTCCAATTGTATGTGTGATGTTACCCTGCACATGCCCAATCTCATCTGATCTTGGAAGCTAAGCAGAGTCAGGCCTGGTTAGTACTTGGATGGGAGACCGCCTGGGAATACTGGGTGCTATAGGCTTATACCATAGTCTTTTGAGGCTGAAGGTTACTAACCAAAAGGCACTTCTATGTGTGTGTGTTTTATTTCCTATGTTATAGGTGTGAATTTTTTTTTGGTCTCTGACAATGAACATTGAAATCTGCACCTCCTGTTAATTTCTGTGCTTGTGTGGTGTGTGGATAGGAATATATAGAGCCCTGAGAAGATGCTTCAACGTTCACATTTGGGACACAATATAATTAAGTGCTGCTTCTTTTCCAGACCCTTCTGGTACCTGCTAGCAAGAGCAAGGAAGATGACCACGATGACAGTGCCCATGATGACGTTGATGATGATGACGACTCCAATGAATCAGATGATTCACATGAAAACGAGGTCACTGACTTGCCCACTGACGCTCCTTTCACCTTGTCTGCCACTCCTGATTTCTTTACAGGCAGAGGAGACAGTGCACCTTACGGACTAAAGGCCAGAGTGGACCTGGCACACTTCGAAAAGGCACAGCAGGTAAATGCCGCTCCTGCTCAGCTTCTCATACGTATTGTCCTACTTAACTGCCATACAACAGCCACTCCTCTTTAAATTAAAACACCTGGTCTGCTAACTCTTTAAAAACTATTTGCAACTCATATACTCTGGATATGGTTTACTTATATGCTTGGGGAACTGGTACTCTGGGAGCATTACGGTTCAAGTTTCCTCATCAGCAAAGCACATATGAAACTGCCTTCCAGTGTGTGAGAGCATTGGTCTATAGCAGGGGTGCCCAAACCCCGGTCCTGGGGCCACTTGCAGCCCTCGAGGCCTCTCAATACGGCCCTCAGGGAGACCACAGTCTTCAATGAGACTCTGGCCCCCTGGAGATTTGTTGGAGCCCACACTGGCCCGACACAACTGCTCTCAGCATGAGTGTGACTGTTTGACCACTCACGTGAGCTGTGGGATGAGGGCTCCTTCCACTGCTTCTTGTTTCATGTCTGTGATGCAGTAGCAGCAGCAAAGGAAAGGCCAGCCTTGCTTTGTGCAAGGCCTTTTATAGGCCCTGAGCTATTGCAAGACCTTCATTCATTCATATAAATTCATCTTTAATATATTCATTTATATAAACAGGTAAATTTATTCAAATTTTAAATGTAAATTGATTGTTTTTTTCACCTTTCCCCGACACAGTGTCAGAGAGATGATGTGGCCCTCCTGCCAAAAACTTTGCACACCCCTGGTCTATAGTTTAATATTATTGACTATTGCTGCCAGTCAGTGGCATACCTAGTTGGGGTGCAAACCATTAAGTACACTTCCGTTTTGCTCCCACTGCCAGGAATGATTCCAAAGGGGGGGGTCCCCTTGCACGCTGGATTGAGGCTCCCAGCAAAACTTAATGCTTTGCACCCCCTCAAACTATGTCACTGTTTGGCAGCGATAGTTAAGGGGTACAGGCAGGGATCTTTCCTAGCCCTTCACAGAGATGTTGAGACTAAGGCTGGGACCTACTGTGTTCAGTTACAAATCGTGTTCAGTTACAAAACAGGGGGTCTGTGGTCCCTCCCTGTGGTCCAATCCTGGGCAAGACTTTCCATTAAACTTCCTCTCACCCAACCTTAACAATCCCTAGTTACACTACCATAAGATGAAGCATTTAAAGTCCATCCATCTCAAGTGCTTCTGAAAGCCAGATATTTACAATGACGTGTTTAGACCGCATAATCGTTTGTGGTGGTTGTGCAGGTATGAGTTGAAAGAGGCACAGAGATATTGCAACAACGGCTTAGAGGAAAAATAAAACTCTTGGAGGAAATTCTCTGCCTTCATAAATAACAAAAGGACAGATATTTTTAAAAGTAAAATTTTAAAAATATTTTAAAATTTACAGGAAAGAAAAAAATTGTGCTGGATTTTCTTGCTTAAAAACAAGTGGCAACTTCTTTTTTACAACCTTTTCTAGAAAAGAGGGGAAAAATTCCCTAGGTTCCCCAAGATACAAATAGATCACAAATATAATACAGGGTCACTTACTAGCCACTAGTTTTAACCTAATTGTTCCTAAGAGGTGCATAAAATGAGAGGGCAAAAATATCTATGGACTTTCCTGTTCCATATCAGTTTCGTAGTCATGTCTCCTGGCCCCACCTCTGAATCTGGTCGTTTGGTGAAGGTGCTGACAATTCCACCCCCTCCTCTTACAAAGTCACAGCTGAATCAGCAAATGCAGCAGAATGAGTTGGAAATTGGGTAGTGAAATACCGAGGTGGTAGAATGAATTGTACCATTTCAGACTGTCGGTGGCAGATAACACTCTTGAATGTTGTCCTAAGTAAGGAATTCCTTGCAAACAGAAAGCTAGCACATAAAGTAGATAAAAATGCTGAGATATCTAAGATACTGAGATCTCTGAGATGACAACAGACATCTCAATCTGCTGCATGCATAGAGCAGACCTTAAGCTCCCTAAGGAAAAGGGATGGCTATCAATGCAGCTTCAAGTCAGTAGCACTGGTATTTCTTCTGTCTTGGAATGGCCATTGACTGTTGTCTTTTTATGGACCTTACAGTTTGATTCTCATGATGTGTCGGATGAAGTCGACAGCACACCCGATGTGGACAGCCGCGAATCCAAGGCACAGTCTCTTGAAAGTCATGACGTGAGCGTGGAGAGAGACGACAAAAGCAGCCCACAAGATAGCAATGAGGTCCACAGTGCGTCCCACGCGGTAAGCCAGGAGAACGACAGCCAACAAAAGGAAAGCGCTGAAGATAGCCATGATGATGATCAGAGCAAAGCCACTGTTTCCCTCGAGAGTCAAGAGAGCAGTGAGCAGCAAAAGGCCCACAGTGAGGAACTCCAGCAGGTAGAGGATGTCCAGAGTAAGGCTGCCGATGTCAGCAACCAAAGTTTTGAAAGCACTGAGGATCATCACAGCATCGAGGACAACGAGATCACCCTTAAATGAAAGAGGAAAAAGAGAAACCATGGCAGGGTCCAAAGAAACACACTTATTTGAGAGCGCTCTCTGGGATTCAGCACAAATGGGTGCAGCTAGCAATGGAACCCAAATCCATCCTGGGTGGTTTTTTGTTTTTATGTTTTGTTTTGCTGAGTTAGAAGGGCAATGCAATTTTACTTGAAGGTTTGCTCCCAGTTATAAATGCAAGCTGTAGCAATTGCAGGCTGCAGTTTTGTTAGCCAGGCAAATATGCAGCTGGATCCTGTGTGTGTTTACTTGGGAGGAAGTCCGACCGAGTTCAATGGGACTTGCTCCTAAGTACGTATGCTTGGGATTTGCGCCTCATGTACAGTGTTAGCAATCCTGTCCATTAGAGAATCAGAAGCCCTTCTCGCTGCATATTTCCTGCTCTGTCTCCTGCTGGTTTTCTTTAGGGGGAATAAAAGCAGATGCTCAATGAGGGATGCTAGGAAATCTAGTTTTACACTCCGGGTGAATGTTATGTCTGCCGATACTGTACTTCTAATGTTGCAATGTATATTTTGTTGACAATTGTGAGATCAATAAAAAAGACAAAACCTTATACATCTGGGGCTTGACTAGCAACTCATTCTAATACACTTGCATGTTAGAACATAAGAAGAGCCCTGCTGGATCAGGCCAAGGGACCAATGGCAGCACTAGGGGGGTGCGGTGACACTGGTGACACACATGGTGGGGTGACACCACTTCTCGCCAAAATTTATAAAATCTTGGTATTATACAACCATCATGTTATATATAATTTGATGTGTAGTTTCATGCAGAATGCAGTGAAACAAACCATGTTGAAATATCTCTATTCTATCATACCCCCCAAAAACCAGTGGGGTGGGGCAATGGTGCATCAGCACACACACACTACCCAGGGCGTTACCCTTCCCACTGCATGGGAGGAGGTCCATCATGGGGGTGATGTGCTGGCCTCCAAAACCAGGTGATGCCAACCCTAATGACGCCACTGCTTGGCCCACCAGATTTCTCTTTTAAGTCACATTGGGCATCCTCATATGATTGGAGAGGAGATTGTCTCCCCCTACAGGTCAGGGAAGTGCTGTGCGCCATTAACAGCACACATTTCCCCCCCCCCCCAACCCCGAGTTCCCAGAATGGACACAACACTTCTGATGCTTTGCAATGTAGGCTGCTGCCTTGAGAGTGAACCTCCTCATTTTTGTCCTTCGCTCCACCTGTGAGGGACAAGCCCTCAATCTGATC
Source organism: Tiliqua scincoides (assembly GCF_035046505.1). NCBI lineage: Eukaryota > Metazoa > Chordata > Lepidosauria > Squamata > Scincidae > Tiliqua > Tiliqua scincoides. The sequence continues at coordinate 12,947,806 of NC_089826.1, forward strand.
TTGCAGGGATCTTGCAAGAAGTGCACCATTTTGGTTCTGGGCTGAACAGAAGGGAACATATTTCGACCCCAGCTCTCACTCAGAAGTCTCTCTACCCCTCACAGAGTGCAGGCAACTGGTTGCTAGAGTGCCTGTAGCAAATGCCACTTTGGATACCCTACAGGGAGAAAAGCAGAATACGAATTAAGTTAATGGATAAATGTTTGCACTGGGCCCCCGAGGCACACCTCTCGTGTTGCAATGGGTGACATCGCTACCAGTTGTTAGCAAGGCAAAATTACTAGTAGCAGAAGATGAATGGGTTCTAGATACATAAATACCAGTATAAGCTACTAGCCAGCTAGATAGTCCAAAGTGTCTAATTAACATTCCTTAATTCATTAATAGCAGCAACTGTTACCCTGCACATGCCCGATCTTGTCTGATCTGGGAAGCTAAGCAAGGTCAGGCCTGGTTAGTACTTGGATGGGAGACCGCCGGGAAACACCAGGTGCTGTAGGCTTATACCATAGTCTTTCGAGACTGAAGGTTGCCCAACAATTCATTAATAGATATTCCTTAATGGGCTTTTCTGAGTACAAATATGTCTCAGGAATATTTGAAATGGGAAAAGCATCCAGAGAAGGAGGAGGTGAGCCGCCCCCCACTGTACAAAAGGGTGTGTGGGGTGTGTGTGTGTGTGTGTAAAGAAACAAAATAGAACAGACCCCCATTTTCTTGTTATGCATTGTCAACATAAGGAAAACTTTGGAGGAAGCAACAAGAATCTCTTGAACTCTTAAGAGGATCTAAGAACATTAACAGTTCACTCCAAGTTTACAGCTGTCTCTACAACCACACAAACCAATGATTGTGGCCATGAATGTCTGACCATCTTGTGCAAACCTTAAGGCAGTTTCAGATGTTATCAGATACAAGGGGGCAGAGTACAGGAGGTGTGAGACACTCATCATCCCCACATCTCTGAAGTTAAATCCCATGTATCTTTCCCTGCCCCTCATTAGATGCCTACTTTGGCCTCCAAATTGAAGCATGTGTGCCTCACCACAGGAGTAGATATGCAGCTTCCAATTCAGCCATATTGCAAATAAGAGGGAAAGTGTGAACACATTGGCAGATTTCTGGTGTCTTGGTGACACTTGGGTTATTCATAGATATACAAGTTGGGCATCAGATAAAGGCTCACAGCATGTGTATTATAGATAGAGCCTCCCCAGTCCATATGGGGCCTTTGTGCACAGTAGAAAATGATACATCTTCCTCCCCGCTCAATGTGATGGCCACCAGCATCCTGCTCCTTTCTTCCTTTCAGATGTCTGAATGGTTTCCCCCTTAGATGTAATGCACTTCTGCAATGCACAGCTTGCACAATCATAAGGGGTGGCCTGGCTTCCAGTCATCAATGGATCCTCAGACAGAGTCCCTGCACCCGACAAGGCACTAGACTTCAGCTTTCTCCCAGTTTGTCGATCAGTCTGTGATTCAGCCTGAAGTTACAAAACCTTTGGTTTCTGTACACTCCCCCTGACTCAGGGCAGTTTTTTTCCCCCAGTTTGTTTTCTTTTGAGATCATGATCATCCTTTTCAAGCTTGAGTCATCCTGAAAAATTCCCCTTTGGCTATTATGATTTCGATCATTATGAAGTGCTTAAAGGAAGTATGTGGTAACTTATTTATACCAGAAAGATATTCCTTCATGTGGTTACAAACTTCTGAAGACAAAAAAAAGGTTCTTGTTCAATGTGTGCACTTGCAGAGTTAACTGTTCAAGATTACCCATTCAGTGTTAGCCATTAAAATACACATGAACTTCATAACAGGGTTATAGAAACTTGAATTTATTTCCTTTTTTATTAGTGAACAGAGAGAGAGAGAGAGAGAGAGAGAGAGAGAGAGAGAGGAAACAGTACATAAGTACATAACATAACAGTACATAACATACAAGGATTACATAAAAATTAGAAGATTTTTTATTATTTATGAGGAAATCACAGGTTTTCCATTCACTCTTTAAAGCCCCTCTGTGAAATATGGCAGCCCCATGTAGGCTGGCTACATCCCTGAATGTTGGGGCCAAGTTTGGCATGACATTAATTGCATCATTGGAACTTTTGATTTATTTTTTTTTAAACTACAGCCATGGAGAATCTGATGTGAACCACAGAACTAGTGAGGGATTTTAACTCTTTCTCCCCATACCTGATGAACATTGGTGCTCACGTGCTATGGTCCTAGTCACAAAAGCTTCTCTCTTGGAACAAATAGCACCTGGGGGCAGAGGGGAATCAGTTTTTATCAGGACCATTATATGGGGGATTCTCAATTTAAAAAAAAAAATCCCCTCTCATTGCAGCCCCACTCCTGATTAGGATTCAGCCCTTGCAGTTGCTATTTAAGCAAAGGGAAAAAAAATTACAAAAAAAAGGTAAACTGCACATTTTCACTATCTTAATTTTTTACACTTTCAATAACACAGCCGCAAACACTGACTTATAATGCAAGGGCAATCACTGCAAAGGGAGCATATGTAGAAAGTGTCTCATCTTGACCAGGGAAGAGAGAGAAGTTAACGTAGCTTGGCCCTTATACTCGACAGGGCACTGACTCCAAACTTGTCAACCTCAGTTATCATTGAGATCCTTGGATGAGAACTTACATGTGAGAATTTCTGCGAATTCTTGTGGCACCTTGAGGATTTTAAGAAAAATGTATTGTGGAATGAGCTTTTATAGGCTACCCCTTCTGCCATCAGATGCAGTTGGAAGTCAGATCACTTATTAACATCTGGGTTTATAATTTAATGTTTAACTCATGCGTAGGGGGAGCAGGGGAAAAATAGGTTTTTGCAACTGCTCCTATTTTTAAGCATGTATATATAGAGAGGGGTTTTCAAAGTTGTGTCACCATTCTCTCAGCTTTCAGGTTAATCATGAGTACTGATTGTCCATGAAAGGAAAGCAAGAGAGCATTTCACTGCAGAATCAAATGGACTGACCTGCCTCCTATTCCCCTTCCCCTGGCGTTTTCATTTAAAAATTAATTTAAGCTACAATCCTATGTACACTTGCCAAGGAGTAAACCCTATTGAATACAATGGAATTTGCTTCTGAGTTAACATGCATAGGATTGCATTGCCATTTGCCAAGTGGGAAGGAAGTTGTGTCTCTGCAGATCAACAGAAGTATGGGCACATTTTGAAATAAAGTTATTAATTTGCACCGATTAAACTATACTGTGCAAACTACTTTTGATAACAGACTGGCCTGTGAGGCGCTCTCTGTGTTTTAATTCCTTCTCTTCAGTGATAAATATGTATTTTTATCCCACTTTTCTATAAAGAGAATGGAACTTTATTTTCAAAATACACCTCCCCCCAAAAGGATTTTGTTTAAAACTAACCCTCTCTCTAAATCAGGGGTGTCCAAAGTTTTTGGCAGGAGGGCCACATCAGCTCTCTGACAATGTGTCAGGAGGCAGGGGAAAAGATGAATTAATTTACATTTAAAATTTGAATAAATTTACAGAGGTTTACATAGATGAATACATTAAAGATGAACTTGTATTAATGAATGAAAGTCTTGCGATAGCTCAAGGCCTATAAAAGACCTTACACAAAGCAAGGCTGACCTTTCCTTTGCTGCCAGTACTGCATCACAGACGTGCAACAGTAAGCAGTGGAGGTAGCCTTCACCCCACAGCTCACGTGAGAGGTTGAACAGTTGCCCTCATGCTGAGATCAGTTGCATCGGGCCAGAACGGGCTCCAGCAGATCTCCGGAGGGCCAGAGGCTCATTGAAGACTGGGGGCTCCCTGAGGGCCGCAATGAGAGACCTCAAGGGCCGCAAGTGGCCTCAGGTCCGGGTTTTGGGCACCCCGCTCTAAATCAAAGTTTCTCTGCATTCATAACGTACAAAGATCAAACGGAAATAAAAATACGTATGTTCAAAGTATCATTATGAGGCTGCAACCTTCATTTATAAAACAGTGTCTATCACCCTTTTGATGGTTAATGATATAAAATTAGGAAAAATACGTTTACAAACCAGAGAAGAAGAAAACCTTTTAATTTTGCATCATCTTGGACAAGAGCCTCTCTGCCAAGATAGCGAAGGCAAACCACATATACTTCCTGGTAAGGTTTAGGCTTGTTGCGACTTCCTACCTCCGCAGAAGTGGGGGACCGTTTTCTATGGTCCGCCCCCGGAGGCTAATGGATCCTGAAGGTTTCCTGAGGGCTCTGGGGGATTTCCCCACTGCCAAGACTGGCATCTCATCTGAGGCCCTGGTTGACCTCTGGAATGGGGAAATGACCAGGGCAGTGGATGAGATTGCTCCGGAGCGACCTCTGGCACATCGCAGCCTTGCAGTGGTTCCTTGATTCACTGAGGAGCTGTGAATGATGAAGCAGCAGGGCAGACGTCTAGAGCGACGGTGGCAGAAAACTTGGGATGAATCCGATTGGACATGGAGTAGAGCTCATTACAGAGCCTATTCCATGGCAGTGGTAGCAGTGAAGAGATCGTTCTTCTCTGCTACCATTGCGTCTGCTGACAACCGTCCGGCACAGCTGTTCCGTGTGGTGCGGGGCCTCCTCCATCAGGCCCCTCCAGTAGACCAGGAGGAAAACACAGTCAGCCGCTGTGACGTGTTTGCACAACATTTTGCAGATAAAATCAATCGTATTTGTCACAACTTGGATGCCACATTGACAATGTCTGACGATGTCCCCTTGGCAACTGCTTGTCCAGTGTTGTGGGATTCTTTTCAGCTTGGACAGCCTGAGGATGTGGACAGACTCCTTTGGAGTGTGAGGCCATCTGCCTGCCTGCTTGACCCTTGCCCAGTTTGGCTGATAAGAGCTGCCTGGGATGAACTGGCTGAGTGGACAGGGAGGGTGGTCAACTATTCCTTGATGGAGGGGACGTTGCCATGTGCTTTGAAACAGGCGGTGGTTTGCCCCCTCCCGAAGAAGCCCTCCCTGGATTCCACTGTGTTAGACAACTACCGGCCAGTCTCCAACATCCCGTTTCTGGGCAAGGTAATTGAGCGGGTGGTGGCGTCTCAACTCCAGAGGGTCTTGGATGAAACGGATTATCTGGATCCTTTTCAATCTGGTTTCAGACTGGGCTTTGAGACGGAAACTGCCTTGGTCGCCTTGGTGGATGACCTACGCTGGGGACTGGACAGGGGGAGTGCGTCCCTGTTGGTCCTGCTGGACCTCTCAGCGGCTTTCGATACCATCGACCATGGTATCCTTCTGGGCCGATTGGCCGAGCTGGGAGTTGGAGGCACTGTTTTGTGGTGGTTCCGCTCCTACTTGGAGGGTCAGTCCCAGATGGTGGTGCTGGGGGATGCCTGTTCGACACCCTGGCCCTTGAGGTGCGGGGTGCCACAGGGTTCAATTCTGTCCCCCATGCTATTTAACATCTACATGGAACCACTGGGTGAGGTCATCCGGGGGGTTGGAGTGGGGTGCCATCAGTATGCCGATGACACCCAGCTCTATCTCTCCTTTCCTCCAGACTCCAGGGTGGTGGTTGAGGGCCTGGAGCGCTGTCTGGAGGCAGTGAGGATCTGGATGGGGGTTAACAAGCTGAAAATAAATCCAGATAAGACAGAAGCTCTCCTGGTTCAGAAATCCTCAATGCAGGTGCTGGACTATCAGCTTGCGCTGAATGGGGTTGCACTCCCCCTGAAGGAACAGGTTCACAGCTTGGGGGTCCAGCTGGACTCGCAGCTGCTCCTGGATTCCCAGGTGGCGGCTGTGGCTAGGGGGGCCTTCGCTCAGCCTCGGCTGGTGCGCCAGCTGTGGCCGTACTTGGATCATACAGACCTAGCCACAGTAATCCATGCCACGGTGACATCGAGGCTAGATTATTGTAATGCGCGGTATGTGGGGCTGCCCTTGAAGACGGTTCGGAAACTGCAATTAGTGCAGAATGCGGCGGCCCATGTGGTTACTGGAGGTAGCTGGTTTGACTCTGTCAGTTCGCTTCTCCAGCGGCTACATTGGCTGCCCATTCGTTTCTGGGTCCAATTCAAGGTGCTGGTTTTGACCTTTAAAGCCCTATACTGCTCTGGACCAGGGTATCTTAGAGATTGCCTACTCCCGTACAATCCGGCTCGTCCTCTTAGGTCATCAGAGAAGGACTTTTTACAAGTGCCGCCGCCTAGGGAGGTACGTGGGGCGATGGCAAGAAATAGGGCCTTCTCAGTAGTGGCACCAACGCTATGAAATTCCCTTCCCCTTGACTTAAGAATGGCTCCCCCTCTTGAGACTTTTCGGCGAGGCCTGAAGACCCTTCTGTTTAAACAAGCTTTCTGAGTTCTCGGCCTTTTTAAACATCTTTTCAACATCTTTTCATATTTTTAAATACTTGGTTACAGGCCTGATTCTTTTATGATTTACTGCTCTATGCTCTTTCTACCTGACTACTTTTTATTTGACTGCTGTTTTTTATCTGTTTTTAAACTATGTTTTTAATCTGTTTTAACCTGTTGTAAGACACCTTGAGTCCCTTCGGGGAGAAAGGCAGGGTAAAAATAAAGTTGTTGTTGTTGTTGTTGTTGTTGTTGTTGTTGTTGTTATTCAGAGTTTCCAGCCTTGCTAGTGGCTGGTTTAACAACATGGACTTCCTCAAAGGAGCAGTTCAACAGGAACAGCAGGTTAACAGAACAGTGTTCAAACAATGTGAACATCTTCAGAGTCCCCAAGGCCAAGGGTCATTAAAGCTGTGACCATTTCACAATAATGCAAAGAAGAAACAAGTGCTTCTTGTTCACCCGGGTTTCCTTGGCAATCAAAACTCCCATCAGCAGTCACCAGGTGAATGGTGGCCATGTTGCTAATCAAATGTTGCAAGCCGGTGAGATGTTTCAGTGTCATGACATCCCCGGTGATCTCAGGGCCAAAATACCACCAGGGCAAAGTGTTTGCGATAAGTCTGTCATCCATGATCAACATGAGGGTATCATTTGCTTCCTGATACGGGTTCAAGGTATTTACAACCCAATTCCAATCACAAGGGATACGGTGAGGTAATGGTTGAGGCTGGCTATGAAAGCTCCAGGAGCTTCGCAGAGGTGGATAGAGTTGAGTTCTCCATTTTGAAGAGCATCACTTGGAAGCAGAGGAAAGCTGCACAGTATCTCATGGAATTTGCACCAAGCCTGGGTACACAATTCAGCATTGGCAGTTTTCTTAACCTGAGCAATAATTTTCCCTGCTTTGTTGGTGAAGGACGTGTGCTGATGTCACTCGTCCAATTTCTTATCAATCAGCAGGTTCTTGACTTCATTCATGGAATCCTTCAGGGCAACAAGGGAACTGAACTCTTTGTGATCACTGGTAAAAGTCTGGTTGGGATCTGGCAGCTGCCATTCATTATTTGGTGGTTTGGCATACCAGAATTTCTTCTCAAACAGCTTCCTGGTTTCAGCAATGATTTCAGGGCTGAACTGGTCAAGATTTGTGGTTTGCTCACTGAATGCATTACTTGGTTTGATCATTCTTGAATGAAGGTAAACCCCCCCCCCTCCTGAGCATTGCAGTGACAGTCACTCTGGCTGAGCCCAGCTCCAACTGCTCAACTTTTCTATATAGTTTATATTCAATGCAGAAAAAAACATAACCAGTCAATTAGCAGGCCAGTCCTAACAAAATCCCTGTGTGGCAATGCAGTGGAACTGATGTGGCTTCTGCTGAATCCCACGGGGGGGGGGGATTTTTGGCCACCAAAGGTCTCCTTGCCCAAGGGTAACTTCCAGCGGCAGCCATTCTGGGTTAACTCAAACGTATGCCAACTCAATTGCTGATACAAGTCCAAGTTGATTCATGAAGGCAGATCAGGCCCAAGAAGGGGGTCAGGTTTCAGTGTGCACTACCACTGCCAAACCTGCCCCCCTCTGGAGCGTGATCTACAGTCCACCCCATCATGGCCCCATTTTGCCCCTCCTCCTCAGGGGATAAATGGGGAAAGAGCGGGCAATGATTCCATGTACACATATTTAGGATTATTTGTTGCAGCAGGATTATAACTGCAGCAGGATTAGAAACAGAATAAATTACAATTAGTTGGAGCAGGCTGAAGGGCCTACGGCAGGGCTTTTCAAACTGGGGCGTCGTGATGCCCCAGCCTGCGGGCCCTGGCCCCTGCCCCCTTAAGGGGTGGGGGCAGCCTGGAGGCAGCGGCACGATCCCCAGGATCGCGCCGCTCAGGGGGGCTGCAGGGGCTTGGGTACACATACCCAAGCCCCTGCAGCCTCCCGGGGGTGTGGGGAGCCCGGTGTGACCTGCAGCAGGGCTCCCCGCAGCACTGAAAGTAGGTGCGGAGTGATCTTTCACTGCTGCGGGGAGCCCTGCTGAAGGTTGCGCCGGGCTCCCTGCACCCCCGGGAGGCTGCAGAGGCTCGGGTACATGTACCCAAGCCCCTGCAGCCCCCCTGAGTGGCGCGATCCTGGGGATCACACCGCTGCCTTCCCCCACCCCTGCTGCCTCCCCCCTCTCGCCCACACAAGAACTTAACTCTGAAACTCTCCCAGAGAGTCTGAGAACCACTGGCCTATGGGATAATGCCAACAGCTTAACAGGAAGCTGGGGGGTTGGGGAGGATTTGAAGGACCTAAAAGAGTCCTTGCAATCATGCAGGTGATCTAGGAGGGAGTTGCTGGCATAAGGGGCAGCATAGGAGGGGGCAGTCATTTGAGACTGCAGGAGATCTTTGAACATAAGAACATAAGAACAGCCCCACTGGATCAGGCCATAGGCCCATCTAGTCCAGCTTCCTGTATCTCACAGTGGCCCCCAAATGCCCCAGGGCGCACACCAGATAACAAGAGACCTCATCCTGGTGCCCTCCCTTGCATCTGGCATTCTGACATAGCCCATTTCTAAAATCAGGAGGTTGCACATACGCATCATGGCTTGTAACCCGTAATGGATTTTTCCTCCAGAAACTTGTCCAATTCCCTTTTAAAGGCGTCTAGGCTAGACGCCAGCACCACATCCTGCGGCAAGGAGTTCCACAGACCAACCACACGCTGAGTAAAGAAATATTTTCTTTTGTCTGTTCTAACTCTCCCAACACTCAATTTTAGTGGATGTCCCCGGTTCTGGTATTATGTGAGAGTGTAAAGAGCATCTCTCTATCCACTCTGTCCATCCCCTGCATAATTTTGTATGTCTCAATCATGTCCCCCCTCAGGCGTCTCTTTTCTAGGCTGCAGAGGCCCAAACGCCGTAGCCTTTCCTCATAAGGAAGGTGCCCCAGCCCAGTAATCATCTTAGTCGCTCTCTTTTGCACCTTTTCCATTTCCACTATGTCATTTTTGAGATGTGGCGACCAGAACTGGACACAATACTCCAGGTGTGGCCTTACCATCGATTTGTACAATGGCATTATAATATTAGCCGTTTTGTTCTCAATACCTTTCCTAATGATCCCAAGCATAGAATTGGCCTTCTTCACTGCTGCCGCACGTTGGATCAACACTTTCATCGACCTGTCCACCACCACCCCAAGATCTCTCTCCTGATCTGTCACAGACAGCTCAGAACCCATCAGCCTATATCTAAAGTTTTGATTTTTTGCCCCAATGTGCATGACTTTACACTTACTGACATTGAAGCGCATCTGCCATTTTGTTGCCCATTCTGCCAGTCTGGAGAGATCCTTCTGGAGCTCCTCACAATCACTTCTGGTCTTCACCACTCGGAAAAGTTTGGTGTCGTCCGCAAATTTTGCAACCTCACTGCTCAACCCTGTCTCCAGGTCATTTATGAAGAGGTTGAAAAGCACCGGTCCCAGGACAGATCCTTGGGGCACACCGCTTTTCACCTCTCTCCATTGTGAAAATTGCCCATTGACACCCACACTCTGTTTCCTGGCCTTCAACCAGTTCTCAATCCATGAGAGGACCTGTCCTCTAATTCCCTGATTGTGGAGTTTTTTCAGTAGCCTTTGGTGAGGGACCGTGTCAAACGCCTTCTGAAAGTCCAGATATATAATGTCCATGGGTTCTCCCGCATCCACATGCCTGTTGACCTTTTCAAAGAATTCTATAAGGTTCGTGAGGCAAGACTTACCCTTACAGAAGCCATGCTGACTCTCCCTCAGCAAGGCCTGTTCATCTATGTGTTTTGAGATCCTATCTTTGATGAGGCATTCCACCATCTTACCCGGTATAGATGTTAGGCTGACCGGCCTATAGTTTCCCGGGTCCCCCCTCTTTCCCTTTTTAAAGATAGGCGTGACATTTGCTATCCTCCAATCTTCTGGCACCGTGGCTTAGGGCGCTTGTCGTTTTGAGCAGCTTAGGGTGCAATCCTAACCCCTTATGTCAGCGCTTTCCAGCACTGACATAGGGGCAATGAAGCTCCGAGGTAAGGGAACAAACATTACCTTACTTTGAGGAGGCCTCCATGAGTGACACCCAACTGCAGGATGCAGCACATGTCCCACTGGCATCGCTATGCCAGTGCTGGAAAGCACTGGCATAAGGGGTCAGGGTTGCGCCCTTAGGGTGATAGAACCAGAGAGGCAAAAATTGCAGACAGGAGTGAAAATGAATGTAGAAATGAATAGATCCATAATCTGTCCCCAATTATTTTTGAGCATCTGGATTGAAATCAAGTGTCAGTGAATGATTACCTTGCCCTTTTACTGAACCACTCAATAAAAATATTTTCACCCATGAAAAATCTAAGAAGAACATTTATCAGCCTCAGAAGAGAAAAGGTGCTATTCTCAAGCAAACAGCATGACCCTTAGAACTTCCTACATGGTACTGAATGAACCACTTTGTACCCCTTAAATCTTCCTCGATACTAGAGATTGAGCATTGAACAGTATACTAGATCACGATAACTAACTTGCAGCTTTGAAATTCAAAGGGGTGGGGAGGAAAATAAAGAAATCTGGGGAAGATGGTGATAAGAAAGGTCAAGGCCTTCTCCTTCCTAGAAACTCATGGAGATTGGTGGATTTTTTGTGTGGGAGAAGATTTAAATGCCAGAATGCTGCAGAACTGAAGCAGCAGAACTGGCGAGGACAGGCAGGACATCTTCTAAGCAAGCAAGCCCAAATCGCTTTCAGTTCAATAGGTCTAATCAGTTACAAACTTCCAAGAGACTACACTTTGGAGCAGGTAATGCCAACAATACTTACCATTTATATTGGTATACAACACTTTTAATATATTTTTATTATATATATATATTATATATTTACTATTTATATACAACACTTTAAAGCAGGGGTGCTCAATAGGTGGATCGGGATCTACCAGTAGATCGCGAGGCAAAATGAGTAGATCGCGGAGTGCCGACCCCCCCCCAGGTGCCTCTGGGAGGAAACGCCGGGGGTAAGGCCCATTGTACTCAATGGGGTTTACTCCTAGGTAAGTGTGACTAGGATTGCAGCCTCACAGCCTAATCCTAGGCATGTCTACTCAGGAGTAAGTCCTGTTATACTCAGTGGGGCTCAAGTACACCAAAATACATTGTACACATAAATGTTATATGTTATGATGGCGCAAACATTGTAAAAAAAACTCTGGTAGATCTCCGGGCCTTGCTGGGTTTCAAAGTAGCTCCCGAGCCAAAAAAGTGAGAGCACCCCTGCTTTAAAGTATTGTAATGACCCTGAAAGACAAGCCAAAGACTATCATCCCAATATTTCTGAATGTGAAAAGTGAAAAGCTTGCATGTTAGTCAATCTAGTTCAGGCGTTTCTACCAGCAGCTCTCGAGATTTCAGGTGGGTTCTCTCTTAGCCTTATTTAGAGATGCCAGGGGTGGAGCCTGGGACACATGGCATGAGGAGCTGTTGTCCCTCTCTAGTTTTCTAAAGAGAACCTAACACATTCATGGCTAAAGTTAGATTTATAACAGGGACTTCCTTGTCCACAGCTCAGTCACTACACTTTACTAACTGCCTTATTGGCAAAACTTATTTATTAACTATCTTTACTAACTCTACTTATCTTAAGTAAGGCTGGCCTTACCGTTAAACACGTACAACAGAAAATTGCAGAGTGGCATATCATTTTCCTGCCCTCCCCATTTCCATTGTTGTGCCTCATTTCAAAATAGAGAATCCAAAATGAGCTCTAGTCCCGAGCGGTTTCTTTTTCATTGTACAAATGTTCAAAGGCCATCACTGTTGTGCTTTCATTCAAGTGAAGACAACGGTCTTTTCCCCATAACCGCCAGTCTGTAGTTTTTCATCGTAGTTGTGCAGACTGGGCTGTGTGACTTGCTGCAAGCAGAAGTGGCAAGTAGGTGGACTTGCCTTAGTTGAGGCAAGCTGAGAGGCTCCAAGGATGTCAGAATGGTCCTCATCCAATGAGTGCAGCCCCCAAAAACACGGAGAATGAGGTCCCCCCTCCCAGCTGCAAGTCTATGGAGCTCTATGGAAAGTGAAGCAGACTCATGTCGTGTTTCCTCACAAGTAGCAGATGTGCCTTGGCTGGTGGTCAGACCAGGCAAAGGGGAATGTGAGGACACTGGAATGGTCCCAATCCATGGAGCTGGAGTGCAACAAATGCTCCAGAAGGCAGCCTCCCCCCCCTCCCCACTAAAAAGAACAAAAAAGTGGCTTGAACTGGTAAGGGGAAGTTTTCTATTTTGCCCTTGCAAAGCCAGGTGGGTCTTTATCTTGATATGCCTGAAATAGAAGAACTTTAAACTAGGCACTGGGGAGGACTGAAAATCTCACTGATTCTTTTTTTGGGGGAGGGGGGGTTGCTATTGCAGGCAGACTACAGAGTAAGCTCCATTGACCACTATGGAACTTACTTCTGAGTAAACATGCATAGGATTGGGCTTACAGGCTGCAATTCTACCCATACTTTCCTGAGAGTAAGCCCCATTGACCACTATGGGACTTACTTCAGAGTAGACAAGCATAGGATTGGGCTCACAGGCTGCAATCCTACCCACACTTTCCTGACAGTAAGCCCCATTGACCACAATAGGACTTACTTCACAGTAGATTCACTTGGTGGAACAGGACTGGCTTCCCCTTATTTAATTATTTTATTTTAATTTAATTATTTATAATTATTTATTTTAATTTGCTTGATGATGTCACTTCTGGCCATGACATCACTTCCAATGGGTCCTGGACAGACTGTCATTCTAAAAAGTGGGTCCCAGTGCTAAAAGTTTGAGAACTGCTGCAATAAGGTGTTAGTAAGTTGACACAGGGTGTGTGTGTGAGAGACTCTACAAGTTTTCAAAAGCACTAAAATCAGAGTTTGGAGAAATAAGACCATCATGTTATATATCGATCAATGGGTAATTTCACACAGAATGCAATGAAACAAACCACACTGAAATATCTGTGTTAAAACAAAAGGTACAGCCAAAAAACCAGTGGGAGCGGGGTAAGGGTACATCACCACGCCCACCTGGGGCGTTGCCCTGCCTACTACATAGGGTGACGCATAGGCCTCCCGCACCAGGTGACTTGAATCCTAGTGATGCCACTGCTAGTACCCCACAGAAACATCAACTCAAAAAAGGGCAATTCAGAAGAGAAGTTCTAGCAAGGGTTCACTATGTTTACAGTTTTGTTTTACTATGAGCATGAGTCCCATCTACTAACCACTGCAAAATATTCTCCAGAGAATCTATCACAATGAAAATACTCTCCAGAGACTCTATCACAATGAAGATTGTTGGGATGTGTGGGTGTCTTCTCAGCATTGCCTTAGCTACTCCGGTAAGTCCATGATTGCACATACAATGGATAAACCACAAATGTTATATTTGCATCAACGGTGATTGCAGGAAATTTAATCCTCACCATCTCCTTTCTGCTTTCTCTCTTCCTAGATCCCAAAAGGCACACAAAAGAATGCTTGGGAGAAACTGAATCCAAAGCAGGTACATACAGCATCATTTGAAAAAGAAGTGGGACAGAAATGTTGCATTGGGTGGATCATCAGTCCCAATGGCTGTAAACTAAACACCCCACAGTAAGACAAACATTCACATACGATACTATAACTAAAGGCACATTCTATGTTTGGTATATCAGGAATTGCCATTCAGCTCTGACCTGTTTCTCAGGCAAACCACACTGTGACTTTTGTTCTAACATGTGCCCTCAAGCTCGGTCTTAATCATGCAATCATTAACTTACAGCAGGGGTCTCCAAACCCCGGCCCGGGGGCCAGATGCGGCCCGCAAAAAGCCTCTATCTGGCCCACAGCCAGCCTTTTGTCCCCTGAAAGCCTCTGGCCCACTCAACTGTACATGACCAGAGCTATGCTCTGGTTGTGTCGGGTGTTCTGAGGGCCAAAGAGGTTGAATGAATGAGCCCATTCATTCATTTATTCAGAGCCCAATCCTGTGGTCCATGCCGTGTCTCAACGGCGCGGACCACAGTTGCAAACGTGCCATAATGCACGTTTGCGGGGCTTACCGCCAGGCTCCCACCAGAAGTGGCTCTGCATTGGCCAGCGCTGAGCCACCGCCCAGCGGGCGTCCGCATTCCACGGCCCGGCGGTGCCTGCGACTGCCGGGCTGCAGAACGGGGTATGGGGGCGTGGTCGGGGCGTGGGGGAGGTGCTCTGGGGAAGGGGAGGCAAGGTCTGGGGCATTCCAGGGGGTGGGGGAGAGGCGGATCCGCAGACCAAACAGTCGCTGCTAAAGTGAGTAACCCCATTGTGGGGCTGCTTCCCTTACCCAGGGGAAGAGGACGAATGTCCCCATCTCCCGAGGAGCCTCTCGTGATAGCGCGGGAGGCTCTGGATCCAGCAGGAGCCCGCCAGGGAGCCGCTGGGTCCCGCAGCTCCGGGCAGCTCAGGATTGGGCTGCCCCTCATCTAAGTTCCATCTCTAATTTATTTATTTAAATTTTATATTTAAATGTTTTTTCCTGCCCTCCACACCACACCAGATATTTGATGTGGCCCTCTGGCCAAAAAGTTTGGAGACTCCTGATTTACAGGATCAAATCATAGGAATTCTGAGCACTGGTTTGCAGCATTCTTTCATATTTTTTTGTATGATAAATGTGTGTCTTTCCCTTCAACAAACAAGTTCAGCTCACAAAACTGAAAAAAATACAAAAACTAATCAACACAAAATTTAAAACAATACCAAAAAAAAGCAGCTGATAAAAACACATCAAATTAAATGAAGTTGTGCGGGACGAATGTACCGCTTCCTATGGACCTATTAATATTGTTTATATTAGTATTAATGTATAATGTAGCAAAAGATGTCCTGGCATATATTGTCATCTATTTCTTCAGTTGTGTACTGAAGGGATGTCATGAAGAAATGATTACAATGCTTAACATTGATATAGCATTTTCTGAGCATGTCAAGCATTTCACCTGTACTAGTAGCGATGCAATCCTTACAACAATACTGTAAGGTAAGTAATGGCCCAGTCCTCCAGCACCAGTCTCCGGTGCACGGCCTTGGCAACAGTCATTGTGAAAGTGCCATGAAGCACTTTGCGGTGGCCCAGAGGAGGCAGGTGCTGGCAAAGAGACCAGTGCAGGCAGGTGCTGGGCCTCTTCACTGGTTGAAGAGGCCCTGGGAGCCTATGGTGGTAAGTCTGCCACTGAGCAGTAAGGAGGCATTCCAGGGTGAGAGGGGGGTGAAATTGCGTGGGGGCAGATGGCATGAGGGCATGGGCAGATTGGGCCTGGGGGAGGGCGGTGGCAGAGGATTCTGTCAGATCCTAACTCCCCTCTGGGCCTGAAAGCCCTATACAAGGATACTTGGTTCTGAGCCAGAGATTTCGCAGGTAGACCAATAGTGGCTGCTGGGTCTCCAAACTTGAGCATCAAGGCTTGAGGAGACCACCAGCTTCTTCTCTTCCCATGCAGGATACGGTGTTGGCTGTTTCAGTGCCGTTGTATCACAGCACAGGTAGTCCAATTAGGGTTGGGATGTAAGTACTACTACCCCATGTTGTAGTCGGGGAGAAGGAGCAGCCTGTTCCTGTAAAAACATTATTTATGCTCTCCTCCCTCTAGTTCAGGGATTCATAACCAGGGCTATCCAATACCCCTTGGAGGTATGGCACTCAGTCTCCGAACAGGAAAAAGTTCCTGACAGTAAAGGCAGTTTGCCATTGGAACAGATTGCCAAGAGAGGTTGTGGACTCTCCCTCACTGGAGATATTCAAGCAGAGGCTCAACAAGCACCTGTTGGAGATGCTCTAAGAAGATTTCCTGCCTAATGCAGGGGGTTGGACTAGATGACCTATCAGGCCCCTTCCAACTCTATGTTTCTATGGTTCTATGAACAATTTAAAAAGTCGTTGTTAGATTACGAGATTACGATCTCGTAGATCAGAGATTTTCAACCCCTGTGCCGCGAATGCTCCACAGATGTGCCACAGGAGTTTGGGAGTCATTTATTAGTCAGGTTATTGGGGGTGCAAGCCCCCCATTGGGTGACAGTGTGCCTTGTCAACTGTCCAAAAACTGATGGTGTGCCTTGACAATTTTAGCGCCTTTTCAGTGTGATATGAGATGAATAAATTTGTTAATCACTGGATTGCTTTCTTAACTATCACCATTATCAATACTAGCTATCCATATGTAAACGAAAACCAGACTATTGACCATGTTGGGTAGTAGAACTGAATCTCTCCAGAAATGTGACACTTTATGTTCCTCAAAATCGGTCCCTTCGATCAAACTGTTAAGAATCACCCACATCTGCTTTCTCAAAGATGCAACTCACACAGCTTGTTTCATTCTGAATCTTTCTGCTGCTTCAGGTTGCTGAGATTCAGCAAGATGTTCAAGCATTAACTGCACTGGTAAGTAAACATCCCTTCCCATAGAACTGTTCTCAGAAAACAAATACGTCATCAACCAGAAATCACCAACAATGACTTTCTAAGCACAGGCATTTTTGCTTTTTGGCTTCAGGACCACTTGTTTTTCAGATGTATATAACAATACCTTGTTGTTATTATATCGAACAATGAGGATCATTAAGTATAACAGTAACAGTACAATAACTATGTCTATAACAAGACACAAAAATGATACTCTCAGAAACGTCCATAACTACGTTTAATATTGCAAGTTTTCCCTAGGCTTTGCCTAGTGCTATTCTAAGTCCCAATTTTGCCCCTTGCCATGGTATGCTTGACATATGTCATTCATTCAGCTGCAAGTTGTTGTTTTTTTTTTAAAAAAACCTAGTTCATATTTAATGTCCAGAATAGTTGACCTGCAGGAACTACACCTGTTTGGTTGTTCTGTTTCTCTTTGTTTCTGGATTCATAGGAAATCTTGATCCTGAATGTTGTGTGTCATGCCAAGTTTGGGTTTTTCAAAAGTGAAATGTGTAACTGTGGCCCAAGCTATACGTGATACAAGGTACCCATGATGGGATCACCTATTACATTTTTAAAACTTCAAGTTTAAGGCTTAAACCTTTCTTCTGAGTTTCTCCTGCTGTTGCGTACCAACATGAGCCTCTTGTACGCCTGGTGGGTCAGAAAGTGAAAGCAAACACTGAACAACACACCTTGTTGCAAAAACACAATTCCTGCTAGGAGTCTCATTTTGAATACTGATATTGGTTCTTCTCCTCCTTCTAAGGCGGCTAAGATTCTGCCTAAAGCCTATGGAGACCCTGAAGCACAAGATCTGTTGGTATGTAAAACGTCCTCCCCAGAAATGATAAAATTTAACTTTTCAAATGTTAGTGTTTTACAAATCACTTTTCTTGTGGTGTTAGTGAGGATAACAAGATAGAGGAATTATATATGGATTGCACTAAATCCCGCTCTTCTGAGCAATTGGCAAGTCATAGTTACTGCTTATTACTTTAAATCGGGGTGTCCAAACTTTTTGGCAGGAGGGCCACATCATCTCTCTGACACTGTGTCCGGGGGGCTGGGGAAAAGGAATTAATTTACATTTAAAATTGGAATACATTTACATAACTTTACATAAATGTATATATTATATGATTGGAAGAAGGTCTTGCAATAGCACAAGGCTTATAAAAGGCCTTGCACAAGGCTGGCTTTTCCTTCACTGCCACTGCTGCATCACAGACAAGAATCAGCAAGCAGTGGAGGGAGACCCTCGTCCCACAGTTCACGTGAGAGGTCAAACAGTTGCAGTTGCTCTCAGCATGAGGGCATCCGGCCAGCGTGGGCTCCAGCAAATCTCTGAAGGGCCGGAGGCTCATTGGAGACTGGGGGTTCCCTGAGGGTCAGATTGGGGGTCTCCGAGGGCCACAAGTAGCCCCTGGGCTGGGGTTTGGGCACCCCTGCTTAAATGAATGAATGAATACTGTTGTTTCACTCTGTCCCGGGTGTGTGTTGCAGGAAGACTTCTACCCAGGCATCTAAATTGAGGTCTTGGGTTTCTCTAGCAGAGGGTTCAAGCCAGAACAAAATTATAGAAAAATATACCGTAGATACTTGCCTATAGTACATGAAATTTTTGCCAAGTAATCAAGCTCAAATTATCACTTCGCTTTATCTCCGGGTCAATCAGAGGGCAAAGCCTTTCAACTCTGAAAAATTTTGTTTCTCAAGGGCAGACAGGCACCCAGTTTTTCAAGCAGCAGGCAGGCACAGATCTTTAGAAGCAATTTGTTAACCTTTTATTCTCTTATAATTTTATTCTCAATCTTTTATTCTTATCTGCCCACCACCCGCCTTCTCCCCGTCCCGGAACGCCTCTCTCTCAGCTCCTCCCCGCCCACCCCAGAGCCTTGCATTGGCCCAGCTGGGTTGATATAAGACTCAGTGCTTCCATCTGCATGGAGGCTTGTGTCAGCCTCCTCCTTATGGCACATTTGTGACCCTCCTGGATTGCACCCTAAGTGGCACACACCTTATATTAACATAGAAAACCTCTTGTCCCCTGGAAGCCTCTGGCTCACTCAACTGTACATGACCAGAGCTATGCTCTGGTTGTGTCTGGAGGGTATTCTGAGGGCCAGGGAAGTTGAATTAATAAGCCCATTCATTCATTTATTCACTTATGTAAGTTCCATCTCTAATTTATTTATTTAAATTTTATATTTAAATTTTTTTTCTGGCCCTCAACACCATGCCAGAAATTTGATGCCCTCTGGCCAAAAGGTTTGGAGACCCCTGCTCTAAAATATGGCCTTTTCTTTCAGAGCTCTACTACAGAATCTGATGCCAGTGATCAAGAGGTAAAATTGTTGTGTTGAATACATCTAGAATGCCCTTTTGGCTCTATTTAGAGATATTGTTTTCAAGATGAAGAGGCCAAGCTTACACCCCCCCCCCCCCCGCTGATACAGACATGCCAAAAAGAGGTAGGAGGTATCTGGTGCAGGCAGATCAAGAGCCTTCAGAGGTGAAAGGGGATTTAAATTCCCAGGAACAAAGTTGGGATCCAGCATAACTGGGCTGATACAAGGCTCGGTGCTTCCGTCAGCATGGAGGCGTGTCAGCCTCCTCCTTATGGCACATTTGTGACCCTCCTGGGCCGGCACAAGGGACTTGCACCGGACCAAGAGCACCTCTGAATTGCGCCCTAAGTGGCACACACCTTATATTAACATAGAAAACCAAGGCTGGGGGGGGGGGGGAGAGAAGATTTGAAAATACCAAGGTTTTCACAATTTTGGCCACTACTGTCAAGTTCAGGTTGTTGCCCCTGTGCAATTGCAACCCCCCCTTGCACCTCCTTAGCTACGCTACTGCCTTCATGTAAAGTGCCTGTAGCAGAAACTGACACAGAGGCTCAAGGAGGTTGGTGCAAAGGTGCTATTGCTGACATTACGAACTTTTATTGCTGTTCCAAGACACTAAGGATGTTGGGAAGTAATTGGATCCAAAAACATTAGGGATGCAAGCTTCTGTAACATTTTATGGCTCCTAAAATGAATTCCTTAATAAACTTTTCATTCAACAATTTCTCAACCACCATCTAAACCGATATGCACATTTTTCAAGTCATCATACAGAAATGATAAAATATTACTTTTTTGAACATATATGTTTATTATATTTTATTTTCAGAATGATGAAACGGATTATAGCTATGACCCACAGGTAAAAAAAAATCAATATAATTCAATGCATTGGGGGCTTTCTACTCAATTTATCATTACAAGTTTTCACAATGCTTTGACTAGCCCTATTACCTGATAGAAAAGAGTCATGCAGTAGTGTCCTGCTCAAATTATTGCAGTGTGTTGTATGTTGTGCTGTCCTTGAAGATAGTTCAGAAAGTTTAGCTACTACAATATATCACAGCAAGGCTACTAACTGGGACTGGGCATAAGGAACACATCTTGCTGGTCTGGACTGCACCGGATTCCAGTCTGGGCCCAATTTGAGGTGCTGCTTTTGATCATAATGGCTTGGGACCAAGATATTTCAAGCACCATATCCCCCTAAATGAACTTTCCCAGGTTTCAAAATCCTCATCTGAGGCCTTTCTGCAGATAAGAACATAAGAAAAGGCGTCTAAGTCAGATGCCATCACCACATCCTATAGCAAGGAGTTCCACAGACTAAAAGCTGAGGTGAGGCAGATGATGACTTGCAGTGGGGCCTTCTCTCTGGTGACACCCCATTTCTGTAATGATCCCCCCCCCAATGAATCTTACTTGGTGCCAACTCGGCTTTATTTTTAGCACCAGAGAAAGATTCCCCTCCCTCCAGCTCTCCCATGTGTTTTCATACAACTGATGTAATATTCTTGGTTTTGTTTGGGGTCACTGCTCATTTTTTTTACTATTTTGTACATTATTGTTCTAAATGGTTTCTACATGCATCACTTGCAAGGTTTTTCACTAAAAGCAGCACAACAGTCTCTTAAATAAATGTATAACTCTGTTTCAGGTTGAATGCTCTTAATGCTTTTTTATCCTTTGTTGAAATTCATTCTTCCTAGCCCCAATCAGGTAGAACTCAGGACCCTCATAAAGTTTCATTGAACCACTATGGAAAGAAATAATATTTCATAAATATGAAATATGACTTCTTGCTAACACTAGTGTTTTATTGCATTTATATTTTGTTTTCAGAATTATCGCTCTTCAGATGAAAATGACCAATCCGATAAAGATGAGGTAAAAATAGTTCTACAGTGTAGTGGGCAGTTTTCTATTATTACAAGTTTTCACAATGTTTTAACTAGTAAGAATCAGTGTTTCTCAAACTGTGGGTCAGGATCCACTAGCTGGGTTATGAGCCAATTTCAGGTGGGTTCCCATTCATTTCAATATTTTATTTTTAATATATTAGACTTGATGCTCCCATGGTATGTGATTGCATTTGGGGAAATGTTACAGACCTGTACTTTTAACAAGCTATTATGTATATTCTTTTAACAATGATAGTTAATGGGACTTACTCCTGGGTAAGTGTGGGTAGGATTGCAGCCTAGGATTGTTAAAAATTGTCCTGCTTGATGATGTGACTTCCAGTCATGACATCACTTCCAGTGGGTCCTGACAGATTCTCATTTTAAAAAGTGGGTCCTGGTGCTAAATGTGTGAGAACCACTAGAGTTAGATATCACTGTCAACACCAGGGTTTGAATGGAAGCTCTTATTCAGGTAGCAAACATGTTCATAAATGAAGCATCTGAAAAACAAAAACAAAAATCAGCAAAGGCTCTACAATGGTTCCCAAACTGCAGGTCCATGGCCCACCAGTGGGTCCCAATCCAATTTTTGGTGGGTCACAAAATTGACAATTAGACTAGAGAATTATATTAGACTATGTGCACTATAAACATAGTGCTACTTCGGGGAGCACTATGCACAGATAACCTTTATATCCACGGAGGCTTGAGTGGTTGGTGAAGCTTTTTACCAAGGTGGGTCCCAAAACTAAAAAGTTTGGGAACCACAGCTCTACAGGATTCAGTTAACACCACAGATGACATTTATACTTCTCACTTCAGTGATAGTTGCCATTTGATTCATGCAAAAATCTCTTTGGAATATTGCAAGGTGTTGTATGCTGGGCTGTCATGGAAAGCATTTGGAAACTTCAGTTAGTACAAAATAAGACAGCAAGGTTAGTAACTAGAATCAGGCATATGGGACACATCTCATTGCTTTGAATAGATTCCATTCCAGAGTGAGCCCAATTCAAGGTGCTCTTTTGACCTTATAGCCCTACGCAGCTTGGGACCAGAATATCTCAAAGACTTCCTCGCTGCCCAAACGAACCTCACCAGGTTTTGACACCTTTACTGAAGGTCTTTCTGTAGGTCCTCCTGACAGCTGAGGTGATGTAGGTGGTATCCTACAAAAGGACCTTCTCTGAGGTTGTACCCTATCTTTGGAGCTCATTTTGTACCAACTCAGCTTTGTTTCTGGCACAAGGAGAAGATCTTTTTGGATGCACTCAGAATATCTTTTTATTTTCCTGGGCTCTTGGTGTTTAATACAACTGGTAATTTTATTCTCGCTTTTGTTTGGGGCCACTAATCATTGTTTTTACTGTAATTGATCTTTTAAATGGTTTTTATGCGGATCATTTTCTGAGGGCCCAATCCTAATGGGTGCATGTCGGCTAGCTGCCGGCACACAGTCACAAATTTGTGGGCCGTAGCACTGCTGGAGCGCAGGTGCTAACCCAGTGCTGGCCAGCGCAGGGCTAGCGCCGGTGGAGCACCAGAGCTCAGCCACTCGGCAGTTGCATGGACCGCTAGGCAACAGAGAGGTAGGTGGGGGTGTGGGGAGGAGGCGTTCTGGGGTGGGGAGAGGGCGGGGAGGAGGCATGCCAGAAGGGAGGTGGGACCAGTGGAGCAAAGGCCATCCTCCTGACACAGAGTCTCTAAATTCTACCCTGACCCTTGGGTTGTCATAGAATTGAGTAGCCCCATTGTACAGCTACTCACCTTACCCAGGAGGAGGTGACAAAAGTGGAGGAGGTGGTGACAGCTGCCTGGGGCATGCTGGATGCAGCGGCAGCCATTTTTGTCTTCGCTGAAGCCCTGCACACCACGCAGCTCAGGATTGGGCTGTGAGTTATTTTAATAATAAATACATTTTGGGTTGATTCCACTCATATATATTATTATTATTATCAACAGTATTTATATACCGCTTTTCAACTAAAAGTTCACAAAGCGGTTTACAGAGAAAAATCAAATAACTAAATGGCTCCCTATCCCAAAAGGGCTCACAATCTAAAAAGATGCCAAGGAATACCAGCAGACAGCCACTAGAATAAGACAGTGCTGGGGTGAGGTGGGCCAGTTACTCTCCCCCTGCTAAAAAAAGGAGCACCCACTTGAAAGAGTGCCTCTTACCCAATTATAGGGCCTCAGAAAAGGATTAAGCCCCTATGCAAAATTTTGTTCCCATCAATCTATGGTGGAAAAGCCAATACCATGCAACATTGATAAAGTATGACTTTTTCAAACTCTAGTATTTCATTTTTTATTGTATTTCATTTTTAGGACTATGAAAGTGATGACTCCTATGACTCGCAGGTAAAAAACTACAAACAGTATCATTCAGTACATTGGGAGCTTTCTCCTCACGCAGTGTGTCATTACCGATTTTCATAATGCTTTGATTGTCCTATCTAGATAGCAAAAGTCTTGGTGAAATCAATTCACTCAGGCATCAAGAAGGTGCAATATACATGGAGCATTCCCCTCCACTCAACTACCTAAAAACAGCACCAAACTGTCCACAGGATTCAGTTAAAATCATCAGTGGCATTCTGGAATACTTCAAGAATGCCTATGAACTGATGATAATTATTTGTGCAGTAATAGCCCATGTGGATTACTGTATTGCAATGCGTTGTATATTGTGCCGTCCTTGAAGACAGTTGTAATGTTTAGCTAGCAGAACAGTGGTTTCCAAACTGTGGGTTGGGACCCCCTGGTGGGTTGCAACCTGATTTTTGGTAGGTGTCCGAAGGGTGATGGAAAGACCAGATAATTAATTGCCTCGAGCACTGAGGCTGTTCAAAAATCAGACACTGTAGCTCCTGATTGCCCTGCAAAGAGCTAAGCTCCTGCAGTTTGCAAGCTTGTGTAAATATAGGGAGATAAATGTTTAAGGGTGTTTTTTCTGGTTATTATAAATAAATAAAATATTTCTTTCTAGATCTCCTTTTTTAAAAGTTCTGGTAAACCTAGATGGGTCCTGATAAAGCGTCATTTTAAAATGAGGGTCCCAAGTGCTGAACAATTTGGGAACCATTGTAGTACACCATACAGCAGCAAGGCTTCTGCGATTGGGCATACGGAATACATCTTGCTGGTTGAAAAACAACTGCACTGTTTCTCAGTCTGAGCACAATTAAGGTGCTGCTGTTGATCTTTATACACATGTTGGGAACAGGATACTGCAAGGATTGTGTACTCTCAAAATAACACCCCCCTCCCCAATCCACAGTGAAGGCCTTTTTGCAAGTCTCCCTGACAGCAGAAGTGCTATAGATGGTGACCTGTGATAGAGCCTTCTCTATGGTGGCGCCGGTGGAATTCTGCGCCCACAAAGCCCACCTGGCACCAATTTGGCTTTGTTTCTGACACCACGCAAACTCTTTTATATTTGCTGTGGCTCTTCCATGTTTTTTAATATGATTTATTCTGAATAAATATGATTTATTCTGAATAAAACATTCTGAATATGTTTTATTCTGGCATTTTTGGGGGGCTACTGCTCTAGTTCTTATTGCCCTGTTGAAGTTTGAGATACATCACTTTGTGAAGTCTACACGAGAAGAGTAGCACAAAAGTCATTTAAATATTTAGAAAAAAAATATATGTTTCAACTTGATTTCTCATATTTATCTTTTGCTGTTAACGCTATAGATAGAACCTCATGGCCAGCCCATGCTGTTTCCTTACAGAACAATTTTGGAAAAGTCACAAGCAGGCATTGATGATAAAATACTACATTTCATTATATTTTATTTTCAGAAATATGAAATTGATGAAAGTGATGACGAGAATGAAGGAGAGGTAAATATGGGAAGGGGAAAAAATTCTGGGTTTTCCACTCACTTGGGCTGCTATCCTATACACACTTTCCTGGGAGTAAGCTCCACTGAACACTATGGAATTTATTTCTGAGTAAACACATATTGGATTGTACTGTCACTTTATCATTACAAACTTGTACTATGCTTTGACTGGCCCTATTCTAGATATTACTGCTGTTATCAGTAATGCTTTCAGTGATGTAAGTTCATTCATCGGCTGTGAATCATGAGTAACCAAGTGATAAGAACTCAGGTGGGGCATATGTTCCCATGCCCCAGATGGCAGATTGGTCTCATCTTCATGGCTGTTACAGAAGCACTTACCTGGCATGTCAGATCAATAAGTTTACAGACTGTACAATGGTTGGCATTATTTAGAGCAGGGGTACCCAAAGCCTGGCCTGGGGGCCACTTGTGGCCCTTAGGGACCCCCAATCCAGTTTGCAGGTTGTCCCCAGTCTCCAATGAGCCTCTGGCTCTCCAGTGACTTGCTGGAGCCTGCACTGGCCAGATGCAACTACTCTCAAAGTGAGGGTCAACTGTTTGAACTGTGGGCCGAGGACTCCCTCCGCTACTTGCTGTTTCACATCTGTGAAGCATCAGTAAAGGCCAGCCTTGCTTTGTGCAAGGTCTTTTATGAGGCTGGAGCTACCGCAAGATCTTCATTCATACATTCATATAAGTTCCATCTCTAATATATTCATTTATGTACATTTACTCAAATTTGAAATGTAAATTAATTCTTTTTTCCCCCTGGCACCCAAAACAGTATCAGAGAGATGATGTGGCCCTCCTGCCAAACAGTGCAGACACCCCTGATTTATAGCAGTAAATATAAGAAGGATCCTTTGGCCTAATCAATTTTTTTTGTTTGTAATTCTTATTATGCTTCTATCAATTGAAACATGACATTATGCTACTACAGTACTTACCTTTTATTTTCAGGGTCGTGATTTTTCAGATGTGGAAATTAACACTAAGGAGCAAAAGGTAAAAACTGTAGTATTCTGTGTATTGTGGTGCTTCCATCTGTAATTTGAAGCTGTCACTGTGCTTTAATTGCCCTTATTGTAGGTATCACTTCTGACACTATGTTCTGCCAAATCCCAATCCAAGCTCTGCCTGGAGAATTATGCCCACATTTAGCTAATTAGCACCCCTTTTTAACCCAAAAATGACCCTGGTTCTGCCTTGCAGTCATGCTGGACCCCACCTCCAGGGTAGCTCACCTGTTCAACCTGCAGGGGTCCTCTCTCCTGCCAGCAGCCTCCCACCACTACAGCAGCCGCTTGGTCCTCAGCAGGTCTTGGGCACAGCAGCCACACACCAAACTCCAGTGTCTCCAGCAGTCTCCAAAGTCCATTCACCATCAATTCCTTAGTTCATTAATCCAGTCTATCCTTCCTCCTTCTGTTACCCACAAACCCTGCCTGCCTCAGGTGCTCTTTATGTCCCTGAGGGCCCTATTGCCTTCAAGTGGCTGCAACTGTGCAGCACACCCTCTGCTGAAAGCCCAGGCCTTAACTCTTAAAGGGTCCACTGCAGACACCACATTCTATCTCCTCCCCAGATTTTCCTCGATTCCACTACACACTAAGGTCCCAATCCTATCTAACTTTCCAGTACTGATGCAGGCCCCACACATGCTCCCTTAACCTCGAGGAGGCCTCCTTTACTGCTCCCCACCATAGGATGCCCTATTAGCACAGCTTCATCAGTCCTGGAGAACTAGGTAGGGTTGGGCAGCCTGGTTTGCTTATTTCAGAAACCATACCCTCTTTATGAAAATTATGAGGTGAATAAACCAGAAGTCTTCCTGTAGAGACCAGTGCAGCAAACAGATGATCCTATGCATTGCTCATAAGCAATTCACAGGATTAAATGTCAAGGTGTTCTTTTTTTTCTCCCTGAACTAATGAGTTATTCATCCAAAGCAGATGTAACTGTAAGCGCCTTGCACATCCCTGCTTGACAGTCAGCCTTGGGAATGTACATTTATTCTATATCTCTCTTCCCCATTCCAAAGCAAACTTCTCTTTTTTACCCTTGCTGGTGCTAACCCTGGTTTAGAGTTTGTGTGTACATCATCACCAAGGTTGACTCTAATCTTGGTTCTCTTGGAAACCAGAATTCAAAGCCATGGTTTAGTTGGCAAACAATAGTTATAAAGGGTCCTGATTTTGACTATGCATTAACTATGGTGCAAATGGATCTCTAAATGCTGGTTTAATGCCCAAAAAGGAAGGGGGAATTTGCTCTGGAGAAGAGCAGGAATTATATTCTTGATTTGGAAACCTGATTCACAGGAAGTCAGTACTACATCTGCACTGCTCGAACAGCCCAATCCTGAGCTCCCATGGTATGCAGTTTCCGTGGCACCAAAAACGGCTGCTGCTGCATCCTGCATGCCTTGGCCTACTGCAGGTGGCACCTCAGGAGAAGGGGACTTTCTTCCCTTTCTCCCGGGTAAGGGAAGTAGCCCTTCAGGTCATTCAGTAAAACCGTTAGGGCACCAAGCCCCACATGAACACTCTGGATCCGGTGGAGCTCTGGATCCGGTGAACCCGCTCTGGATCCAGTGGTCCTGACTCCCTCCCCACCCCCGGCATGACTCCCGCCAGCCCTCTCCCCACCTTCCGCCTCCCTGTCACGCTTCCTCCCTGCCCTCTCTCCACCCTCCACCCACTTCCCCCCTCCCTGGAACACTTCCTCTCCACCCCCGCTTACCTTACCGCAACTCAGTGGTCCATGCAACCTCCGAGCGGCAGAGACCGGATGCCCGCCTGGCAGTAAGCCTCGTAAACTTGCCTTACAGCACGTTTGTGACAGTGCACGCCGGCAGTAAGCCGCGCTTCGAGCTCAGGATTGGGCTCTAAGACTCCTATTCAAAAGCACTAAGGGTCTTGCTTATGTTTTCCCCAATGCTATCCAATCTTCTCCTGGCATCTACAGTACTTCTATTTAGGGGTGTGCATTCATTTTAGAATGAATGGGAACCAAACCAAATGGAATCCCTTTAGTTTGGTTCCCATTCATTCCAAAACAAATTAACCACATTAATTAGCCACCCTGCCCAGTCCTGTCTCAAGTCTATATTGGAGAAATCCTCTTGTAAGGGGACATGGAATATTTAACTGTGTAAATGCCAATTCAGGCAGAACTGGCTGGGTAAATCTACCTTTGCCTGTATTGTAGCAAATAGTTTGTTTTTTAAAAATGGCAGACTGCAGACAAACTCTTGGGCCTCCTACTTAAGGCATGGGCAAAGTTAAGGGTAAGATGTTTAAGGATGGTCTCTGGGCAAAGACAACTCTGAAAAAAGTTTGATAGAAAACAGGACCTTATAGAAAGCATGGAAAAAGTTCGTGTGAAAGTGAAGGTGTTGGACCCACCACTATGAAATCTTTGCCTTTATTATTGTATAGTATTTGTGTGATGTATTGTTATTGTGCCTAATTGTCTTTTGAAGTGATGCTGATATTGTACAATTTTATTACAGTATAGATTGCTTTAATTTTGTTATGAAAAGTAGTTAGTGCATTTGATGCATTGATTAATTAGTGTATTGATAAATAAGGGCCCTTTTATATAACTCTTGGTGTACCACTTTTTTAGCTGTAACTTCTGTCATTAATTTTTTTTGGGGGGGGGGCTCTTGTGTTTGTGTAGAACCCTCCTTCTCCAGAAGCAAGCAAGGGCAGTGAGAAGAAGGTAAAAATGACAGCATTCCAAGACTGTAGCACTGGACTCTAAAAATTTAACTGCAAATATTTCAGCATATTTCAGTTGTAATTTCCATCGCCAGTATGTTTAAATGTTAGCACACTGCTGCCGTTAGTCTTTCAGCCTCAAAGAAACCATTAACCAAACAAGTAGAAGAACTGAACAAATGCCCTGTGAGGTGGCCCATTTCAAAAAACAAGCAAGCCTCAGTTCTTATGACATGCATTACAGGGTAATGAAAATGGGAGGCTCAGTAATAGCCACCTTGTTAAATAAATATAAATATGTGTTCTGCCCTTCTCGCAAAGAGCTTAGATCAGCATTAAAGGGTGCAATCCTATGCACACTTTCCTGGGAGTAAGACCTACTGAACAGAATGGGACTTACTTCTGAGTAAACATGCATAGGATTGTGCCCAAAGTCTCAAAACTTTAGGCTGGGGTGCCATCAGTAGACAATATGCAGAGGACACCCAGCTCTACCTCTCTTTTCCAAACAGGGGAAGGTCCTGAATCTGTGTTTAAGGGCAGTGATGGATTGGTTGGAAGCAAGCAAACTGAAATTAAGTCTTGTACCTGGATGCCCAGGAGCCTTGACCTTGCCCAAATTTGGTTGAGCTACACCCTTTTCAGCCAAAGGGTCAAAGGGTGGCAGAAGAGGTGCACATCCTGGCTCATGGAAGGACTGCCCAAGGAAATGCACGAGCATTCCATCACCAGTACAGTAGCTCAGTTAAACAAACGCTGCAGGTGAATGTGTGCACAGGGTGGAGATAAAAAATATACACATTATTGTTTGAGCCACAACCACAATGAAATTATATAGCTGTTAAGCAAAGCAATTTGTTATGGCAGCGGGGAGGGATGAATCTAATTCCTACCACTGATGAAAAGTGGAATTTTATTAAATGTCTGTTGATCACTATCCAACATTTTGTATTGGCTTAGGGCCCAATCCTATCCCATTTTCCAGTGCCGGTGCAGCTGTGCCAATGGGGCATGCGCTGCATCTTGTGGTGGGGCAGCAGTCACAGAGACTTCCTTAAGGTATAGGAACATTTGTTTCCTTACCTTGGGGCTGTACTTCAGATGCACCAGTGCTGGAAAATTGGACAGGATTGGGCCCTTAGGTAGCTAACACAAATTACTTGGAAAGCAAAATAATACTTACAAAATTACTTACTTATTTACAAAGTAATACAAAATTCCAGACACCTACATTCAGTCCTGTAGATAGGCCTACCACTAAACTTCTCCTATATCTTGTTTTATTGTCATCTCAAAAGGTCTACTTAAGTGTGAAAATATTTAACCTGCCAGGTAGTCTACCATAAATTTGGGGTAACTGCAACAACTGTGTATTTTACATCCTTGTCTTCACAATGGCTACTATCAGTATTTTTATCTATTGATCTAACACCATCAATGTGCATGACATTTTACAGAGTATAGGTCTGTACTCTGTACTCTATAAATTTTAAAATCTAAAATTTGATGCTGGGGAAATAGAGGAAGGAAGAGGAAGTAGGTGTAAACGGGGAGAATACGTGATTATTTCAATCATATGTATTTAGACTCATACAGTCTATGACATCTACAGTCATAGATGTGATAGTTCCTTGGAGTAGCTTGTAAGGGCTACTGAAGCAATTTGGAAACACTTGTATTTATTAGACTGATGTAGGCCGAAATCCTAACCCACTTTCCAGCACTGGCATAGCTGTGCCAATGGGACATGTGCTGCATCCTGCAGTTGGGTAGCACTCACAGAGGCCTCCTCAAAGTAAGGGAATGTTTATTTCCTTACCTTGGAGCTACATTGCCCTTATGGTGGTGCTGGAAAGTGGGTTAGGATTGCGCCCATAATGTCCCAATTAATCTCCACTAACATAAACTACCAGAGTCCATATTCTTTTTCAAAGGCGCATTTAGGATATCATGGGACACAAAGTGATGTTTATACAAGAGATACACATTGCTTCTGCTGGGTAGGGGTCTCTAGCATACCTAGAATACCTGCTGATAGTCTCAATCTTGTTTATTATAGGTCACAAAAAAAGTCAAGGATCAAGCAGATACCCCCAAAAAGAAGAAGGACCACTAAGATGTAGGCATGGAAGCTGCACTTGCACGTGATGACAAACAGCAGGAGACCTGTGTTCCTGAAATCACTTATCATAGCAGCAGAGTTTCTTGAAACTACTTGTGATAGCATTGCTGATGATGACATTCCTGTTTTTGAAGGAAGAAAGTTTTTGTTTCTAATCTGCATACAAATCAATCACATTATTTGAGTTGGGGGGGGCAACATATTTCACACCAATATTTGTTTCCAAATGCAGTACGTGGGTAAGTTTGATCATGATTAGAAAAATGCAGTATAAATATAGTAGGTTTGCTAAGTCTACAGCAAGTTCTTCTCCTGCAGTTTTCTATTCTGTTTCAGAGCAGTTTTCATTATGGGGGGGATAGCACTCACACCTGTATGCTATTATTTTACAATCTTGTAGTTCAATTATTTTAATACTGGAAATAAAATTAAAAGCTCTAGCAATTACAAATGTGGTCTTATTTATCGTCTAAAAGTGCTACCAGCATTTATTTATTTATTCACATTTTTATACCACCCTTTCTCCAAAGAGCTCAGGGTGGTGTACACAGCTGCTCCCCTCCTTTTGTCCTCACAAAAGGACACCAAAGGAAGCAGCTGGCGGGTAGTTTGAGAGGGATCAGTGAGTGCACTGCTATTAACTACAGCAGTGTTTCTCAAACTGTGGGTCTTTAGTCAATTTCAGGTGGGTTCCCATTCATTTCAATATTTTATTTTTAATACATTTGACTCAATGCTACCATGGTATGTGACTGTTTTGGGAAAATGTTACACATCTGTACTTTTAACAGGCTACTATGTATATTCTTTTAACAATGATAGTCAATGGGACTTACTTCTGGTGTGAGTAGGATAGCAGCTGAGGATGGTTAAAAATGTTCCATCACTTCCAGTCGTGATATCACTTCCAGTGGGTCCTGATAGATTCTCATTTTAAAAAGTGGGTCCCGGTGCTAAATGTGTGAGAACCACTGAACTATAGGATTGGGCTGTGAATCTCCTACTTTCCTGATAATACCAACAAGCTTTCCCTTCTGCCTCTCTAGAGTAAAACTCACATGGGGGGGGGGGAGGAAAGGGAGAGCATGTTGGTCTTATCAGGAAGGTAGGACATTCACAGTCCAATCCTATAGTTCCCAGCACCCATGGCTCCAGAGACGCCAAAATGGCAACCGCTGGATCCTGTGGGTGCCAGGATACTGCTGGGGGTCTCCTGCGGGGAAGGAAGCATTTGATCCCGGAGCAGTCAGTGGCAATGGGTCTCCTTGGCTCTGCATCTACCTTTGAACTTACTTCCGACCAGATTGGCATATAGGATTGCAGAGCTCCCCTCTGAATTCAAGGGCTTGACAGCAGGGTGGAGAGCCCAATCCCATGCATGTCTACTCAGATGTATGTCAATGGGCCTTGCTCCCAGGAAAGTGTGGATAAGAATGCAGCCTTGGGGCCCAATACTATGCATGCCTACTCAGAAGTGCCTTTCAGTATAGTCAATGGGGCTTACTCCCAGGTAAGTGTGGATAGGATTACAGCCTTGGGGCCCGATCCTGTGCGTGTCTACTCAGAAGTAAGTCCCATAGAAGTGAATGGGCCTTACTCCCAGGTAAGTGTGGATAGGATTACAGCCTTGGGGCCCGATCCTGTGCGTGTCTACTCAGAAGTAAGTCCCACAGAAGTGAATGGGCCTTACTCCCAGGTAAGTGTGGATAGGATTACAGCCTTGGGGCCCGATCCTGTGCGTGTCTACTCAGAAGTAAGTCCCATAGAAGTGAATGGGGTTTACTCCCAGGTAAGTGTGCATAGGGTGCAGCCCTGGGGCCCGATCCTGTGCGTGTCTACTCAGAAGTAAGTCCCATGGGAGTCAGTGGGCCTTACTCCCAGGTCAGCGTGGACGGGGTGCAGCCCTGGGGCCCGATCCTGCCGTGCCTGCTCGGCAGGGGTCCCACTGCGGCCAGTGAACGGGCCGGGAGCGCGGCGCGGCGAGGGCGGGCGCAGCTCAGGGCAGGGCAGGGCGAGCTCCCTGCGTCCCGCCCCGCGGCTGGTCCATGGCGGAGCAGCTGGAGCTGGAGCCGGCGCCGGAGCCCCCGGGCGCGCCCCGCTCGCCGTCGCCGCCGCCCTCGTCCTGCTCGCGGCAGGCCTGGAGCCGCGACAACCCGGGCTTCGAGCCCGAGGAGGGGGCGGCCGGGGCGGCGGCGGCGGCGGCGGCGGGGCCGGTGCTGGAGATGGAGGCCGGCTGGGCCTCGGGGCGGCGGCGGCGCGGGCGGCCCGGGGAGGACGAGGACGAGGAGGGCGCCGCGCCGCCCTCGCCCTTCCCGCCCGGGCAGCAGGACCCGCAGCCCGCCGAGCCCCCGCCGCACCGCGTCGCCTGGGCCAAGGGGCTGGCGCGGCGCCTGCGAGGTGAGCCTGGCGCGCCTCCTCGCGAGTAGGCGCCTGTCTGTGTGCGCTCAGGGTCAGCCCCGCTGCAGTCAGGGGGCACTCGCAGGTCAGTGTGGGCAGGCGCCTGTGTGTGTCTACTCGGAGGTAACCCCACTGTAGTCAACAGGGCTTACTCTCAGGTAAGTGTGGACAGGAGCTTGTGTGTGTCTGCTCAGGAGTAAGTCAGTGGGGCTTACTCCCAGGAAAGCGTGGGCAGGAGTGCAGCCTCACCGCCCAATCCTAGCCATCTCTACTCAGAAGTAAGTCACATTATAGTCGATGGGGCTTACTCTCAGGTAAGTGTGTAGAGGATTGCAGCCCAAAACACCAATCCTATGTAGGTCTACTCAGAAGCAAGTCCCACTATAGTCAATGGGGCTTACTCTCAGGTAAGTGTGGATAGGATTTTAGCCCAACAGCCCAATCCTATGTGTGTCTGCTCAGAAGTAAGTCACATTATAGTCAGCAGTGCTTACTCCCAGGTAATTGTGGATAGGGTTGCAGCCTGACAGCTGAGTCCTGTGCATATCTATTCAGAAGGAAGTCCTATTATAGTTAGCAGGGCTTACTCCCAGGTGTATGATTGTCATCTAAGAGCCCAAATCTACTCAGAAGTTAGTCCCATTGTGGTCAATGGGGCTTACTCCTAGGAATGTGTGGACAGGATTGTAGCCTGAGAGCCCAGTCCTATTTGTGTCTACTCGGAAGTCAGTCACATTATAGTCAGTGGGGCTTACTCTCAGCTAAGTGTGGTTAGGGTTGCAGCCTGAGCTCTATCGTCTTTCCTTGTCTACCTGCCTGCCTCCCTGTTCCATCTTCCCATCCCAAGTTTAGTTGCTACCAGTAGCACTGAGGAATTTTATCAGGGGGTACAAAGTTTCTTTTGGGCCCCTTTCCAAAGGGGGAGGGGAGTGGAGGGGATGAAACAGAGCAGAGGAGGGTGAAGAGGGGGATGGCAGAACAGGGGTGGGCGGGGGGGGGGGGGGGAGGGTTGCGACAGCTAGAAAAGCTTTTGGAGTCCAGATTTACTAGGCTTCCAAATGCAGAGCCCAGATCTACCTACCCATGCAATGTCAGTTACTAGATACAGCAGTGTTTCTCAACCAGTGGTACAGGTACCACCAATGGTACTTGAGGGGGTGTCTGGTGGTACTCATGGGACCCCTGGACACCTGCTGCCCATCAGTGAGACAAGGAATTCGACACAACAAACAGCAGTGGGCAGTGGTTTGTGGTCGACTCGGTGGGCAGAGCGCCAAAGCATGCTTTTCAATACTTGAAAAAGCCCTCCCATCCATCCTGAGCCTCTTACTGGTATTTGTCATGTTGCATCCGGCCTCCCAATCCAGAAGTAACTGGTGATATTGTCATTGCCAGTTACTTCCAGTGATACTTTGACTAGGTAGACCATGTCAAGTGGTACAGTGAAGAACAAACATTGGGAAGCACTGAGATATAGTGTTTGGTAATATGGAAAACCAAACGCACTCCTAAGTCTCTCTAAAATCTTTTAAATATAGGAAATTATTGTAGAAAATGAGCATCAGCGTATTTAGGCTCGAACTAGGATGGAAAGTGTCCTGTGTGGACCAAATGTACTTTTGTGGCAGCTGCAGCCCCGCAGCTGTGTCCCTGAGCTCCTATACAGCGTCCGGGTTAGCAGATCCACAAACCAAAGAGCTACTGTAGCAGACCAGTTTCCTCCCAGATTTGAAGCTGTGTTAAAGAGTGTCATGTATGTGTTCCTTGGCCAAGCAGATATGGCTTGTGGCAGCAGCTGTCACTGCACACCCAGCATCCCACATGAGATCAGAAAATGTAAGATCCTAGGAAATTTCTGGGCCTCCTTCCAAATTATCTGGGGTAATTTGACAGATTATGCTCTTTACCCCCTATCGCATGGGTCCTGATGTTGTCCTCCTGCAGCCATGGAGCCTGATCCTGATCCTTATTGATAGAGGTGTGGTTTCTCGGTGATAATAAAATAAAAACACATAACACCACTTTCTGCTCATTTTTATAAAAAACAAAAACACCTCTGAAATCTGCAAAATAAATTAGGAAATCTTGCAAAAAAAAATGAGTTGGATTGGAGGGGGTGCATCTGGTGACACTACCACCTATATCACCTACTTAGTACACTTTGAAAGCTATTGTAATTTTATAAAAATGCACCCTTTGAATAATTACACATAACACCACTTTCTGCACCTCTCATTTTTGTTTAAAAAAAAAACAATCTATGGAAAAGAAATGAAACAAAAAAATTATACCTCTATTTATTGATCGTTACTTTACTCTTAATCCTGTTCTTCCCCTTGAAAGTGCCCAAAGCAGGTTATAGAATAAGCAAAATAAAGGTTGCAATCCATAGATGACCACATAATTAGTTTTTGAGGGCAGAAGGGGTCATGAAGGACTCTCACTAACTGTCACTTTCCTGGGAATAAGCCCTGGTGAAAGCAATGAGATTTACTTCTGAGTAGACATGCATACCATTGTGCCCCCAAATTAAATGTTAAAGCAATCAAAACCTTATGTACACAGTCAGTGAATGTGGCTGAGAGGGGGTAGGACACAACACCCACTTCTGACCTCAAATTCTTCTGAACTGAGCTTGTGCATGTAGGTTCAAGGATTTTTAAGGGCCTGTCTTAAAAGAGTGACTTTGAGCATATATAAAGTATTTCCTTTTCCATGTAATGTTGCTTCTCATACTGGCATTCACAGTTCCAGAATGCCAGATGCAAGGGGGGGCACCAGGATACAGGTCTTTGTTATCTGTTGTGCTCCTCGGGGCATTTGGTCGGCCACTGTGAGATACAGGAAGCTGGACTAGATGGGCCTATGGCCTGATCCAGTGGGGCTCTTCTTATGTTCTAACCAGCCAGAACTTGAGCTTGCCACAGATCCTCACTCTTCCCCGACTTGGGTTGTGAAGGACCTTGACACCTCTGACTTCAGAAGTACTCTGAAAGTAGCTAACCTTCATTCTGCTTTCCAAGTATCTCCAGAGAACAAAGACTGCTGCAATATAGGAAATTGCTGTAGCAAATATAGAAGTACAGTGGGAGGGGAATCTGCTTCCCTCATCATCTCAAGCAGCTGCACTGGACTGAGGATACGGGTCCCCTCAGATGGGACATAACGAGTCAGTGGCAGTCCATTACCCCTTCTGCCCTCAAATATTAACTATGTGGTCATATGTGGTGTATAGTAGTGGCTTCTGTAGAGAACTGAGGGCACAATCCTTTCCAGTTTTCCAGTGCCAGTGCAACTGTGCCAATGAGTCGTACACTACATCCTGTGGTGGGGCAGCACTTACAGAGACCTCAAGGTATGGGAACATTTGTTCACTTACCTCGGGGCTGCATTGCGACTACAACGGTGCTGGAAAGTTGGATAGGATTGGACCCTGAGGTGCAGTTCATGAGAAAGAATAAGATCAAGCTGTTGTGTTTGGACTGTGAAGAAGTCCTCTGCTGCATTGACTGGACATGGTGAAAAATTGTGGCATCCTTGCAACAAAATTAGGGCCCAATCTTATCCAACTTTCCAGCACTGGTGCAGCTGCAATGCAGTCCTGAGGTAAGAGAACAAATGTTTCCATACCTTGAGGAGGATTTGTGACTGTCCCTCCACCACAGGATGGAGCACATGCCTCATTGACATGGCTGCACTTGGCACTGGAAAGTTGGATAGAACTGGGACCTTACTCCCTTGGCAGAAGACATCTGGATTCTGTGCAACATATAAATCACCTGTATGTGTTGTGTTGTAAACCACACGATGTTGGCGTTGGACATTTATTTTATTTATTTAGGGCAGTGTTTTGCAAACTGTGGATCAGGACCCACTAGGTGGGTCGCGAGCCAATTTCAGGTGGGTTCCCATTCATTTCAATATTTTATTTTTAATATATTAGACTTGATGCTACCATAGTATATGACTGCATTTGGGGAAATGTTACAGACCTGTACTTTTAACAAGCTATTATGTATATTCTTTTATCAATGGCAGTAAATGGGACTTACTTCTGGGTAAGTGTAGGTAGGATTGCAGCGTAGGATTGTTAAAAATTGTCTTGCTTGATGATGTCACTCCCGGTCATGACATCACTTCTGGTGGGTCCTGACAGATTCTAAAAAGTGGGTCCCAGTGGTAAATGTACAATAACCACTGATTTAGGGTGAGTTCCAGAGTATCTTTAAAAAATATATCAAAGTAATTGTTATCACGAAAGGCTCCCTACAAAAAGGATATGGAATACACTACTCATACCACATTAAACCAGCTAGTCTCTAAGATGTTACAGTGTTTTGGGTTTTTTTTTTTGCCTTTTTGCTGCTACCAAGTAACATGGCTACCCCTCTGGAATTTGTAGTTAGATGGTTATCCAGAACTGGAACAAATGAGCAAATACTGGTTGACTAGGCAACAGAGTGCTTAAAAAGTATTCTGAGTTTGTAAAACTTGGCAGGAAATACTTAAAACACGCTACACTCGCTCTGTTTTCGAAAAATGGCTCCCTCTAATGAAGAGCTTGAAGTTTTCTGATCCATATTGCATGCAATTTTGAATTGACCATACATACATCTGAAATTAATTTTCAGCATTGTGTTTGGACATCCAACAGTGCACACTTCAAGTTCTACATGCACATTTGAAGTCTTGGAGTCTAACAATATAGTTTCTTGTATAGGAGCTTCCCAGATAATAGCTTTACTGTACTGTTGACCTGAAGTTTTATCTTAGGTCCTCTAACATCTTCTATGTCTTTTTAAAATGGGCCAGCCTGTAAGATTCTTTAGTGTTTGTGCGACATTTACCAGATGTGGAAAGGGAAATCCATTTTACTGAGAACTGGTTATAACCTTGGCAACTGTTTATGGAACTTTCTCTTATTCCATTGCCAGTATAAGCCACAGTCACCCAAATGAGCCTCCTAGCGGTTTATTTTGTGAGATGTATTGTAAATGCAATCATATGTGTACTGCAAAATAATATGCTATGTGTTTTTCTGCCTGTTGTCCCAAGTGATGCAGAAGTTCCAGGAGTATAGAACTATCTGGATGCTGATTCCCTTTGGGCAGTAGTTCCCAAACTTTTATGACTGGTGTCTTCCCTTGGCCTATTGGATTATTGGCCGCAGCTCCCCATTAGGACTACAGTCCTATACATTGTATAGGGTGGCAAGATTTTTATGAGAATTCCATGGCTCCCCGGCTGGCTTCCAAGGGAGTCAAAGCTCCCAGTTTCGGAACTACAAG
The DNA here is from genome assembly GCF_035046505.1 of Tiliqua scincoides. Lineage (NCBI taxonomy): Eukaryota > Metazoa > Chordata > Lepidosauria > Squamata > Scincidae > Tiliqua > Tiliqua scincoides. Next base: position 12,986,271 of record NC_089826.1, read on the forward strand.
CTTTGGGAATGAGAGTCCTGAGATCTTATGATATCTTTCTAACATTTGCTTTATTTCCAAATGCATTTGAATAGAGTTAGGTAGCATGCCCCAGAATTAACAACAGGATACATCCTGGAATGGTCAGTCTTTCTCCCCATAGGGAACCATTCGGAATTACTGCACCTGTTGAGGAAAAGGTTTGTCTGCTCTGGAACTCCTGGGCACTGCAGAGGATTTGAGCACATAATCTAGGGCACATAATCTTTGAGCACATAATCTCAACATGGGCTTTATGGTCCATGCCATACTTTTAGGGGACCACATGGAAAACCAGAACATTAGAGGACCATAGTAAGTTTCTGAGGGGGCCATATCGACTTGAGGGGACCAAATGTAACTACCAGGTATGTGATGAATTTGTCATAATCCTCACATTTTATTCTCTGTGCTTTTTTCAGCAGCATACTATTGAACTATAATTTACACTTATATAGCTCAGTGAAAAGGGTAGTCTGTAGTAAATGGAATATTGCATGAGAAAGCAACCAGAGTGTTGAAAATGCTTTGAGGTGGCAAAACCTGGCAACTCTGACACATTCAAGCAATGAATATAGTCCTAGAACAGTGTTTCTCAACCAGTGGGGTACCACTAGTGGTACTCGAGGTGGTGTTCTGGTGGCACTTGCAGGACCCCTGGACACCTGCTTGCCTGGCAGCAAGACCAGGAATGCAACAGCGGTAGGAGGCTCAGCTTGGCAGGCAGAACTCCAAAGCTTTCTTTTCCATGCTCGAAAAAGCCGTCCTGTCTGCCCTAAGCCTCTTACCCGTGTCTGTTGCATTTTGTCTGGCCTCCCAACCCAGAAGTAACTGGGCAGGAGGTCTGGTCTAGAGGGTAGAGCCTCCATTTGCCTGAAGATTAACATCCACAAGGTCGGCAGTTCGAGGCCACCGGCACCGTGCGACCTTGAAGCAGCTGGCAAGCTGCAGCTGAGCTGTTCCATCTGCTCGGAGCGTGGGAGGATGGAGGCCAGAATGTTAAACCAGATCGGAGCGTAACATCTTGAATGTGGTGTTTCTTGAAAGAGAGAACCTTCTTTCAATTTGTAAAAATCCCTGCGTGGATTTAATAAGCCTGCCTGTGTAAACCGCCTTGAATAAAGTCTTGAATAAAGACCAAGAAAGGCGGTATATAAATACTGTATATTATATTATATATTATTATTATGATGTAATCACCGGTTATTTCCAGTGGTACTTCGAGTAGGTGGACCATGTGAAGTGGTACAATGGAGGACAAACATTGAGAAACACTGTCCTAGAACATACGCTGAGCATTGCAAGGAAAGATCAGCAGTGGTGGGCAAGCTGTCATTCAGGGATCATTGTTATCATGGTCGTTTTCTCTTTGAAGACTCTGGATGGGTGTTCCTTGAGCACAGTTAGAAAACCACTGATGCAAATGATAACAGTGAACTGTCAACTCACAGGTGGAAATCTTTCATTGGTTAATGCTCTTTAGCGTTGAGTTACAAATTAAAATCTATAATTGGAAGCTTAAAACAATGTAACATGGTTCTTATGCTTAATTGTGTGGGGAAAAATGAATAGCACAGTTTATGCATTGGATTAAAACAGCATGTTGATCAGGTGTTAGAAACACAGTTAAATATGTCAATGACATTTCATTTGGTTTCCTTTTAATGTTTCTTTTTCAAGGGCTGTGGGGTACAAGACTAATGGAAGAAACTACAAGCAGAGAAAAATACCTGAAAAGTGTTTTACGAGAACTAATCACATACTTGATTTTTCTTCTGGTTCTGTGTATCTGTAAGTACTTTTTGCTAATTTATGTTAAGCATTAATTAAGGTATTTTACAATTTAGGTTGGGGCAGGGCTGGTTAAAATTGGATTGGTTATTAAAAAATAGATTATTTAAAGTAGTGATTATACGGATTCTGTAACTGTACAATCCCAGAAAAGATATGGCAGATTTACAATCTCTCTTGACATTCCTGAATACATGTTTCTATTTCACCCTATATTCTGTGGTCATGGGGGAAAAAAGACACAACTGAAAGCTATCAAAATCAGATGTAGGTGAATCTATAATTTTGTCACGCTAATGCTAGTATAAAATGTAACCCACCATTGTATTCTGTTTTTTGCAAATTCTCATTAGCACATTTTTCAGCTTCTCCCCTTCTTTTTACTAAGGGAGGTCAATGTGTAGTTTGCTTCACTTGTCCATTCTGGAGCATGCAAAGCATAAGCAGACCCAGTTCTATCTAATTTTTCAGTGCCGATGCAACCACAATGTAGTCCTGAGTAAGGGAACAAATGTTTCCTTATCTTGAGGAGGTTTCTGTGACTGCCCCCCCCATCGCAGGATGCAGTGCACACCCCGTTGGCATGGCTGCAACAGTGCTTAAAAGTTGGATAAGATTGGGCCCTTATTAATGCTAATGCTCGTGGCCTTGCTTCTAAGAATAATCTAAGAAAAGAGGGTGTATGAAAAATTTTGGTTGGCAGTGCAGTCCTTTGCAAAGTTTATTACCACCAAGGGCTATAAATGACTGCCTAGTCAGCTGATTAAGTAGATGCTAACATGTGTTTTGTTGGTTAAGTAACTATTTTGTTTCAGCAAGGCAATATTTTGAAACGTGCGCACCATTTTATTATAGGATGTTGATTCCCCCCCCCCAATGTCTTTGGTAAGCAACATGTATTTATGTACCAGCTTTGAATCAGTGATGTGATAATCAAAACTAGTTTATACCCTGAATTATGGTGCAAGTTGCAGCACCATCATTTTTTCTCTTTTGTTTATATCTTCTTAAGGAGAGGAGAGAGAGGAGAAAGTACTAGAAAGAGACAGAATGAAATAGACAGAGAGAGAGAGAGAGAGAGAGAATGAGAAGTCAGAAAGAGGAGGAAAAAATGGCCTTGTACAGGAAAAAAAAATCATAAGTAGATGATTATAAATCAGATGTTGAGGGTTGAGATTAAAGGTGAGTTCTGGGTCTGGAATGGATGAAAGCAACTGTTGTAATTTACTTACAGTCCAACCCTATCTGATTCGGTGGGGGTTATTTTTAACAACCATATTGGGGAGTAAACCCTATTAAACGCAGTAGGATTGACTTCCAAGTAGACATGCATAGGATTGTCAATTTCACAGCTGAACGGTCTTTACTTCTCTGTAATTGAACCTGTGTGGCAGTGAAGAATTCAATGGAGAGAGTTTCAAGCATAGAAGAATTGTGCCTCAGTTCATATTTATTAATTTATGTATAGAGTGAAGGGTAATTAGTCACAAAAATTTTGGGGGTGCTGCTCCCCCGGATCAGTTTGAATAAGACCCAAACAGATGAGCACATATATGTCTAGATTGATCCACGAGACATTGCATTTTCATGACTGCTTGCAAACTCTAACATTGACATGTGCTTGTCATATTATCACACTGCCACAAAAGTATTGTTTGATGCTATATACTATGAATGAGTGTGGCTTTTGTTATTTTTAAATATGTTAAAAAAAAATTTTTCATCCAAATTTATTCTTATAGTGTCTTATGGAATGGTGAGTTCCAGTATGTACTACTACACAAAGGTGATGTCACAGCTCTTTCTAGACACCCCGGTGTCAAAAATGGAGACCACAAACTTCAAAACTCTCTCCACAATGGAAGACTTTTGGAAGGTACAAACTGAAATATGGGTCTTGAGCAGTAATATGTTGGAGTAATAAGTTTAGCACATGGGTGCAAAATCAAAATTAATTAGATTGCAGCATCAGTAGGTAGAGCTGACGGTAGGCTTCAGTCCAGCCTTTTAATGAAGCTAATTGAAATTACTAGTCTATAAGAACATAAGAACAGCCCCACTGGATCAGGCCATAGGCCCATCTAGTCCAGCTTCCTGTATCTCACAGCGGCCCACCAAATGCCCCAGGGAGCACACCAGATAACAAGAGACCTCATTCTGGCGCCCTCCCTTGCATCTGGCATTCTAACCCATTTCTAAAATCAGGAGGTTGCGCATACACATCATGGCTTGTACCCCGTAATGGATTTTTCCTCCAGAAACCTGTCCAATCCCCTTTTAAAGGCGTCCAGGCTAGACACCATCACCACATCCTGTGGCAAGGAGCTCCACAGACCAACCACACGCTGAGTAAAGAAATATTTTCTTTTGTCTGTTCTAACTCTCCCAACACTCAATTTTAGTGGATGTCCCCCTGGTTCTATCAGAATAAGCATTTCTGCTAGAACACCTTTCTGCATGTATAATCTTTTGTGGCATGTTGGTAATAGCTTAACAGTGGGGAGAAAAATCTAAAACATATTTTTGAGAAATAAATGAATGTCTGCTTAAAATTTTTTTTAAAAACCTTGCAGATGTTAGAGGCAGCTTATTTTTCTAAATTTTTTTTTCAGTTCACTGAGGGCCCTTTGCTAGATGGTCTCTATTGGGAGATGTGGTACAATAATAAAACAGTGGCAGAGAATAGAAGTTTCATCTACCATGAGAACCTGCTTTTGGGGGTGCCTCGTATCAGGCAGCTGAAAGTGAGGAATGGCTCATGTTCAATCCCTGAAGATTTAAAGGATGAAATAAAAGATTGTTACGACGTTTATTCTGCGAGTAATGAGGACACCGCTCCTTTTGGGCTTTGCAATGGAACTGCGTATGTATTTGTCTAGCATAGATGTCGCTGGTGGCACTTCCCATTGTGCTGAGAGTTATTTAGCCAAAACTTGATGAATTTGATGTCTTTCAAATTGTTATTTTCAATCTGAACTCTAGTCTCTCGCTAAGAATACTTAATTTTGTTTGACATCCCTTAACCATCAGTATTTCTTCTCCGAATAAAAAACAACCACTGTAGACCTGAAGGAAAACATTTGAAGAGAATTGTATAAAAGCATCTAATGCTGAGAAATAGGGCTGTTTTCTACGGACATTTCGTAATTGATTACTTTTGAGTAATTTTTTTTACCTAATCCCAGTTCTGTACGTACCAGTGTATGTTTTGCTGTTCCATTTTCAGTTGGACTTATACCAGTGAAAGGGATCTGAATGGAAGTAGCCACTGGGGGTTAATTGCAACGTATAGTGGAGCTGGATATTACCAGGATCTGTCCAGAAGTAGAGATGAGACAGCTGTACTAATTGCTAGCCTTAGGAAGAACCTGTGGCTTGATAGAGGCACAAGAGCAACATTTATCGATTTTTCAGTATACAATGCCAACATCAATCTCTTCTGTATTGTCAGGTGAGTCTGGAAATTCTGAATGGTAGCACAGAGGTTCCTCTACAAGTCAGAGTTAAGAATCCGAAAGCTTGTATTTATAGTACAATGACATATAAAAGGGGGTTTTCCCTACAAGAAATAATTTAAATAGCAACTAATGGGGAATACTTCACTAGGTTAAAGGGGGGGGATCTTCTCCCATAATAAACAGTGCAATAAGGTAGGAATAGTGACTCTGGATAGTGGCATGCAGTCCTGAACATGTGTAAACCAGCATATTCACTGCAGTGGTGGCCCCTCCATGAACCAAGCTGAAAACTCACATTGGGCAGCAAGTTGGGGAAGGAAATGAATTGGCAGAGGTTATTTCACACTCATTCACTGTCTCCTCCGGCCTGCTGCTGTTTTGCCAGATTGGTAATCCAAGCTTCGTGTTGAGAATTATGCCCACTTTCAGCTAATTAGCTCCTCGAGCTTAACCACAGCTAAGGTCTAGCAGACTCCAAAAACTACCACTGTGCCCCAGCGCCAGCAGGAAGGAGACTAGTAGGTGACTGACTTGCCTGTAAGTCTGCAGGGTTCCCTCCTTGAAACAGCAGTCCTTTCAGGTACAGCCGCACCACCTCAGCTCAGCAGTCTCTGTTGGTTTAGTACAGGGTTCTCCAAACCTTTTGGCCTGAGGGCCGCATCAAATATCTGGCGTGGTGTGGAGGGCAGGATAAATATAAAATTTAAATAAATAAATTAGAGATAGAACTTAGATGAGTGAATAAATGAATGGGCTCATTCATTTAACCTCTCTGGCCCTCAGAACACCCTTCAGGAACAATCAGAGCACAGTTCTGGTCATGTTCAGTTGAATGGGCCAGAGGCTTTCAGGGGACAAGAGGTTGACCATGGGCCTGAAAGAGGCTTGCTGCGGGACGCATCTGGCCCCCGGGCCGGGGTTTGGAGGCCCCTGGTTTAGTCTATTAGTCAGTGCACCAGTTCATTGTTTGTTTGCCAGTCCATCAGTCAGGGTGCCAGTAAATCAGTGAAACAGAGCATCAGTCCAGTAAGTAGAGCCATGAGTCAGTCCATGCATCAACAAGCCAGTAGGTCAGTTAGCCAGCAAGTTCCCTCCTCCACTCTCTCTCCACCTACAACCCACAAAACCTTCCTGCATCAGGTGCTCCTTATATCCTAAAGCCTCCAGTGTTGGCAGCTGCGTAGCACACACTCTGCTGAAAGCCCAGGCTTTAACCCTTAAAGGGGCCACTGCTGACACCACATCCTGTCTCCTTGCCAGATCTTCCGCAATTCCAGTACAGCATGAAGTCTGGATTCATTTCATCCTTGCAAAGTAGCACACAAGGGGAGGATGGGGAGGGCTTATCTCTCTCCCTCTGTTTCTCTGCTGGGAGCCCAGCATTCAGCCTGACATTTGAGGATCTTTTGTCACCCAAAACTTAGATTTTTGCAGCTTTCTTTGCATGTTGGCCCCCCTCACATAATGAAATGAGGAGTGAGCAGCATGGCTTCAAACCCTTTCTCTGGGATGAAGCAAATTGGGTTACTTTGGGGAAGTTGCTATCTCTCAACCTACCTATTATGCAGGATTGTGAGAATAAAATATAGTACATTCATTTACTTTTTTTAAATGCAGGTTGCTGGTGGAGTTTCCACCCACTGGAGGCCTCTTAACATCTTGGCAGTTTCAACCGGTGAAATTGATCCACTACATTTCCACCTTTGATTTCTTCCTGGCTGCCTGCGAAATTGTGTTTTGTCTCTTCATCCTTTATTACGTGGTGGAAGAAATACTGGAAATTCACATTCACAGGCTGTATTATTTCAGGAGTCTATGGAATTGTCTTGATGTTCTCATCATTGGAGTGAGTGAAATTTAATATGATTATCTTTTGGCACTGCTATCATTTGAGAAGCATTTATAGATCTAGACTGCTGTGAAGGTTATGTATTTATTTAATTAAAAGATTTATAACCCACCTTTCCACCTGGTAGGTCAAGACAAGTTTCACAATAAAAGACAACAATAAAAGCAATCACCTAGGCCAGGGGTTCTCAAACTCAAATGGGGTTCTCAGACGGGGTTCTCGGGAGTAAAATTCCCGAGGTAAGTTTGTGCAGGAGTAGGGAAAAAGACAGCGACGTGATATCCTGGATCACGCCACTGCAGGGGCAGGAGGGCTTTAAAAAAATCTACTTTGCCTGCTGCCATCGTCCAGGAGTGCAGGGAGAAACCACATATAGCCAGAACATAGCACTTAATTGCAGCATTCTTAGAAAAGAAAACGGAGATGTACCATACTCAGATGATGTAGTTGTAGTTGGCATCCTTCAGTCTCAGAAGACTATGGTATCGCACTCTGAATAGTGTTCTGGAATGGAGTGTCCTCTCCAGTGCGCAAAGCCTGGGTAAGGTAGATATGGAGGATAGACTGTTACCCAAGCAGCAAATCCCCCCTCTCCACGTCGCTGAAATGGTCCAATGGAAAGGCAGAAGCCAATACAGTTGGTTCCAGCGGCGTCGCAGGAGTTGACAGAACGTGACTGTGTTCAGCCACGAACTGCCTCAGGGACTCCGGCTCCGAATTTTGTCTCGAGGTTGACTCCTGAAGCCTTTTCCATAACTGGATGTAGCCACAAGGCAGTGGAGGTTTGGGATCAGAGTTTTCCTTCTCTCAGATGAGCTGCCTTCTCAGGCTGACGAGTCCCATCTACCCGGTGGCTGTTTAGTCGCCTCTTACGACAAGTACAGCCAAACTGAGGGCCTATTCTTATCCCCCAGCCCCCAGGGGATGATGATATACAGATGATGTACATTGTTAGTTATGTATTCTTTTTCTGTCCTCAGCTATCAGTGTCAGCTATAGGAATTAACATATATCGAACATCTACTGTTGATACATTACTGAAGTTGCTGCTGGAAAATCAAAATACCTTTCCGAATTTTGAGCCTTTAGCATACTGGCAAACACAGTTCAACAATATTGCAGCAGTCACCATGTTTTTCGTTTGGATGAAGGTAACTTATTATAATTTTAAACAAATGAGGGTGCTTTCGGTCTACATAAAGCTCTTCATTTTAAGTTCATGTTTGTGACTTTGCAGTTTACATACCAAGGCTTTCCACATTTTTATCCCATTAGACATATATGAAGTTGTGTCCTAACACTCAGCAAGAAATAGAAAATGTGGCTGGGACTACAATTCATCCAGTTAAGCATAGAATTGCAGATTTCCAACCTGGCTCTTTGTTTCGTATTGGTATGGCATATTATCTCATGCAGTTCACAAAACTGCATTTGAAAAGCTATTCCCAATTGGGGAAAGCTGTGTCCAAAAGAGAGCAGAAATCTCCAAACTAACAAATCGTAGTGAATACTCACTGTAGTGAGTACCCCATTTGGAGAAGGCAAAAGGGAATGGCACAAAATATGGTTTGTTTGGAACACATCACGGTTTGGAATCAACTCATAGAAATCTGTCCTGTTCCAGTCCTTAAAAGTAATCATTACAAATTGCAGTGGTCAGCAACTAAACTTTCTGGGTTCTGTTCTCTTCCTCCACTGAAGTATCCAGCATTTAATTTATTTTTCTCTCTTTAACAGCTCTTCAAATTTATCAGCTTCAATCGAACAATGAACCAGTTATCTACCACTATGTCCCGATGTGCCAAAGATGTCCTTGGCTTTGCTGTAATGTTTTTCATCATTTTCCTAGCTTATGCCCAACTAGCATACCTTGTATTTGGCACTCAAATGGATGATTTCAGTACATTCCAGAACAGTGTGTAAGTACAACAATGAAATGTTCAAAAGTTTGTAATTGAATTTGCAGATATGGTCAACAGAAACAGAAGCTTAAGTCAAATGTGTTAAGATTCTAGCCATTTTACTGAAGTTGTGTCTGCTTCTGAGTGTTCTAAAATTCTGTGGTTAATTTTTTTAAGCTAATGCAGTAATTTGTTACAATCCAAAATGAACTGCATGTGATCTTACAAAACATAATGATATGCAATCTAGTTAAATTGTTTAAGAGCTGAAGTTGCATCAAGATAAAGTTAACTTTGTTGGGCAAGTGGACATGTACTTTATTTCAGGGCTGTACATTTGAAATTGCCCCTTCTGCCAGATCTGTAAGGAGTCAGCTTTATTGTGCTTTCTTCTGCTAGTCACTCCCACTCTTGGATGCTCCTCTGTATGAATCATTAATCCCATAGATCAGTGGTTTCCCAAACTGCAGGCTGTGGTGCCCAGGGGCTCTGTGGCGAATTCACAGGGTCTGTGAATTCGCCACAGAGCCCCTGGGCACCACAGCCTACAGTGATGTCCCCAGTGATGGGTGATGTCCCCAGTGGCCTCTTCTTACTGGCTCTTCCAAGCACCACCAAATTGAATCATGCAAGATTGCATGCAATTCACAATGGCAGCAGCTGGGAAAACTGACCAGAGGCAAAAGTGCTCTGCAACTGCAGGGCACTGTGACTTCGGTAAGTTTGGGAACTGCTGCTATAGATCAAGAAATTGTATTTGAATTGTTTTCAGGCCACTGAGGGGGAAAGCCAGTGTTTAGTTGTTAATCAGCTACATTGCGTACTTCACAACCTCCTTTAGTTTCATGAGAAAAATCAGCAGCTGCTAGAACTTAAGTTCAAATACCACAGTTGGTGGCAGAAGGCTATCAGCAGTGAGCAGAACAGATAAGCAGATAAGCACAGCTGAGTCCAGGGAAAGGTGATATGCGGGTTCAGGACAAAGGACCTGACCTCAACACTGAGGTCTTAGAACAAACTTTCTTCCTGTACTTCTGAAGAGATGTTATGTGTACAAAATCAGATAACCTTGGAACTGTTTCTCATGCTGCAGTGTGGTGCCCACTCGTTTATGCAACCAGGGCATATAATACTAATTCAGACATGTGGCTCACCTTCATTTGCGAATTAATTCCAAAGGTGGTAAGCTGTCAATTTACCGCCTGGCAGTGACATGTCAGAGCATTCACATAATCATCCTTCAAGCAGGTTTGTGTGAAACTACATTCACACGCCCATACTTGAAAAACTGTACAGCATATAGTTGTGTGAAAAATTAAATAATTTGAGAATACTGCTTATTTAGACATTTTAAGGAAAAATGCGTTGAAGGATTAGACCTCACTGCCACAGTACAAAAAGTCAGCTCTGTGACCTTTAACTATTGGCTGAAAAATGTTGTTCTTTTTAAAGCTTTACTCAGTTCCGTATCCTCTTGGGAGATTTTGACTTTACAGAAGTTGAAGAAGCAAACAGAATTTTGGGACCAGTGTATTTCACCACATTTGTTTTCTTTATGTTCTTCATTCTTTTGGTATGTAAGCATTTATTTATTGAAACTTTAGTTGCTTGTCGTCATCTTCTCAAATTTGAATTTTAATTATTTTGATTTGCTGTTTTCCCTCTGCCAAGGCTGCAGAACACCTAATACCAGTTTTGTATAAAATGCATGAATGTATGTAAAGAGACGTACAATCTAACAATCTCTGACTTGTCAATAAAGGAGGAAGTGGAGGAAAGTAGGAAATGTATCAAGTTCTCATCACAACCTTGTTTTGTTCAATATTTACCTACCACTTTTATTTTTCTCATTAGAAATACTGAACCTTCTGAGTCCAGTTTGTTAAACAATAACAGTATTGGCACATTATTTCTGATGAAAAGAGAACCATGTTTATAAACAAGAACCAGAAGTTCTCTGAGCGTGCTAGATTTCTGTTCATGTCCACCATCTAATGTGAGATCCCAGCCTCATAAAACTGCATATTGGAGGTTAGTACCCCAAGCAGATTGGAGGCAGTTTTGTTTAAAATTTCTAGTAGGCACATTGTGTTCCATTTTATTATGGAATTTTGTGCTCTGCTTACCAGAGACAACCCCCTTCTGTCGCCTCCATTCTCCCCGGTATTTTGTCAAGCATGGATAAGATGCAATAATTCACTCTTTCCAGGTTGATCACTCACTTTGAGATCTAAACCAACAGTCTTCAAGCTTTTTAAAACTGGGATTCACCTTTCAACCCAACCTTTAATCATGTGGTCCACTTAGTGTGTGCTTTTTTACTATGTATGTCTGTTTTTAAACATAAACAAATAAAAAAAGGGGTGATGCAGCTGATCCAACCCACATTAAGTCAGGGTAACCCAGTTTGTGGTCACAACCCACCCATTGAAGACCAAATGAACCAAACAATGCTGAAATCCATTCAGAAGCTATTTTGAGATAAGGTCTTTTGTTTGAAAAAAAAATAAAGTTAGAAATCTGGGTGAAATTGATAGTTTCAGTTCAGCCATGTTGAACTTTTGATTTGTTGCTCCTTGCCAGAATGGGTAAGGCTGCTATCACTTCTCTATTTCTTTCCACATTACCCCTATATGGCTACCATTTTGACTTCAGAGGTTGGTTTTATTCACACTTCAGAGGTTGGTACATGCTGATGATGAATTTCTTTGCTGCAACAACTGGGTTAAAACTATCTTGTATCCAGGAGCTGCCAGCTTAGGGCCCAATCCTATCCAATTTTCCAGCACCGGTGCAGCCGCAATGCCGCCCAGAGATAAGGGAACAAACGTTCTCTAACATTGAGGAGGTCTCTGTGATTGCCTCCCCACCAAAGGATGTAGCACATACCCCATTGGCATGGCTGCACCTGCCCTGGAAAATTGGATAGGATTGGGCCCTCAATTGGTAGACCTCTCTTTGTACCAGGATCCTCTGCTTCTGACTTGGCCAAATATTATGGGTTCTTGTTTGTTTTTGTTCTATCTTTCCTCCAAACATAACTGCAGAAGTCTGAGCACTTCCTCAGTGCTATAATTAATGGAGTCAAAGGTTTTCATTTTTTCTAAGTTACTTTTTGAAATGTTTGTCTTGCACAGAACATGTTTTTGGCTATCATCAATGATACATACTCAGAAGTCAAATCAGATATGGCACAACAGAAGACAGAAATGGAACTGTCAGATCTTATAAAAAAGGTAAAATCCCATTACAAGTGTTTGTGTTCCTTCAGTCCAAACAAGGGTTTACTTCCTCTATACTGATAATTCTAAAATGCTTTCAGTGCAATCTAGCTCTTCCATTTGAGAGCAGGGATTTGTTTATTTATTTAAAAAAATTATTTCCTGTGTTTTCTTCAGCTTGGGAACTGAAAGAAACATATAATGAAAAACTAAAACGATCAATACAAATCATTCATTAACCCTCCTCCCATAAATAGCAGTAGAAAAGCACTTTAGTTAAAGCCAACAGAATCAGATCAGAAGAAGCAATAACTAAATCAAAACAGTCTTAAAAATTGCCTGCTGAAATAGCCAAGTCTCTTTTCTCCAGCTGGAGACCAGGCACAATTAAGTGGTAGAGTGTTCCAAAGGTGGAGGCCACCAGTGAGAAAACCCTCTCACATGTCTCAGCCACTCTAGGCTTAGAAGACCACAGGGCACACAACATATCTCCCAATTACTAGTGAGTGGGTAGATTTATAGGAAGGGAAGAAGTCTTTTAGCCTGATACTAAGCCACATAAGGCTATAAAGGTAATAACCAGCACTTTGAAATGTACTCAGAAACAATGCAGCTGGAACAACAGAGATGAAACGTCATGAAGCCATGTTCTGATCAGGACCCAAGCACTTGTGTTTTATGTTGGTTGAAATTTCCATCAGGCCTTTGAAGAGAGCCCAGCATTGATCTCTAGATCTGTCTGAAACAGGCAGTTGGTGCACCAGCCTATGGAAAATGGGGTCCCTTCATTCATCCTAAAAACAAAGCTCCTATATGTGTGTAACACTATGCTAGCTTGAATGGGTCAGCTTGGGCATCTGCCCCATTCAGACCCTTGTAACCTGCATGTCCTCAGGGAAGGCATAAAGTGAGATGTGTATTGGACACATCAGAATCTCTGGCCGTTGTCTCAATGGACCAGGCAGAAAATACCCCCTGCTGGATTTTGCTATCTCCTGACTATTGGTCATCTATCCACCTGACCATCACATCCAGGGGGAGGAGGTTCAAGAGCATGACCCTGAGTTCTCTGTCTTTGAATTAGTCAATTTGAATAGTAGAATCTGGATCCCCCAAAATCCCATAAAAGGGTCTGGCTATTTTCAACCAGCACAGTTTGTTCCAGCACTTACAGATGTCACCTGTACATTGCTGATTGCCCCCTGACCCCTAGAGGCAAATAGGGGAACTGCAACTAAGTAAGTAATTTCTAAACAGGGGTTATGTCCTGGTAGTTGCATTCAGTTCTATTATTTTCATTTTGTCTCAGATCCCAAGATCTATTTTTATCTATTTAATTATCCTTGGAGTTTGATATCCCCCCGGCAGATTTCATTATCTGTAGAATGATGAAACCAAGAGTGCCTTCTGGTTGTGTCTGGAGGCTTCTGAGGAGACTGGGAGGCGATGCAGGATCTCTGGGGGTAAAGTAATTGTGTGCCCCCCCCCCAATTTGGCATCCACAGGGAGTTCTGGAACAGATCCCTCTCAATACTGAAGGCCCACTGTATGTACTGAAGGTTGGGAGCTTCACGTACATCTCCACACAGTAGCCATCTAGTTCAGCAACTAGCACATAATTGCTGAACTAGGAGACAAGGCCATTGCTCAGTTGATCATGGGCTGTGTCCATGGCCATGTTGTATTTCCTGATAAGCGATACAAGTCTGTTTCAATTAAAAGTTTCAATCACAATTGGTTCCAATCATAGGCAAACTGAGTTTAACTTCTTCCTAGCATCATTCTTGATAGTAAGTACACTAGTGTAACAGAATATCCCTGTCCTTTTTAATACGTTTGGATGAGGTAGAGAGTGCAGCTATAAACATTTTCTGAACCCACCAACCATACAACTGTGCCACTTACACAATTGAGTTCCACTAAGCTATTTGGCAAAGAGCCCTGTGTCTCTAAAACAGGAATTGTCTGTATATTACTAGCTGTGCCTCTAATTTTAGTAGTAGTTTTAACTGAATGCATTTTTTTCCACTTTCAGGGATACACTAAAGCTATGGTGAAGTTAAAATTGAAAAAAACACCAGTTGATGACATTTCAGAGAGTCTGAGACAAAGTGGAGGCAAGTTAAACTTTGATGAACTGCGTCAAGATCTGAAGGGGTAAGCTTAAACAGTTCCAGTGTGCCTAGAACGTTATGCAACCATAAGGCTCATAGAACAATCAGTCAGACCAACTGACAGCTTGAAATGTTCCCCATTGGTTTCTACACCCTGCTGGCGATCGTTGACTAAGGCATCTGTGGACGTCCACCAGCATGTGTGTACTGGGATGGTTCCACGCATCTCTTCTGTTGCTAATCCTATGGCCCAGTCCTGCTCAACTTTCCAGCACCGATGCAGTCGCAACGCCGCCCTGAGGAAAGGGAACAAATGTTCTCTTAACCTTGAAGAGGCCTCTGTGACTGCCCACCACCACCACAATAGGATGCAGTGCACACCCTGTTGGCATAACTGCATTGGTGCTAGAAAGTTGGATAGGATTGCATCCTTAGATGTTTGAGGTTTTGCAGGTTTTCTACAGTATGAATTAAAGCTCATTAAATGTGAATGCATTTTTTGAGACACCCTGTGTGTGTAGGTAGATTTTTTTCAATTTCTATTATATATTTTTTAGATTTATATTCTTGCTTAGCCTCCAGGGCCTTTATGTGAAAAACCTGGAAAGTACTTTTAATGTTTACTAATACGGCAGTGATAACTATGGAGCTGGAAATTACTTGCATAACTTATGGCTCCTCAGTGTGTTATGGAAGTGAGTTTATATGACATTTTCTGTATTTCATTAATATCTACTTTTATTTTTTCTCTTTCTTTAGTATGTGATTGGGACAGTCCTTACTGTTGAAAATTGGGTCCACACAATGTGTAACTCCTTTTTTTTTTATAAAAATATATCAGAGATGTATGTTTACTTTTGTTCCCAGCAAGGGACACACGGATGCTGAAATTGAAGCCATTTTTACAAAGTACGACCAAGATGGGGATCAGGAATTGACTGAGCTGGAGCATCAGCAAATGAGGGATGACTTGGAGAAAGAGAGGGTGAATTATGATTTAAGTATCACTAATTGCCTTTGTGAAATGAAATATATGTATTTGCTAACATATTGGCAGAAAGGGTGTATGGCTGCAGAATCCTGAAAGTTTATTAGATTGCAATCCTATATATGCTTCCCTTGGAGTAAGTCCCACTGAATATGGGACTTCTGACATGCATAGGATTGCACTGCTAGAGTCATAGACTTTTGCTGACAGAAAAGCAACTTTACCTTAATTCTGTTTGCTCAGTCTGCACTCAGCCTTTTTCTTATGAAGGTCTCAGGCCAGTGCTGAAAAAGAGCATTAGGTTTGGACAGGTATAATTCTGCTCAGCCATGAATTTCACTTGTTTTGTTTTAGAATAAAAGTAATGTGAATTGTAAGCACAGGATATGAGAGAAGTGCTATAGAAGATATCTCAATCATTTATGCACAATTTTGGAATTAAATGTGCTGCAACATAGGTGCCTGTGGCTTAGGATGGAAGAATTGGTGTTACCTTGGTATTGGGCCTACACTAAGAGCCTAACAGTCTGTCTTATTTTCATGCAGGAGGACTTAGAGCTAGACAGAAGTTCTCTGAACCGTCCACTGAGTGGCCGCAGCTTCCCACGGAGCTTAGATGACTCAGAAGAGGATGATGATGATGACAGTGGGCACAGCTCTAGGAGGAGAGGAAGCAGTTCAAGTGGGGTTTCATATGAAGAGTTTCAAGTGTAAGTGATGTTCATACTGCACTTTAAAAACAAAGAAACCAAACACTTTTTTTTGTCCCCAACTCGCAATTGTGGGCATTACTTCTGAAATACATCCTTTACATCAGGGATGTTCTGACTTCAGTCCAGAGTCTTTGTCAGTTCCTATACTCTTTGAGAACTTTTAAACAGGTGACCCCAAAGGCTGAATCATGCAACATATGTACTAGACCTCTCTCCTGTTCTTCCCCACCAGAAATTAAGCCATAATTCTTAAATCTGTGTTAAACTGTGTTTCAGTACCCATGATATGCAGGTCTTTTACTTCTAGGTTGGTACGGCGAGTTGACCGGATGGAACATTCTATAGGCAGTATTGTTTCTAAGATTGATGCCATCATTGTGAAGCTGGAAGCAATGGAGAGAGTAAAACTGAAAAGGAGAGATGTGTTGGGGAGGCTGCTCGATGGGGTCACAGAGGTAAACTCACTTTTGTTGGGAAGAGGTAGATTGACCAATGCAGCATATTTTGCAAAGTTGTTTTTTATGCTGCCTCTGTTTTGAGACATATAGATACTTTGAATAGCCATTATGTATTGATTATTTGTTCCTGAATTAAGAATATTTGTTTACCACAGTGTAGTGTCTTTCTAAGGCTTTGTCGGTTTCCATATGACACTGTGATGTTTGTGCCTAGGATGAAAGGTTGGGCCGTGATAATGAAATCCACAGGGATCAAATGGAAAGACTAGTCCGAGAAGAGCTTGAGCGCTGGGAATCAGATGATACAGCATCTCAAGTGAGCCACCGATTAGGAACCCCCATGGGACTCAATGGCCAATCCCGGGCTAGGAGTTCCCGCCCTTCTTCCTCTCAGTCCACAGAAGGCATGGATGGTGGAGCAGTTGGAAACAGTGGGAACAGTGTCCACATCTAAAAGACATTTTCTGTTACATAAAAAATATGGTGACTGCTCGAGGTGAGCTCAGCACAAAGAGAAACAGTTCACAAAGTGACGAGGTCTCGTAACCTCTTAGATCCCTACCTTATAGGGACCAGATTTTTCAAAAACACTTAAGACAGAAATGGTACACTTTGGCCCCTCACCAGAAAAGAATGGGTATCTAGTTAATTATTAGTGAAGAAGACTAGATAGCTGTTTTACATGCATTTATGCAAATAAGGCATCATGAGGCTTTCCTCCCTCCAGCCTCTATGCTTTGTTGTTTTTTTAAGTATAATAAGCCCTCTAGGAAAAAAAAACCTGTGTGAGATGTCTGATTCTGAACTGATCCATATGGCAGAAAGGAACCAGAACAGGACCGGTGCCATCACTGTGGTCTCCATGGTTTCCCACAGTGGAGCCTAAAGAGATGCCAGGAAAGAATTTTGTGCCTTTGCCTGGGCCCTCTTTCCTATGATGTCACTGAAGTGTTCCGTTGCAGTGGAGTGGAAAACTGCCCCTGGAATATGCTTTTGTGTGCTTGTTTTTAAGGTTGTATCTTCCTGGCCTTTAGAAGCCTGCAGAAACATTATTTTATACGTGCAGTACGCTAAGATGAAAACCACAATGGTGGCATTCATAATCATAGTCGCTTATATTTCTGTAACATGTTGTTACTTAATAACAAACTTCATTTTGAAGTGCAATAAGATTTCATGGGTTATCCATGTATACTGACAATGTGCCGTCAATTAAGGTATGGCAGCTATAGTTTCTGTTTTTGTACCCTTTTCATTTCCCATAATGTAATCACCCTGTTTCAAGAATATTTTCATAGCAAATAATGTTTTTGGTTTAGGAAGCTAATTATACAAGTCTTCCATAGTGTTAAAGATTAGTAATGACAACTTCACTACCTAATAAAGATTTTATATACATATATATAGTATGTAATTATTTGGGTATAGTGGGGGGAACAGTGGTGAGTGAACACAGGATTAGTGGTTATCTGCAAGTAGCAGGGAAGGTAATTTCTTTATCCTTTTCTTCAAGTGAAATTCAACTCACTGTTCTCAAGCTAGGGCAGAAAGAACAAAGTTTGTTGTTCCTCAAGAATCTGCTAAATTTGCTAATTTTAAATTGTGCCAATTCAGACTAAACAAGAAACCATGGTTTACCATTACACGATTGTGGTTTCTAACAGTCCCTCCCTCTCCTTTCCCTTGCTTCTTTGCAAAGCCATGTCAACATCTTGATTTATTTAAACCAGTGGCGCTCAAAATCACAACCACTGTGCACTGGGAGTGCAGTCCCCATCCAGACTGCTTGCAAGGATTCTGCTCAGGCGGTGCGTGAAATCCTCCTCGTTCAGAGGTCAGGGATGCTCTGGGCAGTCATGTCTGCTGCTCGGCATCCAAGAAGGCCAAGCAACAGGACATCTGGGCAGATGTGACTGCTCAGAGAGTCCCTGTCCTCCAAACAAGGAGGACTTCACGCAGTGCCCGGACAGAACCAAAAAGTCCTCTCACTGGGCAGACAGATCCACCCAAACACTGGAGTTAGCCCCTGGGCCAGGTTTGAGCAGCCCTGATTTAAACTGCTTCACGACTCACACGAAACCAAGAACTTGGTTTAACTCTGGCTTCCAGAACAGGATGTGAGACCTATCCTGTTTAGAAGCTAGAGTTATAACACAGTTCCCAACTTTGCATAAGCCACAGAGTTGTGGTTTAAGTAAACCAGAATGTTGAGAAGCACCAGTCAAAGAGTTAAAGAAGCAGCTCACAAACGTGGGAGAGATAGATGCCATATTTCTTTAGTAGGAAACCATGGCTTCCGATGATGTCTGAACTAGGCTGTTGTAATTCCCACTGAAAGCTGCAAACCTATGTTGTGATAAGTGAACATACAAGGCCCAATAGACTACAATACTAAGGATAAGAACAGAAGCATCTTCTCCCTGCAACTGTTGTGTACACTCCCTTTTTGAAAGTTACACAAGGCAAGCAAAATTTACAGCACTTGTACTGACTGAAGAGTCTGCAACTGGTAGCTAGTTAATGCTTGAGTGATGTGTACAAGAGCTGCAACCTGGGCAGTGTTTAGTCTCCTATGTTCATAAAGGACAGAAGTCTCCAAACTGGAAACCATTGTGTTCCAAAAAAGCCCTCCCTGTCCCAAGCAGCACTTACTGTTGTGCGGTGCGCCATGTTTCTATCAAGCTGATCTGGGCACAGGGATGCTGAACGGTAAGTACTGCTTAAGAATGCGAGGCTTTTTCCAAACCCCGGATTTGGTTTGAAGAGCCCTGATATAGAGGGAAAGCTTTACTAGGAGCTGCAGTTCTCATTTTTAATAGGTAGCCTCTAATTGTTTTCAGAAAGACATATTCCTAATTGTCTTTAAATTGCCACCACTACCCCTAGCAACCGCTGTTGGCCCTTAAAAAATCTACTGTTGGTGCCAATGGTAGCTTCCGTTCCAGGACAAATAGCTGCAAGAGCAACTTTCATTAGATTTGTAGCACAGAAGTAAAGTTTAACCCCCTAGCGCCCCCCAGCATGGATTATGTGCACTGTGGCTGTTCTTTACAAGACAAAAACAGAATCATATCAGTCTGGACTTTTATCTATGAAAATTGTATTCTCTACAAAATTACAATTTAATAGAAGTTACTAGAAGTGAACATGCATGTTTTAAATCAGCCAACAATTTAATGGGCTGTATACATTACAAATACTACAAGTTTACTATAACTACAGTGCAGGCTGAGTAGAAATGTTCGTTCACTGAATTTGCTTACGTGTGCTTTTTTAGAAATCTCAATTTCAGGTATGCGATTGTAAGGAAAACAATGAACATAAATAGAAGAGCCACATAATTCTGCCACATGCCCCAAGCAGTCAGGCTAATGCCTTGTAATTTCAGATATTCTTCTCCGGTGCATCTAAACAAATACATGGGAAAAGATAATTTTATTAAAAACACCATTTTTAATATACATATTTTCCAGAATTAGTATAAATGTTGATGGCAACATCAAAGCTTCCCAAACATTTTAGCACCAGGACCTGCTTTTTTTAAACAATACTGTTGGGACCCACCTAGCTTTGCGACTAAAACAAAAAACGTTTCAAGCCTCTGTTTTTATCCTTTTTACTGGGGGGGGGGGACGTGACACAGACCACCTTCTGGAATGTTTGTTAAGCTCCACATTTATCAGATCAGGACCAATTTTAGCCTTGCATTTCCCCTTTGCCTGCCCTTTGATAAGAGCTGGGGCACGGTCACCTGCTTGTAAGTAAACAGGCACATGTTGCTTTATTTTCCATAGGGCTCAATACATTTTACTTGTCAGCTATCAGCTTGTCAGTTTTGAAACTCACAAAAAATTGGGTCATGACCCACAGGTGGGCCCCAGCCTGCAGTTTGGAAACCACTGGCATACATTAATAAAAGAAGGCTCATTAGAGAAAATATAAGGAAGCCAAAGTTCCTAGTCTAATTTAGAGTGAGGAGCGGCGCCCACCCATCTATGCTAAACCTCTGGGAAGCAAAGCACCTGCTTCGTTCTCTCCTATAGTTGTATAATACTATCATAATTTAAAGATTTTTGTATTTGTTTCATTCTCAGCTCTATATTGGCTGTATTGCAGTCCAGTGCCAGGATTGCACTAACCAATCTCACTATGGCAGGGGTAGGAGAAGAGAGGCGATGCCCCCTTTCAACAACTCTAACTCCACTAGGGGAAGAAGGAACACAGCTTCAAGGGGTGAAATAAGATATACATTGTAAAAGGTGTTCATGAAATGGGAAAGTGTTCTCAGCAGGGAGAGAAATGCTTGGTTGGTATTTGCCACCGTTTTTAAGGGTCAGGTGTGTGTTCACATGCAGGAGTAATAGCGGCAAGATGGAGGGGGGAGAGGTTTCCTTCTGTTTTGTATAAGGTCACAGACAAGCATGGAGTGGAAAAGATTTGCATCACTTGTAATAGTTTTATGTTGGAAAATAGGAAAATGTTGGGGATCAATGGGCAAGAGAGTTGAGCCCAAAGAAAGGTTAAGCCAGTCACTTTCTTCCTTTAAAACAGCAGTCACCAATCTCACAACTGCAAAACCGATCCCCGTTCAGACCAGAGCTTGCAATTCTTCATCTGTGTTGCATGACTTCCAGATAGATCAGGGCACAGGGGTGCTCTGGGCAGTCGTGTCTGTTGTCCAGCATCCCAGAAGGATGTGCAACAGGACATCTGGGCAGATACAACTATCCAGGGACATCCCTGTGCCCAGATCTACATGGGAGCTGCATGGCACAGAGGCAGAATGGTAAGCTCCACTCATGGGTGGACAGCCTTCCCCAAACCCCACTGAGCACACACCAGCACCTGAGCAACAGTATTCTGGACCCATTGAAGTTTCTGGACCATCCTCCAAGATGCAGTTTGGAGTTTAGCTTATAGTTGGCAATATGAGAGATTCTTACATTGTAAATGGACTAGGAGCAATGCATGTTATATTGGCCCTTGTTCTGGCTTCGTCGCAAAACTTGAGTCCAGTAAATTCATTTATTTGCAAAGCCTTTGAAATCAAGACACAAAAAAAAACCTTAATTGCTTGCATATACTTTTACTCATTATATGAGAACCAAACTAAACAAGTTGTTTAATGGGGAGTATTTGATGGGTGTTGTTTGTTTCTCAATATAAATAGGTGTGCAAGATCCCAGTCCACTATGGGATTGTGACAGAATGGAGGGCTTTGCCCTTGGCCTCCCTCACAGTCACTATCCAGATTGGAAGAAAGGCATCACATAAGAGTTCTGGATGTAGGAAGCAACATCACTGGCAGGAGCAGAAGTCAACCCTGAAGCAAGAAATCTACTGTTCAGGACCCTTGAAGTAATACATGATTTGAAGAAAACACACCAAGGATGCACTGATGCAGCTGCAGTGCAGCCTCAAGATAAGAGAACAAGTGTTCCTTTACCTTGAGGAGGCCTTCATGACTGCTCCCCCCCCCCCACCAGGATGCAGCACATGCCCCATTGGCACTGGAAAGCTGGATAGGATTGGGCCCTGATAGCCAGTGCATTTTCCATCAGGAACCACTATGCAGTTCACAAAATAAACCACTAGGTGGCAATGTTAAGTAACATGAGCTACCACTTCCAGATTTTTCAAACTTCCAAGGAACTCAGGACTTCCTTGAAATTCTATAAAAATAAAATTACTAATTTTGGACAAGCTTCCCTGAAAGGCAATTTGCCCACCACTTCTGATTTCTGCCTGCGTTATGCAGCAGCAGGGTAATTGGGTGCATTCTGGGTCACGTGAAGTGAAACTGCAAGGTTCGGCAGAGGAGCTTTCTGAAGATGAATACCACTGTAACCACAATTATTTGACTGGAAATAGAAAAAGAAATAGTACGAAGGGAGCAGATGATTGCACAATACTCAGAGAGAGAGAGACACCGTTAGGTACAGAGGTCTTTGATACATCCTCAGATATGTTTTCAGACCTGGGCTTCTGCCTCCTCTCTTAAACTGTCCATTTCCAGGTAACATTTCAAATGCATATATTTTTCTCTGTAAACCACTTTGTGAACTTTTAGTTGAAAAGCAGTATATAAATAATAATAATAATAATAATAATAATAATAAAATAATAAAATAAATAAATAAATAAATAAATAAATAAATAAATAAATAAACCACTTAAGACATTGAAGAAACTTAGGCCCTGGGTTGCAAATTTTTAGAGTCCCAGTTCATACACACTTGATTTTTCTAACAAACAGCATGTAAGGAGGGGGCTGGTCTAAATCAGGGACATCAAAGGGACAGGTAGCTTTAATCTTTTTCTTCCTCCTCAGTTCTGTTTTGTATCCCCCTCCCCATAACTCTAATATGTTCTAGCAGAGCATCTCCTACTGACATTAATGGGGTCAACGGGCAGCCACAGGAGAGCCTGAGCAAGATCAGAACCACACTGAGAGCAAAGGGTTCTCCTTTCCCTAATGTGGTGCTGATCCAGATTGGGGTCCTCACCTGTGCTATTTATGTTAGAAAAACCAAACTCATAGGCCCTACTCACACAATAGGGGTAACATCTAATGGCCTTAATGCAGCGTTTCTCACTGTGTGCTGAAATGGGTGCCCCACCCTTCCTTTCACCACATGGCTGACCTCACATACAGGCAGGCACTCTGTGCTGACAATTCTGATCACAGTTCACATAATGCTCAAAAAAGCATGCTCTAAAAAGCATGCAAAGCTGTGCAAATGGGGTGCCTGCATGATCAGTCATAAATGTGGAGCATCTGCTCTGTATGTGGGTGGGCAAGCCTGCTCTGTCATCACATAAAGAGAAGCTAACATAGTTATCATTCAGACACTGGGTGGAAAAAAAGGCCTACTGCAATTATTTTGCTAAGTGGAGACACCCTCATTGCTGAAGCCACAGCAATGCCAACAGCTGCTGTAACTTCAGCCCGGGCAGGTCCTGCTTCCAGCACCAGAGTAAGTAACAAGGGGGCCTCTAGAGGTTTGACCCACCTAAAGCTCTGTAGAGCAGAGGCGAGGATCAGGTCCTCTGAGCCCTTGTTCTATACAATGGAAGACAGGAGCATGTTCCTAACCAAGATATAGTCAGGACAGTATTTGGTGGCAAATTGTAAACTATTAAAAAAAAAAGTTTATATACAAAAATGTTAATACTGACATTCAGGCCATAGCGAGGGATACTGAAGTACTTCAGCCAGATCAGCCAGGAGGAAATGGTGGTGAGATTTACTAATAAACCAGAAAAAATCTGCAAACACACACAAAAAAAGACAGGGAAAAGCAGAACCATTAAGAAGCAGAAATTCAGGGCCCTGATGCATTTGACACCTGTTCCAACTCAGTGTTCCAAATTCATTCTCATTAAAAATATACACATTTGGATCCGTGACCTTCATGTCTACTGAGGAAGACAAGAGACTCAGTGGCTAACTGAGGAGGCTGCATCAGGCACCAGACTGGTGGAGGGTGTCTCCCTCTTTCTACCCACTTGCCTCCACAGCTGCTGTTCCTTTTCCAATCCAGAGAGTGAGATAAGGAAATACTCTAGGCCACTCCAGTCCTTCCTCTATACTTCCTGTTCTCCCCCTGCTTTCTTGACTCTCCCCAGTCAAGTAGTAGCAGTAGTAGTAGTAACTTTATTGTCATTGTGCTACAGCACAACGAAATTTATGCACCTTTGAGATACAAGCATAAATATATACAACAATTCCAACAATCACACTCTACACACTCACCCACACATTCTATACAACATGCATCATAATATAAAAACAGTATAACAGACCATAATGCCCAGGAGCATGGTAACAACTATATTGCCTCATTCAATGTAATTATGGCTGTGGGATATGGCTGTGGGAGTCGTGTGGTGCTGCTCTAATAGTTCTGTATTGTCTACCCGACGGCAACAGTTCAAAGAACTTATGAGCCGGTTGGAAGGGGTCTCTCAGAATACTCTGTGACTTCTGCAGATAGCGAGATGTATAGATGTGCTCCAAAGCTGGTAGATGAAGCTTGATGATGTGCTGCG
The DNA here is from genome assembly GCF_035046505.1 of Tiliqua scincoides. Taxonomy (NCBI): domain Eukaryota; kingdom Metazoa; phylum Chordata; class Lepidosauria; order Squamata; family Scincidae; genus Tiliqua; species Tiliqua scincoides. The sequence continues at coordinate 13,010,834 of NC_089826.1, forward strand.
TGATCTTAATAATTCTCTGCAGAGGTTTTTTGTCCCCTGCAGAGCAATTTCCATACCACACCTAGATATCATAGGTTAGGACACTCTCAATGGTGCAACGATAGTAAGGCACAAGCAGCTGCTGTGACAAATTTAACCTCCCAAGCTTCCTCATAAAATATAACCGCTTTAGTGCCTTTTTTATCAACATGCTGGTGTTAATAGTCCATGAGAGGTCCTCTGTGATGTAAACACCTAGGAATTTGAAACTAGCAACCCTCTCCACCTCCTCACCATTTATGGTGTGTGTACATCCCTCTTTTTCCAGAAGTCAATTATAAGTTTAGTTTTTTTGATGTTAAGTGAGAGATTATTTTCTTTGCACCACAATAACAACTCCTGTACCTCCTTCCTATAAGCAGACTCATCATTCCCGCTAACAAGCTCACAAGTCAAGAATACATTGTGATGAAATTTGGGATAATGGACACAATGTTGGAAACTGGCTTTTTAGAAATAGAGTCCCCCTCCCCGGGTAAACAAGAAGGCAGCCAAAATTGGACTACTGTACCCTGAAGAAGACACTCAACTAAGACTTCTTTTAATGGGTGACAGCTCTATAACACAGAGAAGAAAGGTAAGACAACTTATTTAGTACTCACAATCATAAAGACAAAGCAGATATTTATGAGAAGATTTGCAACAGATGTAACATCATGCCCTGTTGCTATTGCCAGAGACATGGAACTTGCTGTATATGAAACCAATATAATAGTAATCATCATGATAAAGAAAGCTGCTGCTGTCGGCTTGAAACCTAAACAAATGATACAACAAGACAGATCGGTGGTCTTCAACTTGTGAGGAGCTGGGACTAGGGTCCAGCCTCAACCTGCAACACGAGGTCCCCCTTCAAGTGAGTGAGTGGCCAAGTGCTCACAGTTTCTTTTCTTCTCCCACCCAATGCCAGCCAATCACCATGCACTGTCACTGGGTCATTCCACCATTTCTTTCTTTCCTGACCAACTGCAAGGAGAGGAAGGGACGACAGTCACATGGTAACAGCATGCATTCCATTTTGAAAGATGGTCGGAGAAAAAGAGAAAGTGAGGCAAAGGGGAGGATAGGGAGCGTGCCACAGTAGAGATGGGGGGGGAGAGACCAAAGGGAAGCCACTGAAGATTGGGGGTGGGCTTGGTCAAAGCAACGCCCCCAAAGCCAAAGTCTCCGGCAGGTTTTACTTCATCTAGGACAACTTACTCCTGCCTATGGTTCCAACTCTGCAGACCCACAGAACTTGGAATTAACCAGTTGTGTAGTTTGCGTCTAAAGAGACTGCTAGGATACAATGTAACTGACTATTGTACCTACAACAGAAGAAAAAGATTATTGCTCTGGGATGTACTTACCTATTGTGAAATAATCTAAACAAGTAAGAATGATGCCTGGTAATGTCCTCATGGGTATCATATCAGCAACTATCTTTGAGAAGAAGTATGCAGAAACTCTGTAGTAGCCGCTTATATATTCATGTCTACAATACAAAACATGCATGCATGTTCTGGACTTACATAATCAAACCAATGCAAGTATAAATGGCACTCATTGGCAAACAAAATGCCCTGGGAAGAGGGGCTCCTCAGAAATGCAGCACAGGTTCCTCAATGAGAAGAACACTTATCATGGACAAGTCCACTTGCCTTGCTACTTTTCTTCCCTAGAAGTGCTCCAGTGTGTTCTAGGGAGCTCTGTAGGCACACACAAGATGAAGGTGACATGCTTGCCAGTGACCCACAAGGGCCAAGTGCACCTGTCTTGACTAAGTGCCAAGACCCTCTGCAGTGCACAAGGGGAGCAGTCAACATGGTAAGGCAGAGAGTTCAAAAACCAATGAGGTACAGAACAACCAGTGAATTTGGCCCTGTCTTTAATTTATTCATTTTAAATCTTTAAAGCAAATTTAAAGCAAATTATGTAAAGCAAATTATTAAAACCATAAAAGGCACATTTGATCTTTAGGTGGTCAAGTCCAAGAGTCGACACTTTTCCTGCTCACAGAGTGGTTGGGCTCTGCAAGGGGAAGAAGGATCCAGAAGTGGCACCAAGTGAAGATGGTGATGGTGGCAATTTGCTACTTCACAGGATGAAGGCCAATAACAGGCAGTTCCATCCAAGTTTCCCTGCACTGATGCAGGGGGTAGCACATTTTGCACTGCATCCTGCAGGGAAATTTTGCGTGCTGGAGGTTTCCTTAGGGTAAGGGGACATTCATCCACTTGCCCAGGGGAAAACCCGAGCAGTAGCAATGGGGCAACTCAGATCTGCACCTGCTAAATTACTGGCATAAATCTGAGTTGTTTCATGTCAGCAGATCAGGCCCAGGAAAGAGGAAAGGATATAGCATGTGTAGCTGCTGTTGATCCCACCCCCTCCCAGGCCTGATCCACCCACTCCAGCGCTGCTCCTCCTCACTGCCCTCCTCCTCCATGGAACTTACCATGTCCGGTACACATTGCAGCTTGTACTGGTGCCAGTAGGATGGCCCAGGCCTTCCCACCAGTGCCACTAAAATCTGTGCAGTCGCAACTTGCATGTTTGTGACAGCCTGCTCCAGCAGAGCACACACGCCACGGGCACAAGTGGGGGATAGGATTGGGCCAAAAAGAAAAGCATATTTATATACTGCTCTTCAACAAAAAGTAGCTCAAAGTTTTGAGATAGCTAAATAAATAAATGGTCAAAATGCTTGGCAATAAGTTTGGCATTCCATTACATGCAGATTTACCTACATAAAGATCTTTTTTTCTGTGATAAAAAGTTCAACGGTCGTAATACTATTCAAACACTGATTGGTTGTCAAGAAGAACAAAGCACCAACTCTACAAGAAAACACAAGAATTTAAAATTTAGAAGAAAAAAAACCTGCAGCAGAAACATTAAGCACTAGTGAAACAGAGTATGGTGGAATCGGATTCTAAGAAAATAAAATGGGTAGACTGGCAGAAGCAGGCTGACCAGTCCAGTTGGAAATGAAGTGCTTGCAGGCCACCAGAAAGTTGACCTAGACCATGCCACTAAAACAGAAGGTTTACTTGTTTATTCATTCAGCATTTAGCCCACCTTTCCATCCCCTGAGCGACCCTCAAGGTGGCTTAACATAAAGAACAAAAACATTAAACATGATAATAAAACAGTAGCAATAAAAAAAAATAAAAACATTAAACAATACTTGGAATCAGAACAATAGCCCCAAAGTAGAGCCAACTTTGGGGTGAAAACCAATCAACAGAGAACAGGGAAAGAATGGATGCTCCAGGCAAGTATCATGAGGTTCTCTAGTAGCAAGAGGAAGATGAGGATGAGCAAGACAGGATGAGGAAGAGATAACATCAAGTTGCCTGCTGAAGATTACTCTCCTGGATAAAAAGTCATTCTCTGTAGTTATTAGTGATTTTGTAATTTTTAAGCTGTTCCTTTTGTTCATTACATTAATGTATGTCAAATTAAAAAATAAAAGATGATTACTCCTAAAATCCCAGCACTTCTCCCTGTGCCTTTGGGATGGGGGTACAGTCTCACACCATCATTTGAAAAACGAGGCAATACAGTATTAGAGATTAAAATATTGTTCCAGTCTAGTAGCAGGACTGCAAAGCTCTGAACATCTTTTGGAGATACTGTGTGCACATATGACCCTCACATTCACCGGAGCATCAGCATTGCACACGCACCTCGACTTGCACGCCCAGGAGCAGCCACCACTCTGACATTGAATGGGGTGGTTCGTGAGGCTTGGGTATAGATCACAGCACCTGTGGCAGTCTGTACCCAGGTCTAAGGTTACAGTTCAAGGCCTACTTATCTTGAGGCACGTTCCATTGTAATTGGAGAGATTTATTTCCAAATAAAAGTGCTTAAGACTGAGGGATAAGAGCTGCTCTACAGGTGCAGCAGAATGAGATAGTAGAGTCCCACCTCAGGGAGCAGTGATGGGAGGAAAGAAGGTTGCATTCTACCACATCCTTCTGCTGCATGTGTAAACCAGGCCTTAGCAAGGAAAAAAATCTGTATGGTGTTTGCAATTCAGTCCTGAAAATACGTTGCCAGAATAAATTCTGTTGATACCAATATTGGACAGACTACATAGACATAAATTCAGTTCAAATCACAGATTTATGTTCATGCAACATACTTAGGACACTTATTTTTCACACATGCACAAGAACATATTTATATGACGTATGTACAAACAATTCATGGTTGATTTTACAAAGGATTATTTTGTTTCTTTGCTATTTTATGCAGTATATGAATCAATAAAGACTTTTAAAAGTAATACTACACACAATCAAAGGAACTTCCTAATGTATTGGCCAGCATTTGATGGCCATGGCATAAACAATTTACCAGTAATTAATGTTTTCCTTAAATTCTTCTGCATCCGTAAATCCTAATTAAAACAGGTGCTACACTGCATCTTCTTTTGGAAACATATGTCTAATGTTTACTAACCTGTTTTGAATGCCACTGGCATCATTTTTAACTCCAGAAAAAATGGCTCCAACAATCAGACCCAGAACAGTTGTAATACATATCTAGGTGAAAGAGTTTCAGATTAACAATGCTGTTTTTGAGATGAGACATTTGCAACATGGCAGACCTTAACCAAGTACAGTACTGTAGCTATTGTCTATTGCACTGTTGTAGCTCAGTGGCAGAAGACCTGCCCTGCGTGCAGAAAGTCCCAGGTAAGGCTTTGCAGGGTCCCCTGCCTGAAGCCCTGAAGTGCCCTTGCCAGTTACTGAGCAAGATGGGACCAATGGTTTGATTCACTAGAAGGAAGCCTGGGATGGCAAATACTGTATTTTGTTATGGTGAGATGCATTGCAATGTACCTCACTGGTAAACCCTGCCTGAACAAGAGAGAAGGACTTCTGACTTTTTTGCTTTTGATTCTTCAACTGAAGAAGAATCACTGTAGGCCAACATCCACAAACCTGATCTGGCCCCAAGACTGTCATAGCAGCCACTGTAAAGGCAGCAGCAACCAGGCCACTCCAGATCATTTAAAGATGGTCTTGAAAATCACATGTGAAGTTGCTTTACATTAAACCAGACTACTGGTCCCTGTAGCTCAATATCCTTTGTACCAGCTCTCTAGGGTCTCGGCCATGGGGGCTTTTCCCAGCCCCACCTGAAAACAGCAGGGATTGAACATGGCGCCTTCTGTACACAAGGCAGATGTTCTACCATGGCACTACAGTTCCTCCCCTATGGTCCGAGGTCCTCCACTGTGTGCAACAGACAGAGCTCTGTCTAAAACTTAGGAGTCACTTCTAAAAGTTTTTTTCCCTCATCTTTACAAAACAAGCAAAAGTGCTGAAAATCTCGGCCAAGAGGATGGTAACAGGCTGTTCAGGAGTATTTAAGCATGAGAGGTAGCTTGAAACTACAGTGCATTTGATACATGGTACCACAGCATTAAGGACCTGGTGAAAAGACCAAATGTCAGGGATAATTCTGCTCTAAGCCAATTGAAGTGGGAAACAAAGATCATATCAAGACCAGTTTAAGACGATTAACAAAAAAGAGCTTAATGAAATGTGGGGTGTTTTCGAGAATGCACTGAAAATCCATCCCTAATGAGGATAGGGAAACAGAAATGATTGTGAGAAAAAAGTCAGGACCATTAACCCTGGAAGATTATAAAGCTCTTAAAACTGTAATTCTTGTCACAAGGTCAAGCTTTTACAAAGCAATTAATAGGGATCCCCATAATATCAACATACAGGCACAAAGCTTTTAACTTCACGGCTCTACACAGACGATTAGCCATCGCTTTGTGGTTTTGAAAACCACTGCGCCATTTCTGAAGAATGCTCACTGGTAACACAGTACAAAGAAGTGACAGACCGTTCTGGAGACAACACCAGAGGCCTATCTGGGTGCAAGCTGGAATCACTGGGCATTGCTTGCTGGAGTTATTGGCTATGTTCTTTGTGCCCCAGATTGTTCTTTTGTCAGCTGATGGATCCCATAGCCTGGGTCGCCTACCCTCCTCTTTAAGGGCACGTCTACACTACATTTGTGCAGTTTTTTGAAACCAGTTTAATCATATGGATTCCGTATCATAATCATATGGATTCCAAGTCAGACCCCTGACCCAGACAGCCCAGTACTGCCTATTTATACAGACTGGCAGAAGCTCCCCAGAGTCATAGCCTGAGGTTTTTCTTATCTGAAACAGTGCAAATGTTGGGGTTGGACCCTGGGGCCTTTTGTGATACAAAGAATGTGGTCTGCCTTTGGACTAGGGCCCTTCACTCAAACAGCCTTGGGAAACTGTAGTTTTGAGTGTGTGCTGAGAATTATTTTTAGAACTAGCTAGAATACCCCAGATTTCCTTGGTGGAGCTGCAACAACTAAATGCATTTGAAGCGGGTTTACACTTGCAGTGCAGAAAAGAATTACCTTTCAAATCATCCCCAGTATGTAAAATATAATGTTTCCCATAGCTCTTTGTTATTTACACTCAATTCATTTTCACATAGGAAAAGGATGCATTTCTTCCTAATACTAACTCTCTTTTTATAAAAAGAAAAGTTATTTTGAGTTACCTGAGCTGTGGAGTTCTGTGGATTGCCTATCAAATTTTTAAACGTGCGCTTGGAGACCCACTTGAGCTGATGAAAAAAGGGAGTGGTGTACGGAATTGCTTTGTAGACTGTCTTCTTCTTTTGATTCTCTAAAGACAACTGCTCTAATTCTGCTTTCATTTTTCGGAACTGATGAGCCTTTGAGAACTGCTCCGCTAATGTGGTTGCAATGGCCCCGTTAATTGAATCAAGCTCTGTTTTGGAGGACAAAGAAGAGAAAGATTATTAAACCGCAATGCAGCAGACATAGATTGGTTCATGCAGCTTATGTGTTCGCTGAATGATCTGAAGCTGGATACGGTCAACTCTCATGGCTGTTGCCAGGGGTCAGCACCTTTGGACAGCTGCTGAGGGCCTACTGCAGATTCCTGGAGCACCTGCCTATTGACAGATGACACAGGGTCCTCTGGGGGAAGATCCCATTTGTGAAAGGGGAGGAAATGCCTGGAGGACATAACCATGAAGTTCCATTACTACCTTTCTCCAGCCATTCCATAATCACTTTTCTTCAGAAGCCCCTGTGGAGCATCCTCTGGGCGCAACTTTTCATTTGCATACAGACTGGATGGAGAAGACAAGGCACTTTTAGTTCTTCCAATACAGGGTGGGGGGGTAGGAAAAGGAATGTGGGAAGGACATGAAGGAGAAGCTTTGCTTCTGCTGCCACCTATGACAGCTGGATAAATGCCAGGGCAAGCCTTGCTCCCACCATGAAGTTTGGGGGGGGGGGCTCACAGAAGGCATTTCTGCAGACCTGGAGTTAGCCCCAGTGTAGCATTTTACAGACCGGGTGACACCAATTGTTGTGCTTCAGGTTGGAAAAACTGAACAAAGCACACAAAACTAAGCCAACACTGTTTTAACAGGATATCACCAATAGACTATAGTACAACCCATCACAGGCCTCTCTTGGACCGTGCCCAAAACGAGAAACATGCTTCCCCTTCCATGACCAGAGAAATCTTGGAAGCATTTTTAAATGACTCAAATTGCCCCCTTTTTTTTTATGCTAACTGGCTAAAGTTTCCTATAGAGTGAAAATGCCTGGACCAGAGACTGCTTGCATGCTGGTTAAGTCACCGCTTCTCCCCTGTAGTTACTATGCTAACAGTGCTGGATTGGGCGGGGAGGGGAGTAGCTGCCACTGATCCAGATAAACCAGCACCTGTGCCTAGCCTCAGCAGGCAAAAGGAAATAAGCAATCTGAACAGGAACCAGGAACTCCCAGATTTTACAGCATGTCTGACCTGCTTGCAAAGTTTCACAGGGCAAACTTTGGGTTCAGAACAAAGCCTCCAGTCCACTAATTCCACAAGCAATTGCTTTGCAGTCTCCCTCCACAAACAGTGGAATGACACCAGCTTATACCCAACACTTCTATCAAAACCCCGAATCCTGCTTCTCTTCTACAAAACAGCCAGGAAAGGGCAATTTGAAGTGGAGCAGTGATGCACGGGTTAGGGGGGTTAACACTTCCTCTGCTTTCTGCTCTTCCCTTGCAGTTCTTTGTGCCAACACTTTTATCCCAACTTTGAACCCAGACATGCATTTGGGAGGCACTCACTGCCAGAACCCAAATGGTGTCTGATCTTACCCAGAGTTCTGCCATTCTGGGACTCTATATGATCTTTCAAAAGACACTGGGCTGCCAGCTTTGGCAAGTCTGCCAATTAAGCTTATCAGCTATGGAAAGGGAGCAGTGGAGACTAGGCAGGGTAGGCACCTATGGCCACATTGTTTTGATTCACTGAGGCTCAGGAAAGACAAAGGAGAAGCAAGAGTAATAAAGATAACCAAGGCTTTTCATCCCAGAGGAGGGCAGAAATTGCTAGTTTATTCCAGTAAGGAAGTTGGCTCTGACCCTGGCAGATGCACCTTGGTCTGCCCACTGACCATCCCTGTGAACACCCTAGGTGAGATAAAGTCCACTAACAGGCAAAAAAAGAAAAAAGAAAGAGAGGGGCTGCCAAGGGGTTGGGATGGAAGGATGTGGTGTTCTTCCCTCAAGGCTTGATCGACAGGGATTCAAAGATATTCTGCCACATATGTTAGTTAGTTGGCAACCTTCAGTCTCGAAAGACTATGGTATCGCGCTCTGAAAGGTGGTTCTGGAACAGCGTCTAGTGTGGCTGAAAAGGCCGATTCGGGAGTGACAATCCCTTCCACACTGGGAGCAAGTGCAGTCTGTCCCTGGTCTGTCTCCCTGGCTATGGGCCTTCCTTCTTTGCCTCTTAGCCTCAGACTGTTGGCCAAGTGTCTCTTCAAACTGGGAAAGGCCATGTTGCACAGCCTGCCTCCAAGCGGGCCGCTCAGAGGCCAGGGTTTCCCACCTGTTGAGGTCCACTCCTAAGGCCTTCAGATCCCTCTTGCAGATGTCCTTGTATCGCAGCTGTGGTCTACCTGTAGGGCGCTTTCCTTGCACGAGTTCTCCATAGAGGAGATCCTTTGGGATCCGGCCATCATCCATTCTCACGACATGACCGAGCCAACGCAGGCGTCTCTGTTTCAGTAGTGCATACATGCTAGGGATTCCAGCACGTTCCAGGACTGTGTTGTTTGAAACTTTGTCCTGCCAGGTGATGCCGAGAATACGTCGGAGGCAGCGCATGTGGAAAGCATTCAGTTTCCTCTCCTGTTGTGAGTGAAGAGTCCATGACTCGCTGCAGTACAGAAGTGTACTCAGGACGCAAGCTCTGTAGACCTGGATCTTGGTATGTTCCGTCAGCTTCTTGTTGGACCAGACTCTCTTTGTAACTCTGGAAAACGTGGTAGCTGCTTTACCGATGCGTTTGTTTAGCTCGGTATCGAGAGAAAGAGTGTCGGAGATCGTTGAGCCAAGGTACACAAAGTCATGGACAACCTCCAGTTCATGTGCAGAGATTGTAATGCAGGGAGGTAAGTCCACATCCTGAACCATGACCTGTGTTTTCTTCAGGCTGATTGTCAGTCCAAAATCTTGGCAGGCCTTGCTAAAACGATCCATGAGCTGCTGGAGATCTTTGGCAGAGTGGGTAGTGATAGCTGCATCGTCGGCAAAGAGGAAGTCACGCAGACATTTCAGCTGGACTTTGGACTTTGCTCTCAGTCTGGAGAGGTTGAAGAGCTTTCCATCTGATCTGGTCCGGAGATAGATGCCTTCTGTTGTAGTTCCAAAGGCCTGCTTCAGCAGGACAGCGAAGAAGATCCCAAACAAGGTTGGTGCAAGAACACAGCCCTGCTTCACGCCGCTTCGGATGTCAAAGGGGTGTGATGTGGAGCCATCAAAGACAACAGTGCCCTTCATGTCCTTGTGGAAGGATCTGATGATGCTGAGGAGCCTGGGTGGACATCCAATCTTGGGGAGAATCTTGAAGAGGCCATCCCTGCTGACCAGGTCGAAAGCCTTCGTGAGATCTATGAAGGCTATAAAGAGTGGCTGTCGTTGTTCCCTGCATTTCTCCTGCAGTTGTCTAAGGGAGAATACCATATCAGTGGTGGACCTGTTGGCTCGGAATCCACACTGTGATTCTGGATAAACGCTCTCTGCAAGTACCTGGAGCCTCTTTAGTGCAACTCGGGCAAACAACTTTCCTACAACGCTAAGGAGAGAGATGCCACGGTAGTTGTTGCAGTCACCCCTGTCACCTTTGTTCTTGTACAGCGTGATGATGTTTGCATCCCTCATGTCTTGAGGTACTCCACCTTCTCTCCAGCAGAGACAAAGGATTTCATGCAGCTCAGTAATGATGATCTCTTTGCAGCACTTTAGGACTTCAGCAGGGATGCTGTCTTTTCCAGGTACCTTGCCAAAGGCAAGGGAGTCCAGGGCCACGTGAAGTTCTTCTAGGGTTGGTTCACTGTCAAGCTCCTCCAGCACAGGCAGGCACTCAATGTTGTTCAGCGCTTCTTCAGTGACTACATTTTCTCTGGAATACAGCTCAGAGTAGTGCTGCACCCAGCGTTCCATCTGCTGCGCCCGATCCTGGATGACCTCGCCTGTTGCAGACTTCAGAGGGGCAATTTTCTTCTGTGTTGGACCTAGGGCCTGCTTGATACCATCATACATCCCCTTGATGTTGCCCGTGTCAGCTGCTATCTGTATCTCGGAACAGAGCTGGAGCCAGTAGTCGTTAGCACATCTCCTGGCAGTCTGCTGGACTTTGCTGCGAGCACCTCGGAGGACCTGCAGGTTGCGCTCACTGGGACAGGCCTTGTATGCTGCTTGAGCTCTCCTCTTTTCCTCAATGACTGGTGTCAACTCCTCAGAGTGGGCTTCAAACCAGTCTGCTGTCTTGTTGGTCTTCTTGCCAAATATGGACAAGGCGGTGTTGTAAACGGCATTCTTGAAATGTTCTCATCTGTTGGATGCGTTTGCATCGACCGGGCCTGGAAGAGATTCCTCAAGCGCTCGTGCAAATTCCTCCACTTTTCTCTGATCCCGGGTCTTGCTCGTATCAATGCGAGGTTTTCCTTCCCTTTTCGTGTGATACAGTCGCTTTGTTTGCAGTTTCACTCTGCTGCACACCAGCGAGTGGTCGGTGTCACAGGCAGCACCCTGATAGCTGCGTGTGATCTTGATGCTGGGAAGGCTGGAGCATCTGGTGAGAATCAGGTCGAGCTGGTGCCAGTGCTTTGATCTTGGGTGTCTCCAAGAGACTCTATGTTGGGGCTTTGTGTTGAAGAACGTGTTGCTGACACAGAGACCGTGATGACAGCAAAACTCTAGCAGGCGTTGGCCATTTTCGTTCATCTTCCCAGTGCCGAACTGACCTAAGCAAGTGGGCCACGAACTGTTATCAGCACCAACTCTAGCGTTGAAATCGCCGAGGATGAACAATGGCTCTTTTATGGGGATCTTCTTGATAGTGGTGGCCAGGTCATCATAAAATTTGTCTTTGGCTTCTGCTGGAGACGACAGAGTCGGTGCATAAGCACTGATGAGAGTGACAGGTCCTGCTGATGACTGGAGCTGCAGGGACAAAATTCTTTCACTTCCCACAGTAGGTGGGATGATGGATTTCAGCAGGGTATTTCTGACCGCAAAGCCAACACCATGTTCCCTGGTTTCATTTGGTGGTTTTCCCTGCCAGAAGAATGAGAAATTTCGCTCCTTGACAGATCCGGAATCTGACAGCCTTGTTTCTTGAAGGGCGACAATGTCCATCTGCAGTCTGCTCAGCTCCATGTCGATGACAGCTGTTTTGCGTGCATCGTCTATTGCTTGCAGGTCATCAGAGAAGCCAGGTGTCATTGTCCTTACATTCCAGGTGCCCAGCTTTAGGGCAGGAGTTTTCTGTTTTCTATTGCATGGTGCAGAGTTGTCGATCCGCTTGTCGGTTTTCACCCTAAACCCCACGCACCCCGTGAGGTTAACGGACCGTGGCGAGGCAACACCTTACTGGCTGGGGACTGCCCAGCTTAAGGCGGGCGGTAGCTGCCCAATGAGATGCAATGATCTCTCCCACCGTCGGAAGCAGCCCCTGGCGTCATGCCCTACGCCAATCGAGCAAAGACTTATAACCGGTAACTGCTGCTTCCCGTGTTGTGCCAACGCCGTATGGCGAAGTTGGAGTGTCCTCTCCAGTGCGCGAAGCCTGGGTAAAGAAGGTATGGAGGATAGGCTGTTACCCATGCAGCAAATCCCCCCTCTCCACGTCACTGGAATGATCCAATGGAAAGGCAGAAACCAATACGGTTGGTTCCAGCGGCATCGCAGGAGTTGCCAGAACATGACTGTGTGCAGCCACGAACCGCCTGAGGGACTCCGGCTCCTGATTTTGCCTCGAGGTTGACTCCTGAAGCCTTTTCCACAACTGGATGTAGCCACAAGGCAGTGGAGGTTTGGAATCAGAGTTTTCCTTCTCTTGCCACATATGGGACAATCATAATTCTTTGCTCAAAACCCCAAAGGAGGTTGGAGTTCAGCAATTACTAAATAGGCAGGTCCCAAATTAGGATATCCTCCCTTAGAAAATCCAAAAAGTCTCTTCCTCATCCTCCATGCCTTAAGCCTAATTTACACAAACAGCAAAAAGGGGTGGAGGAATCTTTAGGTAGTAATATGGATGGTGTCATTCCATGATCTGCAACAGGGGACATTTCTGAGTGCTTCCCCTACTGCAGTCAGAATCACTCACAATAAATAGTGAGTCCACCATATTGTGCGACAGACATTTGACCAAATCACTGGACAGTGGACATCACACTGGACATCACAGTGTGATGGGCACTGCCAGTCCAGCTCCTTGATTTCCATCCACTACCCTGGAGAGCTGCTGCCAGCCAGTATTGACAATACTAAGAACATAAGAACAGCCCCACTGGATCAGGCCATAGGCCCATCTAGTCCAGCTTCCTGTATCTCACAGCGGCCCACCAAATGCCCCAGGGAGCACACCAGATAACAGGAGACCTGCATCCTGGTGCCCTCCCTTGCATTGGCATTCTGACATAGCCCATTTCTAAAATCAGGAGGTTGCACATACACATCATGGCTTGTACCCCGTAATGGATTTTTCCTCCAGAAATTTGTCCAATCCCCTTTTAAAGGCATCCAGGCCAGATGCCATCACCACATCCTTTGGCAAGGAGTTCCACAGACCAACCACACGCTGAGTAAAGAAGTATTTTCTTTTGTCTGTTCTAACTCTCCCAACACTCAATTTTACTGAGCTAGATGCACCAAGGGTCCAACGCGTTTGAAGGCCAGGTTGCTGCATTCGCTCATTAGACTTGATATTAACATTTTCAGGTCCCCATCCCCCCCTTTTGAATTGTGATGCAAGACGCTTTGCACAATTTCTTCAGCAAAGTAACTCTAGTTGGAGATTTTCGGCATCTGTACCTTGACGATGAAAGGAGTGCATTGAAACAGCAGTCGAATCTCCATTTATGATATCCAGAACAAAATCAGCAGGATTGTTATATGGTTCACACACATAGCCTGCAAAGAAAAGGAAGTTCATTTTTCAAAGTCTGCTACTGGAGCAGTTTAGTGTACACACACCCCAATTCCCTACAGCAGGCGTGTCAAACATAAGGCCCGGATGCTGCCCAGAGATGGTCCTCGGGCTCTCAGTTGAGGTCTCACTGCTGAAAGGTGGCCTGCATGATAATTGAGCTCCCCCATATCTTGAAATATGATCAAGATTTGTGCATCTTCTCTTGTCATTTGCAGCTAATGAGTTCCTACACAAGAACAGAGTGCCTATTTCTGTTTCTGACCTGTCTAATGACATCACTTCCAGTCCTCAGCAGGCATCATGAATGATATTTGGCCCACTGTATGAAATGAGTTTGACACCCCTGCCCTACAGTAAAGAAAGGGCAGACTAGGAAGCCGTGCCTGGTGATGGCACCAGCTCCCCGCTTCACTCTTTCAACAAGGTAAACCGAGATTGAACTGGACACTGGAGAAAGATAGTCTTCGCAGGGATCACCCAAAGCTAAAAGGCCAGACAGAAGGAGCAAAGGGTGGGATGTTACTCCTGTTTTACCTTTGGGGTGGGATACCTGTGGGAGGGTCACCTGGTCCCTGAATTTCCTCCTCTTGAGAAACAAGTAGGCTTTATACATTTTTAAGCTGATCGCAAATGTATCTGTTTGGAGTCTTATTTTTAATACCTGCACTTTTAAAAGTTGAAAATATGCTTCAGAAAAAAACAGAACTATCAGAAGAACCAGGCAATTGGTGCTCTGCTGGAAATTAGTAATTTTAAGCTGGGTTCAGTCCTGTAGAGCAGATGATGTTCATGGAGAAGACTATCACTGCCTCATCCCATACTGGCTGTGTGCTATCAGAGGCTATCAAGTTCAGAGGCAACATGCATCTGAAAATCATTTGCAAGGGAGCAGTGGCAGGAGAGGTGCTCCTGCCTGTAGGCTTCCCAGAGGCAAGTATTTGGCCACTGCTGGAAATGGTGATGGACTAAACAGGGCGCTCATGGCAGATTGCAAGGTGGCGGTTGGCCTTTCACTCCAAGTCTGTCATCCCACTGCCTCCCTCCAACATAAGCCTCACTGATCTGCTTCCCGCTTGCTCACAGAAGAAGCAGATCATTCCTTACCTTACCATTCTCCTCACGCGCTACCACCAGACCTAGAAGTATGGGACTTCAGGTTTCATTTGCAAGGGCAGAACATTTGCAGCTTGCAAGAAGCTTGTATGGATTGGGGGGGGGGGAGTTGTGCTTGTTTGTCACACAGAGGCAGTGGTCTCAAAAAGGCCTCAGGCAATGTTCTGGATTGCCCCTGCCCTCCGTGACTATTAATCACCTCAGGAGAAGAGCTGCAGTGGCTGGAAGGAGGGCTGAAGTCTCCACATTGGTGGATTAAAATAACCCTGCCCTCTCACTGTGCTCCTGATCCTTATTCCCTCTTCAGAAATGAGCATGCAAGGACAGATGACATCACTAAGGGCCCAGTCCTATCCAGTTTCCCTACAGTGATGCAACCATGTTCACTGGGGCATGTACTGCATCCTGAGGTGGGGCGGCACTCACAGAGGCCTCCTCAAGGTAAGGGAACATTTGTTCCTTTATGTCGGGACTACATTGCCGCTGCATCAGTGTTGGAAAGTTGGACAGGATTGGGCCCTAAGTCACACCTAGTTTGGACCACGAGTTTGTGTTCAGATCTCCCAGTAATAGACATTTACATACATATGAGCATTTTATTATATTCCATTAAAAAAGTATTGCTTAAAATGCCATTAAAGAATATAAGCATAACCCCGCTGGATCAGGCCAAAGGCCCATCTAGTCCAGCTTCCGGTATCCCACAGTGGCCCATCAAATGCCCCAGGGAGCACACAAGACAACAGACACAACCTGTGTCCCGCTGCCCTCCCCTTTTGATTTCTCTTTGCTTGTGTTGCACTGGTAACATTCCAGTGAATGCCCATTGGTGTGACAAAACACTCACCAAGATTCCTGAAGTACTCGAGTGTATTTTCGGCAGGACCATGATACACCAGTCTGCCGGCAGCAAGCAGTGTTAGGGTGTCAAACAATTTGAAAATAGAGTACCGGGGCTGATGGATGGAAAAAATTATCGTTTTCCCTTGTTCTGACATCCTTAACACAACACAGAAAAAAAATAATGGAAGGCTTATTTTCACACGCTCTGAATTATTTCTAATATCCATGAATATAACTTTAAATAATAATACTAGACTGTGTCTTGTGGGAGGTGGGTGGGAATCTCCTGTAGGTTTTGTGGATCTTGTAGCTGAGCCCTCACACTTTTTGCCCCACCCATTTAGCACCACCTCTGAAGAAAGAGATGTTAATATTATCACATGCAGAAAAGTACTTGGAGTGCAGCCTGTTCCTTTCCACAAATTTAAGGTTACAGAGCAGGGCTCCCAGGAGGGCACTCAACCCAGCACCAATGACAGCATTCTACTCCAGTTACACGTAAAAACAAGGGGGATTCCAGAGCAAAAGGGACAGTGCTAGTGAAAGGAACTGAACCCTCCTCCCATCTTTTCTCCCAAAGTCTCTCCCCCACAAGCACCTTTTTCTTTGCCTTGCCCAGGACTTGGGAAAGTAACTTTAACCAGGTTAAAAGCAAATTGATGCTATCTTTTAACTGTAACATGAAAAGTCTCTCAACTTTAGGTGTTTTTTTTAAGTAATGAGGGTGAGGAAAATTGCTATTTCCACCCCCCCCCTTTCCTCCAAAAATCTGGTTTGCTGCCATACCACGTCAGTACATTGGTCAGTTGTATGGTCACTTGCATGGTATTGTCAACACGAACTGCAGTAGTTCTCTCCAGTGTCTGACAAAGATCTTTCCCAGCCTTACTTAGAAAGGTTGGGGTGCCTGGAAAGCATATGCTCTACCACTGAGCCACTGCTCCTCCCCTGCCTTTCACTCTGTGGATAAGGGGCAGACAGCCCAATCCTAGCCACACTTTCCTGGGAGTAAGCCCCACTGACACTCATGGGACTTACTTCTGAGTAGACGTGCATGGGATTGGGCTGTCAGATTGGATTTGGACTGGGGGTGTGGTGCTGGGCAAAAGGTTAGAACCCCTTCCACAGCAGCCTCCAATTGCTCCCCTCTCTTGCGGCTACTTTTCAAGAAAGGAAAAAGGCAATGGGGAGTTCCAGCCATGGATATCCCATATCATGTCTGATCCGCAGAACTATATGAAAAATAGGAGAATGTTAAGAAAAACAACAGATTTGGAGAAAACTCAGACAGGGTGGAGAAGCAGTTTTGTTATTATCACATTACCAGCAATAAATGCCCAGTGAACTCAACCCATCACATGGGAATGATGGTGGCTTTATTTAAGTGAAGGAAAGTCATTTCCTGGGTACAATTTACTGTACTTGAGTAGCTGAAAAAATGCAACATTCCCAAAACACAACTACCTTGAAAAGAGGCACAGGGACAGAACTGAGAAAGAACTGTGCTTTTATTGCAGAAAAACTTGCTAGAAGAATCAAAATGAAATGATTTTTTTAAAACAACTTTCTTATGCTAATTTAGAGAACATCAGTCTGTGAACATGCTGGCCGTGTCATCCACAGAGTCTCTCTCTCTCTCCCTCCCTCCCTCCCTCCCTCCCACAAACCTGCTATCTTCCAGAATTAAGTGCAATTTACCTTTTTAAGAGCATCAGGACAGCATTGGCTGTGCTGGCATCCAATCCAGTGGTTGGTTCATCTAAGAACAATATTGTGGGGTGCGTAATGAGCTCAAGCCCAATGCTTGTCCTTTTCTTCTCTCCTCCAGAAACGCCACGAATAAACTGGGTGCCAACCTAGTGTGGAAAAGGAAATCTCACCATGAAGTTCTCTGTGTTGTAGCAAAATCCCTATAACTAGAAAATATGCCTTCGTTTAGCGCAAAACATTTTAATGATGGTCTTTTTCATGAAAGATTTCCTAATAACCCACAACACTCAATCTGCCCTCTTTTCCCCTCTCACTGCCACACTGTTAGCACTGGGATTTCAGTGGCTGAGCCTCGGCAAAGAGGTTAGGGCTGCATTCTCATGCACTCTTAACCAGGAGTAAGTCCATCAAATTCAGTGGGGCTTACTTCTGAGGAGACATGCAAAGGATTGTGCTGCAGGTATGTTCAGGACTTTAAGCATGAATGATAAGACTCCATAATGAAAGACAACATACCCCTGAATGTATACTGCAGCTGCTAAGGGAAAACAACAAGGGAAGATCCAGACCATCTCAATGTATTCCTATTACCTTTCACAGACACATATGTTATTCTGGCTTCACCATAAGACAATCTAGGACCAGAATCGCAACTCATTCCAATGTATTTCTATGGCCATTTGGAAGGGCAATCCTTCTTCATTTAGCCATTTGGGGACAGTCCTAAGAGCCTCTGCATAAGTAACCATTCCAAACGACATCACAGAAAGAAAGTAGGCAACAGCCATTCTCTGCATTAGTTGTAGTAATTTCCTCTACCATGCCTCCTCTCTTCTTTTGTCTGCCCCATCACAAAGCCAGTACCCCCCTCTCAATATTTCTCTTATGACTGCACCCTCCTCTTCTGTGATCTTCATGTCTCTCTGCAGCACCGTCTCTGTTGTCCCACTGCTATAAGAGCTCTGTCATTAAAAGCTGACATTTGACAATATTAAGCGTCATCATACATACACGCACCTTGGAATCTGCAACTTTCAACAAGTCCAGTTCCATGATGATCTGATCAACTCTCGCCTGCTTTTCCTTATTGCTCATTGAAAGGGGTAGTCGAAGGGCTGCCGAGAACTGTAAATTTTCTTTAACTGTCAAGGTTCCCATCACTACGTCTTCCTTAGAGATGGGGGAAAAAATCTGACATTTTTTATTTGAACGTTATGCTAGGTCATATAAGAACATAAGAACAGCCCCACTGGATATTACTATCGCACAATTGTTCATCTTGCACTGCTACTAAAATAGTTTTCCAAATCAAAAGTCTGTCCCAGCACATTTCAATCAGTGTGCGGCAGCAGGTGCGCTGTGGGAGTATGGGGTGGGTCACTTATTAGTAGGACCACTGGGGAATGTGAGCCCCACAATGGCAGCAGGGGGTGCCTTCTCAGTTGTTAAAAAAAACCAAAAAAACTGACTGTGTGCTTTGACAATCTGAGTGCCCTATCAGCGTGCCATGAGATAAAAAATGTTGGAAATAGCTGATCTGTTCCATCTTCATCCTTCTTCGCCTCTCTGCTGCCTCTGATATAGTCAATTACTCTTTGTTCCTTTCCTCCTCCATGCCTTAGGTCTCCATATTTCCATCAGTTTTATTTCCATCTGTCTAATTGCTCATTCAGTGTTTCTGCAGGGGAAAAACTCCTCTTTCCTCCTCTGTCCAGGTCCCTCAAGGCTCAGTTCTTGGCTTTTTGCTATTCCCTCTCTACACATTATCTCTCCATGACCTCGTCAAATCCCATGGCTTTCAGTACCCTCTATAATGCTGGCAATACTCAGCTCTCACTGTCTACATCAGAAATGTCTCCTTCCTTCCAGGCCCACATGTCAGGCATCAATAGTTCTCCGACAATCCAGCCTGGACGTTTCATTGCCCCTTTAAGCTCAATATGTCCAAGACAATGTCTTATCTTTCCTCCCCAGCCTTCCTTTCCTTGCACTTTCTCCTTCTCCATCGACAATATCACCATCCACCAGCCTGCAGAACAGTTAAGGAGTCTGAGTTTTATCTTTGATTCCTCTTTTCTCCTTTGTACAGTACTTCATATTCAGTCTGTTGCCAAAGTTCTCCCCTCACAGTACTGTAAGAATAGTGCAATTCTTGGTCTTTCCTCTCTGCCTACCTGGAAAAAAATTCTTGGCTATGTCCTGGTCAGCTTTCACCAGAATACTACCACCTCCTCCTTGTTAGTCTTCCATTGGGGGATCATAGTCCCCTCATCTCCCTTCAGCACTCTGCTGCTAAAGTCAATAATTTTGCTTGTTGCACTGGTAACATTATACTCAACCTTACATATATTTATTTAAAAAAAGTCTACCCTGCATTTCTCAGTGTTGATTCAAAGCTACTCATAATACTATAAAATTACAGTAGAATCATAACACCACTTTATAACAAAAATTGAACAATTTTGTGTTCATCTGAATATTTTGACGTTTATTAACTTTGGTGTGATGATTTTAAAAATGCCACTATTTTTGGCATAGCAGCAAAAATATAGCCACAATTTTCAACTATTCTTAACTCTGTTCAATTGTATGATGAGGTGTCATGTTTACTGTGTACAAAGATGAATGACAGTGTATTAATAGAAACACAAAATGTAAGATAACTAAAAAGGTTATAAAGATACCAAAAAAAGCTACCATTGGAATCAGCACCTCTGAACTGCATAAGAAATATTAAAAATTCAGCAATAAACAATGTATTACGCAGTGTAATCAATGCAACTGGTGTTCCAGATCACATGGAGGAGCATTTCCTAGGTCCATTGCTCATTTCTGCACACACAAACGGCCATGAAGCACATCAACACCAGCCGGCATAGCTGCCTCGCATGCTCCCATTCCCCTGGTACCTGGGTACATTGTATTCACTTTTGGATAACTGTAGAGAATTTGTGTTGAGGATATTCATCACACATATTTACATGAAAATACTATAAATGGTTTTTTTAAAAATGCAAGAAATGAATAAATGCTTCAAAGATTGCAGAGTGAAATAAAAGTAAAGGCCTACGTACAATAATTCCAGCTTTTATTTACCTGTACTACATATCCAGACATACATTTAAAATGTGGAGGCTGGGGGGCTCCATTTATCAAAATCTCTCCGGTCAGCCCTTTAGGATCTTTCCTGGTAGCTAAAATATCCAACAGCCTAAGAAAGAAATCAAAACATCTCAAGGAAAAGTGATCAATGTCTGGTTTAGAAGTCATACCAATAAATCGTCTTCATCCTGTTCATTTCCATTTAGGATTGAAATCATTTTGGAAAAAAGTCTCATCTTTACTTTTTTCTCCTCACTAACCATATTAATTGCACATTTATTTGTATAATAGTTTGTATGGGGGGGGGAGACCCCCTCCCAAGCAGCTCACAACAATATTAAAATACATAACATTTCTAATGCCAAAACAGCAGAGTAATCACTGAAAAGCAACAAACACACCAAAAACTGGCAGCCCAATCCTAAAACCAGCAGCTCTGGCGGGTGCAGTGGCGCCGAAACAGATACCGCTGCATCCAGGGACACCACCAAGGCCGCTGGAAGTCTCCTTGGGGGAAGGGGACTTTTGTCCCCTTCTCCTGGTGAAAGCCCAAAGCCCTGCAATGGGGCTTCTCTAGTCTGCGCCAGCTATTTTGCCAGTGCAGACTTGAGAGATTCTGTGTCAGGCCAGAAGGCCTAACGTGGAGTTCAGGATCAGGTGGAGCAGAGCTCTGCTGGTCCCACCCTCCTCCCACCCCAGTTCCTCCCACCACCCCATTCTACCCAGTACCCGCCATCCGCCTGCCCCACTGCTCGGTACTGCTGGAGAGCCGGCAGGTCCTCTACACGGCTCAGTGACTACTGGTGCCTGGCCTAATGCAGGCAGCACCTCCTCTCCAGGTGTCACGGACAAGCCTTATGGCACGTTTGTGACACCCAGCATCAGCGCTAAGGGACTGTAGGATTGGGCCTGAAGGCATCAGATGACAGGCATAAGGTGATCTGCTCCAAATAGAAGATGACTCAAGGCCCTCAATTTCTTAATTGGGAAAGGGAAGAAACAAGCAGGCCTCATGGCAAAGCCAATTCCTGAGCAGAAGACCGTGTCTCCCATATCCACCAATCTCAGTTATTGGTGGAGAACGTGACAAAAAAATTGAGCTTACTGTTGCTACAAATGTATCACTGAACAAGACTTCCAAAATTATTTTAAACACTCACGAAGATTTGCCACATCCCGTGGGTCCTAAAATTGCGTTGAGACCAGGTTTCAGAACACCGCTGTAAAGCAAAATCAGCTTATCACTAGGCTGCTGTCGTTTCATCTCTATATGCATTTCAGAAACTTCAAGTCCTGTTTCTTCTACTGAGACAATCAGTTCGGGAGTCAATGTAGGCAGTCATTTATATAGGCTAGCATCATACTTTCCCCACCTTTTTAAAACATTCTAGCTCAAGCATAAAGTAACTTTGCTGATCTGGTGTGGGAGTTAAACATACCCCAAAATTAGTCATAAAAACAACTTATGGATTGCCTTGAGTGTGACATCAACTGCAAGAAAAAAATGAACTCTTTATTAAATGTTTAGAAATCTAGAATGACAATGCCAGTTACTCCCTGATTGGGAGGCCAATATGACAAACACCAGTAAGAGGCTCAGGGTACACAGGAGAGTTTTTCTGAGGTGGTGGGGGCCCGCACATAAGAACATAAGAACATAAGAACATAAGAACAGCCCCACTGGATCAGGCCATAGGCCCATCTAGTCCAGCTTCCTGTATCTCACAGCGGCCCACCAAATGCCCCAGGGAGCACACCAGATAACAAGAGACCTCGTCCTGGTGTTCTCCCCTACATATGGCATTCTGACTTAACCCATTCCTAAAATCAGGAGGTTGCGCATACACATCATGGCTTGTACCCCATAATGGATTTTTCCTCCAGAAACTCATCCAATCCCCTTTTAAAGGCGTCTAGGCTAGACGCCAGCACCACATCCTGTGGCAAGGAGTTCCACAGACTGACCACGCGCTGAGTAAAGAAATATTTTCTTTTGTCTGTCCTAACCCGCCCAACACTCAATTTTAGTGGATGTCCCCTGGTTATGGTATTATGTGAGAGTGTAAAGAGCATCTCCCTATCCACTCTGTCCATCCCCTGCATAATTTTGTATGTCTCAATCATGTCCCCCCTCAAGCGTCTCTTTTCTAGGCTGAAGAGGCCCAAACGCCGTAGCCTTTCCTCATAAGGAAGGTGCCCCAGCCCCGTAATCAGCTTAGTCGCTCTCTTTTGCACCTTTTCCATTTCCACTATGTCTTTTTTGAGATGCGGTGACCAGAACTGGACACAATACTCCAGGTGTGGCCTTACCATCGATTTGTACAACGGCATTATAATATTAGCCGTTTTGTTCTCAATACCCTTCCTAATGATCCCAAGCATAGAATTGGCCTTCTTCACTGCCGCCGCACATTGGGTCGACACTTTCATCGACCTGTCCACCACCACCCCAAGATCTCTCTCCTGATCTGTCACAGACAGCTCAGAACCCATCAGCCTATATCTAAAGTTTTGATTTTTTGCTCCAATGTGCATGACTTTACACTTACTGACATTGAAGCGCATCTGCCATTTTGCTGCCCATTCTGCCAGTCTGGAGAGATCCTTCTGGAGCTCCTCACAATCACTTCTGGTCTTTACCACTCGGAAAAGTTTGGTGTCGTCTGCAAACTTAGCCACTTCACTGCTCAACCCTGTCTCCAGGTCATTTATGAAGAGGTTGAAAAGCACCGGTCCCAGGACAGATCCTTGGGGCACACCGCTTTTCACCTCTCTCCATTGTGAAAATTGCCCATTGACACCCACTCGCTGCTTCCTGGCCTCCAACCAGTTCTCAATCCACGAGAGGACCTGTCCTCTAATTCCCTGACTGTGGAGTTTTTTCAGTAGCCTTTGGTGAGGGACCGTGTCAAATGCCTTCTGAAAGTCCAGATATATAATGTCCACGGGTTCTCCCGCATCCACATGCCTGTTGACCTTTTCAAAGAATTCTATAAGGTTTGTGAGGCAAGACTTACCCTTACAGAAGCCATGCTGACTCTCCCTCAGCAAGGCCTGTTCGTCTATGTGTTTTGAGATCCTATCTTTGATGAGGCATTCCACCATCTTACCCAGTATGGATGTTAGGCTGACCGGCCTATAGTTTCCCGGGTCCCCCCTCTTTCCCTTTTTAAAAATAGGCGTGACATTTGCTATCCTCCAATCTTCTGGTACCGTGGCTGTTTTGAGGGACAAGTTGCATACCTTAGTCAAGAGATCTGCAACTTCATTCTTCAATTCCTTAATAACCCTTGGGTGTATGCCATCAGGGCCGGGTGACTTATTGATCTTTAATTTATCAATGAGGTCTGAAACATCTTCTCTTTTAACCTCTATCTGACTTAACTCCTCGGTTAGGAGGGGCCGTTCGGGCAGAGGTATCTGCCCGAGGTCTTCTGCCGTGAAGACAGATGCAAAGAACTCATTTAATTTCTCTGCCATCTCTAAGTCTCCTTTTATCTCCCCTTTCCCTCCCTCACCATCCAGAGGGCCAACCGCTTCTCTGGCGGGTTTCCTGCTTCTAACATATTTGAAGAAGCTTTTATTATTCCCCTTAATGTTGCTGGCCATGCGTTCCTCATAGTCTCGCTTGGCCTCCCCTATCACCTTCTTACATTTCTTTTGCCACAGTTTATGTTCCTTTTTATTCTCCTCATTAGGGCAAGACTTCCATTTACAGAAGGAAGCTTCCTTGCCCTTCACAGCCTCTCTAACTTGGCTGGTTAGCCATGCGGGCACTCTCCTGGATTTAGTGGAACCCTTCTTTCTTTGCGGTATACACCTCCGCTGGGCCTCTATTACTGTTGTTTTAAGCAGCCTCCATGCACTCTGGAGAGACTGGACTCTTTTTACCCTCCCTTTCAACCTCCTTCTAACCAGCCTCCTCATTTGAGGGAAGTCCGCCCGTCGGAAGTCAAGGGTTTTTGTTCCCAGAGGCACATACACCACTGGTTGAGAAATGCTGCTCTAGAAGGACAAATACATAGAGGGACACTGGAGAACCCTAATAAGTCTTTAAGCAGTGGATGTATTTTGGTCATAGGACCCATATGAAGCTCCCTACCAGTAGCAGATCTGCTTGCCTCGTGCTATATCATGGCCACTTTATTCATTTCAATGACAGCCTCTATCCAGTCTGCCTCCCAGTTCAAGGCCTCTCCGCAACCTGCCTCTCTTAGCTCCCCCACCAACCTAGGTCCCCCAGGTTCGTGGTGGGGCTCACCTTGGCAGAGGGAGAGAGGAGTCAACCATGGTGTGACTCGGCACTAAGTTGCTTTGCTACATCTGCACAAAGGCAATGGGCATAGATGTGGTCTCTGGGACTGGCAATGAGTCCGTGACACCAGCCACAGTTCCTTCACACCTCAAACTGGAGCATTTGGCAACCCACTTCACTCCAGGCACTCCTCCCACTTCAGTGGCACACAGCATGCAAAAAGGAGTTAGTGAATGGTAGAGCTATACTTGGTGAACATGGTAGAGCTACACTTGCCTCTGTGGAACTACTCCTCACCCGGCTCTAGGCAACCAAAACAAATAGGATTACAGCCCACATCAGCAAACTTACCTCACATTCTTCAATTAAATCTTACCTCAGATTCTTCAAAATCTCTTTTTCAACATCTTTTCGAAAGCTGAAGAAGTTGCTCTTTATTTTCGTTTTGTAGCAGACATTGTGAAAGGTCATTGTGCTACCTCCAGAAAATTGACTATCTGAATAAATTATTTTTTTCTTCAGCGGGACACTTTGTTCAGAATCATTACCCAAGGTATGGTCAAAATGTTTCGTACTGCATTAAAAGGATGGTGGGAAAAGTCACTGTGGGCCCATAATAAACAAGAAACAAACAACAGCTAACAGCTAGGTCCTTCCTACATCACAAAAAATGTTTTATCATAAGCTATACAACCCTATTTTTGTTAACGTAATTGAGACGACATACTTTTTGCAGTTTATTTCACAATGTCCTTGTGAATATTCCTTATTTAATTTAATAATTCAAAGTATATTTACAATCTTAACAAAGCAGCCTTTACCCAAAAGAAAACTAGAAATTTTTTTAAAAAATAGAATACTGTACTAAATTACTCACTGACTTAATTTAGTTTACACACCAAATATTTTTGTCAACATCATCAACTATCAAACCATAAGTATGAGCACGGAATTTCAAAAACAAAACAGATGACTTTTGTTAAAAAGGACTGATATGAAAACTTCAGACTTCTCATATTCTTCTCTATGTCTTTCAGGACTGGCTCCAGGTTTTATGGGGTCCTTAACTCAGGGTGACCAGATGTCATAATCAAAAAAGAGGACACGGCATCCCAAAATGTAGGACATGACAAAATAAAAGCTAAAAACCCTTGTATGTTGATTTCATGCGGTTAATTTAAACACTATTTTATTTATTACTAAATTTAGAACTGCTTTATGTTTAATTTATTATATATAATTTATTAATTACAAGAAGGCTATGTTCTACCTGCTGAGAAGGAAAAGGAAGACATTTAAGTTCTTCTCCAGGACATGAAGCTAAACAAAGAGGAGATGCCCTGGAAAAAGAGGGTGACTGCTCACCCTACCTCAACTGCTGTCCATGTGCCCCCTGTGGCAGAGATGGGTCTTAAGTAATCATCATACAAAGATTAAGTGCACAGAAGTGGCATCAAGGATCAGCAATGGGTCCTTGGCAACGCTCTGCCAAACTCCAAAGCTTAAATCAGCCCTGATTTTCATTTTTTTTTTACTCTTACCATTATGTTCCATGACTTAAGTTATGCACAAGAAGGATAAAGTGTACAGAGAGATGCTCTTTTCCCTCTCACACAACACCAGAACCAAGGGGACATCCACTAAAATTGAGTGTTGGGAGAGTTAGGACAGACAAAAGAAAATATTTCTTTACTCAGCGTGTAGTTAGTATGTGGAACTTCTTGCCACTTGATGTGGTGATGGCATCTGGCCTGGATGCCTTTGAAAGGGGATTGGACAAATTTCTGGAGGAAAAATCCATCTTGGGTTACAAGCCATGATGTATAAGTGCAACCTTCTGATATTAGAAATGGGCTATGTCAGAATGCCAGATGCAAGGGAGGGCACCAGGATGCAGGTCTCTTGTTATCTGGTGTGCTCCTTGGGGCATTTGGTGGGCTGCTGTGAGATACAGGAAGCTGGACTAGATGGGCCTATGGCCTGATCCAGTGGGGCTGTTCTTATGTTCTTAAATAACCAGTCCTTTATTTCAGGGACTATTGGCTCCCAAATAACCACCCTTTCTAATCTAGTGAATTTTTTCCTATGTTTTAATTTCTACTAGCAAATCTGTCCAATGAACTACATCAACTTACTGTCTGGACCATTTCAAACCTTTACCAGGCCAGTATTGCAGCTTGTGTAACAGAATGGCATGCCCCCTCCACCAAGCAGATATCACATATGTTCAGCATCTCCCCACCTTTCCCCATTTTGGAGAGGGAAGAAATGCATGAATCGGTCACCTCCAAAGACACCCCCCCCCCCCGCAATACATGCTGTGTTACTTGTATGGTGGAGAGGAGATTGTCATGCCTGCTCCAGTACATCAAATGAGCTTGAATGCCAGCCAAGTTCACCTCTCAAACAGGCCTATGGTAATGCTGAACTAACCAGGGAAGTCTTATTCTCCCAACACTCCATTTGACTGGCTGTCCCCTGGTTCTGTGCGAGAGGGAAAAGATCATCCCTCTATCCCTGCTATTCATCGCCACATCTTGTGGCAAGGAATTCCATGGACTAATTACAGAGGGGAAAAGATCATCCCTCTATCCACTCTATTCATCGCATCCCATGGCATAGAGTTCCACAGGCTAATGACACACTGGGTGAAGAAATACACTCTTGTGCCTATCCTAATTCTCCCAACACTCCATTTGAACAGCTGTCCCCTGGCTCTGTGCTGTGTGACAGGGAAAAGAACATCCCTCTAGCCACTCTATTCATTACCACATCCTGTGGCAAGGAGTTCCACAGGCTAATGACACACTGGGTAAAGAAATACACTCTTGTGCCTATCCTAATTCTCCCAACACTCCATTTGAGCGGCTGTCCCCTGGCTCTGGTGCTGTGTGAGAGGGAGAAGAGCACCCCTTGTCAGTCCCACCTGGCCATAGAGCCCTCCCTCGCCCCCCACCTAAGCATCCTCAGGCATGCCCATCACCCTCTCCAGGGCCCTTCCCCACTCTTTGAAGGCCACTTCAAGCTGCCAGCACTCCCAAGGGAAAGCAGCAACAGTCCAGCCCCCTCCCCCTTCGCCTCACCTTTTCTTCATCCTCCCTGCCTGACCCACTCAAGACACAGCTGGAAAACAGCCCCAGGGACGTGATGCGCACGCGCCCGAGATGCGCTCAGATGAGCATCCTCAGGGATGCAGGTACTACTGCACTCGTCGCTGATTGGCCAGCGGGGCTCCTCCTCTCCCCCTATCCCCGCCCGTGCTCCATAACGGCTCCAAGTGGCTGCGTTCCAACGGTCCCCTCGCCTTTCCCCAGCGTTCAGCTTCCAAGAGGGAGTGGCCAAGCAAACAGCCCAGTGTAGAGTCCTTGGGGCAGAACTCTTGGAGGCTGCACAGGACCCAAGCCATGCAGGCTGTGGGTTGGCTTGGCACACTCCCATCTGGGTGGGATGCATATTGCCATGGGAGAGATGTTGGGCTGCCAAAAAATGGCTTTCATTTAGTTATTTTTGTTTGAAAATCAATTTTTTCCCATGTGATTTGAGTGGGTCTGTCAGGGTTAAGCTGTTTCTGCCCAATGTTGCATATACGCAACAGAGATCAAATGTGCGCACCTGTGGGCTGGGCAGAAATGGGTTATCCTAGGGATGTGCGGTGGTGGGGAGGCAGGTGATGCAGAGCCTCCCCACCTGAGTCCTTCAAAAAGCAGAGCTGTCGCTGTGTAAGGCACAAGCTCTGCACTCTCCAGGCTCTGTGCATGGGTTGTGAGTGCTTGGGTGCCTCACACGGCAGCGGTGCTTTTCAAAGGACTCAGGTGGGGAGGCTCTGCCTCACCTGCGTCCCCATCCACTGCATGTCCCTAGGCTAACCTAACTTAGGCCCCCTCTGCTGAAGACGTTTCCACAACAGTTCAGCCTCAGCAGAGGTGACACTGCAGGGATAATTTTCAGGGAAGTTGCTTAGATGCATCAATTCACCAGTTTTGATACTATTACTTATTTCTGGAGCACCTGCAAAAACTAAGGTGCTGTATGTAAAACAGTAGCAGACCTGCTCTCAAGCTGACAGTTGTAAGAAACCTGGTGCACAGGGAAAGGAGGTGGAAGATGGCTTAGGGCAGGGATGTAAAACGCATTTCATGTAGTGGGCTGGAGTTAGCATTCATGGTGCCTGCTGAGGGCCAGAAGTGACATCATTAAGCAGATGATGGCCAGAAATAAGCATTTTGTTCTCACATAGGAATTCATTAGCAGTCAATTACAAAAGAGAAAATGTGCACATCTTGTTCATATTTCCAAGATATGAGAGAGCCCAATTATCAAGCTGGGAGAGCCCAATTATAATGGGGGTCGGATAGATTGCTTCAGGGGCTTGCATTTGACCTGTGGCCCTATGTTTGACACTCTTGGATTAGAGACTATTTGTGAGATAAAGTAATGCCTACAAAGCTATGCAATAACCTTCTTCAGGGACACCCCCCTCCCACGCACACACACATGCAGTGCTCAGAACAGAACACAAAGACTCATAGAAAGAGGAAATATTTTATTGTTCTAAAAAAATCCGAACTAATACTGGTAGTCTATAACTGATTGCACTTTAAGGAGCATGACTGTTTACATGAAGTATCTGATAAACAATAATCCTTCAGCTAAATGTTTATAAGTTATATACTGCACTAAACTTCTCTATTTGATGTGCTAAATACAAATGTTTGTAGGTGAGAGTTCAGGAGCACTAATTCATTGACAGGCTCTTCCATTAGCAGATATTGCATACAATCCAAGAGTGCAATGAAACACCCTTCATCTTGTACAGGCAGGCAAGTTCATTTGAAACCTACTACTCTTTTTCTACACAGTCATCCCCTCCCAAAGCTGCTTTTCTTTCTCTGAAAACAAAACACTGCTGCTGAGGTTCTTCAAGAATCATTCTTGTATGTCTTGTGCACAGTGTGTGGCCAGCCCCTTACCTGGCTGCTCTTGTGGACACACGGTGTGTGTGTGTGTGTGTGTGTGTGTGTGTGTGACAGAGACAGAGCAGAGAGAGAGCGAGTCAGAGACAGAGAACACATGCATGCATGAATGAGAAGGGGAGGGAGGAAGAGGGGCATGCTTTGGATACACTCAAAGTAATTATATGATATTCTATAATCATCTGCAAAACAACTTTAATTTTAGAAATCCAAGGTTTCTTGCAGTTGTTATTCAGACATAAGTTTCACTGTCTTCAGTAGGGCTTGCTTCCAAGTAATTGTACTTAGGATGGCGGCCACTGTGCTGATGCCTTTATTCCAACTTTCCTCAAAGCGTGAGGTTAAGATTCTCAAAAACTGTATTTTAGCATATTGCACATGATCCAAGCAGACGTGGGCACTTTATGTTCTATAGATCTCACTGGGAAAATTAAACACATGCTTTTAACTTTTCTTCCATTGAAATCTATGGTTTAAAGTACTTAATCTTGAGTGGATCACGCCACTTGTAAATAATATATACTTACAAATGTTGTTCTGACTTTGGGATTGCTGGACTAGCAAGTACAACTATACAGTATACAAACTCAATATAACAAAATAACATTTGGTGTACTATAACTGCAGATATTCAGCAGTGCTGTTCTTGTCCATTATACGTTCAATCACAAAATAAAGAAGAATGATGAAAATACTGTTAGCAAAACAATACCCCATCTTTTAGCCCTTCTATTTAGGACATCACAGGGCAGTCCGAAACAGAGGCTTATTTCCATGTTTGTTTTAAGAGAATTTCTTCATGAAAAAGAGCTTCATATACGAAATCGTAAGGAAAATGACAGTCATGCAACCAAGAGCAACATGATTCTGCCACAGGCCCCATGAAGTTGCTTCAATTCCCTGGCTTTTCAAGTATTGTTCTCCAGTGCACCTGCAAAGAAGGATAGGTTCCTATTTTGAAAATTAATTCTTTGTTTGAAATGTATTATATCAGAGGAAGGTAGATCTAAGGTCTACTAGTAGACCACTGAGTGACTCGAAGCAGATCAGAAATTGCAGCAACAAAAAGGCTTTCCTTGCTTCCCCCCCCCCAAAAATGGCTACTTAGATGGTGAAAGGACTGAGAGTTCAGTTCTAGTACTGAATTAAAAAATCTTGCGCTACACATGTGCTTGGAGGTACCCCGTTCCTTAAATAAGTGTCCTGGCTGGGTTTTTTTTTCTCTTTTAAAAGAAACACTGGGGGAATATTCAAAGGAGTGTGAAACTGTGCCAGGAGAACTGAGCGGCTTCAAGACTTTGCCCCCAATGCAGTTGTGGTCAGACACCAGTGCTCTATTTTTAAGCCAATGAAAGCATTTTTTGTAATTAAAATGGCACATAATTGGTGGAGACAAAGACTTATAGCTTCCATAACCCCTGCTGCAGTTCTACCCCATTTAGGTTCCTCCCCAGTGCAGTGTTTTTTAAAAAAAGAAACACAGCCAGTGTATGCATTTAAAAAAGTGCTTTGCCCAGTCTATTTTTGCCTCCTTACAAGCCACTATTTTGCACCTATTTATATACCACTTTTGAACCTGTTTATATGACAGTGGTTCTCAAAGCGGTGTACATAGCAAAAGGAATGAGAAAATGGTTTTCTGACCCAAAGAGATTCACAATCTAAAAAGAAACCTAAAGAAATGCCAAGAAATGGGGGTGGGGGGGAATGCAGTGCTGAGTTCAAAAAGAACTGTTGCTCTTTTTCTGTTATATATAAGAAAACCATTGCTTTAAAAAGTACTTTAAAAAGCTCAGTTAGCAGGGGTTTATGAAATTTTCACCTGCACCCAAAAATGCAACATGAGGACTCATTCTAGTGTTGTGGTTATTAATTATAACAGCCATATCTAGAATATGTTATACTATATTGCATTTTTTTTACCGAAGGAAGTATCACTTAACAGGGTTTGATCTGTTGCAGGGAGTTCTGATTGTCAGAACAATGATATATCCTCCTTCCAGTAATTTTTTTTCTTCAGTAGGTAACCTGAACTATATGTGAATGTGACTAGTTTTCTTCAAAGGGTTCTGTATATCTCCAGCCTATTAACATGAAATTAAAATAACCCCCCATAACACTGGAATGAGAAGAAAATTTAGAATAACAGACTGCCACTTACGGTTGTAATTGGCTAATCTCTGCACAGTCAGGATTGCTCCAATTTCCAACTGTGTTACCACTGCAGAAATTTAGATCAGTAAATTCATTAACCTGCAGTGCCTTTGAAGATAAGGAACAAAAAACAAAGCAGAATGATGTGAATACCAAAAGAAGAGAACTTGGGTTTTTCTTGCTAACATAGGATGGAGAATGAACTGTGAGATTAGAAGTCCCTGGTTTGGTGTTCAACTTGATTAGAAAGTCACTAGACAGCCTTAAGCAAGCCATTATCTGCATTGTTTGGTTGTTAACACAGGCTTACTTTACAAAGTTGCTAAAAAGAGCAGTGAGAATATATGTGAAACAGTTTGAGCCCTTGTGAAAAGTGCTGTATAAATATGACAATGAAGAAGAAGCTAATGATATATTTTGTTGGAAAATGGTGGCTTCAGATTGTAATATTTTTGTTCAAAGATGAAAAAGTGTTGTTTTTTTCCCCAGTTATATTTCTCTACATAAATACACCCACAATCTATGTTGTGTTGCAGTTTAGGTATTAGTGGGATGTAGCTTTAGTAAGCTTGGCATTGTGAAGAATTTTGGATTACGCTGAAAGGGTGAGAATTGCATAGAAAATGTATGCCATGTATGCCAATGTATGGCATATATGTGTGAATTTTACTCATAGTATCCAAGTAGTCTATGGACCCAATTCAGCTGAACTGGGTCCATAGACTACTTGGATACTATGAGTAAAAGTTAGGACTGCAGCCTTAGGCCCACTTTTAGCTTAAGGCTGCAGTCCTAACCATGCTTGCTTGAGTGAACCTCTACTGAATATTATGGGGCTTGCTTCAGATTAAACTTGAACTGCATGGCCCATTGAAGTCAATGGTACATTAGTGATAAGTAACAAGTCCCACTATTTCAGCAGTGTTTAGTCACAACTTTGGCAGGATTTAGAACCAAAATCTATTTCTTTGAAAGCCCAGAGCACTATTAAAGATGGTATTCCTTGGTATTCATTTATTATTTTTCACAGGAAATCAGTGGGCAAAAAATCCAAGAGTTTGAGCAGATCCAATTATTTTTTTCTTCCACAAATACTCCATGGAGAAGGAGATGTTCTCTTTTGGACAATGCTTCTTACCGTGATACACAAGACACTTACTGTCATCCCATACCGAGGGATGCTAAAGTACTGGAGCCAAGAAAGCCAGGACATTATGCTGGTCAGATTTACCAACAAGCCAGAGAAAATCTGCACACAAATAAAAACAAATTATTTAAATAATTATGTTCAAAATCTGGTTTCAATAAAACTTTGTACTGTAGTTTTGTCTTCCTGTTATCAATAAGCCAAGCGATGTTTCAGTGAACACCAGCAATTCCTTAGAATTTTCTGTTCTCACCATACTGTTCTCTTTTTCCTATCTGCAGCCTGTAGTACTTTGCAATGTAAGATCTCAAAGTACACAAAAATATAGAACTAAGCAGGTTTTCAGTGATGTGCCATATGAAAAAAGTACTGTACCATATCTACCATTTGCCATCTTTGCTGAAATTCAGAAACACTTGTCAGCCTTATAGTCTGACAAATTTACATTGCTTCTTTTATTCTTGGCATTTTCTTCTAATCTAAACCGAACATACAACACTTGTTTAAATAGCTCCTTAATGCATAAAGAGGGCTACGTTTGCCCTTTTGTGGTGTATCCCAGTTTATTCGCTTATTCAAAACAATAAGTTGCTAGACATCATTGAAGAAAGCCTGACAAAACATGCCTGTAGTATATGCAGAGTCACTAGAAAATGACATGAGACACACCAGCTGACATGTCAGCTTGAGTATGCCAGCTACATGATCAGGTGCCCATGTGATTCCCCTTCCCAATTTTATTTTTAGTAAAATGTTTTTATACTGCTGTTCCAAAGGCTTCAAGCAGCAGGCAACCAACAAAAGCTCCAAAACCATATTTCGACCACAACATTACCATACCTGGCTGGGGCAGCTTCCTTATGAGAAAAGGCTGCAGCATTTGGGCCTCTTCCGTCTAGAAAAGAGGCGCCTCCGGGGGGACATGATTGAGAAATACTGTACAAAATCATGCACGGGATGGACAGAGTATATAGAGAGATGCTCTTTTCCCTCTCAAATAACACCAGAACCAGGGGACATCCACGAAAGTTGAGTGTCGGGAGAATTAGGACAGACAGAAGAAAATATTTCTTTACCCAGCGTGTAATTAGTTTTCGGAACTCTTTGCCACAGGAAGTAGTGATGGCATCTTGCTTGGATGCCTTTAAGAGGGGATTGGACCAATTTCTGGAAAAAAGTTCATTATGGTTATAAGTCATAGTAGGGAAGTGCAAGCTCTTGGTTTTAGAGGCAGGCTGCCTCTGACTGCCAGATGCAAGGCACTGGGACGCAGATTGTGTCTGTTGTCTTGTGTGCTCCCTGGGGCATTTGGTGGGCTTCTGTGAGATACAGGAAGCTGGACTAGATAGGCCTTTGGCCTGATTCAGCAGGGCTCTTCTTATGTTCTTAAAACGCCTGAGTGAAATATAGTTTCACTCAAGGGCTTCAGTACACAAGAGGAAGTCAGTCAACTGCTAGCTGCTGCTGTCTAGACCTGTAAGATAGATGGCCACACACAACAGGGACCAGGATATAAACTGCCAGGATATGAACCATCTCTAACAATCAAAACAGAACATTAAAGAAGAATACTCACAATCATAAAAACAAATGTGATGGTCATGAGTAGGTTAGCTACAGCTACTACATTCTGTCCTGTGGCAATAGCCAGAGCCATAGAAGTAGCTGTATAAGATAACATCATCAGGGTAAACATCATGGTAAAAAAGGCCCCTGCAGTTGGTTTCAGACCTTGGAGAACAGAAAGAGAACCATATTAATGTTGGACTGTTCTTTCTCAAATGCAGAAACATGTTATTAGTTACATCATTTATTACACATGATGTAGGAGAGAGGCATGATTGGACAACCCCAACATTTTTTTCCTTTAAAGAATTAAAGCTCCCAGCAGAGATCTAGGAGAGGATGTTTAATCTTTCCCTTCCATGCCATTTTCCTGATCTACAGATGTTATTAGTCCTGCAGTGGAATGTGTAAACAGGTCAGAGAGAGTACAGATATCCCCTGCTTTCTGATGGTTCGTTTTAAGACAATCCGCTCTTTCAATGTATTACAGTTATACCCAGAAGTCATTCATTCAATGTATGCTCTGCTCTTTCAACCTCTCTCTGCTGTTCTAAAAGTTGCCCTTCCCTATGTTGATTTGCATATGACATGGTGATTCAAACAGTTTTGGTATATGTGTGTGTGAGACAGAGAAAGTGCGCACCAACTTTAACTCCGTGTCTATTCTCCTTCCCAAAGGCATTAATGAGAGTCAATTTACAGAAAACTTTGTGTGACACAGGAACTTGCAAAATAAAAAGGAATTTGCTATCTAAGAAAGCATTGGAAGCAACATTTATAAACCAGGTTTACTTTTCAACTGTTTCCACTTTTCACCACTGCTCCGGTCCCTAAACTGTCAAATGAGCAGGGGATATCTGTAATTTTTTGTACTGGGCTGGGGGGGGGGGGAGAACAGGACAAAATAGCTTTTGGGGTGATTTGGATCTAGAGAACAGCATGGGAGAAAGGATTAAACCTAATCTGCCAGTGCTGCTAAACACCAAAGTCCTTGGGTTTTAAAAAATGCGGAAGATCTCCTGCCTTACTTGGCCCTTATTTATCCTCACAACAGCTTGTGAGGTGATTCACTATTCTCACTTTAGGGGGAAACTAGAGAATAAGAGAGAGAATGGGCTTGTTCAACTATAGTTTGGCCTTTAAGGTTCTTCTCAGGGTACGTTTGAGTGAGTCTAGGGCTTGACCCACTGTTTTCACCACCTGGTCTCTGTTCAAAACAAACTAGAGATTCCACTTCCAAATAAATGTGGGCTCCCCACTCCAGTATGCTTTTTGTTCTTCTGCTAAGAGAGAGAGACAGCACACAAGGTCAGGTCTGCCCTGATGTCACTGTGGGTAGAATGTGGGCCAAGTAATGACTGAACAAGCCCAGTGAATGAAGTAGGATTTGGGCTCAGAGCAGTAGTGTAACTAGAGGGGAGGCGGCACAATAAGTATAACAGGTGCCGCAATGCACCATACAAGTGGCCCCTCCCACTCATCATTGGAGCCATTCAGGGCAGTGACAGAAATGCACAGGCACTCAGTGAGTGAGAGGAGCCACTTACATTGCGCACTGCAGTGCCTGCTGAATTTACTACACTGCCTCCTCTCTGGCTACACCTCCCACTTGCAATCAGAGCCATTTGGGACAGCCACATTTGGGACAGCAACAGCAAAGTGCAGGTGCTCGGCAAATGGGAGGGGTGCTCACACAGTGCTTTGCAGCACCTGCTGCATGCTCCTAGGCTACATTACTGGCTCAGAGGTCCTAGGTTCAGAGTCAACATTATATCCACAGTTATGCTCTTGTCTAACTTCAGGGCAGTATACTTGCCTAGCATGAAATAAATTATGCAAGTGAAGAGGATGCTCGGAATGGTCCTCATGGGTATTAAATCAGCCATTAGTTTTGAAAAGAAATAGGCAGAAATTCTGTAGTATCCACTGATGTATTCATGTCTATAACAAAACACCATATTAGCAAGTTAAGTCAGTTCTAAATAATCAAATCATTTTCACCCAAGAACAATTAAGGTAAGTTGCACAAAGTTTAGCAAACAGCAAATCATGTGACATTACTATGATCAGAACAACTGTGTCTGCAGAGTGCATACAGCTGTTCAGATTGAGTTCTCCGTCTTGCATGTAAGCGACATGCTGGAAACAAAAACTGCCCCCCACCTCCACAGGATGTAGCACATGCTTTGTTGACACAGCAGCATCAGCTCTGAAAAGGTGGTAGGATTGAGCGGTGAGTTATAGAAATGTTTTTCTGATCATAATGACATGTGGAATTTGTTGAGTGTTTTTCTGTTATGAAGCTTGGCAGTTGTGAATATTGTGCATCAATGCTTCCATATGTGTAAGAAATTTAAATAGAGATATTGGGTAAACACCATGGTAAAAGGCCATCTTCAAATGATGGTGTTACGATCAGGCGACATTGCCCACTTACAGTATTCTACTCACATAAATATCTTCTTCTCCACAACAAAAAGTTCAATAGCAGAGATGCTGCTGAAACACTGGTTGGTAGTCACAAAAAACATGGCACCAACTCTAGGAAAAAATAAGATGGCTGCCATGAAAATGAATGACATAGAACAGGTCATCACAAAAATAATTTAATATTAACTACAACAAGCCACATCCTTGTATGTCCTCCTTGAAGAGACCAATAGACACTTATCTGAAGCCTCTTCTTTCCTCACCTGCTCATCCCTTACAACCAGACTCCCCCTTTTCCCACTTCCACAGCTGTCTGTGGAATGCTGGAGTCCAATCAACTGTTCAGCAGTCTGTTTTTTAAAACATTAATTTCATCTGGCAAGTGAACAGGACTGAAAGCCAGAAAACCTTTTATATAACTTGCTACAATGCAAGCTGCAGCTGCAAAAAAAGGTCTTTATGCTATCAGGTTCCCCCCTCCTAAAAGGAGGGCTGAACTGGCTTAATTCCAAATGCTCAGATTTAACAGGTTTATAAGCGGCAGCCTTCATGCTTCTTGGGAGTGTGCAAAGACTCGTTTATTGTTTCTGAACAATCTGTAAAACAATGCTTACAAAAGAGGCACCACGGAGATGATCCAGTTAAGTTACAATCCAGTTAAGCTACTTTAGTCTCACATGAAGTCAATTTGGATTAAATCCTGCTATTTTCAGGGAAGCTAGTTCATGGATCAGGCCTCTGGAATCTTATATGCAGACTTGGCTCTTACATGAGCTCCTTAGAGCAGAGCTGTTGTTTCATACAGAGGGCCAAAGTTGCCTGCTGAGGGCCAGAAAAGCCATCATTAAGCAGAAAGAGCCATCATTAAGCAGATGATGGTTCTTACACAGAAACTCATGAGCCAAAAATTACAGAAGAGAAAATGTGCAAATCTTGTTCATATTTTCAAGATATGAGAAAGCCCAATCATCACACTGGGAGAATCCTATTATAACAGGGGACGGATAAATTGCTTCTGGGGACCACATTTGGTCTGTGGGTCTTATGTCTGACACCACTGCCTTAGAGAAAGGACAATAAATGCAGTGCCCTTAGATCAGGGATTCTTAACCTGGGGCCATTGGACCTTGTTATAGAATGTTGTGATGGCATCTGACCTAAATGTCTTTAAAAGGGGACTGGACAGATTTATGGAGGAAAAGTTCATGACAGGTTACAAGCCACGATGACTAAATGTATCATCTGGATTTTAGAGGTAACCTATCTCTGAATGCTAGATGCAAGGGAGTGGCAACATGATACAAGTATCTTGTTGTTTTAAGTGCTCACTGAGCCACTGTGGTGAGCCACAGAGAGATACAGGAAGCTGGACTATATGGGCCCTTGGCCTGATTCAGCGGGACTCTTCTTATGTTCTTATGATATCTCAGGACTTCAAGGGGTCCATAAACCAAGTGCAGAAAAATTGTGCATCTATGTGTTTGTGTGCATTTTTCTAGGGAAGGGGTCCATAGCTTTCATTAGATTCTCAAAGGGGTCCATGACTCCCAAAAGGTTAAGAATTATTGCCTTAGTATCTAATCTGCCATGGTTTTTCATGGGGGCACAGCCTAGTGGTCAAGCACATGCTTTGTATGCTGAGGGTTCCAAATTCAGTTCCTAGCACTTCCAGTACCAGGTTGCAAGTGATGGGAAAGACCTTATCTGTTTCCTTGAAGAGCTGCTACTTGTCAGAATAGAACAAAACTGGGCTATACGACCAAATGACCTAATTAAGAATAAGGCAGATTTAAATACATTCCCAATCACAGAATGGATTTCTTCTTCAACCTTCCTTCCCCCATGTAGCAAGCACATCCAATCTTTCCAGGATGCAAGTAAGCGACCTTTGATTTCTGGCAGAAAAAAAGCCTTCTTAATGGGCAACCCTCACACAATGCATTACAGCAGTGTTTCTCTAAACTGTGTATAAGGACCCACTAGTGGGTTGAGAGTCAATTTCAGGTGGGTCCCCATTTATTTCAATATTTTATTTTTAATATATTAGACTTGAAGCTACCATGGTATGGACTGCATTTGGGAAAATGTTACAGAGTTGTACTTTGAACAGGCTACTATAAATATGCTTTTAACAATAAGAGTCAGTGGGACTTACTCCTGGGTAAATGTGGGTAGAATTACAGCCTAGGATTTTTTAAAATGTCCCTGCCTGATGCTGTCACTTTGGGTCATGACATCACTTCTGGTGGGAACTGACAGATTCTCATTCTAAAAAGTGGGTCCTGGTGCTACGACTCGTAAAACTGTGTGATCCACTACATTACAGTAATCTAGACTGGACACCACAGGGGCATGAATAACCATGGTGAGCCCCTCTCTCTCCAAGTAGGGCTATAGTCTGATGTACCAGCCAAAGTTGATAAAAAGGCAGTGTGTGTCATTGATATCACCTGTGCATGAAGCAGCAAGGCTGGATCAAGCAATGCGCCCAAGCTGCAAACATGATCTTTCAAGAGCAATGCAGTCCCATTCAGAACTGAATGAAAAGCAATATCCAGTACTGACAGATCCTTCAGCAAGAGAATGTTTGTGCTATCTGGATTGAACTTCAGGTTTTTAATCAATCAGTTTTCCCCTAGGAACAATCAATTTATCATCACACACTCCTTTCCCCCAACTCACCTGTTTTGCAAGCCACTAGCATCATTTGTTATACCAAAGAATATGGCACCTACTGTTAATCCCAGGAAAACTGTAACACATAGCTGAAATATAAACAAATATTCCACTGTCATGAACAGTAGCGGCATGTAAGGCACAAGAATGGTGCAGAATAATTTATGTCCATTACAGAAGTGAAGAAAAATATAGGGTGCAAGATCTCTCCCCCAGCCTCCAATTTACCTCCAGGCTTGTTTCTTCTGTGGCTGTTTACAACTACAATGGCAACAATAACTGTATTTTGTTCACTGTGCCAGAAGTCAACATGACTCTTCCCTGCCTTCTGGTACTGTGAAGAACAAAGTAACTGTGATCATGGTGCCTGAAAACAGCAACAGAAGAAATTAAGGTCAAGGTAAATAGGAGAGGGGGTTGGACAGTACAAAAGGCAAACTGTGTGCTTCACAGCATCAGTGAAATGAAGGGGTGCAAATTTGCATCTGGCAAACAAAAGTGAGTGTGAAGTGAACACACTAGCTTCTGCTCAGCTCTAGGTGTGCATAGGGTTAGTCTGGCAGCAATGTATAAGAAGCTGGAGGCATAGTTTTTACAACTGGCAGTCAAAATGAACTGTTCATCTTTCAAACAAGCACATCAGTTTGTACCCTAATACAGCCAGAGTAGTTTACTGTGCATCAAAAATGAGGGGGAATGTATTATTGCTGCAGCCAAGGTGATGGCATAAAGCAATTTCATTATTATTTTAAGAAAGAGCAGGGTTTGAACTTAACACCAAAGAGCACTCCACACATGGTACGATGGTGCTAAGAACCTGAGGAAAGAACCAAATGTCAGGGATAATCCAAAATGCTAAGGAAGCAGGGAACCAGGATCATATCAAGACCAATTTGAGAAGATTAGTGAAGGCAGCTAAATGAACTATGGAGCATTTAGAGACTGCATTTCAAATCCAGTCCTAATGAGGTTAGGGAGATCAAAATGATTGTGTGAAAAGGGGAAGGGGAGAAAGGCATAACCATTCACTCTGAAAGATTGCAAAGCTCTCAAAGGGCATAATTCTTGTCACAAGGTCAAGCTTTTACAAAGCAATTACCAAGGATCTCCATAAAATCAACATACACACAAAATCAAAGGCCATAACTTTAGGATTCTGAAGAGATTGTTGCTCCATATGGATCAAAGATTTAACAAGAAACCATACAGATCTAATAATGTGTTTCATTGGACCCACTTCTAAAGGCTGAATCATATACTCAGCAAGAATACTTTAGCAGAAGACTTGAGCTTCTGCTAAAACACAACAGGAGAGGGATTTAACTCTTTGCCTGCCTGCCTGCCTGCCTGCCTGCCTGCCTGCCACTTTCCCCCTGAACTCTTGTCCCCAGAAGGAGCTAGCTGGGGTTCCCAGGTAGATGCTTGCTGGGACTGGGAGACAAGGAGCTGGAGAAGGCAAGGCAAACTCAATGAGGGAATAAGGTTAACTGCTGTTCTCTCACCCTCCTTTCCTCCCTGCAAATTGCCCTGTTTATTGGCTCCCAGACTCAGGTCTCTGCTAAACATCTGTTTTGGCCTTTAGGCATGCAAAATTTGTGTTCCACAGTAGAACTCTTTGGCCTCATTCAGGGCCTCTGAGATAAATTTTTTCAGGGGGTACAAAGTTTCTTTTGGACCCCTTCCCAAAGGTGGGGAGGGCAAAATGGGGGTGGGTGGCAACAGCTGGGTCTACTGGACTTCCCAATGCAGAGCCCAGGTCTATCTGCCCCACATGGCATCAGCAGCTTGATACAGTAATATGGAAAACCAAACACACTCCTAAGTCTCTCTAAAATGTTTTACATATATAAAATCATTGCAAAAAAAATTAGCATCGTATTTTGGCTCTCACCAGAATGGAAAGCGTCCAGCGCATACCAAAACTTGCTTCTGCAGCAGTTGTGGTCCCTGAGCTCCTATGCACTCCTTCTGGTAAGCGAATCCACAAGCAAAGAGCTACTATAGCAGGCCAGTGTCCTCTCAGATTTGGCACTGTGTTAAAGAGTGTCGTGTATGCATTCCTCGGCCCAGTGCAAATGGCTTGCAGCAGCAGCCGCTACCATGTCCACAGTAGTGCCCCTAGCATCCCACATGGGTAGTTAGTCTGGGTGAGATTGTAAAATGTAAGATCCCAGGAAATCTCTGGGCCTCTTTTGAAATCTGAGGTGCTAACAGACGAAACAGATTCACTCACTTTGACCACAATGGCAGGTGTATGAAAAAACACATGACTTGGGATATGTAACAGTGAGCACCTCCGGGCAAAGATAAACAGAAAACAATCAGGAACATGAAGAGAGATCCCCAGCAGGGCACCAGAGTGCTGCAGAGGACTCCAAAGTCAGGAAGGACTTGGGCTTGCTGCATTTCTGGCCTGCTTGGTTTTAAAGAGCTAAATTTGGCCCAGAAAACCGAAGCAGAGGTGTCCAATATGCCTTGCAACACAAGGACAAAAACTGGCTGTTGTGCAAAGAGCCTTCAATTCAGTTGACCCCACAGGCCTTGCATCCAGGTACATGGAGGAAACCACAAGGAGACACATTTCCATGCGCAAGAGAGCATTTTGTGTACGCATGACCACTAGGCCCCATAAAGCAGGTGCCCAAAGTGATCTGGTGCCATCCCTTTGGATGCCAATGCAGAGAAGGCCCTGTCTGCCAGCAAACATCCAATAGGGGGAAATTATTATGTTATGCCTAGCGTTGATTTTGCTGCAGTTGATTTTGCTGATATTGATCAGTTTTATTTATTCTACAATTTAACTGTGGATGTCTTAATGCTGCAACTGCTAAGATACATGTTTTCATGCATCGCATGATTTAAAATGATAGAAGGCTGGGGGATGGAAGAGGGAGGGAGGGAGAGATGGATGGGGGGATGGATAGGGGGAAGGATGGATGGGGGATGGATGGAGAGAGAGGGAGAGAGGGACTCTGCAGCATCATGGGGCTCTCCTGTGGGCTGCCCTGCACAGCCCTGCAACACCACTGCCACATCACTCCAGCCCCTCTACCGGGAGCCTCCTGGCTCCCCTGGGAGTGACTGTAGCAGGTTGGTTTTCTCCCAGATGTGACACTATTAAGGAATGTGTGCATTCCTGGGCCTGGTTGCATAGCTTGTGGCAGCGGTCATTGCCATGTGCCCATGGTAATGCCCCCAGCACCCCGTGTGGGCAGAAAGTCTGGGCGAGACTGGAAAATGTAAGATCCCAGGAAATTTCTGGACCCCCTTCTTTGGCTCCTGGGCCCCCTTTCTGACACTGGGCCCGGGTACAAATTACCTCCTTTCCTCTCAGAGGCCCTGGCCTCGTAACAGCACATTACCACAATGGTGTGTGATCTACTTCTCTGTCATCTAGTAGTGGAGAAAAAAAATAGCTAGTATATCACCATCATTTGGGGGAAAGCAGCAGTTTATGAGCACACAACCTTTAGAAGGAAAAAAAGGAAGCAGAAATAATAGAGGGTATTCCAAAGT
This sequence comes from Tiliqua scincoides, assembly GCF_035046505.1. NCBI lineage: Eukaryota > Metazoa > Chordata > Lepidosauria > Squamata > Scincidae > Tiliqua > Tiliqua scincoides. Next base: position 13,053,895 of record NC_089826.1, read on the forward strand.
GATGCAGAGAGTGGAGGACATTACTGATGGTCTCAAGAGTGATGGCGCATGGGCACCATCCAGTAAGGGCAACCTGTTGTGCACTGGGGCAACCGCACTCTTTGTAGCAAAGTGTGGGAGACCATTATGGCTCCTGATACAATTATCCCACTTTGGCGGAAAAAAAACATTATAATTATGCAAGAAAAACCTTCTGACTTGCGAGTAACCACTGCCCAATACGCATCAAACAACCCATCACCTGAAAGCAACAATACCTCAAGGAGGTATCTTGTAGGACCAAGTCTGCAGCAACACCCTTCCAGATTCCCAAGCAGACAACACGGGCAGCTTGGGGTATAATCAGATAACATGAGCCTTTCAATGGCTAGAATTACCTGTGCTATGGAAGCTTGTGGGTTTCCTATCAAGTTTTTGAACGTCCGTTTGGAGACCCACTTGAGCTGGTGGAAAAAGGAAGTGGTATAGGTGATTTCTCTGAAAGCAGTCTCACTTTGGGTCCCCAAAGCCAGCTTATCCAATTCTGCCTTGGTGTCATGGTAGTAAGCAGAACTAAAATATTTCTCTGCTAATTTTTCTGCCAACGTCGTATCACAAGTGCTCTGTTCATCAACAATATCTGTATAATAAAGTGAGGTACAAATTGGTTTAGTTAATCAATAAGATCCCTTCGTCTACAGGAGTTGAAAGTGTTTCATCAAGTTTCTAAGCCATATGACTCAAAGATCTGTTTGGAAGTACCTAGACTTCCACACCAAAATTTCAGGAGCCACAGAAGTGGCAGAATGAGACTTCGCGTGGCCTGGGGCAGTGCTTTAGTAGCCTGTACTGCTGTGGCCCCTCTTCATGACTAGCAAAATCAAAACCAATTGTCCAAAATAACATACACTGCCAAAAAATATTATGACAAATAAGCACATTTTTTTCTTCTTTTGCATAATTTATGAACATTTATGCAGGTCACAGAATTATGGTAATCTCACTCTTGATAGTTTCTTCCCCAAAATGGCCACCAGGAAAAACATGATGGCAGATCACAGTTACAAGAGAGGTGGGACTATGGCTACAGACTATTATCACTTTGTAAAGACAAAGAGCTGAGAGACAGAGTGGTGCAATGATTAGGGGCAAGAATCCCCAGGTTCAAAGTCCACTGAGTGACCACTGAAGCTCACTGAGTGAGCCTAACCTACCTTACAGCATCTATGGTGGAAAGATGGGACAAGCACGCAATATGGAAAGATACCATAAAAGTATACTGAGAGCACCAAGGTAGCAGCAAACTAACCAAAGGTGACAGTAATCCATTTTTTTTGAAAAGTTATTGTTCAGTTATTGTTGAGGCTCCAGTGTTTCAGTACCAGTACCTTAGGTAGGCTGGATGTTGGGTGCACATTGATGTGCAACTGAATGGCACAATCTGCACCACACATGAGCATGATTTCTAGTATGACTGCTGTACTGGTATCTGCATGCACTGTACAACCCTGTGATTGCTCTTATTCCAATGTCACTGGGAGCAATATAGAAGATATAGAGATTTTTGCCAAGTAATCAAGCTCCAATTATCACTTCACCTTATCTCCGGGTCAATCAGAGGGCAGAGCCTTTCAACTCTGAAAAGTTCTCAGCTCTGAAAAGTTTCCTTTCTGGCTCAGCTCAGGCAGGCACCTTGTTAGTTGCTATAGTAATTTTCCTAGGACATTCCAGCCAAAGTTAACCTTTTCTTCTCCTTCTTCTGCTACAGCCTGGTTCTGCTTTGCAAATGCTTGCAAAGCAGGTCTGTTTTTTGAAACACCAGGATGGGACCCTTCTTCCCAGGCTGCAATTAAGTGTACTATTATTTAAGAATAACACCCATGGAAAGCAGTGGGTCTATTTCTGAGTAAAAAGGATTGCAAATATCTCATCTCTCTGCTGTGAATTGAATTGCACACTCTCAATTATGTGTTATGGGTTGTATGTTGTATGTAGAGGTTCTGGCTTAACATACCAGCCACTTTAAAGAAGGATTTGATTCATGGTTCTCCTGCAGTGGTTCCCAACCTTTTTCACCTGCATATCCCTTGGCAGCCCATTTCCATAAATTGTATCCTTCATATTAGCAAAATGTTTGTAATAATACAAGCCCTCATCTCCTCTCTATGAAAACCCAAACTTCATGTATTCATCACATACTTTCTCTTTCATCTGTCTGAAGAACAGAAGACTGCCTTTGCAATGTTTTGCACCAGAAGTGTCCTGAGAAATTCTGGGTGATTGATCACTTTCCATATTATGTTTCAGCTTTTTTACTGTGCTGGTTTTCAATCACTGGTTCATACATGAATTGATGACCAAAAACTAGCTATTAGTGGGGCTTTCACAGCCAACCTCCCTTCCTGCCTTGCTGGTCCTTGCAAGGCATTCCTGCTTTGCAAGACATTATGGAGCATGGCCTGCCTTTTTCTGCCATTAGTCCATTCTTTTTCAAGTATCCCTAAAGGTCCTGTTGAGTACAGGCCCCTGGGAATACATTAATCTCAGGCTGGGAACCACTATTTTACTGGTATGTTGTTTACAGAACACTTACTCTGATAGTGTTTACAAAAAGGTGGTGAAGACCAGAATTTAATAAAGAATAAAAATATATCTTATGACCTTTTACTATGTTTTTAATAAATTTGAGACTACAGTTCTTAGGTAACAATTAGTGGTAGGTTATTTTTCAGGATCTGGCCTCAGGTAAAATCAGACAAAACTATAGTCAGACACCCTCCCCTAAGTTTAACCCCCAACTTATCCGAGGGTCATCGAAAATTCCATGATTGTTGGCTCAAAACCTGCCCTCGACTTATCTGTAGGGTCAACTTATAGGCGAGTGCCTGCGGTATATTGCAAGCCAGGCAGTAGCTCTGTAAAGGAATTAGGTTTTGTATACCGGTACTAATGTCATCAATCTTGTTTAAAGCCACAGCTGTTGAGTCTCCATTAATGACATCCAGAAGGAAGTCAGCTGGATTGTTGCATGGTTCGCACTCATAACCTATAAAGAAACAAACACTCCCAGGTCATTTGAAAATGGGTCGTAAGCTACTTGGGAATATTTATTATTGTTGGAATTGTAGTATATATTTATGCTTGTATCTCAAAAGTGCATAAGTTTCGTCGTTCTGTAGCACAATGACAATAAAGTTACTACTACTACTACTACTACTACTACTACTAATTATGTCTTATGTGCCTTAAAAAAAGACGCTTCACATGCAGAACATTAATACTGTCAAGTCACTGACTGCAAGCTTTCCATCTAAACAAACACATATGGAAAAGGAAGGAAGGAAGGGGTAAAGAAAGACCACAGAGGAAGTGAGGCCAGTTATTAAGCAAAATCATGACAGATTAAGGAAGTTCCTAGAGAAAAATGTCTTACAGTACTACTTAAAGAGTGGAAGGGTCTGTACCATGGCATACAGACATCATTTGGGACACATCATTTCTACTGGCATTCTCAGAGTTCCATGTGCAAGCCAGAAAATGTCTTGGGACCAGCTAATAGATAACCAAGAGCTCCCTACCTATCATAGGGACACTAGCAATGCATGTGCTAGCATAGGGACATGGCAATGCAAGTGAGTGTCCCTATGCACTAGCATAGGGACATGACAATGCAAGTGAGTGAGTCCAGTGGCATAGCTAGCGGGGGGCGGAGGCGATCCGCCCTGGGTACCACCCTTGGGGGGGTAACACCACAAATGCCCCAACATCGCTAACATTGCAGAGGTTACGAGTAACCCCATCATGCCTTATACAGTTGGATGCGGAATTTCCAGTGGAATGCAATGCAAAAAACCGAATTGAAATATCTCCTTTCCATCAGTTATGGCCAAAAAACCGGAAACAAAAAAAAATGCATTGAACCCTATGGAAAATGAATGAGCCATATCGCGCGTTTACTCACGAGTAGGCGAACTTGCCATAGGGCAGGCTGAGAGGAATCCAATGACACCAGAATGGTTCCTTTCCAATGAAAGCAGACTCCAAAAAATACCCAAGAAGGAAGTCCCTCCCTCTGAGCAGACAAATTTATTGAGCCCTATGGAAAGCGAAAGTAAGCCACATGGCCACGTTTACTCATGAGTAAGCAAATGTGCCTAGGCTCCTGGTCAAGTTGGGCAAAGAGGAATGCAAGGCTAGTTGCATGGTCCCCATCTAATGAAAGTGGAGCTCAAGAAATGCTCCAGAAGGCAGCCCCCCCCTGCAAAAGAATAAACGAGAGGCTTGAGCTGGTAAGGTGGGCACTGGGGAGGGCTGAAAATCTCACTGATTTATTTGTTGGGGGGTATTATTGCAGGCAGCACCCCCCCCCCCCCAAAGAATAAACCAGAGGCTTGGCTGGTAAGGTGGGCACTGGGGAGGGCTGAAAATCTCACTGATTTATTTGTTGGGGGGTATTATTGCAGGCAGCATCCCCCCCCCCAAAGAATAAACCAGAGGCTTGGCTGGTAAGGTGGGCACTGGGGAGGTCTGTCTTCTGGACTCAAGACTAGCATCAGTTGTCACCTCTCCATCAACTCCTGTCTGGGATGCTGCCTATGCTATGGGGTGGAGGGGCTGTGAGATCCCTGATATGGAGAGAGCCAGTTGCTCTGGAGAAGCTGCCTCAGGAAGTGCTATACTCGTCTCCTGCCCAAGGAGCTTCTGGTTGAGAGGCCCAAGCTCTGCCCAAAGTGCTGTACCAGAGTCTGTCTGGGTTCAGCACCTTCATACATCAAGCTGCTGGACCTTCTGATTCTCCTAATTCCCCCAACACAGAGTCTTGGCCACTGGTCAGCATTGAATTTGTATTGGTTCCCAGCCACGAGTTTCTAGGATGGGGTGGGAGGAGAATGGGAAGAAGGCCACAGATCCAAACAAAGAAAACATTACTTGTGTATGCACTCATAGTTATGTCAGTCTCTCCCGATGCCCCCAGTCTTCAATAAAGAGCCTTATGAAAGCTTACCAATGGTTTTGAAGTATGCAGTGGCATTCTGAGCAGGCCCATGATATACCAGCCTTCCTGCAGCTAGCAAAGTCAAGTTATCAAACAGTCTGAAGATGGTGTAGCGAGGCTGATGGATGGAAAAGATGATTGTTTTTCCCTGCCTGGACATCCTACACACAAAGTGAAGATCAATTAAGATGTTTAAAGTCTCGTAAGAGTGTAGAACACAGTGCAGCCCATTCAGAACTACTGTCAAGTCCTCTACTTGGGGCTGCTTTCAAAGTTGGCTTGGAACTTATTGTGTGCAAAATGCTGCAACCAAACACCTTCCTGGGGCTTGCAGCAGGCAGCAGATCACTCCAATATTATTCCAGCTGCACTGATAATCAATTTGTTTCTGAGTTTAGCCCAGGTCACCTCTGTCCAGTTTTAATCACCCTGGCTCACAAAAGAACACTTTAGATATGTCCGTTCCTTTCACTAACGCTGAAGAACAAGGTACATCTCCATGTTGGTACCTTTTCAGAAGCAGCAGGACAGCATTGGCAGTGCTAGCATCCAGTCCAGTGGTTGGTTCATCTAAGAACAAGACTGCGGGGTCAGTAATGAGTTCCATGCCAATGTTGGTTCTCTTCCTCTCTCCCCCTGATATGCCACGAATGAACTGGGTTCCAACCTAGAAACAAGAAGTTGCATGATATTGCAGCAGTCCAGAGAACTGAATGTGCCCTGCCAGTTCTAACCTTGGGAGCTCCTGACAGTCAAGCATTGTGTGACATTTTCCAAAACAGTCACATGAAGGTTAGTCCCTGTTGAATGAGGTTCTCATAAACACAGATGTGGAGTGCTGAATCTAGTTGCCATATATACACATATTCAAGTATTCAAGTGAACATATTTTTCAATGTACAGTAGGTATGCTCTATTCCCGGAACGGGAGCAAAAGAGATGCAAGCAGAGTATCTCATGGTTCACTTGTACTTGGCTTTGTGTGCTATTTAAGCTGATATTATTGATTATATGTATACCCTTTTGTTCAACTAATTGGTTAATTAATTTATTGAAAGCTTTTTTAACCATCTCAGAGGATTCCCGATTAATCAAGCAATACATTTTTAAAATTTAAATTATTTCTAATATAAGAGCTTATAAAAACTCTGGCAGATGGCAGGCACATTCATGCTCACAGAGGAGGGCATGTCTCTTCTGAGAGGGTACCTGCTGCAACATATAAGTGCACCACTGAAAAACAGAAAAGCAAGTCCTTTTCATGCAAAGTTGGCAACCTTCAGTTTCGAAAGACTATGGTATCGCGCTCTGTTTCATGCAAAACAAATATGCAAAACATGCAAATATATACAGATTTAACCAACTGGCTCATTAACCCATTTTTGCCTAGCTCACAGGTGTACGCATTTGTTCTCTATTGTGTATATGCAACATTGGGCAGAAACAGCTTGAAGTGTGTAATCAGTCAGGATTACTTTAATCAGGAGGCAGTCTTAAAAATATAATACTTTATAATAATTAGTTACCTTTGAATCTGCCACTTTTGTCAAGCCCAGTTCCTTGAGAATCTGGTTAACCCTTTCCTCCTTTTCTTGCTCACTCACAGTGCTTGATAGCCGGAGGGCTGCTGAGAACTGAAAGTTTTCTTTTACAGTCAAGGTTCCCATGACCACATCATCCTGCACAATTAAAAAAAAAAAATTTAGACTTCCTCCAGATATGTTCCAAACCAGGAATTCCTGTGCCTTTTCCAAGCACATATGAAGCTCTGTGCAAAACGTGTCTGCCCCAAACTCTTCAGTACTGGAAGAAGTGTATGGTGCAGCCCATTCTAAACATATACCAAATGGGCTGTACATCAACACTGGGCAATTCTGATTCCTCACTGGTTGCTGTAATTTGTAAAATAATAAAAAATATAAACAATGAACAGCTTACCTGTACCACATATCCAGAGATACATTTAAAATTAGCAGGCTGAGGAGCTCCATTGATCAGGACATCTCCACTCAACCCATGAGGATCCTTCCTTGCAGCTAAAATATCAAGTAACCTAGAAGAAGAAAAGTCAGGGTTGCATAGCACAATATTGGTGCTGTGGCACAACAAGGCTTCTAAATGTGTGTGACTGCAATAAGACAAACTCCTTGCACTATGAATTGGCAGACTGTTGAAAACCTATGTCCAGGCATACCTTGGTAATACAACAGGTTAGGTTCCAGACCACTGCCATAAAGAAAATCATAGGCTTTTGCTGAGGAATGTGGTATCTCTAGTGATCAGGGACACCTTCCTGAAGTACTATGGTGGCTTATAATGCTCCTGGCAGCTGTTGTTCAAAGGTGAGGTGTGCTTTTGGAAGCTGAGCTTCCAATTCAGCTCAGACTCAGCTGATGTGCGCATCACTGCCATAAAAACAAGACAAGTGCCCAAATTAATAAAAATGAATATTATTGAAAAGAGCTGTATTAGCAAAGCGCTGTAAAATGAAGTGCTGCTGTATTTCGAGGAGTTAGTAGCCCACACCAGTTCTTCCAATTGGGTTAATCCAATGTTTCTCAAACTGTGGGTCAGGACCCACTAGGTGGGTTGCAAGCCAATTTCAGGTGGGTTCCATTCTTTTCAATATTTTATTTTTAATATATTAGACTTGATGCTACCATGGTATGTGACTGCATTTGGGGAAATGTTAGAGACCTGTACTTTTAACAAGCTACTATATAAAGGTCCAGCCTTGTTATACACGGATTTTTTATACACGGATTTGACTCAACACGAATGGCCCCTGCAAATGAGAAGGAATGTGCTAATCCCTGGAGAAGGGGAAAAATGCACCCCTTTAAAATTCAGAGAGACAGTCATAATTACAGGTATAACCAAAGTATCCACAGATTTTTCTATCTCAAAGCTGATGAGAAGGGCCCTTTAAATTAAAGGAAAACAGTCATTTAATAATGCCAGAGAGGGCAGCAGGCTGACAATCCATCAATCATTCTCTCTGTAGGCTTCACTCCTCCCTTACCCCTGAGCACGTGAAAGAAGGCTAAATGGCAGCGATTATCACTTTCTCCATTCTTTCCCCCTTGCTGGGGCTTCTGGTGAAGGGGGGTGGGGAAATATTAATCTGCCCTCTGCACTCCAAAGTCTGCCAAGGGTTGACCAGTTTGGCACTTGTTGAATTTTTGCAAAAATGGCCTATTACGTATGAGGGCTAAATCTATAAAGTTATGCTTTCTGCCTGGGATGATGTCCTAGAAGATGGATATGACTTAAGAGTTAAATTGTAGTTAACCACTTTCAGTTCATTGCTGCAAGACTTACGAAGATTTGCCACCGCCGGTTGGCCCCAGAATAGCATTCAGTCCTGGCCTCATTATCCCACTGTAAAACAAAACCAGAACATTTTTCATTCATTGTTTCATCACGGATAAATAAAGTCCCTTAAATAAATAAATCTCACAGGTTGGTTTAACCAAGGGGCGCACGTGCATGTTTGTGCTGGGTCTGAAAATGTTCAAGATCCTAAAATGTATTGCTCTAGAACACACTGAATGACCTCTTGTAGTTCCTCATTACAGAGAAAGGTCAAGAGTGCTTGAACAAGCTGATTTCCAGGAGACAGTACTGATCCTCATGTTGAGTAATCCCTGATAAATTTCCAAGGAACCCAAAGTTTTTTCCTGAAAGACAGCCAAAGCCAGTGCTGGGGGGCTGAGGAGGAACAAACCCCCACCAGCATCATAGCTACCCATTTCTATACTTCATTGCTTTTGGGGGAAGACCCTTTCCAGGCAAATATTGAACTTATACCATGGCCTGTGGCCCTCTTTTGTAGCAACTACTGAGTGAGTCTGTGAGTCTTGTCTGTGGGGGAGGAATTCACAACAGGGAAGAGAGGTATTTAGGGTGAAAAGCTGGGGTCATCTTTCATACAGATAATTGATTTTTTACTGGGTTATTCAAATATTAATTAAGAGATTATATTTTTTATTTGATATAGTTATGATGGGAATGGGGAAAAAATACCATTACTATATTTCTCTTTTGGAAACCTAATATAGAACAAAGCTATCCTCCGCCCCCCCCCAATCCACTTTACCCCTTTTGTGTGTGTGTACCCCTAATACTTGTTTCCGGTGCCACCACTGAACACAGTTTGAAAACTACTAGATTACATTGTATGGCCTTAATACTTTTGTTTTATTTTAAAACATTTCTACCCTGCCTTTCCCCTTGATAAAGAAGTGCCCAAGGCAACTGTAGCTATTTGAAATCCACTGATCTAAATATATTGACCCTATATTATTATAGGGTTTATAAAACTTATAAAACTAAAAAACTATAAAACTAATAAAACTTATAACTATCTTTGAAAATGAGCTGTATTGTGAAAGGCAGATAAAGAAAAAATAAGGTAAACGGCAATCTTAAAATAAGAGTTTGGTTAATGAAAATGGCAGACAAGGATTCACAGATGCTTCTTGAAACTTTGACACTGTGATCCACTATATCTAATACTGCTTTCATAACACATCATTTTACTTTTTTCCCAGTAAGCTGCTGAATGTTCCACAAGGAATGACCCTTTCACATAAAGAGCAATATAATTCAGTTAATTATCGATAGCCGTATTATGAACTTGTACCATATAATACTGAACTTCTAAGGTTTCAGAGGCACCAACACAGAAGAAAAATTTAAGTGGTAGGCAGCCCAATCCTAACATGCACCAGCACAGCCAGGCTGCAAGGCCTGCTCTGTATCCAGTGCAGGTTAGGAGGTGACTGGAGGTTTCCTTGGGGTAGGGGGATATTTTCTACCTTACCCCAAGTCAAGCCCCAGCCTGCCTTACGGGACTTCTCAGATCCATGCCTGCTATATAGCTGGCACAAATCTGGAAAGTCCAGTGTAATGCCAGGAGAGGCAGAGGAGGCCTCCACTGACCCCATCTCCCTTCCGGACCCAATCCGACCCTTGTTCTGCCATCCCCCCCCCAGAAATGACCCCTCCCTGCCTCCTTGCCACTCTCCCCAAGCCTCTTCACAGCCCTGCACATCCTTGCCTGCACTCTGATATTCAAAGAAGGAGCATGCAGGAGATAACTGGACAAGACTTCCCATTGCTGCAGAGACAAGCCACTTTTTAAATTGGGCAGCAGCTTGCCTCTTTTTTTTAAGAGGGCAAAGGTTCTGCTTCAGTATGATCCTATGCATGTTTATTCAGAAGTAAATTCCATTGACCATGTTAGAGCTTACTCAAAGGTATGTAAAAAAGTGTAGCCTTGGCTGCAGTTAATAAGTGGACCCCCTGTTGATTTTCTTTAAAATGCATATTATATCAAGTGCAATGGTCCAACATAAGTACTGTAGAGAAGTCTGTGAGACACAAAACTCAGTGTGATAAAATAAATCGGCTATTTTAATACCCAAGAGACTGAACCAGAGTCTTCTGGCTAAGATTTCAACCATACCTCAAACCCATTAACATCAGAATCCTATACATGTCTCCTCAGAAGTAAGTCCAGTTGTGTTCATTTGGTTTACTCCCAGGAAAATGGGCATAGGATTGCAGCTTAAGTGGCCTTGTTCTCGCATCCCCAGCCCTACACAGCTATCTGCAAAATGGAGATAATAATACTGACCTACATTCCAGGATTGTTGAACAGATTGCTGCAATAATACACTGCATGTGAAACACTTGGTACATTTTAAAAGCAGTAAATAAATGCTAAGAATTACCATAAACGATCTTAGCATACAATCTGATTGAGAAATACGTACTTGATATCCTTCAAAATGTCCTTCACAACCGTCTTTTGATTACATATGAAGCCGCTCTTTGTCTTTACTCTATAGCAGATGTTGTGAAAGGTTACAGTTGTGGCTTGTCTCTCCATATCTTGAGATGGTGGCTTCCTGCTTGGGACACCATTTTTACTGGGCTCTGACATTTGAATTGTGACTTGTGGTTTGTGAGCCATTTCCCTGGAGAAGCTTCACCCTTGTAAAGTGTAAAAACAAAAACACAGATTGTATATTTTGTGACAAATATTTACACATCAAGGCTCCCACACTAGTCCTCAGTAACATTTAGTACAGACAGTATGAAAAAGTTCAAGTGTGCTTTTTCCTGCCATATGTGAGAATAATTTAGATTGCATAAAAGCATACCCTTAAACAGGGCTCAGCATATATTTTTGCTCCACAAAATGAGCCTAGCTTCACAATCAATTCTATAGATGTGCTTATCAACAATTTTACTGATAATCTCTATTGTCTGTCTTGTTCCTTCCCCCAAACTTCAGACTGACATTCCACTACGTACTTTTCTTAAACACAGGATGAAGGTTTATTCATTTAAACACTCATTCATCCAGATCCATCAGCTTCCAGAGCGGACCATACAATACAGTTTCCTACCCCTGTGAAAGGCAAAAGCCATGATAAACCTAAATCCCACTAGGAAGCGATCTGTCCATGAAAAAGGAGTGATCTTAAACTCCTACACATCCAGATCACTATCTACCTGCCCAGCAGTAAAAAGATCCAGCATGTCCTGCATCATGTGTTGGGGCAAATATCTTCTCAGAGAGATCCATAGTTGCCATGGTGGCCAAGAAGTCCTGAGCTGCAGCTGTCCCTTGAGGCCTTGGTATGGACATGGTCCCTCAGCACTAGTAGGTGAGGGCACTCCAACACCACACTTGAGATCTCCCCATTCAGCTCAGGCAGGCAGCAAGGAGTGTAGTACATAGAATCCCTGTTTTGTCTCAGCCCTCCAACATGACATGGCACTCAAACCCAATTGGCCACTGGACAGTGTACCTCGTAAGATGGATAGTTTCTTGATAGTCTATCGCAACCCCCCCTTCCCACCCCTGTAGTCGTGGCTGCTGCAGTACCTGGAAACCTGGCAGGCAAATCTGGAAGAAATTTACATTCCCCGATTCATCCAGCCAGGTCTCTGAGATACACACTAGGTGAGCACCATCATCCAGGATTAAATCTTGGACTAAGCAACTTTTATTATTTACTGACCTGGAGTTCAAAAGCAGCAGTTTCAGACTCAGGGAATCACTGGCAAGAGCATCAAGGGTCAGAAGGATGCGGATGGAACAGAAAGAGGGACAGTCTGTCTGTGACTGACCCTCCTTCTTCTGAACGGCCAGCCCCACCGCCACTGGCATATCTTGCATGGCCTATCACTCTACTAATGGTGGATGCCCTCCCCTTCCTTACACTCCCTCGTGGTGTCAATCATACTCTTTCAGCAGAGCCTGCTTTCAATCACACAATCCTAAAATCCTCACGCTCTGACACTACTATTATTTACACTACTATTATTTAAGGAGACTACTATTTAAGGAGACTACTACTACACTACACTACTATTATTTAAGGACACTACTATTATTTAAGGAGCCTAATGGCTCCTTCCTAAAAAAAACTCCTATATTCTCATACCCACCCATAAAACCATCCTTGCCCCCCCCAGAGGCTTGGGTTACCACACACCCCTTGCCCCCTTTTCACAGAGGCTGATATCACAATACACCCACCACACATCATAGAGAGCAAGAGAGATGATGAGAGGTTATGAAATACAGATGAAACTGAAATTGGTGTGAAGTTCTTGGGGGGGGGGGGATCAGAAATGCTCAAGAACAAAATTAACCTTGGTAAGGGAAGGGTGGAAACTGATACAACTATATAATTTTCTCTTACAATTAAGTCCTGAATATTTAATTTTCTAACTACTCAACCAAAAGCAAAAATGTCTATTGCAATCTGTATAACACAAGAGGTCAATTTTACATGTTATTTCTAGATGGACAGGATTCATCTTGATGGTCAAGGAAATGTTATAAACATTTCCATTTTTCAAACTTCCAGTTAAAGTCTGTTTTTACTCTAAAATTTTACTAAGTGCAATATTATACATGTTTACTCAAAAGTAAGTCCCACCAAGGAATAAAGTGGATTCCTAATCACAACAAACCTTTTTTTCTACAATAAGTCAAGCATTCTTTAGTCATCCATGAAACACTTCTTTAAACTACTGGGGGGAGCAATAATTTATCCTTGTTAGTTGATCAGATTGCTATCCTTCCTCATTTTTTTTTTTTTGTAATATATTAAGGGAAAATTAACTCTTTACCAACTCCCAGAGAAGTAATTGAATTTTCCCTAATTTCAAAACGCTTTTTTTTTTCCAAACGCATACTAGTCTTTAGTGTACAACATTCAAGAGTTAAGTCGGAGTGTCTTCCATTCACTGTAGGTACAAATTTAACTTATATAAGTATCCAGGTAAAATGATATAATGTAGCTAATATTTAACTTATATTAATATATATTCATGTATTGAACCCAGATAGTACTTACATTGAACTAAGCTGGTATATACAGTATGTGGGCCGTAATACACAAAAAGTGTGTACTAGCTGCACCCAAACATTGCATGTATTCAGAGGGATTCATGACATTCTTTCCTTTGACCTGTAGACCATGCTGCCATATCATAATTTTCTCATTATGCTGCTGTACATTTATGCTGCTGTACATAAAAAGAAATGTTCCATGTGGCTCAGGGAGCTTCAACTTGGAAAACCGTATTGGATATACAGAACAGACTGCAGAATTCTGTGTGTATCATTTTATTCAAGCAGTTTATGAGGATTTTCTCAACAATGACTGACTTATATCATACATTTCAAAGATGCCATTACCTTCATCAAACAGAAGATTTTAAATATTGCCTTTCTGAAGGTATCTGAACTTCTAGCATGGAGAGTGCAATTAGTAGAGATGTTTGTTTCTGGTGAGTAAGATAGGATTACAGCCTAAGTCTTATTGAACCCAATGGGCTTACTTTTGAGTAAAAAAAATAACACCATTTTCAAACACCTAGCAATTAGTGAAAAACTTTAGAAAACATTGAATGAAAAATGGGTTTCATTCTTTTTAATTCATTCAGTTTTCATTCAGCTGGCTATCTTAAAAAAAATTCTTGCATGTTTTGTTGAGCACTCTGCAGCCCCTGAGGCCAACAAACATTACTCATGACTAACCTGTTCCATTGGTTTCTATGGGGCTTAGTCATGATTACCCTTAGTTGGGTTGGGGTCTACTCATGTACTCAGACAAGACACACAGAGACTTAATACTCAATTATTGGGGGACATTCATAATACTATTTTGTAGAAAGTGATGCACAAATGCAAAACCTAAAAGCTATAAAAATCATAATTATTTCATGTGAAAATTTCAAATAGTTTTTTTCTGATTATTTATTTATTTCATTTAATTTTGTTAACCAGCTTGAGAATTTAGGGTGAAGGGCAGTATTTAACTGGAAAAATATATAAACACAATTAAAATTAGATTTGTATAAAAACTTATGGACTTGATCCCAGAAAATTCATTCTACGTGCAATTCTGTTGAAATTAGTGGGACACTGGTTAAACCTTTAAGTCCCTTTGCTTGTAGTGAAATGTCAGTGTGGCTAAACATTTAGTGTTTGGGGCCCCTATCAGAATTTTACAGGCTTAGCTCACCAAAACTTAAGTGTTATCTCTGACTATTTCTATCCCCATTACAACCACTTACTGTATCTGTTTCAGTCGTGTTAAGAAACGCAGTAGACTGCTCTCATCATCCATTGATAATTTAGACTCTGGCTCCAAGACGTCAATAAGTTTTTCCCTTTAGAATGTGAATCTTGTTCTCAATTAAAAATTGCCTTTTCATGGGAATAGTTTGTATATACAGCAAGTAACAGACCTGGTGTAGTGATTTCGGAGTTAGACCTGGAAGATCCGGGTTCAAATCCTCGCCCAGCCCTGAAGCTTCTTGGATGACCTTGGGCCAGTCACCATCTCTCATCCTCATCCTTGCAGGATTGTTGTGAGGACAAAAGGAGGGGAGGAATTATGTATACTACCCTGAGCTCCTTGGAGGAAGGATGGTATAAAAACTGTGAAAAAACCTTCACAGCTGCCTTGCTTGTTATCAGTGTTGTACAGCAGTGGATTCTTTGAATCCACATTGTTGGTGTGCAACTATTGTACCGTCTATTGGTTTGTCTGTCTTCACCCAGGTAGGAAAGAAACATGGCAAGTTCTGAGTAAATATGCCAACCTGCGCCCCACCAAGCTCCCAGTGGCCCATTCAGGACTTACCTGTGGTTTCTTAGAGGCAGCAGTGCAGAACAGTATATCAGGAGCAAAACTGGATCCAGCAGAAAGAAGGTTGGATCGTCAATCCCAGCCTTTGGTACAGCTTTCAACAAGGCACGGACCTTGCCACTACCCAACTAGGGCATCCAAGAGACAAGTTTCTGCAGCATAAAGGGCTAATCCACAGACAGACCAGCTTTCCTCTCTTCCTCCCACTCAGATGAACCCTCTTGCAAAGGAGATTGTTCATCCCTCCCCTTTCCAGCTGCAGTCAAGGGAGGGGTGAAAGGTCTTAGGGAGGAGCAAGCACAGAGGCACCTTTTCTCTCTTCTTCATTAATAGCTGACAATGCCACCAGAGCAACCCAGTATAAGTGCAGAAACTCACTGGTATTCAACACCGCAGCCACTTCTGAACTGGGCCTATCAGCATGTAAAGAAGAGCACAAACTCTTATTATGCCAGATTTCAGGGAACTGCTGTTGTGGCTTGATGGACTAGTGAGCATGCTTGGCATGCAATAAATCTCAGGTTCGATTCCCAGCTTTTCCAGTTACATAAGCTCAGGTAGCAAGGCTAGAGAAGATCTGTGTCCCTGGAAAGACAGTGTCATTCAAAGTACACAATAAAATTGATGTTGTATAAGCCAGTTTCATAGATTCAATAACAAATAACTGCCCATTCTCCCCTCCTTCCAGGTTCTGCTGGTATAGTTGTTAATATGGATTAGAATTTCTGAAAAGTATCTATTTTAAAGGGTGGGGAAAATGCATTCATTTGACCCTCAAGCTAGAGTTAGAAGTCATGAAAGGGAAGTAAATACACAGCATGGAACCTGAGTATGCACCCATCTCAGTAAAGCCTGTTTAAACACCAGTGGTGTCATTGGACATATCCAGATGTGCACTGGACTGAAACACCCGGCACATCTGACCTGCTGGAAATGGAAATGATGAAAAGGCACATGCAGTCTCAAATTAAAGCTAATTTTCCATGCTGAGAGAGCAATGCAGTACAGTATCACTTATTCTGAGCTTCTACATAGTCACTCGCTTAGGGCGCAATCCTAACCCACTTTCCAGCACCGACATAAGGGCAATGCAGCTCTGAGGTAAGGGAACAAACATTCCCTTACCTTGGGGAGGCCTCCATGACTGCCACCCTACTGCAGAATAGGGCATACGTCCCACTGGCACAGCTATGCCAGGGTTGGAAAGTTGGTTAGGATTTGGGCCTTAGTCACCTAAGATACACCTTTTGTCATTTGGAAAAGGAACATTTCTTATGTTTTCTTCAGGCTGCCAATGTGCCATAGAGGACTAAGATCAGCAGGAAGGGCAATAAAAATGTTTGAGGACCAGTAACTTCTTTTTAGCAGGGATGATGTATGCATATGATGCAGAAAGCTTCAGTGTAGGCCTTGGGAACTCAAATAAGGTGTTACTGAAAGAAGTTACTTACCATTGTTACCACTTAGGGTGCAATCCTAGCCCCTTATGCCAGTGCTTTCCAGCATGTGTTATGTTCCATCTTTCAGTCCAGGGAGAGTTTATACTTGTGTGTGTGTGTGTGTGTGTATTAGTAGGCATCATGACCAAAAAAAACCCTGTCTCTATCCATTGCAGTTCTGGCAGCAGGAGGACTGAGAACAGGGCCTTGGGTTTTGACCCAAGGACATGGGCAGGTTTGTGATAGCATGGTAAGTGCGCATTCAGCACCACCTACACCAAGAAAACAAGTGTTGTGCAAACTGAATAGTCACTGTTGGAGAGCACAGCATCACTGCGGGTGTTACAACTTTCTTCCATAGTTCCAACATTTCAAAACTCCGGTTCTCCCTATAACCACTAGATGGAGGCATTTATTTTCTTACCATGCCTTTTACAGGCTAATTGCAAGCCTGCATTATATGGTTATAGGATTGTTGTCTCTGTCATACAATCGATTTAGTACACATCCTAAGCATACTTATAAGAAAGTAAGGGCCACACATGACACTAAATTGGAGCATTATGACTGGACTACAATGTGAGGTCCTTTTTGTTAAAGCAGCTATGGGACGATTTGGATCAGGACTGCAGCAAAGGGGCTCAATCCTTTCCCCCTGGGCTTTGGCCCAGATTGGAACTCTTCCACAAACCTGTATTAGCTGCAGAGGATAAAGCCTGAGCACAAACTGTGCCTGTAAGTTTACAACAATAAAACAATAAAACTGTCAAGCTAGTGTCAGCCTCTATGGGAGCTGGTGTTGTAGGCTCCCTCTGGCCTGAGCACCTCCTCAGGGCATACCATTTATGCATGGCAAGGCTGGATAGTCCTCTTTGCCCTAAAAATTGGAGGACTATCCAGATCCAAAGTGGTTTTGTGAACAATGGGTTCATGCAGCTAGACAACAGATTTCATGAGGTCTAGTAGCACACCCAGCTAGCAAAGGAACCTTAAAATGTTGATTTCATAAACTATAGAATTACGCTATGATTCCAGGAGTATATTTTTCCTCCAAGCCTGCAGCCACATTTTTGAATTCTAAATGTTATTCCAGTACTAAAGCTTTTAAACTACCAACATAGTTAATATGTTCCATTTCTCAATAATCAGTTCTCTGACAGCAACAATTTTTAGGCAACTCCAAGGCACAACAATTAGAAATCATGTCTGTTAAATAGGTACAATTGGAGGAGAATGGACATCTATAGGACCTGTGACCTTGTGCAACAGCAAAAATGCCTGCATCCCCATCAAAAGAAACAACACAGTTGTTTACATCTCTGTAATGTCATAATACTTAGAGCTTAGAGTAGAAATTTTTCCTGTGCAGGGCCAGCCTCAGAAATTGCAGGGGCTAATTGGAAACGTTTTTGTTTTTTTGCAGGGTCCCAGTCAAGGTCTGTAGAATCTTAGAGATACTGTATAAATTTATTTATTTATTTATCTATATATAAAGAGACTTTATATCTCTTGTGGTAGAATATAAAGCAATCAAAATATGTGCTTAAACAGTACGTGTGAGTACTGACCTTTTAAGAATTCAGAAGCAAATTTAAATTGTTGCTCACCTCGATAAAACCTGCATGGTGTTAGGTGTCTATTGCAATGTGTTGTGTGTATTTGAGAAGACTAGAGTAGATTACCCTAGTGTGGAACCCAGAGGCATGGGGTCCATTTGGAAACAATTGGTCCAATTGGCTTAAAGCCAGCCTTGTTCCTGTGCTCATAGCCCTGTCTCTAGATATGTTTTTTAAATTTAAAATGGAAACTTGTCCTGCAAACACCCCCCCCCCCCAATAATTTACTTTTAGAGGGTACTGTTTGGAAACTGTACGTTAGAGATTCAGCAAATTCACTGAACAAAAGCACTGAGGCTGCTTCCTTGTTGGAACAGATGGGCTCAAAGCACCCGGTGTGTGCTTATCACAACCCCTGGAGGAGGGAAAGAGGTTGGGCCGCAGCAAACACTCTGATTGGAAAGGCAAATTTCACTCCCCTACACACACAGTGGCGGCAGCAGGGCATGGTGTTGACAGTAAGAGAATTATATTTAGCTCTCCTGCTGCCAATGTTGTGCCAGTCTGTATGAGCCTGGCTCCCTTCCATCTGGGCAGCCATGGAAGGAAGAGAGAATGACTGTTTGGAACCATGGAACATTTGTCAATACATCTGAGAGTAGTGGAAAGGGACAAGATGACCAGTTAATGTGTCAATGCCCAGCACAGAAAATATCACATGACAGCAGGAAACAAGTGGTTTCTATTTATGTCAATGAGCAAAGAGACATCAGAATTGGACATCAGAGATGTCTATCCAAAGAATTGGTGCAGTTTAAGGAACGAAACAGTTAGATCTTGCCATCTCATCTGTTTTGCTCCTTAAACTGCACCAATACTTTGGACAGACATGGCTATCACTCCATTCTAACATCTCTGCTTGGATTTTTATGATTGTATTTCTATGCAGTATTTTAATTTTACATTGAGAGTGGGGGGCGAAGAAGGTGGGGGGCAGAAAGTGGGATCAGGGACTTACTGCAAGAGGTTATACTGAAAGTGTGATCAGTGCTATGCTGCAGGAGGACAGTTTTATCCCTTTCCCCCTGTTATTTTCCCAGTCTTAATTATGCTCCCCACAGAGGCCTAACCATGCAGACATACAGGGTTTTCCCCATCAAGATGAATTAAGATGGCACACAGAGACAAAGCCATCCAGCTCTGTGGCACGGTGTGGGTTAGGTCGGGGCAAGGTTTATCACTATAACCACTACTTCATACCAGTGCACCCCTCCTAGTAAGACCAATTACTTGGTTACCACTAAAAAACAAAAACTACAAGGAGGTACACACACACCAAGGGACTTCACAGGCTCTTCTTGTCAGCAGGTCCTGGTTGGAAATCAGTTTTTAGCTGCATGCATTCCAAGTCAAAATGTGACCACCACTTCCACCTCTACCCTGTCCTGAATCAGACCATAGGCCCATCTGGTGCAGTGATGTCTACTCTGACTGGCAGTGGTTGCCCCCCTCCCCACCAGATTTCAGTGGGACCTTTCCTTACAGGACCTGGAGATGCCAAGGAACCTAGGACTTTCTGTATGTAAAGCAGGTAGCAGGTTCTCTGACTTATGGTCCCACTGGCTTGCTTTAAATTGACATGCTCCTACTCACATGCTCTGCTGTCTAGATCACAATGCCAGAGACTTGGCAGGCCCTTAAAACCCATTTTCATCTGTCCCACGGTTGTACACATTTGGTCCCTGTTGCATATATGCAACACTGGGCAGAAATGGCATAAGGACTTTTGTGGCCATGAGGGACACATTTTAACCCAGTGATGCTCTTTCTGCACGTCTACAGAGCATACAGTTTCACCTAAACCAGGGGTGCTCAATAGGTAGATCGCGATCTACCGGTAGATCGCGAGGCAAAATGAGTAGATGGCGGAGCCCTGTCTCTCCAAACTGTTAATATGTCAGTTTCGTCTAGTGACTAGACGAAACTGACATATTTAGCTGACACTAAACTGACACTGAAACTGACACTTTAGCTGCTCTTCAGGCATGCAGCAACAAAACTTGGTGGGCCTCCTCTGACCTGGTCCAGCAGGGGCTCCATACATCAAAGGGGGTGTCTGTCAGACGCTTCCTTCCCCCCTGGTAGATCTCCGGGCCTTGCTGGGTTTCAAAGTAGCTCTCGAGCCAAAAAAGTGTGAGCACCCCTGACCTAAACTCAGCCTCTGGAACCCTATTCAACACTTTAACATCGTGCCCCATCCAACCTGGCAAACATGAAAATATATAGAGACGTTGTTTTATGCTAGAGCCAGGATACATTGTGTTGTTAGTTCTCATTTCTCGTCTTATATTTAAGAGGGCATTTCCCCCCTCATTTCTGTGGGATTCAAATATGACATTCATTTTTGAGGTCTGTGTTTTGCCAGACTGAGGCCTAACAGTTTATTTGTGCAAAATAAAGACTTCACAAGCTAATATTTATATGGAAACAAAAGGAAATTGACAGCCAGAATTTTGCCAGAGGGCATTGTGCAACTTGAAGGACATGGGTGAGCTTCACAGCACAATATGGACACCACCCAAAAGATTGGGCAAAATAAACTTTCAATAAAAGCATTTTCCATATAGGGGTTATTTCCACTAACCCCTGCTAATTTGGTAAGAGGCACTTTTTCAAGTGGGTGCTCCTTTTTTTAGCAGGGGGAGAGTAACTGGCCCACCTCACCCCAGCACTGTCTGTTCTAGTGGCTGTCTGCTGGATCTTTTTGCATCTTTTTAGATTGTGAGCCCTTTTGGGACAGGGAGCCATTTAGTTATTTGATTTTTCTCTGTAAACCGCTTTGTGAACTTTTAGTTGAAAAGCGGTATATAAATACTGTTAATAATAATAAAATAATAATATAGTTCACAGTTGGTGCAGCCTTCTGACCAGCTCACTGGTACAGCCAACCAAACCAGAAAAGTCTGATATTTTACAGCAGGGGTGTCAAACTTATTTCACAGAGGGCCAAAGTTAGCATTCGTGGTGCCAGCTGAGGGCCAGAAGTGACATCACTGGACCTCAGCTGAGGACCAGAAGTGACATCATTAAGCAGAAAGTGACATCATTATGCAGATGATGGCCAGAAATAAGATCTTTGTTCTCACATAGAAACTCATTAGCTCCCAATGACAGAAGAGAAAATGTGCAAATCTTGTTCATATTTTCAAGATATGAAAGAGCCCAACTATCAAGCTGGGAGAGCCCAATTATAATGAGGGCAGGATACATTGCTTCCAGGGGCCACATTCAGCCAACTGGCTTTACATTTGACATCCCTATATCAAAAATTAGTAGCCTACTTCTCACTCTAGTAGGGGAGGAGGAAGCATATGAACCTAAACAGACAAATCCACACTTTGGAAACAGATACTAATGCAAAAGGTAACTGCAAAACAGACGTGTCACTTAACAACCATCCACTTAACAATGGACTGCATATACGACAGCAGTCAAAGCATAACAAAGAGGCTCTCAATGAGGCAGTCAGGACTCCCATAGCCTGCAGCAGAGTGTCTGTTTACACAACAAAGAGGCTCTTCATACTAAGGAGAGGCAATCTATCTCCAGTAGCCTGTGCAGTGTCTGTTTACACAACAAAGTCAATAGGCTGGGCTCTTAGCCTATTCACTTAGGCTTAGGAATGTTCACTTAGCGACCCAATTGCATAACAACAGGGATCAGAGAACATATCCCTATTGTCAAATGGCACACACCCCATTGTTAATTATGTAGATTTGGAGCTCCCTTGGTGAGGAAACCTGAGGTAAAATTGTATCAGAAGAGACACTACAATGTTATCAGTACATTCAGAAGTGTTTATGATTAATTTCTCCTCAGACTCCCTGTGAAAGATCGGGGGGGGGGGTGTTACTGATATACAAAAGGGTTATGATCTGCTTTAGGAAGGTTTCCCGCCAAAAGTCAACTGTAAGGATGGCCATATCTGGACATGATGCTAAAAGCTTGTGAGGGCAGGGTACAAAAGGCAGAGAGCTGATTTGGGGTCTCAGCCTGGCTAAGAGCTTCTTGAGGCTAGTAGGGTCCCCAAGAGCTGTTAACTCAGGGACTGGTCCTTTGAGGGTTGTCCCAGCATACATTTGGTCATCACATATACTGTTGTATATGTGTTTACCTTAACTTATAAACCTCCTGTTGCACTGATCATACTTTGGTTTCCTGCCTCCTTTGTTCTGCCTGCCCCACACACAGCAGTGCAAACCCTATTAGGTCTCAAGGGGACTTCCCCAAAACATTTGGCCAACACTATCATGAAGGGATGAAGAATATCTGGGCTGGGGCACCTCCCTTATGAGGAAAAGCTACAGCATTTGGGGCTCTTCAGTCCAGAAAAAAGGCACCTGGGGGGCATGATTGTGACACACAAAATTACACAGGGGATGGATAAAGTGGCTAGAGGGATGTTGCTTTCTCTCACACACAACCCCAGAACTAGGGGACATCCACTAAAATTGAGTGTTGGGCAGGCAAAAGAAACTATTTCTTTAGCCAGCATGGGATTAGTTTGTGGAACTCCTTGCCACAAGATGTGGTGATGCCATATAGCGTGGATGCCTTTAAAAGAGGATTGATTGGACAAATTTCTGAAAAGACCATCACAGGTTGCAGGCCATGATGGGTATGTGCAGCCTCCTGGTTTTAGGTGACATCAAGATGCCAGATGCAAGGGAGGACACCAGGATGCAGGTGTCTTGTTGTCTTGTGTGCTCCCTGAGGCATCTGGTGGGTGACTATGAGATACACATGGCTGAACTAGGTGGGCTTTTGGCCTGCTCCAGCTGGGTTTTTCTTATGTTCTTAACCAAGCAATAGACTAAAGAGGGGACAGCAACAAATTTAGGGCCAGTCCAAGGCCATACATTGAAAGAAAGGGAAATTAAACATAAATGGGAAGACAAACTCTTTGCATCACTAGTTAGAATAATATTTCATCTCCATTTCTAAAAAAATTAGCTATTGTCAGAATTTAAAGTTTGTCAGACCTGCAAGCAGTGATGAGTGTGAAATTATTCACATGCCATCTCCCTAAATGTTCTGTAAAATAATATACCATGGGAACTTGAGTAGCACCCAATACATACATCCTTGCAAAATAATTCATGTCCCAATTATGGAATCCTTCCCCACCCCCCAGTAGTTAAAGAGCCACATGAAAACTGTTGTACAGCACAACTCTAAACAGGTTTACTTAGAAGTAAGGTCCTCTGAAGACCAAACTGCAGGGTATGTTTAATGTGTAGTTTGCATTTTCTTTTTAAATAACCGACCTGGGCTGCAAGAAACTCAATCACTACCTGGACTGGGGGGTGGGGGTGGCTGTTAGTGCTTGATTTGGTATCCCTTCCATTCTACCTCACTATTCAGATGAAAAACGCTCCCCCAACGCTATCATGAAGGAACTTATGAAGATAAACTTATGCTCTTGGCACCAACAGCTTCCCTCAGTTGCAGCAAGTGAAAATGATGTTTAAAGGAAAAGTCCTTTGCTTGGCTGGACCAAATTTTGAGGTATACAACAGCACATTGAACGTGCTTTTCAGTGTGTGTGTTCTAATCAACGGTGCCCTGTCAGAGAGTATTTTAGAATGAATGCAAATCTATATATGGATCACTGCAGAAGTTTCTAGAGCACAAGTACTTTGGCTTTGGTTCCAAAACCTTTGAACTAAGCCTCCATTGCAACACATGAAGCCAGAAAAACAAAGTGGACTGCAAAAGCAATGAGGTATAGCCCATTTTCTTTCTCTGTACAAGAAATTCGGGTCAAAGGGACATGAATTTGGAGACAGCAACTTCAATTACTGGGTAATTTGGCAGATGCTTCCAACTACTGTAGATCAGTAGGACAAATTCCAGCAAAGCTTTGCCAGTGGGTGTCGCAGGAAGAAGATATTTAAACCTTGTGCTGACGCTGGATAAAGTTGCAACTGTGCAACTCTATTTGTCCTGTGTGCACAATTCTGGGGCATGCTACCCTCCCACCCCGGTGTATCCAGTACAGTATATGCTTAAGAGTACAGTATGTATGTGAGATTTGGTGGGTTTGTCCCCCCTCCGCTTTTAAAAGATTGAAAACTTGTTTTGTTCATGCATAGTTCCTGCTTGCAGGTGGAACAGGAAAAAGCAGCTGCTTTTTGTTCCACTGAAAACAGACAACATACACTTGGTGGTAATTTGCTGAAAAAGCAAGCAATGCACTTAAAGGCCAACTTATACCAAATCACACTATTGGCCCATTTTATTTACATAACACAATCAATGTGCATGACGCTTCTAGTTGCACAGTCTACTCAGTCTGGCATCAGACTTCTAAAGTCTCAATGTTTTTACCCAGCCATGCCATCAGAGTTCCTTTTAAACGGGAGGATGTCAGGAATAGAACTTGGGACCATCTGCATTTAAAATGTGTGCTCTGCCCTGGGCTACAGGCCCCTGCTTATCAGAGTCACCACAGCATGGCATTAAAACCCACAGGGCTCATTACAAGCACAAATACCATATGCTGAGCCTGGCTCATTATTGGTCTGCCTGATATTATCCATGTCCATTTTAAGAGGGTAAACCTCCATTTTGGCAGCCGGAAAAGCAAGTCACTCAAGTTTACTTCTTAGCCAGATTTCCAACTATATTTTCTTTTGACCACCAATTTCCTAATTAATGCAGTTAATGTTTAAGAGGTCAATAGACTGTGGTGAAAAATTCCCAATTTCCCCTTTCCTTGTACCCCCTAGCCCCCCCCCCCAGGCTCCTAAGATGTTTGGAGGCTGCAATCTTAGACACTTACCTGGAAGTCCCATTAAACTCAATGAGGCTTACTTCTGAGTAGGCATAGATAGGATTGTGCTGTCAGCCTCCTAAAAAGGCTACTGGGTCTTCTGCTGCAACAGCTATTGTCCTGGAATGCTCCCCCAAACACCCTTTTGAAATTGACAAGATGGTGGAAAGCCCACATGGCCATGCAAACAGGTTGTTTTGGATAGTCACTGTCTTCTTGACTGGTTTTCCTAATAATAATGGGTCCAAGCCATCCCACCTCCTAAGAATGGCATGTGCCAGCTGACTGGGCATCCAACCTACCTGATCAGGTCAAATAGTGATGCCCGGATGATAAACCATTCAATCAAGTGGATCTACAGCATCATCATAATCAACTCTAGGTGATGAACAAGGATGCATATAGGTGTATGTTGCCCAGTTCCATTGACACATGAACGCAAACACATTGTGCTTCAGCTCCTGAGCCACACTTTGCTAGTTAAATGTACCGACATCCAATTCTCCTTGGTATGACAAAGGACTATCAGAGATGGGAACAGAACCCAGGTATCCACTTCACTGTCCATGGGGCCATGTATTTATGGAAGTGAACACAGCTTAAGAAAAACCCACACACAAAATTCTAGAGAGCAAGCAATTTATTAAAATATTTTTCAGACAGTTTTCAACCTGCTTCCATTACAAATAAAAAAACCACAGAATCCAAACACATTCACTCAACATCTATACACATCCATCATGGTTACACCACAGATTTCAATAATTTGACACCTTTTAAACATAGCAGCTAGCCAGCTAATAAGCTGTTTCAGCAAACAGTGCACAAGCCCAATACATCTTGGAAGGGAGTCACTGCAATTCTTTCAAGCTTTGGTGCAGGCAAAACTTGCCACCAACAGCCAGAGACATACAGTAGATGACCCCAGTACCCAGATCATCCAACAAGTTTGAGTTGCACCTAGAAGCTGCTAGACAGTCAACATTCAAATTTTACACATTTCCTAAGGCAAGAGCTGCACAAGTGCACTTCAGTATTATACGGCAATTATTAGGTGCAATGCTGAATCCTCTAAATACATAGGAACAAGAATCTTCTTCTAAAGAGTTATCTCCCTACACAAAGGCACTGCAGTTTCAGAACCTTGGAATACCAGTAGAAAAAACTGTAGTATATTCAAGAAATTTGGTTGTGCCAAAACCAAGTATGTCCAGCACACCAAAACTCCCTCTTCTTCCCCCTCCCCCATGTCCTAAAACATTCTCAATTAAAATATGTGCCAATAATTTCAATACTTTGGTTGGGCTTTCAAACCTAAAAAGTCAGAAGTACTGAAACATAAACCAAATAAAATAGGGAGGTGCAACACTGCACCTGCTAGCCACAGCTCCAGATGAATCTATTGATCATGCCCCCTGGCAGCCATATTTTCAACATGTATGCATATAGACTATGTCTGTACACCTCTATGTGGTGTACAGGTATCCTCCATGAATTGGGCATGCTGGTCATCAGGGTATCTGGTTGCACGGAGAGAGCCTTAGGCATGTGCACGTCATCATACCTGTACATCATTTGTGGATCAGTGGGCTAGCAGGGCACAGAAATGCTGAAGGCATTTTAAAGGGGGGGGGGGGGTATAAAGAGAAAGAACATCTTCACCAATGTTTCTTTTCCTCTTATTCTGCCCAAGTCCCTTTTACTTTAAAGAACTACCATTCACTTCTACATAAAACTAAGCACAGCATCAACTGCTTTTCCTCAGTTTTAGAAGTAATGAATGATGGCCTTAACATTGATACACACCATTACAGTGACCTAGAACAGCAGTACAGGATACACTAGAGATATTTACAAGTGCTTGTTTTTACACCCTTGTGCTTATGTGTAACACACACATATAAAATATACATTTAATTCCAGGACAGTGCCAAGCAAAGCAGACTGTTTGCAAAGCAATTTATTTCATAATATATGAGCAAATGTCCAAGAGATGCTTTGTGAACAGTATACAAAAGCAAAATTGGAATGATTTGTACAAAGGTGTGGCCCTAAGCAATACAAGCATTGAAACCCTTCAACACATTTACCTGGGAGTAAGCTCCACTGGACAAAGTATGACTTACTTCCAAGTAAACCTGCTTAGGATTGTGCTGTAAGTAGCAGCAGTCTATCATGGTTCACATTGTGATCAGGGTTCGGTTAAATGGCTCAGCAGGGTTATGCCTGGGTGAAAATGAAGCTTAATTTAAAACAAAAAACAAAAAAAACACCAGTGAAGTGCTCGAAATGTTATGTTGCAAAAAAAAAAGGGAGGTTGCCTCTCAGAGTAGTGGAGAAGTCACAATAATCATACCTCCAGCATCTCAAGAATGCAACAGTCCTCCATTGTACAGAATTCTAGCTGGGCCCTTCAGATCATGTTCTTGGGCTATAGCCATCAACTGCCTTTATTTGCTCCATCTGTTTTCCTTCTGAGTAATTCCATGCAAGGTCAAGGAAGAGGCTTCTCTCACACACTTTAAGATCAGTGCAATGGCAGAAAGATCACTTGGTCAAGGTGACAGATCATTTTGTGAACTCTCCATCTTTTTTGTTTGAGTCCACTCCACCTGCTGGGAACTGTGTACACCAGTCAACTCGGCACACAGGCACACCTGACCAGAAGGATGCCCAGGTGGTTGCAAATGATCCAACTGGATGGACCAGTGACATCAGTGAACTTGGTCTACTCAAGATCAAGCTCAAGGATGCTCTTGTGTGTTCTGACTTGTTTCCCACAAAGAACACTTCTGTGTGTGGTTCAAATTCTCACCTGTCACCCTGGGTGGTCAGAGGAGTATAATGGCTAAGCAAGCTACAGGTAGGGACCAGGGAGAGAGCTGCCTTAGGGAACTATATGTTGCTTTATGGTTTGTCTCTAATCAACTGCTTGCATTTTTGCTAAGAGCCACAACTGGACATTGCAAACACCCAAGCTTTTCCCCAAGCCTGCTTCTTTTGTTTATTTTCTCCTTGGCTTAAATGATCCCCCTTCTCTTCCCATTTTAATAAACTTATTTTCTGGAGTGTTTTTAATCCTTCGCTCTGTTGCATGGGTGAACACAGCCAGAGCTCTGTACCAGTCTTCACAGACTTTGGTTACACACTACAGCACAGGGTTGGGAGAATTCTCCACATAATTTGGAGAAAGGTTTCCAAGGTATGTGCATATTCCCCACCCCACCTGACTTTGACTTCATGGTGGCAGTGGAGTCTACTGGCTACTGTGGTCTGGCATGGGGCAGGAGCGAGGCACCAACCTCAGAGCTCCTACCCCACCCCAACCCCAGACTACTACTGAAGCCCTGCCAAAGATCACATTTACAGATTATTACCTTCACACGTAGTTTACATTTTAAATAGGATTGTGCTGAGCCCTCTTAAAAATTTCCACTAGTCTTCCTGAAACATTTTTGCTTTCCTCAGTATTTTTCATGTACTTCCCCCAAGCAGAAATTTCCACATTTGCTATAAAACTCCACTTTAGGTAAAACTTAATAGCAACTCTAAATCTGACTGCTCCCTTGCAACACCAATTGGGTGAGGAAACTGAAAGGGAATCCTCAGCTCTTGCCTACTAGAAAAAGCAACCCTTTGTCCATACTCTTGGAATTTACCCATTGCCCAAATGCTCTTGACAAAAACAAACAAACAAAAAACACCCTTTAATTAAAACTTTGCATGTTTAGGATGGTATTTTTTCAGTGATTCTGAAGTGAATGTTAACAGATTAGTTTATATGAAGGATATAGTTTTAAAGTGTGGACGCACACACATACATACTGGCATCTTTAAGTTAAAAAAATAGAAGCCATGCAGCATTCTGAAGATACACTATATGTCATGTGGCCCTTGTTGATGTTGTGCTTGCAGCTGTCTCAGGAGCTGCACACAGGAGCCAATGATCCCACCAGTAGCAGTTGTGCGTTTCAAACCAAGTATGAATCACCCTCAGATTTTAAGAAAGGGCACATAAAGATAGCAAACACACAGCTGACAAACTCAGCCATCCGACTCCCATAGGATGGAAACTAGCAGCCCCAAGTTCAAGCTACTATTCTGCAATGCTGGACAAGCTGATGCCAGATTTCACCTGGAATCAGTAGACCACTTAATGCCACCTTTCCTCTCCTTGTGGCTTTGCTCCCCAACATGTTGTGCAAAATTAAGTGCACCCTTTTGCACTGGCCTTTACCATCTCACCCTCTAAAATGGACCAGGTATGTTAAGTAAGACACTTGATACAAAACCGATAGAAGGATGTCAGCCAGGTGCAAATAACCAGCATCTTGTCTGTGCACAAGACTGTCTGTGCACAAGATTATTGAGCTACCCTCAATAAGGTATGGAGGAAGGAAAAGAACTGTTGGCTTGAAGTAGGCAGGAATGAACCTATTCATGGAGTGGTGAGATCTAGTTACAACAGTTTGCTACCCAGGCAGAAAGCATAGCTGCTGGGAAGAAAGATGGACAAGATAGGTTACCATAACTACCTAGAGATCTGCTCTCTGCCTTGCCAGCCTCCTACAGCAAGCCTTTCAGTGCTTCACTGTAGAATTCTCTCATGCCCATCTCCCACTCGAAGCGAAACTCCGGCTGAATGAGAAGTTGACCTCAGAGTTTTTGTATTTACCCCATGCTCCAAATGGCACAACAATGGCAGTACTGTTATCTTCTGTTCCATACTGTACAGCCTGAAGGAAAGAAAAGTTGTGTCGTCACATACTACTGTTGAAATATGAACACATGAAGCTAAGTTATTCAGAATCAGATCACTGATCCATTTAACTCAGGCAGGCTCTCTCATCTGGTACCCAGTCATAGCTTCAAAATCCCATCACCTACAGTGGTAAACTGCATTGTTTGGTAAGGCAGAAACACCTACCTGCTCAGTCACAATGTGAGCAGCTTCCATGGGATCGTGGCACAGGTTAACAAAGTCACAGATCTCTTGGCTGTTCACAATGAAGTTGATGCCATCTGTGGTAAGGACTAAGAAGCCATCGCTTGCATGGTGCAACTGAAATTACGCACACAAAAGCATATGAGTTAACAGCAATCTGAGTAAGTTAGCAGTACATTCTTACTTATTAGAAAGAAATGCAGCATACAGAATGATAGCTCAGACCAGTGTTTAATAAATATTAATAAATAGCCAATCACTAGGAAAATGTGTGTCATGAAGATAAGCTTAACTTTGGGTAGTCCTTCTTAGGACAAAGACAGGTTTCCCCTCTCTCCAGCCTGAACTATGCCTGACTGCAGCTCACACAATTTAATGTGACCTCACTGAGAACGTATATGCCAGCCATTTTGCATAAACCAGCCATGGATTCCATTTCTTGGTCATGCTACAGTGTGACAAACAACCAGGAACCGGCTTTTAAATACAGTATATTCTTTCTACAATACTTTGAGCATACACAGCTTTCTTAATATCATTTGTTCACCCTTGCAACTCCCCACTCTGCCCCCTAGCCAGCTTGCACTCACATATTTAGATGCAAGAAAAGGCAACCAGAGTGATGCATATGCATTTGTGTTCCCAGTACCAAGTACTCAATATAGTTAACTCTACTGTCTCATATAAGCATAACTTGGTCAAGGATTTTCAAAATGTCAGGCAGGACAACTTAAAGCTCAATCCTAAAGCCAGGCAGTGCTGGTCACCAGTGCACTATTCCAGCAATGCTGTGGCAGCCAGGAGGGGAAATATGTTGGCAGGGAGACCAGCGTCAGCCCCAATAGGATTGGGCTGTTAATGTGCCTTACACCTACAAGTCAGACAGAGTCTGCTTATGCCGAATGCAGTACAGATTAGGAATGTAGATAGATAGATTAGCACTGTTTAGAACAGAACCTAGTGGAAAATGCCAGTTGGCAATAGTGTCTCCCATCTTCTGCTATAGTACTTAAGTAGCCTTAGAAGAAAATGGCAGGGAAGGGGGCAAAATAAAGCACAGCTTTAGTGGACTGCTTACCTTAACTCTTTTAGTCTCTGGTTCTGCTATCACACCATTTTTCTTAAGGTCCAAGTCCCCTATGCTACGTGTCATTGCAAGTCTGCCATTCACATGGGGTTGTCCTATGCTGTTCCAGGCTACAAAACCACCACATCTCTTGATTCTTTATTTGAAAAAAGAAAAGTTAAAGTTAGGATCATAAACATTGGTTTTTACAAATCAGTTCACACAACCAGTTTTACATAGATGCTTCCTTTCATGACTAAGCCTCTGTCATCTCTCGGAGGTACAGAATGGCTACTGTAAACAGTTCACACTCCTCGGATATTATCACTTGGAGATGATAAACAGGTAGTTCCATCAGGAGGGGTTGCAGTTAGACTGGAAATTTGAACACATTTGGTTCATGCTTTGTTTTTAATCTTTTAAAATTTTTGTTCTTAAGCCATTTCTGCCTAACATTGCATATATTCAATAAGGGACCAAATGTGTACACCTGTGACCCAGGAAAAATGGGTTAACTCAAGCCCAGCATTCTATTGACCACACCACGGTGGTCCTACATAGATGTTAACTTTTGAAAGGCACACCAAGACTGGCTCAAAGTAGTACATTTTGGCCACTTACCTTTCCTTTTCATCCTTCCTTTCTGGAGTATGGTCCACTGTCAGCTTCACAGCTTTCCCCTTGCGGCATAAAAGTGCACGGCTATCGCCCACGCTGGCCACAACCAGCTCGATCCCATCTCGCAGCAGGGCCACAGTTGCTGTGGTCCCAGCATTCAGCAAGGAAGCTATAAAACGCCCCAGAAAAGGAGACCATCAATCCTAGGGCACCAAATGCTGCTGCCACAGTATTTTTCTATTAACTACGACATCACCAACAGACATTCAGTGCTGTATAGTTCAAAGCTATAAAGACAGAAAAACAAGAGACAAACATGCACCAAAAGGAGAAGTACTCTCACAACTTAGCTTCATGCAAGGGGGCAAATGCATGAAGATATAGTTCAGTTATGTGAGGTCTACGGTAAATTTTATATTCTTCTTCGATCAAAAGAAGCCTGCTGTAGACCAGTTGCAAAGACTGATACTAGACAGCCCTGACTACAGAATTATATCCAAAGCAGTTTTGTGAAGTGGTTTAATTACAGTGGCATTTTTCTAAAGGGGATCTTAATTAACAAAGCCTAAATTAACTAAACAAAATTAACACGTGCCATTTTACATTTGGGTTTTATACGAACATGTGAGCCCCATGTCAGCTGTGAGGGCTGCATCTATGTAGTAAATAAGCATGTTTTCCTTTAAGGCTCATTTTCCATTTCAGACTGTTTAACAAGGGGGCACGCACCTAATGTAACTATGTGTGTAAGACTGGGCAATTTGCACTTTCCAAAGCTACAAATAGCTCTACATGCTTGAACCAACTGGTTTGAGGTTGGCTTCGTACACACATGGCTACTCTGAAGGTATGCTAGGAACTCTAGTTTTGTGAGGGTCATAGTCTTTCTTTTAAACAAATGGCACCTCATTTATATCACAAGGAGGGAGGAGAGGATTTGGCAGGGTTCTGAATCTGCCTGTCTTCCCCTAAAAACAATAATATTGTGAGATCCTTTTCTCTTTAACTATTGTGAATATTTAAGAGGGAGGAGGAAGCTACACCAAGCCTTGTAGTGAAATGAAAACACTACAGATTGAAAAATTAAACAAGAAAGAAAGTGCAGCTTAGAGCGGTACCTAAACTAGGTAGTGGAATTATTTAAAATAGGTTTAAAACAGGTATTGCTGCAAGAAGCTCATTCAATACTTATTAACAAACACTACCTTAAGAAATATTTATCAGTCAATTACTGCAAGGTTTAGTCAACCCTTTGAGGGTTTTTATATAGCCAGAAAATTGTTAACAAGACAGATCATCCCATTTTATTGAATATGACATCCAGTCCTCTTCAGGCTTATCTGGACATAAGATCCAATTAGGTCAGGTCATGTTTCTAAGTTACTGCACACAGAGTTCCTATGTTGGCTTAATTCTTATGAAATGCAGAGGATTAGTATACCTTAGGCACATTCCACTGCTTAAGTGGAGAAGAGGTATGCACAAAATTTAGGGAGGCAATAGGATAGCATCACCAGTAAAATACCTGTTTTAACCAGTTAAGGGCATAAGACACAGCAAGGTATAAGAAGATCAGTTACTTTTTTTACTCTCCACTACCTCTAAAAGTTACGAGAACAATCTTGAGACAACCACAAGTCCCTCCCAATTTCATTCCTTGCTTTTGGAACTGCTTTCGGAGACAGAAAAGTAATTTTTTAATTTTTATTTTTCACATTTTGAAATGTGAACTGTCTAGTAGTGACATCACTAAATAACTAACTTCTGGGGGAAAAGTAATGGTCCTCAACTGCTTGGTATTAATAAAATAGTTTTTACTTGAATTTATTTTCTTTTTCCATTTCCAATTTAGCTGGGGCAGTTTGGTGAGAGGTGCCATACTCCTTCCACCTGCATTTCTTTCCTTCACTTTCCCTGGCTATCTGCAGTATTGGCAGACAGGAAGGGCAGGGACACAGGTGGAGAAGAGAATAGTGTTTCCACTATTCTTATCAAGTGGAAACAAGAGATTGTTTAGGATAATTTAATACCGCTCTGGTGAAATGAGAAGCATTTGGAGAGTTGGGGAAAAAACTTAGTGTTTCTCAAACTGTGGGTCGGGACCCACTAGGTGGGTCACAAGCCAATTTCAGGTGGGTTCCCATCCATTTCAATATTTTATTTTTAATATATTAGATTTGATGCTACCATGATATGTGACTGCATTTGGGAAATGTTACAGAAATATACTTTTAACAAGCTGCTATGTATATTCTTTTAACAGTGATAGTAAATGGTACTGACTCCTGGGTTAACTGTGAGTAGGATTGCAGCATAGGACTGCTAAAATTTTCCTGCTTGATGATGTCACTTCCGGTCATGATATCACTTCTGGTGGGTCCTGACAGATTCTCATTCTAAAAAAGTGGGTCCTGGTGCTAAATGTGTGAGAACCACTGACTTATAACCTTGACATCCTGCCCTTTTTTAAAAAAGGAACTCAGCGTGGCTCATTAATCCTATTTTAGGGGGGCAAATATGAACCACCTATTTAAAACATATCTACAAATATACATGCTGCATTATGAAAAATGCACAACAGCAAACAATATATGAGTGACAGAAGGCACTGCAGGACAGGTGCTCAATACCAACAAGGAAGAGGTAACAAAAATTGGTTTTCCTTGTAAACTGCTTTGTGAACTTTTTGTTGAAAAGTATATCAACACTCTTAATAATAATTAATTGAGGGCTGATTATGCCACTGAGCCTTGGTTGTAATCTTAGCATTTTATGATGATGGGAGGGGCACAGCTCAGTGACAGAGTACATATTTTGCATGAAAAGGTTCCAGGTTCAACTTCTAGTATTTCCCAGCAGGCTGAGAAAATCTCCTAACCAAGAGCTGCTACCAGTCAGAGTAGGCAATGGCCTGACTCTGTAAAAGGCAGCCTCTCATGTTTGTCAGGGTTGCTCCTTATGCAATAAGGCAGTGGTTCCCAAACTTTGGGTCCACGACCCACCTGTGGGTTGTGACCCAATTTTTGTTGGGTCACGAAACTGACAGGGCAGATTAGGCTATGTGCATCAAGGGTTCAACCAGTTGATGTGGAGCAGGGAGCACTGCTCCCCGATCACCATTATAGCCACAGCCCTTGGCATTTATAAATCAGGTCTCTAGGACAGTGATTTTCAACCTTTTTCATCTCATGCACACTGATAAGGCACTAAAATTGTCAAGGCACACTGTGCTGCCAACGGGTACTCGCATCCCTCAATGGCCATACTAATTATGATCCTCCCCCAAACACCCACAGCACAACTGTGGACCATTTGGGGCACACTGGTTGAAAACAGCTGGTCTAGAATCTTTAAAAAGTTTGGAAATGACTGCAGTACAAGGAGTTCTGCTCTCATGTCCCCACTCTTGACTGCATTAATTGAAGTCAATAAGACCCACTTCATCAAGTGAAGCAGATACAGTAAAAAGAGAAACATCTTCTCTCCACATCCACTAAACACTGTGGCTATACTTATACCAGTTGGGACTTCTGCAGAAGTCCTTTGTAAACTTCACTAAAAAGAAGGGGAGGAAGCAACATGTAGGTGTGGTGGGTCTGATCCCTAGTTACCAGGGCAGTTCCAAAATCAAGGAATCATACCACCCATAAAGTCAGTGGCACTTTAGTATACTCAATTCATTTAGCAGCATAAAAATATTGCATTTGAACATCAGTTGGTTAACATTTAAAAGATATTTTTTTTAATATCAGATTTGCTGTTTTCTAAATGGCATCACTACAGAGAAATACATCACCTTTCAATAGGTATCTTAACACTCACTGGACATTTTTAGAGCATTCATCTCAACTAATGTGACAAAGTGGATGTGGGAACCTTCCAGTAGTCCAGGCTAGGAACCCCGCCAGACTCCTTCACCTTGGACCACATTAGGTAGATCTCTCTTTCCACTGAAGCCCAGCATATAGTGTCCCGGGCCTCCAATTCTAGAGTTGCGGGTCGGATACAGTGTCTGCCACAAATAACATGTACACAGAGGCAAATAGGAAATTCACCCAGGAATTTTGCTCAAAGAAATCATGGTTTAAAAAAAGAAAAAGAAAACCTGCAACACTTGGAAGGATCGGAGCTGCAAAGGAAAGCAGAACCTTCAAGCTAAATTCAAGAGCTCTGCTTTGACGTACTACAGATGGAGGGAAATTCATCGTAGCCAATGCTAATAAGCATCATTCTTCCTTAGCAACCTCCCCAACCTATTTGTCACCCACTATTGTTAATTTTGCTGACATTTGGAACTGTAGGGTAATAGAAGGCATTTCATGTTTTATTGAAAGAAATGAGATATGCCCAAATAATGAGTGAGCTACATTGGAAATACAAATACATAAAACAAAACTGTTTTAATTAGATTATGCATATTTGACCTTTTAAAAATAAATACACTGCCTAAAGTTTCCCAGCAATGTGTGCTTATAGACTATCGGAGAAGGTTTCTTAATACTACTCAAACTGGGTAGCTGTCTTTGCCTCCTGGGAACCACAAGGTCTTTTTGATGAATGCCACTAGATAAATAGTAAAGTGGCATTTCCTTAATGAAAACATAGGAGAAGCAAAAAATAATCCCTCTATGCAAATGGAACATACATGAGGCACAGCTCTCAGTGACTTCCAGTAAGGCTTATGCAGAAGAATAGTATCCAGTGGACTGTGTACAGTGGCTGCATTCACAACCATCATGGCAAGGAAAAAGAAGTAGGGACATTTTAAAATGTTGCACAGATATTTTAAAAAAAAACCTAATTCTGCAGCTCTTTCACTTTCTCAGTGTTGCAGGTTGACATATTAAGATCATGATGCTGAATGGTAACTTCTTAGACTCAAGAAAAAAATTATTCAGTATCTTACTCAGTTAATACTATTTTTGCTATGCAAGTCAACGTTAAAAACAAGATTCTATGACCAACACAGACATCTACCTGCCAGTCAGATTGTAATAAAGCAGCAGATTGTAAATAAATAAATCTGTAATAAAGCAGATTGTAATGGCTAGTGCAGGTTGTAAACTGCTTGGGGGCAGGTACCTGTATTTGGCTTTCAATACTGTGAAGTTCCATGTGTACTTATATAGGTGCCTCCCATCTGAATGGTTGTGCATGTTTATTTGACCAGGAGATACATCAGTTAAGTGCATCATCTACATCAGGTCCAAAAGGCAGGAAGTTGTTTCATGGGCTTTCCCCATTCTACTGCTTCTCCCTGCACTTGCTTGCATTTTTATCTGCTGATTCACAGCCTTGAAATAGCTCCAGGTACTCCCAACCCAAGTAAATTACCAAGACTCAACTGAGTTGAGTGCTTAAAGTCAGCTGTGTCAACAATTTTGATAGGAAGTGGCTTCCTCATGTTTGTCCTGAACATTGCCTGGATCGTTTCCAACAGCACTGTTAACTACCACTCTGGAATAGCCAATTAAAAAGGCCAAGACAAACACAGAATTCTGATTAAGACATCTACAATGCATGTCATTTTAAAACTTACTTAATTCAGTGGATTGAATGCTATTGTTTCAATGGGATGTACTCAAAAGAAATTATGTAGAGCAGTGGTTCTCAAACTTCCCGGGAGATTTACTCCCGGGGTAAGTCTTTGTGGGGGTGGGGGCAGCAAAGCGAGCCCCAGGATCACGCCCCTGCGGGGAGGGGGGGCTATTTTTTTTTAACTACCCATATATACTCCCAGGGTCCAGGGGGTGAGGGGAGCCCAGTGCAGCGCTTGCAT
This sequence comes from Tiliqua scincoides, assembly GCF_035046505.1. Taxonomy (NCBI): domain Eukaryota; kingdom Metazoa; phylum Chordata; class Lepidosauria; order Squamata; family Scincidae; genus Tiliqua; species Tiliqua scincoides. The sequence continues at coordinate 13,091,295 of NC_089826.1, forward strand.
GGCTCTCAGAGCTTTTAAACAGTGAAAGTTCCAAGCGCGATTAAACCAGAATTTTCACTGTTTAAAAGCTCAGAGAGCCCCACAAGCGCTGTGCTGGGCTCCCCACACCCCCTGGACCCTGGGATCATGTATGGGTAATTTAAAAAGAGCCCCCCTCCCCCTGCAGGGGTGTGATCCTGGGGATTGCTTTGCTGCTTTCCCCCTGCCCCTTAAAGGGAACGGGGCATCTTTACACAAGCTGGTGGGTCATGACCCACCAGTTTGAGAACCACTGCTGTAAAGGCTTGTAACCAGATAGACCAATCTAAAGCATGCTTACTCATAGGTACGGCTAATACTGAGAGCATGGCCCAATATTCATAATATTAGAAATATCCATTTCATACAGTGAACACTCTTAATCCATTCATCTAAAGGTGGTCTAGCTGTATACAAAAGCTGCCAATACAGCAAGATTAGGCAATGGGCTTGCATGCATGTTTTAATGAGAAAGCAAGATGCAAAAAAAAAAATCCATAAGGATTTTTCTTAAGTTATTGAAGTCCATTAGTTTGTGCCTTCACATTCTTTAAGTGGCTTGGCTATAACAGTCTGAACTACAGCAAAAAAAATCAACAGAGCTTAAGACCATATAGCCTTAACTTGTTTGAGATTCAAAGTACATCTAGTTATTACAGTGGACCTTACCTCCATTATGTATTTTAAATTCATGAGATTAACATGAATATTAGCCAACTCTTAAAATCTAAGAAGAACAGATTCATTATTTTCAAAGAGCCGATAGCTTGTTCGAATCGCTGTCAACCATTTGAGCTAAGCATGGATAAGGCCTTCTCAACAGTAACTTTAGAGTAAAATTTCTAAATCAATATTTTCAGGACCCTAGTCTGATACCAATGCATCAATTAAAATCCAAGCATTTCAAATTATTGTTCATATGGTCAGCAGCGTAAGCCCCAAGTGACACTGATCTACAAGATAAACCATTAGCAAATTATTGTGTTAAAATTGCTTTCAAATGCAAAGACAAGCCCTAAACTTCAATATGTTATTTGCCCAAGGAAATGCAACTTTTTCCATGCCTTTTCCCACTTTGTACCTACCATCAGCAGATAAGTTAGCATGTCTTGCATATGCTTTGTCTATTTCTAGAAAAGCTTTCGTTAATACAATTTCCATGTTCTGCTCCTCAGCAAGGAATTGTCTGCAAAAACAAAGCAGCAGGATTAAAATGGTCTCCAAAAGATGACAACATAAGAACTCAGATGTACAGAGCTCCACACAAGGCACTGAGAAAGATGGTGGTGGTGCAGGCTGAAACCATTTTCAGCACCACTGTCATCCCTGTGCTGACCTCATGAAAAGATAATTTGTGTGGGGGGTCAAGCTGACTGTGGGCCCAACCCTATCCAACTTTCCAGTGCTGGTGCAGCCATGCCACCAATGGGCATGCGCTGTATCCTGTGGTGGGGGGCAGTCACAGAGGCCTCCTCAAGGTAACTGAACAAATGTTCCCTTACCTCAGGGCTGCATTGAGGCTGCATCGGTGCTGAAAAGTTGGATAGGATTGGGCCCTGTCTCAGTCATTTTGTTCAACAAAGTCATTTCCAAACCTGATGCGCTGTGTGGAACCTCAGATACTGAAGAAAAAGGGGGCTGCATTGTACTTTTTCATGTGTGAATATTCCTCCAGAAGTCAGCCTGCCCAAGGACTGACTTGCTGGAAAATGCTATTCAGGAAAGTTTACTTTTCAAGTCAATCCAAATCCTCAAGTTAGGACTGGGCAACAGTACAGTCAAGTTTCAAGTCAAGTCAGTCCTCAAGTTAGGACTGGGCAACAGTACAGTGGCATTTCTTCTGGAAATTAGTGCTTTAACAAAGTATGCAGGAGTGGGACTTAAGTTTTCTCCACACATATGGAGCTCCTAACAAGATGACTTACTGCGCCACCAGTGTTCAAATATGAAGCAATAGCATACTATTAAAGCACTTTGGGCAATAATCAGACTGTACATGTATACACAGCTATTAAAAAAGCAACAGGCAACTCCATAAGCTTGTGAGAAAAGGCCATTTTACTCCCTCTTTAAGAGTGCCACATCCACCAGCCTTCTGCAGAATGTTCATACTGAATTAGGTTTCAGCAGACTTACTACTGGCCATCTCCTCAAGCCACCTACACTCTATGGGACATGTGGGGGTGATAAAATTAGAATCGAGAGGGGTGAATCGACTGTAGGTTACATGCTATACAATGTTATCATCTATCCAGCGCTAACCCAAGACCTCCGGACAGAGCATACCAAATGCTGACCCTCTTTTCCCTAGGATGTGTCAACTTCGGTCCCTCCTACTCTCTAGTGTCTTAGCTCAGCACTCTCTCCCCCTCCTAATTACCTTTTTTCTTTGTTGCACTACCATTTCCAATTTAGGGAGTGGAAGGAAGAGAAAGAGCAGTGAAGACAAGCAAGTGGACAGTAAAGAGTGACACCCCCACACACACACCCCCCAACCTGCTGCCTGATGCAACAGCCTAAGCTGGCTTCATGTATGGGCCAGCCCAGTTTTACTTCTACCAAAGAGGAGGCAAGCACAAGACCAGATAATTCAGGTACTCACTGGATATACTTTTGCATGTACTTATTGCAGAAATCAGCTACTGCCACCCCACCATGACCATCATACACGGCAAAATACAGAACATCTTCAGTCAGCTGAGCATAATCAAAGCGGTCTTCATTTTCTTTTCGCTTTCCAATGTGACTGGCACAGCCCACATTTGACAGGCTGACTTTGGGGATCGGCTTCCCATATTTGATGCTTGGAGGAAGGAGGATGGGCTCATCAATACGGTTGTCCCATATACCAAACGAGTCCCATGTGGCAGGGCGGCCACTACCATCCAGGTCGAAACGGGAACGCCTGCGTTCTGTGGTGGAGCTCTGGCAAACAACTGTCAATCGTTTGTCCTCTTGCAAGAGTCGGGATGTTATCAGTGCTCCCCTCCTCACCTGGTGCCTTCCATTTCTAACCAAATTTATCAAAGCAGCCGTGGACATAACGCGATCCCGCAGAACTTAATGGGAAACAAATGGTAGGAAGCCGGTCTGGGAATGTCCTGAAAATGACAAGCAAACTGGTCAAGAAAGAGGAAAACAGAAGGAGTTTGTGCTGTAATTTAAGGCAGTTTCCAAAGGGAGGAGTATTGTTTTGTTTTACAATATAACGCACAGATTTGCTAAACTCTCAGGCTCGCTCTTCAGGACTGGGGTGGCAAGCTCGGCAAGCTTTCATTATAGTAAAGATCTTAAGCATTTATACAGTACTTGGAACCAAGTCCTGCTAGTTGTCAAACTTGGCAGAAGAATCCTATGGATGTCTACTTAGAAGTAACTCCCATTTTGCTCAATGGTGTTTACTCCTGGGAAAATGTTACAGGATCGCAGCCTTAATCAATGTTCTTGCAGGGAAGCATTTCCAGCCTGCCTTTCTGATAAAACGTGCAACATAAACAAAACAATTAAAATTCCAAAGAGCCAAAAAAAATTGAGCACAAAAATAAAAGCAGACAAAACAAATACCAGGGAGACAAGCCCGGATTTTTACTTTATCTCAAACAGAATGAGAGCCACAGCAGCACCACTGCTTCCCATGGTGCAAGTGAAAAGCAAGAAGCTCAGGGCCTTGTAGGAGGAGGGCTTCAGTGGCTCTGCCCCAGACCGGAATTAAGTCACTGATTCCAAGGGTGAATGTATACATGTGAAGAAAAAGCTACAGTTCAGGCTCTTCCGACACATTCTCAAGCTTCCCATCTTATCTCAGTGGCATGGGAAGGAACAGCACTGCTCCTTCTTTGCCAGCAGGGTATGGCTCCCGCAGGAAGCCAGAATACCTTCTAAGAGGGCATTCCATTGCAGTGCAAACTTGGCATCATATTACAATGGAATGACCTCTTCTAAGCTATTCTGGCTCCATGCAGGAACTACATCAACTTGAGGCGACTGCTGTCCAGTGGTTAAATGCTTTCCGTCTAGTCCCTTACTAACTGCGCATATAAAACATATAATGTAATTTTATTCATGATTTTAATTCACCATGTTTTAATAATTTGTTGCTTGCTGTTTGTGTTTTATATACAGGCCCAACCTATTTATACACAGATTTTTTATACACTGGTTTGACTCAACACGAATGGCCCCTGCAAATGAGAAGGAATGTGCTGATCCCTGGAGAAGGGGAAAAATGCACCCCTTTAAAATCAGTTTTAAAAACTGAACAGTCCTTTAACAAAGCCTCCTTAATGAGAGAGAGAAAGGACAGCTGGCTGACAATCCATCAATCCTCCTTAATGAGAGAGAGAAAGGGCAGCTGGCTGACAATCCATCAATCCTTCTCTCTCCAGTGGACCCCACCCTTCCCCCTGAGCACGTGAAAGAAAGGTGATCACTTTGCATTGGTGAAGGGAGGGGCTGAGAGAAGCTTTCTAAGCTCTTGGAGGAGGACTGCTTGATGGATTGTCTTCTTAATGACTCTTATCTTACAGTCAAAAGGTCAGCAAAGCTGTTTTTAAATCAACAGAGCAAAGAAACTTTGTTTTTTAAATTGATTTGCTCTAGTGCGTTTTTTGCCATCCAGTGAATGCTTGGAACGGAACACGTGAATAATTAGTCTCAACCTGTATGTATTTTGTGAATTTTGTATGATACTGCATTTTGCAATACAATTAAATAAAGGGTATGGTAACAGTGCATTCCTATGTATGTCTTCTCAGAAGTAGGACTCACCGAATTCAATGGGATTTATTCCCTGAAAACATGTATAGGATTGTCACCCATGCCTGTAATCTTATTCATGCTTGGAAACAAACCCTAAAGAGACCCAAGGAGTACATTGGATTGGGCTGCATGAATCACCAGCCCTATTATTTTTAAATGCGCTCCAAAATGTTATTATTCAATGCTTGCCATAGTATTGAAACTATAAGCAGAATCAACATAAAAACATTCAGTAGTTAGTTTGTACAATGACCATAGTTCTACTTGTGGCATTCAAAGTATTATTTAGCAAACAAATGATGTACTTTTGCAAGCACTGTGTTCATAAGCTTTGAAAAATCAAAGGACCTGTTGGAAATAGTCTTTGGGGAAACTATTTTAAGATGCCTACATTTCTGTTTAACCTTCACTTTCCACACCCAAAGTGAATAAAAGCCAGGGAGGAAGCATCTTCCAGCATATTTAAGGTCAGATGAAAGAACCATTTGCTGTTGAGGTTTTGTCATTCACAACGCCAAGTATGAAAGTCCAGTCATAGCTAAGCTCTTTCTGGTCCCATTGAGGTGAGAGGGAGAATTAAGGAAGTGATCCATCCACAGTTACCCAAATAAATTGGTAATTTAGAATCCATTGGAAGGGGCCAAATAGGTCAAGTCCAGCCCCCTGCCTGTAGCAGGAAAGCCTCCTACAGCATCTCCAACAGGTGCTCTTTGAGCCTCTCCTTGAAGATCTCCAGTGAGGGAGAGTCTGCCACCCCCCCTTGTCAATCTGCTCCACTACCAAACTGCCCTTACTGTCAGGAATTTTTTCCTGATGTCCAATCAGAATCTCTTCTCTTCCTCTTAATGCATAAAGAAATACATTATGAAGACATCTTACATCTTCATTGCTGTCACCAAAATGAAACCAACTGCATTAGCATTGCCTCTTGAACGTCCCACCCCTTGTAGAATAGAGATCATGCAACACACAAACCCCTATCTGCTTTCTGGGTATCCATAATGTGTCACATTCCATTTCTCAATCACCTTTGCAACTCTGGGAAGTCAGTATTGCTATCTGCATACTGCAAATTAGAGGGAGGGCAGGGATGAAGTTCTGTGGTTGTCCAGTTCACAGCTCCCCTTATTGGGTCTGGAACACGGTCTGGACCAAGCCATTCTCCGGAACAGAAACAGCAGAGAGACCACTATTGTTGCAGCATGAAATCTTTTTACTTAGCTTAGGTGCAGGCAGTTTACGGCAGCCAATGTGACCTTTCCAAAAAGAATTTAAAATGTGAAGTTATATTCTCCAACAGATCGAGCCAGAGCTTAGAAGCAGAAGCTTGCCTCCTCAGTGGTGTTTGTTGTCACTGACTACACAGTAATAAACAACAGAGTCAAGGAATCAAGTCACATATACCATTGCTATGCCAACCGCTGTAGCAAGTCTTTCACTGTGCAAGGATAGTAATGCATTTCATATACTATCTAACTGGCCCATAAACAAAAGTTACCCTTTAATGGCAAGAATTCTACCCTAGGAATCTAGTATGGGGAGGATGACGTCCTGGACTGCTTGACAGTAGAATACAGATTATGCATACTGCTGTAGGTGCATTGAACATAAGGTGTGAAGAGCTGCATGCATACAGCCCCAAAAGCAGAGTGGCAAGTCATTTCAGAAATATAGCAGGAAGCCTCCCCTATGAGTGAGTTTAATGGACCAGAAAGATTATTCATGTTACCCTAATAAGCCATCACAGAAGTCCAGTTATTTTCTTAGGGTACACAGTTGGGGAATTACTGCCAGCGCAGACAAAAGAAAATTAAAGGTGGGGGAGAAGGAGCCAGTATGCACAGATTTACAGAACATGTGGGAATGAAGGGGGGAAACCCTGGTATCTGTGCTGTGGGTTACCCACATCAGAGTGCGGCGAAGAAGAACAGTTAGCTAAAGGGGCTCTGGTTACATATCTGGGTATGGGATGCTTTTGTAACTTGAGCTTTAGTGTCAAAATGCCAACCCTGATCAGCTAACTATAATAAATACAATCAGCCCTTAAAGCATTCCATCCTAAGTAAAAGGGAAAGGTCAGTCTTTCTGCCTGAGTTTTGCTTTGACAGTGGAATTTTCCATTAAAGGCTCAAAAGAAAACTGAACTGCAGGTGTGCTGCTGGATGTTTCTGAAGGGCTAAAATAGGTTAAAGCAGAAGTTTTAAGGGGCTACAAAAGTGCAGCTAGAGAAATTAGGGCAATGACCTTGCTTCCGACCAGGCAGGTACCAAAGGCTATCAAGAATTACGGGTAGAAAATCTTCCAAGATTTCTACCATGCAAAGCAAGGCAATCTCAACAGCCATTTGAGAGATTGCAGAGCCAGGATGATGTAGTGGTTCTGGAGTTGCTCAGACCTGGAAGATCCAGATTCAAACCCTGCTCAGCCAGGACACTTCCTGGGTGACCTTGGGCCAATCACTATCTACAAGCCTAAGCTGCCTTACATGGTTGTTGTAAGGAAAAAAAAAGGGAAGGAACAATGTACACCAATCTGAGCTCTTTGGAGGAAGGGTGGTATAAAAATGTGAAAAAATAAAGAGGGAAAAAGAACTCCCATGTGAGAAATGTTTTCGCTCTGCAGATAAAGGAAGAGGCACAATGACTATTGTCTTTCTGTTCTCTTGCTTCATATCAATACACTTTCATTAAACAGGATTAACTATTGGGGGATTTCCAAAAACACTGTTGACTGTACAAGCCCAGGTTTCTTCTTTCACATAAGCCAATTATATACTGTTATCTGATACAGAGGGAAGACTGAGACCTTCAGCTTATTTCAATGCAGAAAGCAAGCAAACTATAACTCAACCCTCTGCAGGTACATACTTGCATCTACAGTTCTAAACCTGGGGATTGCATTGCTGTCTCTCCAACATCAGATCTCAATTCACATCACAGAAGCAAAATCAACAGGATAATTGGATGCTCTGTATAGGATTTATGGGTAGGGCTAGGAAACTGGGGTGGGGAATTATACACCTACAGATGCTATGATGCTTGAATAGGGAGAGTTGACAGATTAATTCAAACCTGTGCAAGAAACTCATCTGAAAATGCTGACTTCCAGTCCTTTTTTCCCCCCTAGACCGAGCAGAAGTGAACATATGTTAAAATCACACCTGGTGCGCAAAATGCACACACACACACACAAGGGGTTTTTTATTAGCCCAAAACCCTGCCTCACAATCTAGCTCCTCTGTGAATAGACATTGTCACTCACATTATCATAGAATCAAGATGACAAGTTGATTATAGTGATGAGCCTTTTCTATATATTGCTGTGCACATTGCACCTTTCCTGTCGCACACATTATCCCAAGAGCTACACTCACTTGAGACAGCTTACTAATAAAAGTTTCTCCTTTCTCTGGTTTGCTACTGCAGGAAACAAAACCCTGGACTTGACCCACTTTTTGCCTGATAAGGCAAGCCTCCTGTTTTTCTGCTCTTCATTTTAATTCAATGCCATCCTGTGCTGCCCAAAAAATAAAGGGAAAACATCTTGGAAAACGACTCCCAAGACTGAAACAGAACATCAGGTAGTATTAATGTTCTTCCCGCACCCACATTCTTTCCACCATCAAAAGGACTTTTCCTCTAGACAGTGATTTTCAACCTTTTTCATCACATGGCACCTTGACCATGCATTAAAATTGTCAAGGCACACCATCAGGTTTTTGACAATTGACAAGGCACACCTTGCCGCCAGTGGGGGCTCACATCCCCCATTGGCCCTACTAATAAATGACCTTCCCTCAAATTCCTGTGGCACACATGTGGACCACTCATGGCACACCAGTGTGCCACAGCACAGTGGTTGAAAATGGCTGCTCTAGGACCTTGTTGTAGTCTGCTTTCTCTAGTTTATCTCCAATGCATACCGAGTGTTAAGCAATGCTGATTTTTTTAAAAATCATTTTTCCTCCAAGAAATTCATCTGCTGCTCCCAGCCAGCTCACTGCCTCTCTTTCCAGATATCTGTACTTCCATATAGCTGTGGGCCAAGTCTTCAGTCTGACACGGAGACAGTATCTGTGCAGGAGCCAGGCCTAATAGCTTCCAGCAGCAAGGAAAAACATGGGACAAACAGCATTTAAGCAGCATTTGGTGCAAGGCAGAAACGATCCCATATGCAGCTATCCACTTGCCTCCGGGGAGCAAACAAGACTGTGTTCCTCATCACCCCTCATTCACATCAGTGCAAATCAAGAAGCAGAAGAGACTGATGACCAGTTCGCAAGAGAAGCTCAGTCACCAACCTTTTGCCACAGCACTACAAGCATGGTTATGACATCACCACATCATTAAAAGTGGTAGTCAGGATACATGTACTTTTCACCAGCTTTCCCATCACCTGACAGTTGCTTTTAGAATCAGCTTTTCATCATAGAGACCGCCTACAGGGCAGGTTATCAGTCACATTAAATTTGCATCTCCTCCCCCCCCCCCCCCAATATACAGTATTTCCTACTTTCCACAGCATCCAGAATATGTTTTCCAAGGACGGTTGGAAAAATCAACAGCCGCTAGTGGCATCACTAAAGGTGTGCAGGCCTCATTGGGTAACACACCCAGAATTTACCATCATATTGTATATCTATCAATGTATAATTTCATGCAGAATGCAAAGAAACAAACCATGTTGAAATATCACTATTCTATCAAAGGCTATAGTAAAAAAAACGATGGGGCGTGACAAGGTACATCACCATGCCCATGGTATTGCCAAGCCCACTTCATGGAAGGAAGTCCATCACAGGGGTGACATGCTGGCCTCCCACACTGGGTGATGCAAACCCTAGTGACGCCACTGACAGTAGCAATTAACATACTAAAAAGACTATGAGGGAGGAGAGAAAGGAAACTGCATAGGGCACAGCTCACCCTAGGACTGACAACAGGGAATCCACCAAAGTGTCTCCTTGTTGGCATCCTTCAGTCTCGGAAGACTACGGTGTCGCGCTCTGAGTGGTGGTTCTGGAACAGTGTCCTCTCCAGTGCGCGAAGTCTGGGTAAAGTAGATATGGGGGATAGACTGTTTCCCATGCAGCAAATCCCCCCTCTCCATGTCGCTGAAATGGTCCAATGGAAAGGCAGAGGCCAATACGGCAGGAGTTGCCAGAACGTGACTGTGTTCAGCCATGCACTGCCTCAAGGACTCTGGCTCCGGATTTTGCCTCGAGGATTTTGACTCCTGAAGCCTTTTCCGTAACTGGATGTAGCCACAAGGCAGCGGAGGTTTGGGATCAGAGTTTTCCTTCTCTCAGATGAGCTGCCTTCCCAGGCTGAGGAGTCCCATCTACCCGGTGTAGCCACCCAGAATGGCTCTGAGGGCAGGGTCTGCTTGCACCCAGGTCAAGCGAGCTGCGCGCTCCATACTGCCAAGTGATCCAGCCTCCTCCAAGTGGTCCAGCCCAGCCCAGCCCGCCCCCTCGGCTTGCTGCCCCTCACGGTGTGAGCAAGTGCCATTTTTGCACTGCTGGTGGCAGGAGGAGGGCGTCTTGCTCGCCCCCTCCCCGCGTACTGAGATGGGCCAGTGGCATAGCGAGAGGGGAGTGCAAAGCACTACATTTCGCAGGGAGCCTACCCGCAGCGTGCAAGGGGCCCCTCCCCTTCATATGCCTCTGTTTTGCACACACCCCGCCGGGTATGGCTCCGGAGGGACCCTTGCACGCTGCGAGGAGGCTCCCTGCAAATCTCAGTGCTTTGCCCTCTCTCGAGCTACGCCACTGACTCCCCCCCCCAAGCCAGACCTGGAGGGGAAGAGAAGGGGCTCCTTGCATGTTGCAATGGGACTCCCTGCAAAACTTAGTGCTTTGCCTCCTTCTAGCGAGGCCACTGGAGCCCCCCCTCGAAGGCAGACTTCAAGGGGAAGAGGCTCCTTGCACGCTGCGGTGAGGCCCCCTGCAAAACTTAGTGCTTTGCCCCCCTCTAGCTACGCCACTGACTCCCCCCTCGAAGACCTGGAGGGGAAGGGAAGGGGCTCCTTGCACACTCCAGTGAGGCTCCCTGCAAAACTTAGTGTTCTGCTCCCCCTCTAGCTACGCCACTGCCTTGCCCCAAGGCAAACAGTGGATTGCTGTGTGTGAGTTACCCGGAGCCAGGGGGGCAGTCTCTCAGGTCAGGTGGCACTGATCTCACGCCCAAGGTGGCAGAGAGGAGCCACGGGGCGCTGTGGCACTGTCGCAACAGGCTCTTTGCAAAGCGAAAATGTTCACAGCAACTCCCCTCTGCAGACAAGCAAGCAGGCTTGACCTAGTTTCTGCTGGCTGCCAGCAAGGCAATCAATTCGATCCATCACAGAGCAGCCTGGGAGCTGGCGATGAAAGAGGAGGAGAAAGAGAGGAAGGGGCCACTCAAGGGCCAAGCCTAGGCGGATCTACTCACAAGTAAGCCCCACTTTAATCAATGGAGGTTACTCCCAGGTAAGGGTGGATAGGATTGCAGCCTAAATCCACCAGATCTGCTGGATTTAATTTAGAGCAGCCCAGGAAAGGAGGAGGATTAGACACATCTAGGGAGGATGTGGGGTTGTTGTCCACTGGTGCTAGCCATGACAGCTAACTAGAGCCTACAGGTTAAGAGGCAGAGTACCCCACAGTACTAGCCAGGTGGAGGGGCTACAGAAGGGAAGGGGCTGTAGTCCAAGCCCCGCTTGTGGGCTTCTGGGGAGGGGGCCAGGAGAGTCATCGTGGGAAGCAAGCTACTGGGTTTGAGGGATCCAGCAGGGTCCCCAAAATTGGGATGTTCAGGTAGCTCCCACCAGTTTAAAACCCCATTTCTGCCCAACTCACAGATGTACACATTTGATCCCTGTTGCGTATATGCACCGTTGGGCAGAAAGGCAAGAATGCAAAACGTGGAATCTTGACTACAATCTTGATTTTTCCTCCGCCCCTACTAGGCTCGCACTCCCCCTGTCGCTTCCTTCTGGGAACCCAGGAGGTTGGCTTTCCCGAGCTAGATCCAGCCCCGCAGGGCGCACACGCACTAGACTAGCCAATGCATACTTTGACTAGCCAGTGCTCTCATGCACACGCACTAGACTAGCCGATGCTCTCCTTGCTCGCCAATGCTCTCGTGTGCACGCACTAGACTAGCCAATGCTCTCCAATGCTCTCATGCGCACGCACTAGACTAGCTAATGCTCTCATGCGCACGCCAATGCTCTCCTTGCTCGCCAGTGCTCTCACGCACACACACTGGACTAGCCAATGCTCTCAGGCGCACGCACTAGACTAGCCAATGCTCTCCTTACCTCGTAAAGCTAGTCCGTGGAAGAAGAGATGCGCAAGGGGGCCGATGCCGCCTCCCCAGCTGGACCCCAGGAAGACACGCAGCGCCTGCCCTCCCCCCGAGCACAAGCCCGCAGCAGGCAGGCAGACACGCCTCTAAGCAGAAGCCCAGGACGTTTCCCCGCCTGCAAGCGCGGCTCCCGGAGACAGAGCCGAGCCCCCCTCGTGCAGCCCTTCCTGCCCGCTGAGCTCCAGCTGCGTCCGCCTTCCTGCTCTGCCCGCGCCAATCGCAGCGCTGGAAGCGAACGAGCCTCCTTCCCTTTGCAAGCCGGGCTGCTCGGGACTGGAAGGCCTGTGATGACGCCAGAGGGTGGAGTGACGTCAGCCTCTGCCAGCACCCTCCTTCCCCACCCTCGGTGCGGGCCAATTGCAGAAGCGCACAGCTTCCTGGCTGGGCGGGCTGTCTTTCCTTCTAGGGCTTGGGTCTGGTGCCCAAAAAAGAAGCATGACATTCTCCTTTGCAAAGTGTGGTGCAAAGCCAGAGGATCCCGTTGCACAGGGGATGCTCCCAGCATGGAAAGGGGAGAGCAATTGCTGTGTCCAGTAGGGTTGCCAACGGACCAGGGCAAAGCACAACTCAGATGTGCTTTCCCCTTGGGCAGCTCTGCCTGTAGGGGTCACCAAGTGCAGCTTTCCAGGACCTAAAGGGAAAAGTTCTCAGCGGGCTTCAGTTTGTGCTTGGAACTAGGATTAGGGCACATTTCTGTCCACGTCTACTCAGAACTAAGTCCTATTCTGTTCAATGGGGCTTACTCCCAGGAAACTGAGTATAGGATTGCAGCCTCAAAGGCACAATTGCAGTGCTCACTTGAAAAAAATGGACAATACGTGTTCCAAGCTGCTTTTGGGTATACAAGAGTATATGTGGCAATACCCTGTTGACAGGGCCCAATCCTGTCCAACTTTCCAGTGCTGATGGAGCCACAGTGCAGCCCCTTGGAAAGGGAACAGATATCTGCCTACCTTGAGGAGTCCTCCATGACTGTCTATCCACTGCAGGATGCATCACACATTCTGTTGACACAGTTGCATTAACGCTGAAAAATTGGATAGGACTGGGCCCTAAATCTCTCTGAGTTCACTTGGGTTTACTCCCAATACCTATGCAGAGAATTCAAGGCTAGATCAGTATAAGGCTAGATCTAGTAAGGCTAGATCAGTAGAAACATATACCCAAGATACAGCCCAATCCTATCCAACTTTCCAGCACTGGTGCAACCGCAATGCAGCCCTGGGGTAAGAGAACAAATGTTCCCAAGGACGCCTCCGTGACTGCACCCCCAACACAGGAAGAAGCACATACCCCATAGGCAGAGCAGCTCCAGCACTGGAAAATTGGATAGGATTTATAAGTTACTTAATCCTTAATATCCTTTAAGTACTATTTTGTATTCCCCATTAGTTAAATCAATAATTCTAGGTTCCTTCTCCAGAAAAAGACACACATTTTTTGTACATGTTTACGGGTGGCTTATGTAGCAAAAAATTGTGACATCTTTATTTTCAATTTTATCTTCCTTCTTTTAATGCAATAATATTTCGTTATTTTATCTCCTGTTATTACGTGTAAGCAGAAGTATATTACAGAAACTTATTAACAACAAAGGTTAGTGTCTTTAATAAGTACTAGTTACCATTCAGCATAAGACACATTCTGGGGCCTTGTTATTGAGCTTTGATATTGAGCTTTGATAATAAACAAAGGCTGAAATCCTATACACTTTCCTGGGAGTAAACCCAACTGGACACAATGGGGCTTACCTTTGAGTAGACATGCCTAGGATTTCGCTGTAAATCAATTCAAGCTCATCTGATAAAAGTTATTTCTGCCCAAAGAACTGAACTCCTTACCTAGATCTTCCTTGAACTTTTGCAGGTATTCTTCTTTCACCACCTAGGAATGCCAGCCAAATTCCTGTGTTTGGATTCTGTGCTCCACAAAGTGTGGATTATATACTGTACTTGCTACAACACACTTGATGCAATACAGCTCCGATCTTGCCACTGATCTGCAAACAAAGAGTTGCATAGCAAGTTTGCTCTCCTGGTTACTGTGTACGGACAGGTTTGCCAGAAGTGCACAAAGGAAAGAAGGTTATGTTACTTTAACAGATGTGAGTGATTCTTGCAGGGGAGGATGATCATACTGCAAATTGTAACCTTCAGTGTGCAGGGTTCCTGCAGGTCTGGGATGAGTGCTTGGCAGATTGTATGGGAGAAACAGCAGTTGAAAATACTGCAGAGGGAGTGTGAGGGTGTGTGTAAGCTTATTTACAGTACACATGAGAATTATAATTCAGACATGCAGAACCACATGAAAACTATGAACTGTTTGCCACACTCCTCTTGCACAGTGAAAACAGACAAACCAAGCCAGAAACACATGTAGTGATATGTTGTACACAAGCAATGGGGGGGGGGCATAAAATAATGCCCAGGAAAAAGCAGAAAACACATGGAGACTATAAAAGAACTTGCTCTAGTTCAGTCCATAGCTTGCATCTGGCAGTCACAGCCAGTGGGCCAGAGGCTCATTGGAGACTGGAGGCTCCCTGCAGGCCGGATTGGGGGTCCTTGAGGGCCATAAATTGCCCACAGGCCGGGGTTTTCCCAGCCCTGGTTTACAAGCACTCCTTGAGCCTCCACTGGGGTCTCATCCAGGGAAAACCAAAATGCAAGCAGCCCTGAGTGCTGAACACTCTCTCTGGAGCTTCTCACTGCTCAAGGAAGTGGGGAGCACACGGCAGTATTCCAAAGAATAACCTGTAAAAACTGCTGCAGAAAGGATACTGCTCTGTTTTCATTTCACTCGATTCCTTGCTTGCCTGGCTCCCTCTATGGTTCTTGTATGATTAGTCTCCATGGAAATATCTTTCCACCTGACTGGAATCAAAGATGCAAAAATTATGCATGCTGCAATCTCGATCTACAAGGAAGAAGAAAGAGGTTGATGTTATTGTAAAAGGTGCACATTGAAGGCTACAATCTGCTTTTCCTTTTTTTTTCCTGCTATGTTTTAATCTGTCTCAAATTCTCTTCCAAGGAGGTTGCAGTAGTATGCAGGGGGCTTCTGGATAGTTCTTCATGCAGTCTCCCATTCAACCAGGCCTTAGCCAAACTTGCATTGTATTCCAGCACAAACTGTGCACTGCAGTAACCATTTACAGCCATTAAAGTAACAAAACTTCCTTTCAGTATAGTTCAGCCTCTGCTTTCTCTCTTTGTTTTGCCTAGAAGAAACTTGCTACAGACCTGTGGTAAGAGCCCTGTGAGAGAGCTTTGTAGCACCCTCTAAAACAGTTTCTCAACCAGTAGTATGAGTACCATCGGTGGTACCTGAGGTGCTGTCTGGTGGTACTCTTAGGATCCCTGGACACCTGCTGCCCAGCAGCAAGACCAAGAACACGACACAACAAACAGCGGTAGGAAGCTCAACAGGCAGAGCTCTAAAGTATACTTTTGCACACTCAAAAAAGCCTTCCCATCCACCCTGAGCCTCTAATTGGTGTTGGTCACATTGCATCTGGCCTCCCAACCCAGAAGTAACTGGTGATGATGTGGTACTTCAAATAGGTGGACTATATGAAGTTGTACAGTGGAGGACAAACCTTGAGAAACACTGCTCTAAAATAAATAACACAAGTTGGTGACACTTATAAGGAACCTAACAGCACGTGTCTATGTATGTCTACTCAGAGGTAAATCCCATTGTATTCAATGAGGCTTACTCCCAGGAAAGTGTGTATAGAATTGCAGCCCAAGTTCCATAACCAAGATACAACATACAACCCAAAATCTGCTAAGGAAGCTATAGGAATACAATAAAGCTATAGAAACACACAGTGCAATCCTATTCATGTCTACTCTGAAGTAAGTTCTATTGCATTCAGTGACACATACTCCCAGGAAAGTGTGTTTAGGATTGCTGTGACAGTTGGTTAACTTCAGACCAAAGTTGTACTTTGATCAGTAAAAGTAGTAGGTCTACTCTTGGATTGCTATGAAGTATGTCATTTGAAACTTTGAGACCTTTGTGTTTCCTAAGCCATGCAAAAAGAGAAATCTAAAAAAAAATGAATTAAAAAATCATAAGCAGGCATGAAGCCCTGGCTCTTCTTTCAGTTATGTACCTTTTCCTTAACATGTGTGACTCCTTAGTGCAGCAATTTTCAGCCTTTTTCATCTCATGGCATACTGACAAGGCACTAAAATTGTCAAGGCACGCCATCAGGTTTTTCACAATTGTCAAGGTACCCCATGCTGCCAGTGGGGGCTCCGTATCCCTATTGGCTCAACTAATAAATGACCTTCCTCCAAATTCCTGTGGCACACCTGTGGACCACTTGCGGCACAGTGATTGAAAATGGCTGCCTTAGTGGATTCCTTTAGAAAAGCTGCTTGGGGCCAGTTCTTTGTCGTGAAAAATAGAGGCTAATAAAGTTCACTCCTTGGCTGCAGTCCAGTCCACAGTTACGCTCTTAACTCTGTTGGATACATTAAAAAGCCTCTGATTTTAGCTTAGATTATGAAGTTAATATACCCTAGAGAAAGGATAGTAGATATGTATCCTTGTGGTGGGTGGGTGTCTTCATTTTCTTCAAGCATCAGCTAGACTGCCTTACACAGAGACACTGGCCTCCTTCTGGAAATAGAATATCACAACACAAAATGGGCGTAGGGGCTGCCTGGCATTGCTATTGGCCAGTTGTTTAGCCAATGACTGCCCAGTCTCTTTCTCTCTTCTGTGCCCTCATTCATGCAGTTTTTCCCCATCTATGTACACATCAGCGTAGCTTGTGAATGTAGTTCAGAATTGCAAAGCACACAGACTCAAAACACCCTTCTGCTTATGTAAAGTTAGAGCACATGGCCATTACATTCCCAGCCCTTATCTCCAGCTTGGAAGGAAAATGAAGAGGGTAGAGTGCATTAGAGAGAATATAACCTCCACTTTTGGATACCCAGGGCCACTTAGTGCCTGGGTGGGGTGCCAGCCTTATCCATACACCTGGACCATGGGCTCTGTCATCTGTTTACCCTTACACTCTGCCCACAAGATGCTTTCCTCCTTTCTGGTTAGTGGAAGGAGTACTATAATCATTTGCTATAATGATAGACCCAATTTAAAGAGGGGGATCCCTCTGTGTATTTCACAACATATGTATTTATTGCTCAAAATGCACCTATATTCCTGGCCAGCTCACTGGTTCTTCACCCAAGGCGCTGTTGCAATCCTATGCCCTCTATCTGGGAGTAAGGGTCAAACTCGGCATTCACTTAGGGCACAATCCTATGCAGGTCTACTCAGAAGTAAGTCATATTATGTTCAATGGGACTTACTCTCAGGAAAGTGTGAATAGGATTGCAGGCTTAATTGTGTTTTTAAGAGGTGCCCTTAAGCCATTTCTGCCCAACATTGCATATAAGAAAGAAGGATCAAATGTGTACACCTGTGGGCTGGGTAGAAATGGATTAAACCTGGAAGCACTTATTCTTTAAGTAAAATCAGCTGTGGGTGGGTGAAGGTCAGATAGAGACTGTAGGGAGGGAGAAGGGTAACTCCCTGGCACTCTTTTCCTAAATGAAAAGTGCCCTCTAAAAACTATTGAGGTGACTTGCAAAGGTACCTCAACACCTGGAGTCAGCATGTTGCTAATCAACAGCAAAGTGTATACATTGTGGCTAAAGCACAGTCACAGGGAGCACCTAGCAAGTAGCTACATGATAGCTATTAGAGGCCAAGGGCCAGTTGGCAGACGTTCATTGTTGTCTGTCACTTTGGCTTTGCAATCTCTTGCAATTGTTGCAAGAGATTGCAGCAATGGAATTCCTGCATAGCAAAAGAGACAGCTATTTTGTACAGTTCTTAAATCAGGTGTGCATGTGTTCGTTCTGAGCTCCCTTCCACAGCCCACAAATATTAAATAAGAAATAATATCCAAAGATTAAATAAATCCAAAGGTCAAGTATAAAAGTGATAGGATGACCGTAAACTGAGCATTTTTGTTGGCAACCTTCAGTCTTGAAAGACTATGGTATCGCGCTCTGAAAGGTGGTTCTGGAACAGCGTCTAGTGTGGCAGAAAAGGCCAATTCGGGAGTGACAATCCCTTCCACACTGGGAGCAAGTGCAGTCTGTCCCTGGTCTGTCTCCCTGGCTATGGGCCTTCCTTCTTTGCCTCTTTGCCTCAGTCTGTTGGCCAAGTGTCTCTTCAAACTGGGAAAGGCCATGCTGCACAGCCTGCCTCCAAGTGGGCCACTCAGAGGCCAGGGTTTCCCACTTGTTGAGGTCCACTCCTAAGGCCTTCAGATCCCTCTTGCAGATGTCCTTGTATCGCAGCTGTGGTCTACCTGTAGGGCGCTTTCCTTGCACGAGTTCTCCATAGAGGAGATCCTTTGGGATCCAGCCATCATCCCTTCTCACGACATGACCGAGCCAAACTGAGCATATTAAGAGCATAAAAAGAGCCCTGCTGGATCAGGCCCAGTGCCCATCTAAGCCAGCTTCCTGTATCTCACAGCAGCCCACCTGGTGCCTCAGGGAGCACACAAGACCCCAAGATACTTCCCTGCATCTGGCATTCTATTTACCTTGCATCCCTCCCCCCCAACAAAGACACCAAACTTCATTTGGGTTTAACTTGGGCCACTTTATTAAACACAAGTGACCAATTTTTAATGCATGCAACCTACCAAACACACCGTTCCTCCCTCGCCAGTCTGGGGTAGGCAAAAAAACTGCATTTATATTTCCAGAGTGTACTGTATAACACTTCCCAAATGCAAACCCAAAGATGAGACGAGACTTGGTGAACTACGGATACTCAACACCAGAATTAGGATAGCAGTACAGCAGTCCCTAGAAAGAAATTCTGTGATGCTGCCAGTGAAACATTTGTGGAAGTTGACCTGTTGCCCTAATTTCTGAAAGCTGAGATCACTGCATTTTACATATTGATTTCATTGTGTATGCTCCTATTATGCCAGGAGATAATTTGAAACAGCATTTGGCTAACATTTAAACAGTGGGTATATGAGAAGAAGTATAATTTTTTAAGTGTCTTTGTTGTCCAGTGACTTTTAAATCAAACTATGACTTAAGATCCTGTGCCGGTCAAGAAAATGGGCAGAATTAAGGAACGAAGCAATCCTAAGCATGTCTACTCAGAAGTCTTATTGAATTCAGTGGTGCTTACTCCCAGAGAAGTGTGTACAGGATTGCAGACCTGATCCTAAGGTGTGTCTGTGCTGTGGATTTAAGCCAAAGTTAACCCATTTTTGCCTGGCCCACAGGGGTATACATTTGGTCCCTGTTGCATATATGTAACATTGAACAGAAATTGACTTGTTTTAACCATAACTTCCTTCCTACTACAGTTGCCTCCACATTAGCTGTTTAGTTTGGAATGTTCACTGCTCAGTTTTTACAGAAATCTATTGTCCCTGTCAAATGATTGCATTCTAGTGTTTCCCTGTTCTCTCTTCTCAGATCTGATTGATGGTGTGGTTTTAAAACTTACAGCACAATTGCAGCTAGGGCCGGGGCAGCCTGGTGCCCAAGGTGGTGTGCTACATGCTCTCCCTCTTTTACCTGTTGATGTACCAACCTCTTTGTTTTCTCTCATCTATTTTTTCCAGTCCAGGGGGTGGGGGGAGGAGGAGGAGGAGGAGGAGGAGGAAGAGGAGAAGAAGCAGTGACTGGGTGGAGGTGATATCCCCAGCCAAAGTGCTGGCTGAGGCAACTGTGTCAGTTGGCCTCATGGATGGACCAGCCCTGATAGCAGCATTAGCACATCGAGGGTGGACTAGGAAACAGCAACTGAGGGTTTATTATTCATTAGAAAACCTTATACCTGACCTCCCTTACAATAGTTCAAGGCAGCTTACATAAATAAAAGCAATAAAACCATCAGGGAAAAAATGCTGTGGGACAATAAAAAGCAGCTATAAACAAGCCTAATTAAAAGCAAAACTAAAAATATCTTAGAACTGCTGAGGAAGACCATCAAGGAGGGGGAAGTCTTAAGCCATTTCTGCCCAGTGTTGCATATTAGCAACAGGGACCAAATGTGTACTGCTGTGGGGAGGGCAAAAACGGGTTTTAAGTTCATCAGAGAAGAATTCCACTGACTGGGGCCAGAACAGAAAAGGCCCTGTTGTGGATTGCTGCCAGCTGAGTATCAAAAGTGACAGCCCCACAACAGGGCCACCTGAGATGACCTCACAGGACAGGCAGATTTGTGCAGGAGATGGTCATTCAAATACCTGAATCCTAAGCCATTTAGGGCTTTATAGAACTTCACCTGCAACTTGAGATAAACTAAGAGAGCATGACATGGTCGTAATCCCATACGGAGCCCAGTGCTCCAAATGGGACTCCATATTAGTTGATGTTTCTGGGCAGTCTTCAAAGGCAGCCCCATGTAGAGTACTTTACAGTAGCTCAATCTAGATGTGACCCATTTATGGGTAACAGCAGCCAGTTCTGTCCGATCCAGTTGGCAAACTAACCAAAGCTAGTCAAGGGCACTCTTAGCAATGACCAAAACCTAACAATCAAGGGCCAAGACCAGGTTCAGAAGCACCCCTAAACTGCACAGTTGCTCCTTCAAGGAGAGTGTTACCCCGTCAAGAACGAGATTATAATGAGTATTGGCAACCTTCAGTCTCGAAAGACTATGGTATCGCGCTCTGAAAGGTGGTTCTGGCACAGCGTCTAGTGTGGCTGAAAAGGCCAATCCGGGAGTGACAATCCCTTCCACACCGGGAGCAAGTGCAGTCTGTCCCTGGTCTGTCTCCCTGGCTATGGGCCTTCCTTCTTTGCCTCTTAGCCTCAGACTGTTGGCAAAGTGTCTCTTCAAACTGGGAAAGGCCATGCTGCACAGCCTGCCTCCAAGCGGGCCGCTCAGAGGCCAGGGTTTCCCACTTGTTGAGGTCCATCCCTAAGGCCTTCAGATCCCTCTTGCAGATGTCCTTGTATCGCAGCTGTGGTCTACCTGTAGGGCGCTTTCCTTGCATGAGTTCTCCATAGAGGAGATCCTTTGGGATCCGGCCATCATCCATTCTCACGACATGACCAAGCCAACGCAGGCGTCTCTGTTTCAGCAGTGAATACATGCTAGGGATTCCAGCACGTTCCAGGACTGTGTTGTTTGGAACTTTGTCCTGCCAGGTGATGCCGAGGATGCGTCGGAGGCAGCGCATGTGGAAAGCGCTCAGTTTCCTCTCCTGTTGTGGGCGAAGAGTCCATGACTCGCTGCAGTACAGAAGTGTACTCAGGACGCAAGCTCTGTAGACCTGGATCTTGGTATGTTCCGTCAGCTTCTTGTTGGACCAGACTCTCTTTGTGAGTCTGGAAAACGTGGTAGCTGCTTTACCGATGCGCCTGTTTAGCTCGGCATCGAGAGAATGAGTGTCGGAGATCGTTGAGCCAAGGTACACAAAGTCATGGACAACCTCCAGTTCATGCTCAGAGATTGTAATGCAGGGAGGTGAGTCCACATCCTGAACCATGACCTGTGTTTTCTTCAGGCTGATTGTCAGTCCAAAATCTTGGCAGGCCTTGCTAAAACGATCCATGAGCTGCTGGAGATCTTTGGCAGAGTGGGTAGTGACAGCTGCATCGTCGGCAAAGAGGAAGTCACGCAGACATTTCAGCTGGACTTTGGATTTTGCTCTCAGTCTGGAGAGGTTGAAGAGCTTTCCGTCTGATCTGGTCCGGAGATAGATGCCTTCTGTTGCAGTTCCAAAGGCCTGCTTCAGCAGGACAGCGAAGAAAATCCCAAACAAGGTTGGTGCAAGAACACAGCCCTGCTTCACTCCGCTTCGGATGTCAAAAGGGTCTGATGTGGAGCCATCGAAGACAACAGTGCCCTTCATGTCCTTGTGGAAGGATCTGATGATGCTGAGGAGCCTGGGTGGACATCCAATCTTGGGGAGAATCTTGAAGAGGCCGTCTCTGCTGACCAGGTCGAAAGCCTTTGTGAGATCTATGAAGGCTATAAAGAGTGGCTGTCGTTGTTCCCTGCATTTCTCCTGCAGTTGTCTAAGGGAGAATACCATATCAGTGGTGGACCTGTTGGCTCGGAATCCACACTGCGATTCTGGATAGACGCTCTCTGCAAGTACCTGGAGCCTCTTTAGTACAACTCGGGCAAACAGCTTTCCTACAACGCTAAGGAGAGAGATGCCGCGGTAGTTGTTGCAGTCACCCCTGTCACCTTTGTTCTTGTACAGCGTGATGATGTTTGCATCCCTCATGTCTTGAGGTACTCCACCTTCTCTCCAGCAGAGACAGAGGATTTCATGCAGCTCAGTGACGATGATCTCTTTGCAGCATTTTAGGACTTCAGCAGGGATGCTGTCTTTTCCAGGTGCCTTGCCAAAGGCAAGGGAGTCCAGGGCCACGTGAAGTTCTTCTAGGGTTGGTTCACTGTCAAGCTCTTCCAGCACAGGCAGGCACTCAATGTTGTTCAGTGCTTCTTCGGTGACTACATTTTCTCTGGAATATAGCTCAGAGTAGTGCTGCACCCAGCGTTCCATCTGCTGCGCCCGATCCTGGATGACCTCGCCTGTGGCAGACTTCAGAGGGGCAATTTTCTTCTGTGTTGGACCTAGGGCCTGCTTGATACCATCATACATCCCCTTGATGTTGCCCGTGTCAGCTGCTATCTGTATCTCGGAACAGAGCTGGAGCCAGTAGTCGTTAGCACATCTCCTGGCAGTCTGTTGGACTTTGCTGCGAGCAGTTCGGAGGACCTGCAGTTTGCGCTCACTGGGACAGACCTTGTATGCTGCTTGAGCTCTCCTCTTTTCCTCAATGACTGGTGTCAACTCCTCAGAGTGGGCTTCAAACCAGTCTGCCGCCTTGTTGGTCTTCTTGCCGAATATGGACAAGGCGGTCCTCATCAGGGTGACGGAGATATCATAACTGCAAAAGAGGACAAGGCACCCCAAATAGGACATCCAAGAAAAATGCAGGACATGACAAAATAAAAGCTAAAAACTCTCATATATTGGTTTCGTGTGGTCAATTTAAACACAATATTACACAGTTTTAAATTTAATATTGCATATAATTTATTACATGTAATTTATTAATTACAAGAAGGCTCTGAGCTGCCTGCTCACAGGGAGAAGGAGAACATTTAAGTTCTTTTCCAGGACATGAGGTTAAAAAAGAGGACATATTCTGGAAAAAGAGAATGTCTGGTCACCCTGGTTCTTATCCAATCAATGACTGATAGGTGTTGGCTTAGGACGTCCATGGCTCCCTTGAACGAAGGATGAAACAAGAGTTAGCACTGGGTGTCATCTGCATATTGGTGATGCCCAATGACCTCCCTCTATGGAAGTGATTTTCAACCTTTTTCATTTCACAGCACACTGACAAGGCACTAAAATTGTCAAGGCACACCATCAGGTTTTTGACAATTGACAAGGCACACCATGTTACCAGTGGGGGGCTTACATCTCCCATTGGCCCTACTAATAAATGACCTTCCCCCAAATTCCTGTGGCACACCTGTGGACTACCTGCGGCACACTACTGTACCATGGCACAGTGGTTGAAAATCTGCCCTACGGTTTGGAATTGCTTTGGAAAAGGAAATTTCCTTTGGAAAGTTTGTTCCTTACTGTGAGGAAAAGGTCATTCATAGTACAATCTAGTTATAGCTGATGACACACTGATGAGTCATATAAAAGGCATCTAATTTGTGCTCATAAAGATAAGGCTTATGTAAAGGTTGTTTTTCCAACTGCTGTGCTGTTAGCAGAGAACATTATTGCCCATTAATAAAAGGAAGTGTGATCAGAGACTTAAGATCACAGGTTGAGGTGCTAGGTCCGAAAACATTCTGCTAAGGCTACCTGGAAACTGCAGGTTGTGTGAGTTGCAGCCCAATCCTGTGCATGTTTACTCAGAAGTAAGTTCTCCTACTGTCAGTGGAACTTAGGTAAAAGGCCCCCCTCCCCCCCACATTAAGCCTAGTTGTTTCCAACTGTCGGGGTGGTGCTTATCTCTGTTTCTAAGCCAAAGAGCTGGCGTTGTCCATAGACAGTTTCCGTGGTCATGTGGCTGGCATGACTAAACGCCTAAGCGCATGGAACACCGTTACCTTCCCGCCGAGGTGGTACCTACTCCCACCCAAGTATGCACAGGATTGTAACTATATGGTGCTAAACTAGGCATGTATGCACCATTCTTGCTGGGTAGTTCTGAAACGCTTATGCACCAGTTTCACACCACTGCATCATCCATCCCATCATGCCACACTACACTTCAAGTTGGAGCTGATGTGGTGTATCCAATCAGCAGTCTCAGGCAGGCTTTAGCAGAATCACACCCCCAGGATTACATACAACAAATCATGCAGGTTGAGTCAGGAGGTTACAGATTCAATGGAACCCACACAACATTCCAGTCCCCACACTGTGGTGGCCATATGGGGGCTGCCTCTTTCTTCATGATGCACCTTCCTTGTGCATTGATTGTGGAACCAGAAGTGTTCCTATAGCTCCACTGAGACTGTGACCCTTATATGAAATTATTCCAACGATTGGGATAGGCTGCTTTTGGATTTGTTCCAGCCAAGCAACACGTTCCACAGCAAACTTCTGCTGCTGGCCTCTTCAGAGCTCAGCACTGGAACAGTATACCTGGACTAAATATGATGAGTGCATCCCAAGAAGCCCCACCATTCTATACCAGCTTTCCTGCTGCACCAAGGAGCTGGCGATCACCACTTTAACTTCCCACCATGCCCTCAATGAAGTGTCACTCTGAAGCATTGTGGGAAACTAAAATAGCTACTGCCGGCCAAGGCTGAATGCCGAGTTCTGCTACTGACACCAAGGCACACAGAAGTGGGCCCACACTGGTGGGCACTTTGCCAAAGGTCCCACAAATGTGGGGCTGACCTTCTGAGTGCTAGAAAGCAGCATTGCTTCAGTGCCTCATGAGTGAAATGCAATCCTAGGCTTGAATTGCAAAGCCACAGGGGAGGACCCATTGCACGTATAACTCCCCATATGACTGGATTACAGCCAGCAAGCACGAGACAGCTGGTGGGTATATGATGAGTTTGCAAGTGACATCAGTAACAGGTGCTGGACACTCAATGTGCACAAGAGGCTGAAGTCTTGGCAATGGAATTCACAGGCGGGTGTCTTGATGGTATAAAGTGCTGCTGAATCTGCTGTGATGTCTTACAGCCCAATCCAATCCACACTTTCCTGGGAGTAAGCCCCATTGACTCTAATGGGACTTACTTCTGAGTAGAGATGCATAGGATTAGGCTGTTAGCCAGTTGATGCTTCCTAGGGCAAAGTTGCTTAAATAGCTCTCAGTGTATTCCTTCAGACACCACTGAGCTCTGTCTCTGTTCCACACCTGTGTTTTTATCCTATTGATCTCCAGGATTGTGGTTCTCTGCAGCATGGAGTTGGAGTTTTGAAGCCAACCAGGTTTTGAAAAGGTTTTAGACCTTCTGCAATAGATGTTGCTTCTATGCTGGGCTATGTCAGAATGCCAGATGCAAGGGAGGGCACCAGGATGCAGGTGCTCCCTGGGGCATTTGGTGGGCCGCTGTGAGGTACAGGAAGCTGGACTAGGTGGGCCTATGGCCTGATCCAGTGGGGCTGTTCTTATGTTGGAAACCTCCCTTTTTAACATGTGCTGGGCCATCTGGTTCTGGCCTGGAAACTCTCTATGCCAGTGTTTCTCAACCAGTGGTACGCGTACCACCAGAGATATCTGAGGTGGTGTCTGATGGTACTCACAGGAGCCCTGGATACCTGCCACTTGGCAGTGAGACCAGGAATGTGTTGCAACAAACAGCAGTAGGAGGTTCGGCTTGGTGGGCAGAGCTCCAAAGCATGCTATTCCATGCTTGAAAAAGCCCTCCTGTCCACCCTGAGCCTCTTACTAGTGTTTGTCATGTTGCATCTGGCCTCCCAACCCAGTAGTAACTGGCAATGATGTAATCGCCCATTACTTCCAGTGGTTCTTCGGATAGTGAACCATGTGAAGTGGTACAGTGGGGGACAAACGTTGAGAAACACTGCTCTATGCAATAGGAAAGAATCACATCAGTGGCAGAAAGCTTTACAGCCGGGGCAGAGCCACCACAAAAAATTGGCCAGGGTCCAGGGGCAGAGAGTATAATGTGTACATTCAAACTGACCATAAATAATCACATGTAATGAATGCACATATGTGCAACTCTCCATGGCCTTGCCCCTCCCAACCTCCCAGCTCTCATAACCCATTGCACTGTCCTAGAATCAACGGATCATAGAGGTGGAAGGGATGTAAAAGGTCACCTAGTCCAACCCTCTGCCTGTAGCAGGAAATCCTCTTGCAGCATCTCCAACAAGTTCTTGTCAAGCCTCCTGCCTGTGACCTTCACTGTCCTTGTTTCCGCACTCCCAACTATCCAAATCTCCCGCTATCTCAAAAGACTCTTCCCTTTCTCCCTTGCTGCTTTGTCTATTTAGGTGGTCTCCGAAGTGGAGACTGCTGTGTGCCAGGAAAGGTGTCCCCGGCATGGATGGAGCTTACCGTTTCACCCAGGGGCCTCTCTGTCATGCCGCAGATTTCCCGACCTTTGCGCAGGCCAGCTATGCATGCCTGGAAATCTGGGCGCAGTGCTTGCTGGGGCAACAGACCCTGGAAGCAGCTTGCCAGTGTGAAGGTTGGGGGTGACCTGCAGTGCAACAGGGAGCCCCTGGACAGAACGGTAGGCTCCGTTCACCAGGGGATCATGGCGGGTGGTGGATCAGGCCCGTGGGCCAGGGTCTGGCACCCTCTGGTCTATTTGAAACTGCCTCCTGGAAAACCTGTGTTGATGCCTCTTCTTTCTTCCTTCAAATCCCTCCCCAAAACCCATATTTTCTGTTAAGCCAACGATACGGGCCCCACATACCCTACTATAGCCAAGCCTAAGTAGATGTAAGTGAACAATAACATATTTTTACCCTGTTCACTCCTCCCTTCATTTACCTCCCATCAGCTGTCTCCCTTAGGGTGAATTAAAAATTACATGTCTCTCAGGGACCTGTCATCTTGTTCTGTGTGTAAGAAAGGAAGGCGTTTTCTCAGCTATGGACATGTTTTTCATGTAGCAAATATGCTCCGTGTGAAACGTTCCTCACTTCCTCTTTGTTTTTCATTCCAACATGGATAGGGAAAGGCCTGTGCATTTGAAAATTTGATTATTATACATATTTAAAGACTGCTTTTCAACAAAAAAAAAAAAAGTTCACAAAGCAGTTTCCATAGCAATGTTAATTTAAAAATGGTTTGCAGAAGACTCACGGCTGAAAAAAATAAGGCATAAAGAAGGCAGCAGCAAGCAGGCATTGGAAAAGATATTATACGAGGTATTAGGGTGAATAGGGACATCTAGGGACATTCTAGGGTGAATAGGGACATCTGCTTTCTCTCTGCTAAATATAAGGGAGCCGCCACTTTCAAACTTCTAAGGTACACCTCTGTTTTATTCCCCCTACCTGGAATGGCTCCGAAAGGGGAGGGGCCCCTTGAACACTGTGGTGAGGCTACCTGCAAAATTTGGAGCTTTGCGCCCCATTTAGTTATGCCACTGACATATTGTATTATGTCCTGGAACGTGCTGGAATCCCTAGCATGTATGCACTGCTGAAACAGAGACGCCTGCGTTGGCTCGGTCATGTCGTGAGAATGGATGATGGCCGGATCCCAAAGGATCTCCTCTATGGAGAACTCATGCAAGGAAAGCGCCCTACAGGTAGACCACAGCTGCGATACAAGGACATCTGCAAGAGGGATCTGAAGGCCTTAGGGATGGACTTCAACAAGTGGGAAACCCTGGCCTCTGAGCGGCCCGCTTGGAGGCAGGCTGTGCAGCATGGCCTTTCCCAGTTTGAAGAGACACTTGGCCAACAGACTGAGGCAAAGAGGCAAAGAAGGAAGGCCCATAGCCTGGGAGACAGACCAGGGACAGACTGCACTTGCTCCCAGAGTGGAAGGGATTGTCACTCCCGAATTGGCGTTTTCAGCCACACTAGACACTGTTCCAGAACCACCTTTCAGAGCGCGATATCATAGTCTTTCGAGACTGAAGGTTGCCAACAATATTGTATTATGCTGCCTCAAATGCCACAAGAGTCTTGCATGGCCTTAAGGATAAGCCAAGCAATCCTATACTTATGCTGGCATACGAGGGCTTACCCCATACCCTGTGCTGCTCAGAACAATGTTTTAAAAAAATTTAAAAAAAAATTTAAAATTTTTTTAAAAAATTAAGAACAATTTTTTTAAAAAAGAACAATTTTTTTAAACAATTATTAGAACAGAACAATTATTTAAAAAATTATTTAAGAACAATTTTTTAAAAAAATATAGGATTGTTCCTTAAATTTGTTATCTTTATGCTGCTCCGAGACTCCTTTTTTTTTTAACCACTTTAAAGATTCTTCTTAGCCCTCAAGATATGCATACACTCTACAGTCTAAGCATGCAAGCAAAAGTGTGAGCTTGATGTTCAACCTCCATGTTTCCTAGGTGGAAATTCAACTACAGCAAATGCTTAATATCAAATTATGAATCTGACTCTTCAGCCATGTGGAAAAAAAATAGAGAAAACTATCACATAATATGTGACAACATGCCCCCAAATTATAACAGAATAATTATGCCAAATGACCCACAGCCACTAGAAAGCTCTTCTGATGAGATAATTGCAGTGAAATGAGTGCAGTGAAATGCGGTTTGCCAAAACTCATATACCACTCAGTACCAAGAGCATACAGAACTTGCATCAAAAACCTTGATATGGCTAATACAAGCAGTTGATGTTGTTAGTCATGCACTACTCCCCCAAGTGGTGAAAGTTGAAACGTTCGTGATAAATTGCTCCAGGGTTTCAACTCTTTTAAAGATTTAGGATGACTTGGAGAGCACAGTGGAAGCAACAGATTCCACAGCAGGCAACATTGTTCAGCTTAACCAGAGCCTGTATCAGACTCAGGGGAAGGGGGACACCTATCTCAGCCAATTCTCACCCTTCCCACCTTCTCCTCTGCCTTTCAAAGACTGTCTCCAAATTCAATAATTTTTCTTTTCCTACACAGTATTGTTGGCATCCTTCAGTCTCGGAAGACTATGGTGTCACACTCTGAGTGGTGGTTCTGGAACATAGTGTCCTCTCCAGTGCGCAAAGCCTGGGTAAAGTAGATATGGAGGATAGGCTGTTACCCATGCAGCAAATCCCCCCTCTCCACGTCGCTGAAATGGTCCAATGGAAAGGCAGAGGCCAATACGGTTGGTTCCAGCGGCGTCGCAGGAGTTGCCAGAATGTGACTGTGTTCAGCCATGAACTGCCTCAGGGACTCTGGCTCCGGATTTTGCCTCGAGGTTGACTCCTGAAGCCTTTTCCATAACTGGATGTCGCCACAAGGCAGTGGAGGTTTGGGATCAGAGTTTTCCTTCTCTCAGATGAGCTGCCTTCCCAGGCTGAACATCTACCCGGTGGCTGTTTAGTCGCCTCTTACGACAAGTACAGCCAAACTGAGGGCCTATTCTTATCCCCAGCCCCCAGGGGAATCCCCAGTCCTACACAGTGTACCAATAATAATAACTAGGTATTTATATACCGCCTTTCTGGTCATCGGATTACTCCCCTGACTTTATTCAAGGCGTTTATTCTGAATTTATACATAGGCAGGCCCAATCATAGAAGGTTCTCTCTTTCAAGAACCACACATTTCAGATGGATCTTCCTGGTCTGATCTCACTTCTAGCCTCCAGTTGCCTCCCACGCAGGCTGACAAGCAGCTCCTTCATCTCTCACATGGAGGGCAGCCAGGATGCTTCTTCGCTCACAGCAAAGAGCAGGTGGAATAACTCAGCTCAGTTTGTCAGCTGCTTCAAGGTCTCGCTGTTCAGGGAACTGTTGGTGACCTCGAACTGGCAACCTTCCGATGGTTATCTTTCCAGCTAATGGAGGCTCTACCCTCTAGACCAGACCTCCTGCCCATGTCTGTGTACACACACACACCAGGCAGAGCAAGGCTCTGATCAGTGCAAATACTGGTGAACGAACTATAGGAGCAGGAGAGATGAGCTTTTTAGCACCAGGACCCACTTTTAAAAATGACACTCTATTGGGACCCATCTAGCTTTATGAGACTAAAAAAAAAAAAAGAAGTTCACTTTACCAGCTGCTCAAGCCACTGTTTTATCCTTGTTACTATGGTGGTGGGGCTTCTGGAGTGATTGTTGAGCTCCATGTTCACTGGATCCAGACAATTCTGGTGGTCAATTTCACTTTCCATAGGGCTCAATTTTTTCTGGTCAACTTGGAGGGGGGGGGACTTCCTTCTCTGAGTGTTTTCTGTGGATTGTGTTCATCAGAGTGGGATTATTCTGGTGACACTGTGTTCCTCTTGGCTTGTCCTTTGAAATGGACTAAGGCACATTTTTCTACACATGAGTAAACACACACCTGTAGCTCTGTTTCACTTTCCATAGGGCTCAATTCATTTTCCTTGTCAGCTATCAGCTTGTCAGTTTCATGACCCACCCACAATCAGGTTCCAACTCACTGTGGGTCCCCGATCCATAGTTTGGAAGACACAAGCTTAGCAGAATCCTGAATGCTAGGGTCACGGTCAACTCCTTTATAGCAAATCCCATGGAGTAATTGGTTATTCAGTGTGGCGTGCATAAGCCAGCCCCTTGGGCTTTAATATCTCCTAGTCTCTGTTTTAATGGTCCATGGAGGATGTCTTTTGGTTTAGCATGGCTGCCAGACGGCTGACATAGCTCTAAAAATGTGTGCAGTGAGGTTCCCAGGCACTGCCTCCAAGGGCTTTGAGTCATTGCTTCAGACAGAGACAGATCCTAGAGTCATCCAAGCCTTTAGAATCCACACTTTTGCCAGGAACATCAAGTAGTTTAATCTTGTAAATAAATGGTAAATAATATTATGCAGCATTTGTATATGTCTTTATGAGTGTGCAAGTTCCTCGCATGTATTATTTGGATGTACTGTAGTCTTATAAACACACGGTTAGGTTAGTATTATGATCCCCAAATTGCAGCCCGGAGAATACAAGGGAATGGCTTGCTGAGACCACCTAGTGAGTTCATGACAGAGGAAAGATTCAAACCAGGGAAGTCCAGCTCAGTCTGTCACCTGCTACACTGTACCACCTGGTGCAAACTGGGTGCCCATATTTCAGGTACCTGGAAAGTATATTCAGTTACCAGTTTAAGTACATTGCTAAACCAAGGACTCTCCCCAGCAGTCTCCCAGGAATGTGAAAATCAGTTACACAAATTGCATCAGCTTCCATGTCACCAAGCCAATGGTTTACATAGGACAGTGGTTGTACCTAGTGATAAGATAAGTCATGCCTTGCTTTCTAAATATGCTACAGCCTTTCTGCTGCCAAGCAGTGAAAAGTCGCCAGGGCAGGACTCAGTATTTCATGTCTTTGTAGGTGAGAGATCACTGGAAACTTATGGTACTTTCTGTAACATTGGGCCAGTCACTCTCTCAGTCTCACCTACCTCACAGGGACAAATGGAGTGGGGCAACTGTGTACACCATCCTGAGCTCTTTGGAGGAAGGGTGGTATAAAAATCTGAAAAATAAAATAATGTGCAGTATGTACAAAAAAGCATATTGAGTACAATAGAGCAGAGGTCCTGGAGGACTCAAATCCAGGACCTAGAAATAAACTGGAAGTACCTTATTTTATTTTAAAAGATTTATACCCTTCTTTTCTATAATGATCAAAGGCTGTAATCCAATGCACAATTTTCTGGGGATACCAGTAAGTTCCATTAAACTATTCTGAATAGGCATGAATAAGATTGCCTCTTCTTCCTCCATTCAGGAAGAGTGACAATCAGCGACACGCCCCCTGAGGCAGCTTGATAGCTGCCTCCCTTGGTGCTTTAAACAGAGCCAGGTCACTTTTCTGCTTGCTGCCTTCCTAGCACTGTGCTTGCTCAGGTGGCCTGCTGGTATTTTTATTTTTTTGTTTGTTTAAATATGCAGTAATTGAAAGGAACTGAGGCTGCTCTGCCCTGCTGCCTCCACAGCACAAAGGAACTTGCACTCCACTTGCGAAGGTGCCCCGCTTGTTTTCTTCTTGTTATGCAGCCATTCGACTGAGGCAGCTGCCTCCTTATACAAGAAGTGGAGCGGACAACGTAAAAGAAATGCTTGTGCAACGAGGCACTTTTTCACACTATGGGTCAATGTCTGTAGGTGAGGCTCTGCCTCCCTTTACCATACATCCATGTTAGTAAGGCCTAATAAAGGAATAACCTCGCTTTGGCTTTTGGCTCTCCCCCCCCCCCCCCAAATAGACCAGCACAGCTGATTACTCTTGTTTACTTAGCCAGTTTTTGTTGATGAAAGTATATGAGCTGTGTAACTTTCCAGCCCTCAAAAGACATCCTCACCTTGACTTCTGGCTCAAGCAGTGCTTCAGTGTGTTACAGGAATTGGACAGTCTTAGCTTGCTTCTGTTATATACTGCCATCTGCTGGAATACTAAGCATAGGTAATAGACATATTAGCAACCACCTTCCCAAAGCCATATATCATGGGAGATCTGTACCAGGACCACGAAGATATCAATTATCTATTTTATAATGATTTGTATATTGCACACTGCCTTGAAAGTCTTTTTAAAAGCAGAAACCTGGTGTAAAAATGTTAAATAGTTATACATTTGCATAGCACTTCCTGAGTGGATATTATCTTGATGTTGTTGCTCAACCCTGTAAGGTCAGTAAGGCCACAATCCTATACAGACTTTCCTGGGAGTAAGCTCCACTGAACACCATGGTGCTTACTTCTGAGTAGATCCGTCTTGTACTGTGCTCTAAGTATTGGTTGGCAGCCTTCAGTCTCAAAAGACTATGGTATAAGCCTACACCACCTGGTATTCCCTGGCAGCCTCCCATCCAAGTACTAACCAGGCCTGACCCTGCTTAGCTTCCAAGACCAGAAGAGATCGGGCATCTGCAGGGTAATGTTATTCCCATATTGCAGGTGTGACTGTGAGGCTTGCCTAAGGTCATCTAGAACAGTGTTTCTCAACCAGTGGTACTCATATCACCAGTGGTACTTGAGGTGGTGTCTGATGGCATGCGAAGGAATGCCATCTGAGGGACCCCCGGAACCCCACCATCTGGTAGCAAGACCAGCAGTGCAACCCAACAAGCAGTAGCAGGAGACTTGGCTCAGCAGGCAGAGCTCCAGTTCATGGTAGAGGCAAGATCCTAACCAGATGTGCAGTTCAGTCTCTTAGCCACTATGCCCCATAATTTAATTGATAAATGACTGCAACAACAACAACTGAAAGACAAACTATGCTTTTCATCAAACCATACAGGATTACATTACTGCAATTTTCAGCACATTAGTGTGCTGCAAATGGTCCG
The DNA here is from genome assembly GCF_035046505.1 of Tiliqua scincoides. NCBI lineage: Eukaryota > Metazoa > Chordata > Lepidosauria > Squamata > Scincidae > Tiliqua > Tiliqua scincoides. The sequence continues at coordinate 13,124,854 of NC_089826.1, forward strand.
CTGCTGTGCCACAAGAGTTTGGGGGAGGGACATTTATTACCTACCCGAAGCATGGTGTGCCTTGTCAGTTGTGAAAAAACTGATCGTGTGCATTGACAATTTTAGTGGCTTGTCAGTGTGCTGTGAGATGAAAAAGAGTGAAAATCGCTTCATTACTGGATTACATTACAGGACTGTCTTTAGGCACTCAGGCTCAATCCCCAACCTACAATAAGGGTAGAATTATGCTACAGGGTTGTTATAAATCCCCCTCTTTCATCCTCGGCCCCTCACTCCCCACAATTTGGTCACCCCTTTCCATCTGTAACTTGGAGATAACAGAACCTGAGCTACACGTGAACCAGAAGGGAATGTCACCCACTTCAGATTATACTTTACAAGTTTATGTGGGTAGGAAGACTTATGGAGGAAGCAGGGAAAGGGAAGGAAGAAAGGGCCAGGACATACACAGATAAGTAAGCCTGCAAAGCTGCAATCCTATCCACACTTACCTGCAAGTAAAACCCATTGACTACAATGGGACTCACTTCTGAGTAGACAGGCATAGGATTGGGCTCTCATTCTCCAAACAAGTCTGGTAAGATTCCCAAGATGTTAGAGCGGTCCATACCATTTCAGACTACAGAAGAGAAGCAACAGTTCTGAACGCTTCCCATTTAGAAATGGTTCCTTGTATGTAAAAACTGCCCATTAGGAAGAGACACTGTAACTCAGTTAACTCCCTGTTGTGCTAGTTTTCTATTTGCAGGGTGCTTTCCATGTCCTATAAGACAAAAAATGAGATTCTTCCATTCAGCAGTCTGATGTGGTATAATCCATTTTACCACTTTTGAACTCTGCCACCTCATTTGGCTACATGAGTAGACCAGAACCAATGTTGGACAGGCTATTCTTCAATTCTTAGCACAAGAAGCATTTCTTGAAAATTGCAAAAACGTTAAAAAAAACTAATCTCAAAAAGTCACATTTTTCCTACACAAGAAACATGGAGTTTGAATAACATGAACTTCTGCCTTCGTTTCATCCACATCCGCTAAAATTGACTTCCACTAAAATTGAGTGTTGGAAGAATTAGGACAGACAAAAGAAAATATTTCTTTTCCCAGGAGTCCATGGAACTTCTTGCCACAGGATGTGGTGATGGCATCTGGTCTTAGGTGCCTTTAAAAGGGGACTGGACAAATTTCTGGAAGAAAAATCCATCACAGCTTACATGTGTATGTGCAACCTCCTGATTTTAGAAATAGGTTACCTCAGAATGCCAGATGCAAGGGAGGGCATCAGGATGCAGGTCTTTTGTTGTCTTAGGTGATCCCTGAGGCATCTGGTGGCTCAGTGTGAGATACAGGAAGCTGGACTAGATTGGCTTTGGCCTGATCCAGCACGTCTCTTCTTATGTTCTACTTATTTGTTTAAGGGCGCAATCCTAACCCCTTTCCAGCACTGACATAAGGGCAATGCAGCTCTGAGGTAAGGGAACAAACATTCCCTTACTTTGAGGTGGCCTCTGTGAGTGACACCCAACTGCAGGATGCAGTTCACGTCCCATTGGCACCGCTATGCCAGTGCTGGAAAGCACTGACATAAAGGGTTAGGAATGCGCCCTTAGTGTTGGAAAAATCTTGTATTGTTACATTGTCTCTTAAAGGCAGGGCTGATGCACACCAATATCTATCAATTTCAGCTTTTGTTTGAAATGTAACACGGAGGTGGTCATAACCCTCACCTCAATCTGAAATATGGAGATATTAACAGCAGGCTACATTTGCAAAGGTTTATTTATTCTCTCTCTCATCTACCAAGTCACCAAGAGTCAGACTCAACTAAGGGTCCAATCCTAACTAACTTTCCTGCAATGGACAGGCAGTCACAGAGGCCTCCTCAGGTAAGGGAACATTTAACAAAAATGACATGACAAAGTTGCAACAAAGTTACATTGGAATTTATGCCGTCTGCAGAAAAATGATGAGAACACAAGCCAGAAAAAAAGGGTCAAAAACAAGCAGGTGAGGATGCAGTGAGAGACGTTAAAATCCAAACAGAGTTGCACTAAAGAGGCTCCAGGTACTTGCAGAGAGTGTTTATCCAGAATCACAGTGTGGATTCCAAGCCAACAGGTCCACCACTGATATGGTATTCTCCCTTAGACAACTGCAGGAGAAATGCAGGGAACAACGACAGCCACTCTTTATAGCCTTCATAGATCTCACGAAGGCTTTCGACCTGGTCAGCAGGGACGGCCACTTCATGATTCTCCCCAAGATCGGATGTCCACCCAGGCTCCTCAGCATCATCAGATCCTTCCACAAGGACATGAAGGGCACTGTTGTCTTCGATGGCTCCACATCAGACCCCTTTGACATCCGAAGCGGCGTGAAGCGGGACTGTGTTCTTGCACCAACCTTGTTTGGGATTTTCTTCGCTGTCCTGCTGAAGCATGCCTTTGGAACTGCAACAGAAGGCATCTATCTCCGGACCAGATCAGACAGAAAGCTCTTCAACCTCTCCAGACTGAGAGCAAAGTCCAAAGTCCAGCTGAAATGTCTGCGTGACTTCCTCTTTGCCGACGATGCAGCTGTCACTACCCACTCTGCCAAAGATCTCCAGCAGCTCATGGATCGTTTTAGCAAGGCCTGCCAAGATTTTGGACTGACGATCAGCCTAAAGAAAACACAGGTCATGGTTCAGGATGTGGACTCACCTCCCTGCATTACAATCTCTGCGCATGAACTGGAGGTTGTCCATGACTTTGTGTACCTTGGTTCAATGATCTCCAACACTCTTTCTCTCGATACTGAGCTAAACAAATGCATCAGTAAAGCAGCTGCCACGTTTTCCAGACTCACAAAGAGAGTCTGGTCCAACAAGAAGCTGACGGAACATACCAAGATCCAGGTCTGCAGAGCTTGCAACCTGAGTACACTTCTGTACTGCAGCGAGTCATGGACTCTCCGCTCACAACAGGAGAGGAAACTGAACGCTTTCCACATGCGCTGCCTCTGACGCATTCTCAGCATCAACTGGCAGGACAAAGTTCCTAACAACACAGTCCTGGAACGAGCTGGAATCCCTAGCATGTATGCACTGCTGAAACAGAGATGCCTGCATTGGCTCGGTCATGTCTTGAGAATGGATGATGGGCGGATACCAAAGGATCTCCTCTATGGAGAACTTGTGCAAGGAAAGCGCCCTACAGGTAGACCACAGCTGTGATACAAGGACATCTGCAAGAGGGATCTGAAGGCCTTAGGAATGGACCTCAACAAGTGGGAAACCCTGGCCTTTGAGCGGCCCGCTTGGAGGCAGGCTGTGCAGCATGGCCTTTCCCAGTTTGAAGAGACACTTGGCCAACAGTCTGAGGCTAAGAGGCAAAGAAGGAAGGCCCATAGCCAGGGAGACAGACCAGGGACAGACTGAACTTGCTCCCAGTGTGGAAGAGATTGTCACTCCCGGATTGGCCTTTTCAGCCACACTAGACGCTGTGTCAGAACCACCTTTCAGAGTGCGATACCATAGTCTTTCGAGACTGAAGGTTGCCAATACAATGAAGATAGAGCATAATATGCTGGACCTAACTGTGGCTGAAAAATAAAAACACAACTGAAATGTATTTATGTGACAGCAGGGCTCTTGACAGGGGGATGCAGGAGGTAAATTGTACCAAGGTCAACAAAGGGACGCAGGAGCCAGACATTTCTGGAATCTCAATGATTGCTTATATTGTATGAAGACTAGCATTCATATTTTGTATAAGCCTACATAGTTTTATACAAGGGTGGCCAACCTTTCAACCTTACGGCTCCTGGACCTTTAACAATTGTGTAGAAGAGGCAATTCTCGCAAGTGCAGCTTGTCATCTCATACCCCTAAAGTTGAAAAGTTGGCCACCCCAGTTTTATATATTGTAATTTGTAGGATTTATGGACCAATAATTATATGAAATTATGATTCAATGGAGAAGGAAAGTGGCCCCAAAGAAACTTTGTACCCCCTGATAAAATTCCTCTCAGAGGCCCTGTGCGGTAATTTTTGGAAACAACAGAATTGAAGAAAAAGCTGAAAAAGATATGAAATACAAAGACTTCAAAATCAAAGTTCAGTGTCTCTGGAGAAAGCGACAACCATCCCAGTAATGAGCAGAGCCCCAGATGCAACTTCAAGGGCCCTAAAGAAACATCTGGTTCTTAAAACAACAGCTGCAAAAAAAAACCATAATACCGAGAACATACCACATATATCACTTTTCAACAAAAAAGTTCTCAAAGCGGTTTACAGAGAAAATCAAATAACTAAATGGCTCCCTCCCCAAAAGGACTCATGATCTAAACAAAATGCAGAACACCAGCAAACAATCATTAGAAAAGACACTGTGCTGGGATGAAAGACAGTTTCCCCTGGCTAAATATGCAAGGAGCACCACTTGAAAATGTGCCTCTTTGCCCATTTGACTAGAATTCAAACTGGTGAGAGTGCAAAAAATGCCAGTCCAAACACCTGGTGGACTGTGAAAGTTTCTACAATAATAACACAAAACAAATGAGAAGTTGCATCAAAATAATGAAGAAAGTAAAGTCCAAACAAAACACTTTAAATTCCTCTCTGCAAGATAAAATCTAAGCACACTAACTACAGACCCCAAACCCTAGTAGCTCTTCTATCCACTCCTTCAGTGCATCCAAAGATCAGTGTACCTTCTTCCTTGGTTTGCATGTTGACTCATTATAGAAGAGTTAAAACTTCACTACACTGAAGTAACTCCTGCATGGTGTAATCCTATCCACACTTACCTGGGAGTACGTCCCATTGACTACAATGGGACTTACTTCTGAGTAGACATGGAGAGGATTGGGCACACAGTGACCTTTCCTACAGCTCAATGTGACATGCACTTGGGCTTGTTCTTGCCCCCTTTCTCTCCTGCACCTTTAACAGCTACATAACAGACCCTGGGGGCTGGGGATAAGAATAGGTCCTCAGTTTGGCTGTACTTGTCATAAGAGTCGACTAAACAGCCACCAGGTAGATGGGACTCAGCCTGGGAAGGCAGCTCATCTGAGAAAAGGAAAACTCTGATCCCAAACCTCCATTGCCTTGTGGCTACATCCAGTTATGGAAGGCTTCAGGAGGCAAAATCCGGAGCCGGAGTCCCTGAGGCAGTTCATGGCTGAACAGTCACGTTCTGGCAACTCCTGCGACGCCACTGGAACCAACCGTATTGGCTTCTGCCTTTCCATTGGACCATTCCAGTGGAGAGGGGGGATTTGCTGCATGGGTAACAGTCTATCCTCCATATCTACTTTACCCAGGCTTCGCGCACTGGAGAGGACACTCTGTTCCAGAACCACCATTCAGAGCGTGACACCATAGTCTTCCGAGACTGAAGGATGCCAACAACAGACCCAAATTCAACAGGTAGGTCTTGACATACCCACACTTTGTAGTGATAAGCCATGCTTCACCTGTTGGACTTCTGCCTGGCACACAACTCTTAAAGAGCACAGGAGTCCTTACAGGATGCAACAGGTTACCTTAAGACAGAGGTGCTTAATAGGTGGATCACAATCTACCGGTAGATCGTGAGGCAAAATGAGTAGATCGCAGAGCCCTGTCTCTCCAAACTGTTAATATGTCAGTTTGGTCTAGTGACTAGACCAAACTGACATATTTAGCTGACACTAAACTGACTCTGAAACTGACACTTTAGCTGCTCTTCAGGCATGCAGCAACAAAACTGATGAAACTGACTAGACTCCAGCAGGGGCTCCATACATTAAAGGGGGTGTCTGTCAGACGCTTCCTTCCCCCCTGGTAGATCTCCGGGCCTTGCTGGGTTTCAAAGTAGCTCTCAAGCCAAAAAAGTGTGAGCACCCCTGCCTTAAGATGCTAATTTGGAATGTCTTCCCCCCCCCCTTTCTCCTGTGCTTTTAGCAGCTGCCTGACAAGCTAAAATTGAGCAGAAGCTTCCTCCCCTTCTGAATTTCTACTTCTTATGAAGACATTAAAGCAGAGGTTCTCAAAAGTTTTAGCACTGGGACCCACTTTTTAGAATGACAATCTGTGGGGACTCAGCAAAAGTGATGTCATTAAGTTGGAAGTGATGTCATGGCCAAGCAGGAAAGCATCATCAAGAAGGAAAATTATTAATACCCCCATACAATCAAATCAATTAAGTTAATTAAAAGTTTAGAATAAGTATAAAATAATTTTAAAATTCTGAAAATGAAGAACCCTCCTAACTCTCCCAAGCAGTTGCTGAACTGTTTAAAAAAAAAATCCCAAAGGATGCACACTTATCCACACTTGTGTGCAATTGTATCCACACTTACCCAGTGTCATGAATATGTACTGTTTAGGCCTAGTAGCATGTAAAGCCTGAACCAAAGTAACCCAGTAACAGAGAAGTGGCTTGCAGTCCTAGCTGCAAAGAATTTACAACTCAATGGAAGGTGATAATGTAGCACCTAAGCAGACAGAAAGGCTCCCATGGACCTCCAGTGGGGAGGGAAGAGCTGAGAGGGCTAGCAGTCAGCCCCACTTCAGGAAGATTATGGCCCCAGGGGGTCTCTGATTGGACAGTTTAAATTACAGAGTTACCTAAGTCCTGTTAGCATAAGAAGTATAAGAACAAAGCCTAAAGGGGGTGTTGGGTCTTTTGTCTGGTTGGTAGGAAAGGTTGTGGGTGCAAGATCCTACAGGGAGAGCCTGATCCACCAGGGCTAGGTGGCCTCTTAGGTAACTGGGAGCTGAAAGATCTACAAAAGAAAGCTGACCCAGGTGAGAGTTAGGGAATAATAGAAATAGCCAGTTAGCTTTGTTATTTTAATGCTGATATGTTTCCTAGAAGTTTTATGCCTCTAGCATTTGCTGCCTTTCGTAACTTTATGTAACCCTATGTAAAGTAAAAAATCCTTTTACTAAGTTGTTTCATTGTCTGTTGGGGACAAAGGTTCAGAATCCTGCCTAGCAAGCAATCCTGCCTAGCAATTGCTGAAAATCCTGTTCAGCAAGCTACCAAATACTCATTGAGGACTAGTAACTTGAGGACTGAAGCTTTAATTAAAGAAAGTGCTCAGTGCCTTCAAGGGATAGAATTAAGCCTAGAGGGTCTCAGTGTCCCTGGACTGAGACACTGGCACATACAGGGTGGTGGCAGTACTACCGAACAGGGGTCCTTGAGGGCTCTAGGGTTCAAGAACCAAGAACTCTGAGCACCCCAAAACCCTGGAGTGTACGAAGTCTACAACACCCAGGAGTAAGCTCCATTGACGAACATTGTTAAAAGCATAAACTGTATGCATATCATTGTTAGAAGCATATACATCAGTCATTTTCCACCACTGTGCCATGGCACATTGGTGTGCTGTGGGAATTTGGCAGAGGGTTATTTATTAGCAGGGCCATTGGGGGATGTGAGCCCATCAGGAGGAGGTCACTGTGTGGTCAGCAGTGTGGTGTGCCTTGTGAGGGCCCAATCCTATCCAACTTTCCAGCGCCACTGCAGCTGCAATGCAGCCTGGCGGTAAAGGAACAAAAGTTCCCATACTTTGAGGAGGCCTCTGTGACTGCCTTTCCACCACAGGATGCAGTGCACACCCCACTGGCACCACTGCACTTGGGCCTTCAGTTGTCAAAAAAACTGATGGTGTGCCTTGAGCATTTTAGTGCCTTCCCAATGTGCCATGAGATGAAAAAGGTTGAAAATCACTACTGTACATAGGAGCCTGCGGAAAGTACAGATCTGCCACATTTTCCCCAATGCAGTCACAGCCCACGGAATACAGGAAAAATAAAATACACCTTGAAATGAATGGGGACTCACCTGAAATGGGCTCACGACCCATAGTTTGAGAAACACTGCCCACAGGGAGTTGCCAACTTTCTCCAGGCAAGGCAGCAGCTGCTGCCTTGCCTGGAGAAAGTTGGCAACTCCCTGTGGGCGGGGCTGTCCCGCTGGGGAGGGCGGACTGGTCTTGAGAGGCTGGGCAGAGGCTGCGTATATAGAGGAGGCGAGAGGGGTGGAGCTGGCAGCCTTACGGGAGCGTAGTCCTGGGGGGTGGAGGGGCTCCGGCTGGACGGGAGTGAGGTCTGCGAGGAAGGCATGCTGTACTGCTGGGGGGACGGCGCCTGCGGGCGGCTGGGGCTGGGCGAGGAAGAGGAGGAGGCAGCCTCCGCTCCCCTGTCTTGCCGCCCGGGGCCAACAGCACCTCTGGGGCGCGACGTGCGCTTGGTGGCTTGCGGGGAGCGGCACACGCTGCTGCTTTGCACCGACGGCAGCGTCGCTTCTTGCGGGGACAATACCCGGGGCCAGCTGGGCAGGAGGCTCCCCCCGGGGCGGCGTGGCGGCTACCTGCCAGGTAGGATGGGAAGGTCTACCTGGGGAGGGGTCGGTGGCGTAGCCAGAGGGGGGCAAAGCACTAAGTTGTGCAGGGAGCCTCACTGCAACGTGCAGGGGGCCCCTTCCTTTCCCCTTGATGTTTGCCTTGGGGGGTCGGTGGCGTAGCCAGAGGGGGGCAAAGCACTAAGTTTTGCAGGGAGCCTCACCGCAACGTGCAGGGGGCCCCTTCCTTTCCCCTTGATGTTTGCCTTGGGAGGGTTGGTGGCGTAGCCAGAGGGGGGCAAAGCACTAAGTTTTGCAGGGAGCCTCACTGCAACGTGCAAGTGGCCCCTTCCTTTCCCCTTGAGGTCTGCCTTGGGGGGAGGTCAGTCACCGCAACGTGCAAGGGCCCCTTCATTTCCCCTTGAGGTCTGCCTTCGAGAGGGAAGTCTGGCTTAGCTGGGGGGGGCAAAGCACCGAGTCTTGCAAGGAGCCTCACCCCATGTGCAAGGGGCTTCTCCCTCTCCCCTTCGGAGCCATTGCAGGCAGGGGGAGCGAAACGGATGGGAAACTCCGAAGGGGAGGGGTTGGGCCCTTTGCACGCTGCGGTGAGGCTCCCTGCAAAACTTAGTGCTTTGCCCCCCTCTGGCTACGCCACTGGGGGGAGTAGGGGGCTTCCGTCTGTTTCTGCCTCCGCGATCCTCACCGCTTCTCTTCCCTTCTTCCCCCCCCCCCGTCCTTTTATCTTTCCTGGGGTGTTGGGTAGCCCTTATCACTTTGGGATGGGAGGTCACTGCAGGGTGAAGGAAGAGGCGCTTCCAACCACGCCCTGCTGGGAAGCAGATTCTCGGGCATCCTGCTTGGGGAGTTTTCCTTCCGCCTTCCCTGCTCAAGACAGTGGGAACCCCAAGTCCCCTTCCCCCTCCAAGCTGGAGAAAACCTCCTCTCTCTCCACCTTCCCTGGCTCCTTTGTCGAGCAGGCAACTACAGGGAAAGATCTCCCTATCTACACTTACTCTGGAGTAAGCCCCAGAGGACTGCAGTCTTGTTTGCTCTGTCCAAGGATGGGAGGCCATCAGAGGCGGTCCTAGGCTTTCACACACCTGGGGCCACCTCTACCTTTGCCAGCCTTCCCCCTTGGAAAAAGGGGGAAGGCAGTTCTGGCCCCCAAGCATCCCAAATGCTGATTTGAACACCACCCTCCTCTTGCCCTCCTCTTCTTCCCTTGGAGGGGAGCAGCGCTGCTTCCTGGTTACAGGAGGATAGGACAGGGGCAGCCTAGAGAGGCAGCGCACTGGATGTTGCACTTGGGTTGTGGGTGCTTGGGTGCTTCACACTGGAGGTGTTTTTCCCAAACGACTCCAGTGGGGAGGCACTGCCTCACCTGCCTGGGCATGGGTTATGGCTGCTCGGATGCCTTACACATCAGCGGTGCTTTTTGAAGAACTCCAGTGAGAAGGCACTGCCTCATCTGCCTCCCTACCCACTGCATGTCCCTGGGTCAAGGCACCCCAAAATGTAGGACATCCCAAAAAATGTAGGACATGGCAAAATGAAAGCTAAAAACACTCGTGTATTGATTTCACGTGGTTTCACTAGACTATAATTAAATTTAAAAACTATATTACATATAATTTATTAATTACAAGAAAGTTATGTGCTGCCTGCTCACAGGGAAAAAGGACATTTAAACTCTTTTCCAGGGCATGAGGCTGAAAAAGAGGACATGTCCTGGAAAAAGAGGACATCTGGTCATCCTTATTCCCCCCCCCAGTGTGGTGATTTAGCTGTGCAAGTGGGACTTTCAGGGATTTCAAGTGTGTGTATGTGAAGGGGGTTAATCTATTTCTGCCCAGCCCACATGTGTACACATTTGGTCCCTGTTGCGTAGATGCAACTTCTTCATCCTAGCGATTTTCCCATGTCGGTGTGGGGTCCGCTGTTCTGCAAGCCACACACCATTTGGCATGGTCCAGGGCGTCTTCTGGGGTGATGTCAAGTCTGGGGCAATGTTGCGTATATGCAACGTTGGGCAAAAATGGCTTTTAAACACCACTGGATGTCAGAGACTCATGAATGCCTCACCCTTCTCTTGGGATATTTGCAAGTGGCGGCTTTGAGGAGTCCAAATCCGGGGAGAAGAGATGTGGATTTGATGAGCGACGCTCTCCCTGCCTTGCACGCTACTTGCCCTGTTAAGTTTCGGTTTCCGCTTCTTCCTCATTGCCTACAAGCTTGCAGAGAATGACTCACTCTTTCCACTCCTGCTTTCGCTTTCCTTTCTTTCCCCACTGTCTAGGATTAAGGGCATGGAGTGCCTGTTAGCTTACAGTACTTTAGATTTCTGTTGACAAATGGTGGATGTGTGTCCTCACCTGGGGTTCTTTGGGGGAGGATGTTGGATTGAAACAGGTAGATTGAAATAGGGAAGGGGATGAGAGCAATTGGTTTTTTAAGGGCATGAAAGTAATGATTGCTCTCTATTTCTTTCTGCAAAGAATTCATGGCAAATATTAATTTGGGTTGGTTGCAGTGGTGTAGCCAGAGGGGGGGCAAAGCACTAAGTTTTGCAGGGAGCCTCACTGCAGAGTGCAAGTGGCCGCTCTCCTTCAGAGCCATTCTGGGTGGATGGAGGGAAATGAAGGCATTTGCTTTGACTCCCCATTCTCTCCATCTTACTTTAGCCTCAGTTTTGCTCCCATTTTCTGGAATGGCTCTGAGGGGGAGAGTGAGGGGCTGCTTGTGCGCTGCAGTGAAGCTCCCTGCAAAACTTAGTGCCTTGCACCCCCTCTGACTATGCCACTGGTGAGTTGTACAGAACACAGACTTCTTGATGGAAAGCAAATCCTGCATCCATTTCAGCGCTGTGCAGATGCTGCAGACATGATCTACATCAGGGGTGTCAAACTTGTTGCATACAGAGAGCTGAATAGCATTTATGATGCCTGCTGCGGGCCAAAAGTGATGTCATAAAGCAGGAAGTGATGTCATTAAGCAGGTCATGATCAGAAATTTGCCCTTTTTTGTCAGGAACTCATTAGCTGCAAATGACAGAAGGAAAAAAATACACAAATCTTGATCATATTTTCAAGCTATAGGGGAGCCCAATTATCATATGGGATTCCCTTTCAGTAGTGACACCTCTGCACAGCTCAGCAGGTAAGAGCAGCTGGTGGTGGCACTAGGAGAGACTGAGGAACAGATAAAGAGCCTCTGGGGGCTGCCTCTGTCCCATGGGTCTTGTGTTTGACACCCCTGGTATATATAAATATGTTGTAGTGACCATGCAGCTATACAAAGACAGCAGTATCTTGACTTTCGTCACTTTGTTCTTTCAGCCATTTTCAGTTATAACCACATGTCAAATTTCATCTACCTGCTTTCCTCTTTCATTCAATTTCATTCAACTTTCCACAACATTCACCTATTTTCTTAGTATGTTTTTCTTTTACTTCTGTTTAGATTTCACACACATTCACATATGTTATATATACACTTTTCACTTGCCAAAATAAATGTGGAAGCTAAATAAGGCCATGCTTTGACATTCATCCATTTTTTTACTTTAATCCATGCTCTGGTCCTTAACTAGACAAAAATGCAAGGTATTACTGTAAACATTCTGGTTGTCTTTTTTTCCTCCCCCTCCCCCCCCCCCCCCGGAAGAACAAATCCAAGCACTGGAAAAGCAGACTATAGTCCATGTAAGCTGTGGAAAGGAGCATTCCTTGGCTATTTGCAGCAATGGTGACCTTTTCTCCTGGGGAGGTGGCACTTTTGGACAACTGGGCACTGGAGAACTTCAAGAACGCTTGATTCCAAAGTAAGTCCTTGAATAATACTAACAGGGATTACAAAGGAAGCCAGTATTGTGTATCCTTAGCCCAAATCCCTACTTGGTTATGCTTTCAATAGGTCAGTTCATGAATGAGCTTGGAAGGACCTGAAATCTATAGTTTAAGCAAAGTCAACAAACAAAGAGATCAAGCCATGAGTGAACTTTGATAGTTGGAGCTCTCTTAAACCACAGTTTCCAGGTTGTATAACAAGCAGAACTATGGTTTGAGAAATTCCTCCATTGTGTGTTTGGGGCACACACTGTGGGAAGAGAAGGGGATTGTAGATTCAACACTTTCTTCCAGGCTTTCTGATCCAGCAAAACTAACTGGCTCAGTGAATGGCCGTGAAAAGCTGTCTCTCCTTTGCCTAAGTCAAAGCAGGTTGCCAAGGGAGATGGTGGACTCTGCCTCACTGGAGATCTTCAAGCAGAGCTTCGACAGGCACCTGCTGGAGATGCTCTGGGACAGTGGTTCCCAAACTTTTTAGAGGCCCTAGAGTAGGGATGTGAAACTCATCCAGGAAGCTGAAGTTAGGATTCATGGCTCCTGCTGAGGGCTGGAAGTGACATCATTAAGCAGGAAGTCACATCATTGGGCAGATGATGGCCAAAGATAAGCACTTTTAACTCATTAGCTGCAGATGACAGAAGAGAAAAAATGTGCAAATCTTGTCCATACTTTCAAGATATGAGAGAGCCCAGTTATCAAACTGGGAGAGCCCAGTTGTAACAGGTAGCGGATAAATAACTTCCAGGAGCTGAATTCAGCCAGTGGGCCTTATGTTTGACACTCCTGCCCTAGAGGCTTCTGTCGGATTATAAATGCCAAAGGATATGGCTATAATGATTTGACCACCCCCTGCAAGTAGCAGCTTCTTTAACCCTTGATGCACATAGGCTAATCTGCCTTGTCAGTTTCATGAACCACCAGGAATTGGGTCACGACCCACTGGTGGGCCTCAGACCCACAGTTTGGGAACAACTGCTCTAGGAGGTTTTCCTGCTAGAGGCAAGGGGTTGGAATAGATGACCTTGTATGTCCCTTCCAACTCCGATTCTATGAAAACATTGCCACTTGAAAAGCAACCTAGTTTTGGACTGTCTTTCCAGCTATCTATAAAACCCGATGAGGTTTAAAATCCTACTGGTTGATAACAGGGTTGTAAACAAAATATAAACAGAAGGAAAGATTGTAGCAATTATTTTTCCAGTCATTCATCAGTCACAGCTCCTTCCTTTTTAACCAGGTTTACTACATTTTAGTAGCATCTTTTTGTTAGCCAACTTTGATGGTGGTTTTTTTGGCAGGAAGATGGAACGTAAATATGTTGAGTGAACAGGTAAAATAGGATTGCAGTTTAAGTCCAATGGAGCTGCAATCCAAAGCGCTCTTACCTGATGGGGAGAAAAGTTCTTGGGCTACAGTGCTAAAGGATTTTCTTCTTAAAACATGTTTTGTTTTTGTTTTCACAGGAAGATAGAATTTGATAGGAAAACGGATACCTTATCTCAGGTCAAAATAATCCAGACTGCATGTGGGCACTATCACTCCATAGCTCTGACAAGAGGTGATCATTTGTGGCTTTGTCTGCTTTTTCACTTTGCTTTACTTGGTCCCTGTCAATGCAGAGCACAATAAAAGAGTTGATTCCCTGTCACTATCCCTCTTCCCCATATATTGAGTGAACAGATAACCCCATGAACCCCATGTTCTCAATGGGGTTAAGTGAATGAAGCTATCCTTGGCTTTCAGGTAGACTGGAATAGATTGGCCGGCATTTCAGGCCTGCAATTGTTCAGTAGCAGCAATGAACCCCTCCCCCCCATTTAGTTGGTGAAACAAAAACAAAAGCTTGGACAGGAAAGCAGGTGTGGAGTTCAAGATGGAAGGACTGTGAGCGTAATTCTGGCACTGAAAGCAGATTCCAGGGCTTGGAGACACTCTGCTCCTTAATTTGTAAGCATAGGTACTTTGTTACGTACATTATTTTGCATCTGGTTCTGATTGGTAGACTTGGGCTGCAATCTTCTACACACTTCTGACTAGACATGTGTAGGATTGCGCTAAGAGATCGTAGTAACAAAAAAAGATCTCACAAATCTATTCTGTCCACCCTGCCGTAAAATATGCCCTACAGCATTTGGGGGTTCCCTAGTTGATAAATTGCCATGAAAAGCATTCCTTCAAGGAAGAACTGTAATTTGTGAAGCTATAACATAAATATAATTTCTGTCTTGTTCATTTTCATTTTCCTTGGATGAAGATGGCAGAGTCTACTCGTGGGGCCAGAACACCTATGGGCAGCTCGGGCTGGGTAAAGGAGAATCTTTCAAAGCTCGGCCACAGCATGTCTCTGCTCTTAATGGCATCCCACTGGCTGAGGTCGCTGCTGGCGGCGCGCATAGTTTTGCACTTTCCCTTTCTGGAGTTGCTTATGGATGGGGAAAAAACAACGCACATCAACTGGGACTGAGTCGGACTGACCCAAAAGGTATGGCTACCTTTTTTCCTCAAGGCGTTGGGGTTGCATTGATAGCAACCTCTCCATGACTGCTTACTTTTGTAGATGATGGCTTGGAGCAGTGGTTCTCAAACTGGTGGGTTGCGACCCACCTTTTCGTGTAATGCTTCCCCTGTCCCTTTAAGGGTGAGGGAGGAAGAGAGGCAGGGAAGCGATTCCCAGGATTGCATCCCTAAGGCTCCTGCACCTCCAGCAGCCCTCACTGAGTCCAAGTAAGTGAAAGCACCCCTGCTTCGCCCGCCTTAGGTGTGCGATCTTGGGGATCGCTTCCCTGCCCTCACAAAAATTTACTGAGGGAGTAAAGTTCCCTCAGAGTTTGGCTTTGAGGAATACTTAACCCCATTAGGACTGTTAAAGGGAAAACGGAAGTGGAGGTAAGTCCACTTCACAGTGCTAGCTAAGTCTGATAGACAGAAAGCAGGTACCAACTCTATAAAAAAAACATGATTGCAACTTTTGATATAAGGCGCAATAAACATAGAGTGAGCACAGCTGTCGAAAGCAGGCATTATCATTTAGAGCAGTCATTCCCAAACTGGTGGGTCATGACCCGCCAGCCAGGGAACAACTTGTCTCTGCCCCTTCAAGGTGTGGGTGGGGGGAAGGCAGCAATTCAATCCCCAGGATCACACTGCTGCTGGGGATGGGAGGGGTATTTTTACCTACCTGCAGCCAGCGCCACAGCTCTCCATGCCTGCAAACATCTCAAAAAAGAAAAAGAAAAAAGGCACTTCTGGTTTCGTGAATACCAGATGTGCCCTTTTTAATTTTTTTAGATTTTTGCAGGCACAGGGAGCCCTGTTGAGGGCTCTGCTCTGGGGGGTTGCATTGCTGCCTTCCTCGGCAACACAGTGCCCCAACTCCCTTGTAGGAATTTGAGAAACAAATTGGGTTTAAAGTATTTGTATTTTGCATTCAACAAAAATGTTTTCATGAGCTGGAAATCTCCACCTGAAGTCCTCAGAAGGCCTCCTGGCCATGACTTGCTGGCCATGACTGGTCAAGGCCTTGCTGAGGGAGAGTCAGCATGGCTTCTGTAAGGGTAAGTCTTGCCTCACAAACCTTATAGAATTCTTTGAAAAGGTCAACAGGCATGTGGATGCGGGAGAACCCGTGGACATTATATATCTGGACTTTCAGAAGGCGTTCGACACGGTCCCTCACCAAAGGCTACTGAAAAAACTCCACAGTCAGGGAATTAGAGGACAGGTCCTCTCATGGATTGAGAACTGGTTGGAGGCCAGGAAGCAGAGAGTGGGTGTCAATGGGCAATTTTCACAATGGAGAGAGGTGAAAAGCGGCGTGCCGCAAGGATCTGTCCTGGGACTGGTGCTTTTCAACCTCTTCATAAATGACCTAGAGACAGGGATGAGCAGTGAGGTGGCAAAGTTTGCAGACGACACCAAACCTTTCCGAGTGGTGAAGACCAAAGTGATTGTGAGGAGCTCCAGAAGGATCTCTCCAGACTGGCAGAATGGGCAGCAAAATGGCAGATGCGCTTCAATGTCAGTAAGTGTAAAGTCATGCACATTGGGGCAAAAAATCAAAACTTTAGATATAGGCTGATGGGTTCTGAGCTGTCTGTGACAGATCAGGAGAGAGATCTTGGGGTGGTGGTGGACAGGTCGATGAAAGTGTCGACCCAATGTACGGCGGCAGTGAAGAAGGCCAATTCTATGCTTGGGATCATTAGGAAGGGTAATGAGAACAAAACAGCTAATATTATAATGCCGTTGTACAAATCTATGGTAAGGCCACACCTGGAGTATTGTGTCCAGTTCTGGTCGCCGCATCTCAAAAAAGACATAGTGGAAATGGAAAAGGTGCAAAAGGGAGTGACTAAGATGATTACGGGGCTGGGGCACCTTCCTTATGAGGAAAGGCTACGGCGTTTGGGCCTCTTCAGCCTAGAAAAGAGGCGCCTGAAGGGGGACATGATTGAGACATACAAAATTATGCATGGGATGGACAGAGTTGATAGGGAGATGCTCTTTACACTCTCACACAACACCAGAACCAGGGGACATCCGCTAAAATTGAGTGTTGGGAGGGTTAGGACAGACAAAAGAAAATATTTCTTTACTCAGCGTGTGGTCGGTCTGTGGAACTCCTTGCCACAGGATGTGGTGCTGGCGTCTAGCCTAGACGCCTTTAAAAGGGGATTGGACAAGTTTCTGGAGGAAAAATCCATTATGGGTTACAAGCCATGATGTGTATGCGCAACCTCCTGATTTTAGAAATGGGTTATGTCAGAAGGCCAGATGCAAGGGAGGGCACCAGGATGAGGTCTCCTGTTATCTGGTGTGCTCCCTGGGGCATTTGGTGGGCCGCTGTGAGATACAGGAAGCAGGACTAGATGGGCCTATGGCCTGATCCAGTGGGGCTGTTCTTATGTTCTTAAACTACAATTCCCAGGAGGCCTTGCAGGTCTCTTGTTATCTGGTGTGCTCCCTGGGGCATTTGGTGGGCTGCTGTGAGATACAGGAAGCAGCACTAGATGGGCCTATAGCCTGATCCAGTGGGGCTGTTCTTATGTTCTTATGACTGAGTGCACTCTGGTCCATGGCAGCGAGTTCCAAACATGTCCAGAGGTGTTCTGATGCACAGGAAGGCCATATGTGGCCTACAGGTAAGTCACTGCAGTGCCATGCCAGCCCCTCCACCTGTGGATTTCACTGGGGGGGGGGGGAGGAAGGTCCCGGATACCAATGATCCACTGATGTGGTGATGGAACCTGGCCTAGATGCTTTTAAAAGGAGAGGAAATTTCTGGAGGAAAAGTCCATCACAATTTACAAGCCATGATAGGTATATGCTCTCTCCTGGTTTTGGAAGTGGGCTACCTCAAAATGCCAGGTGCAAGGGAGAGCACCAGGATGCAGGTCTCTTGTTGTCTTGTGTGCTCCCTAAGGCATTTGGTAGTCCTCTGTGAGATACAGTTAGATGGGCCTATGGCCTGATCCAGCTGTTATGTTCTTACTTGCTATATCCAGAGGTCTTGGCTTTCAGGAGAGCAAAAGTATGTTCGAGCCTCTTCTGCCACACTCCAGGTATCTTATGGTCAGCTAAAACAAGAGTAAAAAACCATGGTTGGTTATGGGCATGACACATAGTGGGGTTTTCATTTTTTTGGTTTTTAAAATTTCCTTCCAACCAAAACAATCTGGTGTGCTTCTCCCACAGAGCAAGTCTTCAAACCAATGTCAGTAGCTTCTCTAAGGAACCTTGATGTGATATATATAAGCTGTGGGGATGAGCACACTGCTGTTCTCACTCAGGTATGTTTTAAAAATGACTTTGCTATGTTGCTAGCAGCTGATTGCATCTTAAAGCTAGAGAATACCTTTCAGAGAAGCAGAAGATGTCAAGCATCCAAAGGCTAATTGAGAGGTTGTGGTCCTTGTGGAGAGGCTACTGAGTGGGGTGGTGGAAGTGGCTTCCTGATGTGTTTAAAAATGGCAACCTGGTAGTATTCCTAATTTGTATGAGTTCTCGCTTTATAACAGTAGATGGTTTGCTTGGCCAGAACTGATGCCAGCATGGCTAAGCTTTGGTTGGGCGGGTTAGGACAGACAAAAGAAAATATTTCTTTACTCAGCGCGTGGTCGGTCTGTGGAACTCCTTGCCACAGGATGTGGTGCTGGCGTCTAGCCTAGACGCCTTTAAAAGGGGATTGGACGAGTTTCTGGAGGAAAAATCCATTATGGGGTACAAGCCATGATGTGTATGCGCAACCTCCTGATTTTAGGAATGGGTTAAGTCAGAATGCCAGATGTAGGGGAGAGCACCAGGATGAGGTCTCTTGTTATCTGGTGTGCTCCCTGGGGCATTTGGTGGGCCGCTGTGAGATACAGGAAGCTGGACTAGATGGGCCTATGGCCTGATCCAGTGGGGCTGTTCTTATGTTCTTATGTTCTTATGGTACACAAGTGTCCTGTCCCGTCCCTCCGGATCCATGAAGGATTCGTTCCAGACCCCCCTGTGAACACAGAGACCGTGGCTGAAAGGGGAACCTATGAGTACAACCCCCTTGCCCCATTACCAAGGTAATGTTAAGGTAATGCTCATGGCCCCCCACAAACACTGGATCTGCCCCTGAACTAAATACATATTGTAATTTGAAAAATACTATAGCAGTCATGTAATGCTTGAAGCTGTAGCTTGCTCAAACTCTTAAACAGAACGGCAGTGTCTTCACTTTTGGAGATGACAGCGCTGGCCAGCTGGGGCATAGTAGTTCTTCAGCTGAAAAGACTGGTCCTCAGAAAGTTGACTGGCTTGAGGGACAGGTTTCTCACCTGGCGTGTGGAAGGTATGTACCATGGCTTGTACCTTACGCCACTTTTTGCATGGGAATTGTGTTTGATTTGTGGATTGCAAGAAACCATGTAAGAACCAGTTTAGAGAGATCTGACATGGAAAATGGAACTAGCACACAAAAATGTGTTGCATCAGGTACTAGTAGAACTTTGGGGCATTTCTGCAGATAGGAATTCTGTCACCTTGATTGAGAAGCAGGTAAAACATCTGAGAAATATATAGTAATCCCCAGTTGTAGCAGATCTAACCTAAACATTAAACCTGCATTCATGGCTGCTCAAACTCTGAAATAATACATTTTTAACTGAAAGCTCTCTTAGGGCCCAGTTCTATCCAACTTTCCAGTGCCCTGCAGTGTTGACAGGAAGCTCATGTAGCCACTGTAGTGTGTTGAGTTTAATCACTGTTTGGGCATGAAGGCCCATTTCTTTCTGCATTCGAGTCAGTAAACATGTAATGCTAAAACAGACAGATCACTGCACCAGCAACTATTCCCCGGCACTATAGGGCAATGTCTGTTTCACGCATCACCCAATTAAAGTTTAGGCGGACGATCCACTAAGAAAGCTGTTTTGCATTCTATTGCATTTGGGGCAGTAAAGTCTTGATAGGAATAGTGCATGGAAGGGAGTTCACAGGCATCAAGGAGGCGAGATGGACAGACTGAAGAGGAGGTGGGTGGGAGAACACAAGCCCAGTGACGGACATGGTTGCCCTCTTCTCTCTACCTTCACCTGCATGAAATGTGAGCTGGCAGCCTTCACAATGATACTTTTTTCCCAACAGCTATCACACTTTGGCTTACATCCCTGCATCTGGCCAGCTTGTATCTTTTGGACGTGGACCTCTGCAGCACAATGACAGTGGAGCATCTCATAGCAAACAGGACGAGAAACCGAGTTTTAACATCAGTGCTCTTTTTTCTCCTAAGGGTACCTTGTTTCTTTAAACTTGGATTAATCTTGAATACAGAGTCTTAATACTGTAACTTATGAGGTTATTGTAAGTATTGCTCCAAGATAATACATGCAAAGCACTTTGCACGTTCAAAATGCTATAAAAACGCAAAGTATTAAAAAAAAATTAGAGTTGCAGGAGAGATACAAGTGACACGTCTTGGCCAATCAGCTCAAGTGTCCTGGTAAGATTTGAGAGAGGATTTCAGCAGATAGAAAAAGAGACACAAACTCCACGATCATTGTAAACAATGCATACTGAGCAGTTAGGGCTAACCAGTTTCACTTTGTTGCAGAATTGCTGGGTGTCCAAGTCAAACAGATTTTTGCTGGACCATATGTCAGTTTCGCCAGCGTGCTCAAGAAGCAGGTAGGTTGCTTGCCTTCCCTTTAAACCCTATTGCATTCAGGACACTTGAAAGACAGCCGCTTGTTCAGGGAATAGCGTGGGGTCGTGTGAGGTTTGGCTAACTGTTCAGTTCTGTGGGTCCCGTGTGCCTTGGTGACATCTCGTCTCAAACATTCATTGGCTAAATGGTTTTACGCAAGTCAAAATCTCTGCTCCTGCCCCACACCATCTGAACTATAGGATAATAATTCTGGGCTGACTTCATGAGATTGGTAAGATGAATATGTTCAACCCTTATTATTATTAACAGTATTTATATAACGCTTTTCAATGAAAAGTTCGCAAGGTGGCTTGCAGAGAAAATCAAATAACTAATGGCTGATGGCTCCCTGTCCCCAAAGGGCTCACAATCTAAAACGATGCGAAAGAACACCAGCAAACAGCCACTAGAAAACAGCCACTGCTGGGGTGAGGAGGGCCAGTTACTCTTCCCCGGCTAAATAAAAGAGCACCCACTTGAAAAAGTGTCTCTTACCCAGTTAGCAGGGGAAACCCTTGAGATGACCATTACCACTAGAAGCTTAATTAGCTGTGACTTGTGCTGTAAATGATGCCCTGTACAAGAGGGCATCATACATCAAAAGTTTTTTTTTTCACAAAAGTTCTGTAACTTTTTTTACAAAAGTTTTGTTTCTTCTTAAAAGACCTCCACACGTGGCGATAGACCTTCCCCCTTTATCGAAACCATGCCAAAGATAAGCCAGGTGGACAGGGTGCTGATTGAGAAATGGACGTCGTCAACAGCAGAAAGTGAAATGAGGCGGACAGCCAAAAGGTTACCATTTATTCTCTTGCCTTCTTGGGGGAGGGGGGAGTGCAAAGCCATGACATCAGGGTTCTGAGGTTTCAAATGGTAGCTGCTCTCTTTGGTTCTGCTGGGGTAATTATTCTGAGTAATTCTATCTTCCCACCTGAGTATTTCTGTAGTGCAGGTCGCCCTAGAATGTTGTACGCATCTTATTTGGAGAAGGACCAGTCACAAGATTGCAGTAAACTCCCACCCACTCTCTGATTGGGAGAGCTGTTCCTTTTCTGTAATTTTTCTGCTTTTTTTTAAATAGGGAAATCGAAACAATATTTTCTTCCCCATCTTGTTTAACAGCGAGCTTTTTGAAGCCAAGGTAAGTAGTATGAGTTGGGAGTTAACAAAGGAGGCTGGCAGAGTTTGTGTAGAGAACTAGTAGTAAATGAGTCATATGTCAACCCTCAGGTCTGCTTTGGAAACCGGCTGCTGCATAATGGTTGATCTACAAAGAGCAGGAAAAGTCCTTGCAGAGCTTACCAAAACGGACTGGATTGCTGGCAGGGTAAAAAAAAGTTATAGTAACTTTGATGTTGACTGTAGTGAGTACCCTGCATAGTTAATGAGCAGTTTATTTGTGCTGATAAAAGGGTTTGTTTTGGGAGATGCCAAACTTCTAGTCCCTATTACTACTCGGGTAAGCTTAAGTGGGTGTGGGTGGTTCTTGGCAAAATTTTTGAAGGCTCAGGAGGGCAGGAAGGGTAGAAAGAAATGTCCATTGGCAGTGGAGTCTAGAAGATGATCCAGGTCGGCTTGTTTCAGCAACAGAAGGCTTAGATTCGCAGCAACTTGGAGGAAAGACAGATCTGTCGCAACACAAACTTCTTGGTTTAGGATCTGTTTCATTTGATACCTGGAGTGGGCAGGGAAGAGATGTTAGATGTATGGGTACAATTGAGGGAGGAGAAGAGAAATGTCCTCACAAAATGACAGAGGGACATCTTTGGGTACATAAACTAATTTATTGATGTATATTACTGTCTGCCAGCCCATGAGTCCATTTCTGCCAGGCTGTGTGTGTATGTGCATGTGACTAAACTATTTTCCAAATTTGGCTGCAGATTTCCTTCTCTCTACTAAACCACCTGATTCCTGCCCTTCCACTGGATTCTCCTCACCAGGAGGCACTTTCTAGCTTCTTGCTGCTGCCTGAATGCTCTGTGGCTCTTGAAGCTCAGAACCTGAAGTCGTTGGCCATCCCCTTTGCCAAGGCGGTTAGCAACATGAAAAAGCGCTCTTTAGACATTCTAGGTGAGCTCAGGTCATCTGGTTATCTTCTCTTGCTATCCAAATCTCCAAGCTATGTGTTAGAAATTAAGAATGTGCTGTAGGCTTTTCTGTTCCTCCTTCCTGGGGGTAGGTGGGGGGTGCGACAACTCCTGTCTGAAGCCTTGGAGACCTGTTACCACTCTGTGTTACTAATACTAATCTGCATAGACTAATGTCTTATTCAGAGTAAGGCAGCTTTCTGTGATCTCTCTTTCAGACAAGTACTGGTCACTGTTGCCAGCCTCTCTTTTGGACAGAATCGTTCAGATGCTAAAGAAGGCTGTAATATTGCAGCTGCCCTATTACTATATATACCCCCAGTGCCAGGAAGTGATCCCTGTTCTGGAGCTGCTGAAACGTTTATACAAGGTAAGTTTGTCTGATCCCTCCTAAACCTGAGCAGCGAAGACATGCTGATCCTGGGTCCAAGATCCAGAAGGAACTTGACTCAACTATTGTTGCCCTTCCAGGTCAACAAGAAGACTAACTACAAAGTACCGTTTAGTAACTTCTACATAGAAGAAGTCCCCAAGAGGATCGACATTGAAGATTTAAGAAGATGGTACCTTTGGAGTGAAAATGTTGTAAGCATTCCATGTTGCCTCCAGTCCATGATAGGGGAGCTCTCCAGTCTCTCTTTGATAAGGGTTAAGTGTGCAAATGGCTTCTTTAGGTCTTAAGAGCCCTTTTAAGCTCAGTGGTTGAGCACATGCTTTCTGTAAGATCTTCAGTTTGATTTTCCTGCAGCTCCAGTTTAAAACACCTTTGATAGCTGCATTGGGAAGGACTTCTTTGTGAGGTCTTAGAGCAGTGGTTCAATCTTTTTCATCTCATAACACACTGACATGGCACCAAAATTACCAAGGCACACCATCAGATTTTTTTGGCAATTGACAACACACATTGCTGTTTTGGTGGGGGCTCACATCCCCCATTGGCCCTACTAATAAATGATCCTCCCCCAAATTTCCACGGCACACCTATGGACCATTCAGGGCACCAGTGCTGTGTCACACTGGTTGAAAATCATTGTCTTAAAGTTACTCCCAGGAGCAGACAGTACTGGACTTGATGGGCCAATGTTTGGGTTTCCCTTTTGACCTAGGCTGGTTCCTCGCCTCCTTCTTGTAATATCATCTGTGGTGATTTCTAAGCAGTGTTGAAAAGAAATCAGCCTCTCCTTCATGAAGATGACCTTATCACTTTAGATGAGAAGCATCTACAGCCTGCTCTGACATACATGACATGGGAATCGCTGCCACCAGAAACATGAATTTGGGGCTGTGTTCTGTCTGGGCGAAAAGGCTTAGTCTCTTTCAGTTGATTGCCTTCCTTGCTGGATTACCTGGGAGAGGGGGGAAAAACATGGAAGAACTTGGCTCTCCCCTCTTTTACTCCCCCATACATACACAAACAAGCCAATGAGTAGCCCTGGCTTGGGAAGGCTGAAGGAGGCAAGGGGAGATAGCACAGAGGGTCAGGCAGGCTGCTGAATGAAAACAAGGGAATGATTAGGGGAATTAAAACTAAAGAGTTACTTTCTGTGCTTGAGATTGGAAGCAAAGTTCAAAAATAAACCACCTTTTAGCTAAAACATCTGTGGCTGATTAAGTCACAGTGTCCCCCTGTGGCAGAGGTAAGAGCACCTTGGGGATTAATGAAGGAAAGCCATGCTAGAAGGGGAAAAGGAAAGTTCAGAGGGTGCTTCCTCTTGTGGTGGTTCAGGGGAGGGGATTACAGCATTTGACCTGTGAAACCGTTTTATGCTGAACCAGACCACTGGCCCATCTAGGTCCATATTGTCTACGCCGAATGGTTTTGCAGAAATCTTTCCCAGCTCTGTCTGGAGATCTTGGAAACCCAGGCTAGCTGAGACATCCTGCCGAAGACCATGAGTACCTTTCCTCTTTTCCTCAAGAGAGAATCTGGAGGACATTGCTGAATCTGCAGCAGACCACCATCATGCTTGCTGATGCTGGCCTCACCTTTTGCGTTGATCTTCTGTTCGGCTTGACGGACAAATGGAGACCATCTTCCCCTCCCCTTCTTTTTTCTAGTCTTCCATTCCTAATGGTTACATTTCCTGTGGGAGAATGGAAGAGCAAAACTCAACCTGATGATACAGGTGTCCCCAGTATCCACAGGCGAAAAGTTCCAGCTGCCACCACAGATACCGAAAACCTCATATAGCACGAACGCTACTAGAAGCATTCCATAAATCCCTCATGCAAATGGCTTGTCTGTCTCTGAATGCAGCCCTCTTGTTGCTGTCCCTTGTGTCTCACTCTCTCTGTGCTCTCTGCAGACCTTAACAGGAAGTGGGTTGGAGGGCTAAAACAATGCTTAGCATTCAGCCCTCAAACTTAACATTCTTGTTAATGTTTGCAGATAGCACTGAGATAGCCAGACAGGAGGGGATGCATTCAGAGACAGGCAGTTCATTTGCACAATGGAGGGGAGAATTTGTGATAAGGGGGGATGCCTGTATATCCTGCAGAGCCAATCCCACTTCCCTGTTCTCTGCTTTAAAGCAGAATGGAGGCTGGGAGGAGATTCTTGACTTCTCTAGCATGATGGTTGAAGACGAAGGCTAAAAGTGAGTCCTGTCTGTTGGAAAACGTATACGTTCTCAAGAATATACTTCTTGTCCCCAAATATGAGGAAAATTCATGGTAAACCTGGTTTCCTTGCCGTGGAAAATGTTTTTAATGCATTGGGGCAAAAAGATGAAAAGTAAGCATGTCTATGTGAATGAATGCATTTTTTGAACAAGAGATCTCTTCTACACCATTCTTTCCTTTCAAGACACCTGTCCCAAA
Organism: Tiliqua scincoides; assembly: GCF_035046505.1. Lineage (NCBI taxonomy): Eukaryota > Metazoa > Chordata > Lepidosauria > Squamata > Scincidae > Tiliqua > Tiliqua scincoides. Next base: position 13,150,102 of record NC_089826.1, read on the forward strand.
GGACCAGCATCCTGTCTCATTTGTCCGTTATCCGTTTGTCTTTGATCCAATATCCAAGATGGTAATATTCTTTTGGGATTCATATATAAAACAAATGGTAAGACATGAGATCTAAATATTGTTTTTTCTTGCTGTCTTCTCTAATTTGAACTTAGAGCAGTGGTTCCCAAACCGTGGGTTGCAACCCACAGGTGTGTCACAGCCTGATTTTTGGTGCATCACCAAAGGGTGATGGAAAGATCAGATAACGAATTGCCTTAAGCACCGAGCCTATTCAAAACCAAATACTGTAGCTGCTAATTACTCTGCAAAGAGCTCAGCTCCTGCAGATCACAAGCATGGATAAATACAGAGAGAGAAATGTTTAAGGGTATTTATTTTTTTCCTGTATTGTTACTAATAAATTAAATAAATAAAATATTATTTCTTTCTAGATCTCTCTTTAAGAGTCTGATAAACCTAGGTGGGTCCTGATAGAATATCATTTTATTTTTTTAAAGTGGATCCTGGTACTAAAAAGTTTGGGAACCACTGACCTAGGGTGATGGACAGGTTGGGCATCCCTTATCCAGAATTACAAAGTCCAAAGTATTCCAAAAGCCATAACATTTTTGAGTGCCAACATGACACCACGAATGGAAAATTCCACGCGATCTCATGTGATGAGTTGCACAAATTTATTAAAAATGTTGTACAGAATTACCTTCAGGCTATGTGTACAAGGTGTATATGAAAATGAATTTTGTGTTTATCTTGGAGATGGGGCCGAAGTCTAATCTCATTAGGTATTTCAAAATATGGAAGAAATCTTCAAAGTATGGGGGGAAAAAATCCAAAATGCTTCTGGTCCCAAGCATTTTGGATAAGGGCTGCCCAACTTGTATTTGCCATGGTTTATGAGTGGTTTTTTTCTTCTACCCCTTATGGAATAATTTAAATGAGCCTCTCCATGTACAGATTATGCAAGGTGTAGGATCATATTTGCCCACTAGGGTTGACTACTCCTCCCGCATGCCTTCAAGGTACAGGATCCAGTTCTTATGATTGGGATGCCTGCAGAAGGCCTTGGTGGCAGACAAGCGTATTGTGAAATCAGGCAAGAGTAGAGCTACTGTGTCATATTATGAGGTGGGGATTGGTAGGCAGAGATGTGCCTTTGTCCACTGTACATAAGAGGTAGCCCTGTTGGCTGAACCAAGAGTCAGTGGTGGCAAGGAGGAGACTGGCTGACTTGGCTGCTTTTCTCCCAGCCACCCCTCCCCCCCCATGCTGCTGTGGAATGGCAAGCGGTCGAAGTGGTGGGGAAACATGGAAAAATGAACTGAGTAAAACTAGCTGGTAGCAGTAGGATTAGCTTGGCATTAGAGGGGACGGGCGTTGCAGCAGGATGGTTAGCTTGGGTTGCTGGTCATCTACCCCATCCAGCTTCCCTTGGGTGAACTTGTTCAGCCTGTCTGTAGTTATGGCAGATGCGGAAGCTTGCCAAGGTGGCAGCAGGGAGGGTTGTCCATTTCTTTGCTTGCCCAGGCAAGCTGTCTCTTGGTGTTGTGTCCCATTTATAAGACGGGTAAGTTGGTGTCTTTCAAGATGGATTTATTTGAAAGCAGGGCTTCGCACAGGGATATTCAGCACATGCCTCTAAGCACCACGGAGGGCCAGATTATGTGAAGCCATCACGAAGAGGATGATGGGTATGAATGCTACTATTGCTGTTCTAAAATATCCACTCAATTAGGGCCCTTCACACTTTTAACTTACCCTCCCTTCCCTGCCGCAGTCCTGGTCTGGGTCAGGCCCCCTGATAGAAGCATTTTTCCTTGGCAAAAGCAACTGCAGGGGGCTGATCGAAATGGATACTGCCATAGGGTTGAGGGAGGGAGGGATCACCTGCTTTTAGAAAAGAAAAGCCTGTTAGTACTAATGTCAGGCTTAAGATAATGTGCAATTTGGCCCTGATTAAATTGCAGTTGATCCAAGATGTACTTGAGATTCAGTGGAAGAGATCTTCTGCAGGAGATGGTCTTTAATGCTAAACTGATCGTTTTGGGAAAACTAGTTCCATTGAACAGGGAGAGCTGAACTAGATGCATGGGTGGCAAGTCCATGTGCTGAAACCCTGCACTACCCCAGTTCCCTAAAGGGGGGAGTCAGAGGTGGCAGATCTCGCCTCCCCACTCCTGTTGTCCCTTGCTGTCTTGTGTTCTTTCCATCTCCATTAAAGGCTGTGATGGCCCAGCATAGTCTTATGAAGGCTTCAGAGATGTGAGAAGTGGCAAAACGCTTGAAAGCATAATGAACATTGCTGGGGAGGGGGATTGTGCCAATGGAAGCTTACTCATGACAGTGATTCCCAAACTGTGGGTTGGGACCCCGTAGTACGTCCGGACCTGGTTTTTGGTGGGTTGTGAATCTGACATGCTGATAGCTGATAAGTAAAATGTATTGTGCCCTATGGAAACTGAAATGGAGCAGCACATGCTTGTTTACTCATGAATAGGCAAATATGCCTTGGTTCACTTCTAGGGACACACAGTGCCACCAGAATGGTACTGATCCAATGGACGCAGACCCCAAACACTTGAGAAAGAAGTCCCCCTTCCCCCAAGCTGACAAGGAAAATGTATTGAGCTGTAAGGAAAGCAAAACTGAGCTACATGTGCATGTTTACTCACAAGTAGGCAGCTATGCCTCAGCTCTTATTGGAGGCAGGGGAAGGGAGAGCTGCCAGAATGGTCCTGATCTGATGAATGTGGAGCACAGCAAAGGCTCCAGAAGGTGGTGTTCTCTCCCCCCCCCCCCAATAGTAAAAAGAATTAAAAACAGAAGCTTGACTTGCTGGAAAAGTGAAAACTTTGTTTTGTAGAGGTAGGTGGGTCCCAATAGCGTCAATTTAAAAAGTGGGTCCTGGCATGAAAACGTTTGGGAACCACTGCTGTGACATTAGCCCAATGATATGAAGCCAGTCTTTCTTTTTCTGTTGCAGATGTAGTCTCACCTTTTAGTCACTATTTTCCTTGTGTCCCCAATGCATAGCGCAAAGCCAAACAAACAGTTCAAGACAACTGTCTGAGGATTGGAGAAGCCCCCAAGTTGCCTGCTTTCCTTTTGCGGGTGCAGCGCCATAACCTTGTGGAAAGCACTCTGCACCGTCTGAATTGGGTGGACGATGCCTCCCTGAAAAAGGAGCTGAGGGTATGTTGGCCTTCTACGGCATGTGGCGTTGAATGTGAAAGTCTGGGGGGTTGGTTGACAAAACAACTTGGGAATGGCTGGAATCGCAGTCGGGAGTTGCACAGGGTGTGGATTTTGGGCAACTGGGGAAAGTGAACTGGACTCTATCACAGTGCTGGAAGGTGGGGCTGGCCTGCCTGTTAGAATGACTGCAGCTGCTTCTTGGAGCAGTGAACTGGAGATGGATGCCCTTCACCCGGTGTCTGCATATCCCCCCCTTTCGGGACTGCCACCCACTGAGCACTTCATTCTGCTCTCCAGTCCTCTCTTGCTCACTGATCTGGGCCACAGCAGCCTGTCTCTTCCTCTAGTTCTGCCTCTGCAAGCATCTGCAGTGGTGGAACTACAAGAAGCAGGAGCACAGTGGCGCTACTTTGATCGCTTGTGTAAGCAAGTGACCAAAACTAGAACTAGATCACATGAGTGCGAGCTGCAAGAGTGGAGGTTCTGGTGGGACACCAGGAAGAAATTCTGGACGGTAAGGGTGGTTCAACAGTGGGACAGATTGCCAAGGGAGGTGGTGGGTTCTCCTTCACTGGAGACCTTCAAGCAGAGGCTTGACAGACACCTGCTGGAGTTACTCTAGTTGGGTTTCCTGCTACAGGCAGGGGGTTGGATTAGAGGACCTTGTGAGTACCTTCCAATTCAATGAAAATGAGATTGTTTGGATCCACATGATTTTCTTTCTCGCCTGCCCAGCAAGAAAGCCAGGTGGGCAGGCAGGAGAATGAGGCAGAGACCCCGCCAATCATTCTTTTACTTACAGATCCGTTGCCATGTCTTCCCACTTGTTCCACCTAGCCCAGTTGAAGCATGCTGAGTGGACCATGCCCAGAGCACTCCACCCATTGTGTGTGTGTGTTTCAGACAGAGTGGTCGTACAGGAGGGAGGAAGCAGTGATGGGGCTTAGCTAAGAGAAGGGGAGCCTCTTCCACTCCTCCCCTCTCTTTGCCCACCCAGCTGTTTCCCGAAGCAACTGGGCAGGTGAGAAGGAGGAGGCTGCAACAGCAGTGATGGGACCTGGCTTCCGTTTGTGTAAGGGGGGGGGGGTTCAAACTAGCACCAGATTCCCCCCGAATTCAGGGAGCAAATCCATTTGGATCACTCTTTTTGGAAGATGTCAGCAACCTCCAAAAGAGGAGGTTGTGTCTTTATTGCAGGGTTGGGTCAGGAGTCTGTGGGGAGGGTCCCTAGCTCAGCGGTAGAGAACTTGCTTTGTATTTGGAAGGTCCCAAATTCAATCCCAGGCATCTCTCTCAACCCTTTCTCTGAACTCTGGAAGTCGGCGTAGAGAATACTGGGTAGGTGGACCAGCGAAGTGACTTTGTCGAAGGTACTTTCATGAAGGTGGGAGACACGAAATTTTACTGTATGCATGAAGCTGCCTTCGGGCCACTGATACATCTAGTTTGGTATTAACTGTGCTAACTGGTAGTGGCTCTTCAGGGGGAGCAATTGCCCTTCATCCCATTACAGCATCACTCCCTCATTTCTGATGTCTGTCCTGATTCTTTTTAGATTTAGATTTGGGACAGGAAACCATCTTCCCCCCCCCCAAGGGCAGTCAGTGTTTCTATAACATCTGTGAGCTGCACAGTCCGTGCTTAAAGAGGCACTTTTGTGGGACTTGTGCAATCCTGTGCATGTCTATGAAGAATTAAGCCCCATGAAGTTGAATAGGACTTGCTCCCAGGAAAATGTGTAGAGGACTGCAGTCTTAGTCATGACTGACTACTAAGCATGGAATGCACCCCAGTGTAAAAATAAAACAAGATGATGTATGAATAAGATCTCGGAGTATCACAGATTACCATACATGCAGCAGCTTAAATAAAAGTATCTTGACGTACTAACTTAACCCAAAGATTTGTCCAAAAAGTTTAACTGCTGAAACTCTAAAGAGACAGGGCCTTTGGGGCTTCTGTAAGGTGTTAGTTGTCACTGGGAGATAAAAAGTCCTTTGTGCCCCCATGCCTAATCTGTCCTCAAGTGTTGATTGCTTGCCAGGACCTCCTTAGGTGAGGCAGGAGAATCTACAGCACTGTTTCCAGCTACACTGTTGACTTGGTTTTGTTTGCAGGTTGAATTTGAAGGAGAGATGGCTGGATATGAAGCTGGTGGGGTCTTGCTGGAATTCTTTTTGTATGTGTTTGAGGAGATGACGCATCCAGATTTTGGAATGTTTATGTACTGTGAGCCGGATTCCCCAATGTGGTTTCCTCCTGTGGTAAGTTTGTAATTAAAACCAAGAAATTTGCATGCCAGTATGCAATACACTTCATGTGGTTTTTTAAATCCTGATTGGATCCTTGCAACTACCCCGTAAAGGAAGTAAATAGTGAGTCCTCTTTATCCGCAGGTTTGAACCATGGATTTGACCTATCTCTGGTCAGTGCTGGTAGGTCCTCTGAGTCGCAGGGAGGCCACATGCTTGCCCCCCCAGTGACTCATAATACCCGCTAAAGCCTTCTGGTAGGCACTTCTGGATTTCACAAAAACCAAAAAAAGGTTGTGACTTCCTCACGCTTCAGAATACAGGTTAGACCACTGATTTCATTATCCACAGTTTTCTGCAACTGCGGAGGATCTGGGAATGGAACCCCCGTGGATGCCGAGGACTGTCCTGTGTACCCCCATACTGTTGCTGAGACTGAGAGAAGGTGGCTTGCCTGAGGCTACCCAGTGAGTTCATAGGAGAGGCAAGATTCAACTCCAGGAAGTTCTGAGTCACAGCTCAGTCTCTTAACCACTGTGCTACCCCAGCTCTGTGGCCTGGTTTAGAGGCAAGCATGGAGTTTGGGTGCAAGGCAGGGGTGCATGGTGACAACCATCCCATTCTGGGCCACCTAGACAGCTACATTCAGGCATGAAGTTTCTGTATCAGTCCAGAACATTTAACCTTTTTCCAGCTTGTTCTGTGGTTAACATTTGTACTGTTTGGGCCTTATGCACCTTGGTCCAGGTGTGTGTCTACCTTATGCAAATGTTGGCTCATACATAGATAATGATGGACTTGAGGGCAGCCCAAACATGTCCAGTTGTAGTCCCCTCCCACCCTTGTGCTTCTACACATGCAGGCACACAGTGGAACCACCACTGATCAATGAATGAACAAATTCTTTTTTTTGTTTCTCTTGACGTTTTCAGCCTTCAGTAGAGAAGAACAAGTATTTCCTGTTCGGGATTCTCTTTGGGCTGTCCCTGTTCAACAGAGTCACTGTCTATGTGCCTTTCCCACTTGCTATCTTTAAAAAATTGATTGGTCAGAAGCCTTCCCTTGATGATCTGAAAGAGCTGAACCCTAAAGTGGGAACGTAAGTGACTTAAACTCTCTTCATTGGCACTCCTATGTTGTCAAACTGAGATTTTTCTTGGTGGAACCAGGCTGAATATCCTGACTCGATTCTATCAGCATGTTGCACTTTCTCTTCTTTAAACTTGCGATTGCATCTTAAAGGCTGTCTGGGGTTCAGCCCAGGAGTGCTTGTTGATCCCCTTATAAAACACTTGGAATCCATACTACTGAACCAAATGGTCTTTCAAATATTGCAGAATTTCACAAATTTCAAGCCTATATCTGAATTCACTCTGGACTAAGCAAGTTCCTATTGTCTCTTCTTTCCCCATGCTCTAGTTGCAAAAAAATCTCCCTTGCCTCAAATGACACCATTTCCACCCGAAGGATATATGGCAGTGGTTTCCAAACTTACTTGAATCACAACACCCCCACAGCGGCTTCTTCCTGACTTCGCCAGGCACCGCTATCTTGGATCTAACAAAATTTGGCAAGATCCAAGACGCAAGATTTGGGTGCCACCAACTTGGATTTCATAAGATCCAAGGTGATGGTGCCCAGGGGAACAGGTAGGAGGAGCCACTGGGGGCACCCTGCGGCACCCCTGTGAATATGCCATGATGCCCTAAGGCAGGGGTGCTCAAACATTTTGGCAGGAGGGCCGCATCATCTCTGTGACGCTGTGTTGGGGGCCAGAAAAAAAAATTATTTTGCATGTCAAATTTGAAAAAATTCACATAATTTATATAAACGAACATATTAGACAGAACTTGTATGAATTCATTCACATTCACACTCAGGAAACTGGAGGGGATATTCAGCCAGTTCTTAAGGACTCTCACAGACACCTGCCAGCTTGCCCTCCCTCCATCCCTCACTCGGGTGACATGTTCTGGTGATTGGTGCCCCTCTCTCCCTCCTTTCCTTGCTCAGCTTGTGCTGCAGCCTGGCTGCCCATCAACCCCCCACCCCACCCCGCTGCCTGCCTGCTACCCTCAGCCAGCCAGTCAGGGAAAGACGAGCCCAGCATGCACACAGAACCTTTTGTAGTGGGAAGTCTTTCATGACCTGCAAGTCTTGCATTACCTTCCCACTATAAAAGGCCCTGCGTGCATGCTGGGGTCATCTTTCCTTCACTCCCACTGAGCTTCACAGGTGCGAATCTGAGTGGCAGCAAGGAAAAGCCAGACCCAGAGCTCGTGCATCGGGCCAGCGTGGGCTGCGGTGAGGGCCGGAGAGGGGGGGACCCCCAGGGGGCTGAATGGGGACCCCCAAGTGGCCCACGGGCCAGGGTTTGGGCACCCCTGCCCTAAGGCTTCACAACGCAAATTTTAGGAACTCTTGATATATGGGTGTCTGGCAGGAAGTAAGATAGAAATCTTGTAAGTAAATAAATATGGTGCCTCAGACTGTGTTGCCAGCAGCGCCTCTGAGTACAACAGTAGGGATTGGGAATGTGTCTTCCATGTGGTTGGCGAAGGTATTGTGGCCCATCCCGTGTTTTAGAATAACAGTGTCATGGATGTATTCTTGTGAATACCTTGCAAAATGTTCCTTTTCTCATCCGTTTTCTCTTTAAGGAGCTTGCAGCAGCTTCTTGATTATGAGCAGGATGACATCGAAGAAGCATTTGAGCTGTGTCACTGTGTGAGTATCTTCAAAAGCTTTGCCTGCCCACTACACTTGCACTGGGTACCCTCAGTTGTTTAATGCCTTGGATTGCTTGTCTGTAATGTTACAGCAGCCACTAAAGCGCACTTTGTCCTATTGCCTTGGGCTTCTCTCTCTTCCCCTTACTCTGCAATATGTACTGTGGCGCTGCTCTGATCTCTTGCAGGGGGTTTATAATCTGGTTTCAGTGCAGATTTTGAGGGCACTTTGTGAAAGTGAATAAAATGAGTGTTACCAGATGCACATTGGTGGATGATTATTTCATGTGCAGGGATCCTGTGTAGTGGCCATTGGCACAATTTGGTGATTCAGCAGGGAGGGCAGAGGAAATCAGAGTGAAAAGTATGACCACACAAATTTTATCATGGGGATAATTGACAATAATAGAAAAGGAGCATAAAAATATAGCAATGCAACACTGTCTAGCTCAATGTTTCTCAAACTGTGGCTCTGGACGCACCTTTGGGTCAGGACCTGATGGCTGGTGGTCATGAAATGACAAGCTGATGGCTGATAAGGAATGTTATTGAGCCTTATGGAAAGTGAAACTGAGCCACACATGCATGCTTACTTGTGAGTAGGCAAACATGCCTTGGCTCCTATTGAAGGTCAGGAAAAGGGGAATGCAACGCTGTCAGAATGTTCCTATTCATTCAATATGGAGCTCAACAAATGTTCCAGAAGGTAGCCCCCCCATTATAATAAAAAAGTCAAAAACAGAGGCTTGAGCAGCTGGTTTTCAAGTCTTGTAAAGCTAGGTGGGTCCCAATAGAGTCACTTTAAAAAGTGGGTCCCATTGCTGAAAAGCTAATGCAACATGTCCTAGTTCAGCAATTTTCAATCTTTTTTTATCTCATGGCACACTGAGAAAACACTAAAATTGTCAAGGCTCACCATCGGTTTTTTGACAACTGACAATGCACAGCATACTGACAGCAAGGGCTTGCACCCCCCAGTGGCCTTACTAACTAATGATCCTCCCCCAACTCTCACAGCACACCTGCAGACCATCCACGGCACACCAGTGTGCCACAGCACAGTGATTGAAAATGGCAAGGCCGTGAAAGCAATAGAAATTGATAAGGAAGAAAGTCCTTGGAAGGGAAGTCCTCTGGATGATAGTGTGGGCATAAAGGAGGAGTAGATGGGATATAGGGAGATGATATGGGATTCCCTTGGAGAGCTGGGGTTTAGGGAAGAGAATTGGAGAGAGATTTCTAGGGTTCATGCTGTGGCTGGGGGTGGTTGGGTTTCCTCTGTGAACTAAGGACTACAGGCAAGGGATGAGCTTCTCCATGGGCTGTGAAGTCATTTCACCCACTTGCAATGGGGAAGCTAGTCTCTTCTGCTGAATATTCTAACTGGTAAAACACACACGCAGCGAGAACACTTGTACACAACTCACGCAAAGGAGAAAAATCACAGGCATTAGGAGGGTGTTACATTTGATTGCACATGAGACAGGCAGTTAAAGATAGTGAGGTGTTTGTGGATCAGTGGCAAGACTGTGCCAAAGATCAAGGTTTACCTGTTTGGATTGAGTGCAGTGGCACAGTGGTTCTCAGGTTGCAGTTGGGAGTGGGCCATCTGAGGTCCTATAGAGCTGCTGCTATTGCAGTTTAGTAATAATTAAGTGGACCATTGATCTGATGGCAGAAAAACAGCTTGTTAGCATTTCACAGTGGAAATCAAGGTGCTTGGATTACTTAGCAACACTCAAAAGGGCGTGGCTGGGATGGCACTCTTAGAGGATATGTCAAAATCCATATAATATTATTACTAAGAATATTTATTTAGAGCTGTTCAACAAAAAGTACTTCACATAGCGGACTAAATGGTTCCCTGTCCCCAAAGAGCTTACAATCTAAAAAGATGCAGAGAAGTGCCGGCAGCAATCTCTGTAAAAGACACCATGGGGGGGAGGTGAAGATTGTCCAGCGTAATAGGTAGCTTTTTATATGGCAGAAATCACAGCGGGGTGCTCAGTACCAACAAAGTGTTGTAAATGTATCGCTGACATGGTTCTCAATACTTTTTTAACAAACATTTTTAGATATCCTGGGACAACAGGGACGTAGACTTAATTCCAAATGGCATGTCAGTAGCCGTGAACCATACAAACAAGTAAGTAACGTAGATTCATTTTGTGTTAGATTTATAAGCTGTCCTGATTATGAAGGCTCCAAGTGAATAACAGCAGTTGTCCATTAATAATTAGGGGGGTACCTTTTGACTAGCATCATATGGCATAGAGAAAGAAAAGAGGGAAAAAATGAGGAAAAGGCAGTATCTATAGATTAAAGAACAAAAGTTTACCCCTTTTCATTTGCTAATCTGCTGTCATCTCAATCAAGATCGTAGTTTGTTCTTGTTCCTTTCTACCAATATAAATGTTAAAGGCTTTTACACTACAGGTTGAGCTTTGTTCAGTCGTTGTCGTGTCTGACACTTTGTGATCCCATGGACCACAGCACACCAGGCCATCCTGTCTACCACTAACTTCCGGAGTTTATCCAAATTCATGTTCATTGCCTCCGTGACACTATCTAACCATCTCATCCTCTTCTCCTTTTGCCTCCAGTTTTTCCCAGCACAGGTTGAGCCTACTTATCCGCAGATTTTCTGTCTGCAGATCTGGCTCAACCTGAACTCTCCAGTTGCCTCCGGAGAGCTCTCTGAAGCCCATGCGCATCCACCCACAGCTTCTGTGGACTTCAGGATGCCTCTAGAGGCAAAAAAAAGTGGCTTCCAGTTTTCAAAGGAAAACCGGAAGTGTTGCTTTTATACCTTTTAATGGCATTATGAGGGTTGTGGCTTCCTGAGCCGTGTTCTGGTTGGCTCCAGAAGGTTTAAGGGGCCAAGAACTGTGGATTTGCTTATCTGCGATTTTCTGTATCTGTGGAGGGCCGGAGAACAGTTCCCCTCCAGATACTTATAGCAATAAGTAAATGAAAGCAAACCTTGTGTGACGAGTCAATGTACTATGTAGTGGGTAGACTAGGTTGCTTGGACAGGGGAGTCTTGAAAACAAATCTTGGCTTGATTGTAAAGCTCTCTAGATCAGATGTGTCAAATTTATTTCATACAGAGGGCCAGGTTAGCATTCATGGTGCCTGGTGAGGGCCGGGCCAGAAGTGACATCATTAAGCAGAAAGTGATAGATGGCCAGAAATAAGCAGTTTGTTCTCACATAGAAACATTAGCTGACAGAAATGTGCAAATCTTGTTCATATTTTCAAGTTATGAGGGAGCCCAATTATCAAGCTGGGAGAGTCCAATTATAATGTTGTGCAGATAAATTGCCTCCAGGGGCCACCTTTGGTCCGCAGGCCTTACATCTGACACCCCTGCTCTAGATGGTAGTAAAGTTCTACACAACAGTGCAACATTTTCCCTATGAGATCATGATAAATTTGGGGGAAGTGCCAGTCTTGTTTCAGAAAAACTTGGTTTCTTGGAAACTAGGCCATTCTTGTGTATGTGCGCTCTATCTGTCCGTGTCTCTTTTTCAACCCAAACTGTCCACTAATGACTTCCACTTATTTCTTCAAAGGATTGATTATGTCAACCAGTATGTGGATTACGTCTTCAACAAATCAGTGGATGGAATATTCGAGGAGTTCAAAAGAGGATTCTACAAAGTTCTTGAAAAGCAGATAATTAACTTCTTTGAGCCTCAAGAACTGATGACAGTGGCAATTGGAAATGAAAATTATGACTGGGATGTATTTGAAAAGGTTGGTGGAAGGAGGGGCTAGAACTGCTTTCCTACTCCTTATTACACGATCTTCCAAGTGTCATTTGCACATCTTTCTTGTTCAAGTATGGACTCTGCTGGTTTTTTGTTCTGTAGAACACTATATACTGGACATACAGTGCTGAACACCCAACCATAAGGAAGTTCTGGGAGGTCTTCCATGAGTTATCTTTGCCTGAGAAAAAAGGCTTTCTGTGTAAGTATGAAATTCATTAACCACTGCCCTCTTTTTATTACTATTGGAAAATTAATGAAGGCATGTTTGATATTTTGTACGGCAACCTCCAAAAATCTCTCCTAAAATCTAATACATAACATAGCACCTTCATAATTTGACATCTTGATCAAATTTGTCGTATTATTATTATTATTATTATTAACAGTATTTATATACCGCTTTTCAACTAAAAGTTCACAAAGCGGTTTACAGAGAAAAATCAAATAACTAAATGGCTCCCTGTCCCAAAAGGGCTCACAATCTAAAAAGATGCAAAGGAATACCAGCAGACAGCCACCAGAACAGACACTGCTGGAGTGAGGTGGGCCAGTTACTCTCCCCCTGCTAAAAAAAGGAGCACCTACTTGAAAAAGTGCCTCTTACCCAATTAGCAGGGGTACTGAAGGAAACTATTTCTGGGATAGCCATTGTACATCAATAGGAGAATAAATTCCTGGCTCCGAAGACAATGCAATTTAAGTGGGGCCGTATGCATGCTTACTTGGGAGTACATGCCACTGTGTTCAGTGGAGGCTTCCTCTTGGATAAGTATGCGTTGGATGCACCTAAGGCTGTAATCCTATACACCAGTGTTTCTCAAACCTTTTAGTGCCAGGACCCACTTTTTAGAATCACAATCTGTCAGGACCCACCAGAAGTGATGTGATTAACCTGGAAGTGATGTCACGGCCAGAAGCGATATCATCAAGCAGGAAAATTTTTAACACCCCCATATGACACCTTGCATGCGCTTTGTTGCTTGCAGCAGGCCACCATCTTTGAAGAGGCATTACCTTCTGTGTTTGAGAGGAGGAAAGCAATGTCTCTTCCAAGATGGTGCCTACCACCCACAGTTCTGTAGGTATTTCTTAGATCTTATTAACCATCCAGTTCAGAGGTGTAACTAGGGTGCAGCCTGAGGGTCAACTGCCAAGGGTGGCGCAAAACTACCCCTTAGGCTCCACCCTAGTTATGCCTCCCTATGCCCATTAAACTATTGTATAAATTTAGCAGGCCACCTTCTTTTTTCAAACAGGCTGCCTTTGCTGGGAAGGAACAGCAGTGAGGTCAAGAGGAAGACCTCACTGCTTTAACCATTCCTGCTGCTTTGTTCTCCTTAAGCAGCAAGAATCGTTAAAGAACATCAGTGAGGTCAACAGGAAGATAGTTTAATAGGCTCATGGGGGGGGTTGCCCCCACTCTCTCCACACACCCATTACATCATTTTAAACGCTTAACTAGGGTGAAAATTGGCTCGATTTTCAGTCCAGTAAGTGTTTCAATTGTGTAATAGCATGTGGGGGAGCCGTGGGGGGAGGTGTCCATGTATCTGCGGACCCCTGCTGTCCACAGGGGGTCTGGAACTGAACCCCCATGGATACTGGGGCATGCATATATTTCCTAGAGCAGAGCATGGGGCTCACCTGGAAGATTCTTGCCTGACCAGTCCCTCTTTGCACAATTGGGGACAGGATCACACACAAATGAGCAGTCCCTCCCATGCAGTTGGGAAAAGGGGGGAGGCACACCAGGAGGAAGGAGCAGGATGTGCACAATCCTGCCCCCAATACTGAGGCAGATGGACTATCTCAGGATGTATTGTCTGAACTTGACCATGTTTGGAAATTCCAACTCTACTCACCGAATCATTCCTGTCTTTCAGTATTTCTCCGAGGAACTGACCGAGTCCCTATACAGGGATCAAATTACATGAAGATGACAGTTCACTCTCACACTTCACTTTCAGAAGAACATATCCCTGAAGCCCAGACCTGCTTTGGTATTCTATTGCTGCCTCCTTATTCTACGAAACAGAAACTGAAGGAGAAACTTCTCCTGGCTATTGAGCACAATCGGGGCTTTGGCAAACAGAATTGATAACTTGTTGGTAGGAAAGTTGGCATGCCAGCTTTGTTGCATCATCTTCCACAAAGGTGAGGAAAGGCTTTCTTTCCTTATCAGGATGCAGTTCACTGCCCCTTTAATGGCACTTCGATCAGTTGAGTGCCAGAAACTTTTCTTGCTTAGTTTCTCAAGCAGGGTGTTTTTCTTAGTGGTGGCCTCTTTTACTATACACATGTTGAAGTAACAGCCAATTTGATTTTGTACTCATTGGATGCTCTCACGTTTACCTTATTCTCTAGGAATTGACATCTTTCATTCACTTGGCTATTCCTGAGAATTCTTAATGATCCTCCCAAATGATTGCATCCTCTGTTCTTCCCAGTTAACACTTTTTTTGATAACATTTTTACATTTCCATTTTAACATTAGCACAAAGTTTTAAAGACAAATGCTAGTGTCTTCTCTGGCTTTTAAGTGTACTTTTTGGGGATGGTCAGTGATGGTGTGTAATTCTTCTTGCTGCTTCTCTGCTTACCCATCTTTCTCCTATTACATTCTCCATCCCTGCCTCTCCCTTGCTAAGGAAAAGTCCATAGTTTCACCTCTGCATTGAGGAGGTTTTTTCTGGGTGCAACAGAAATAAGAATGATGCTTTCTCTAATATTTTAATTTTTAGAACTTGCTTCATGCAGATGTGTCAGCCTGGAACAAAAAGTTAAAAAAAAAAACAACTAGAACAGTTGCACCAGTGGAGGGAAGGCTGGGGATGAATATCAGGGGGGTGGGATGGTAACTTTAGTGATCAAGGGAGGAGGCCCTCTTTAGAGACTTACAACTCTAGCAGCTGCAGTGACCTGTTTTTGGAGGCCACACCATCTCCAGGGAGGGAAGGGGGGAGTAATCCCATGGGGATCCTCCACCCTGCAATCACACCGTCTATCACATTCCTGTTTGAGCCTTTGTGGTCCCAGATGATGACGTGCCTGCGAGGAGGTTGGAGACCAATAAGCCATGGAAAAAGGAATCCAACACAGTTCTCTCTCCCCTAGATTGAACAGGAGGGATTAGCTATTAGATTTTCCTGAATAGCCAGCCAAATGGAAGTAGGACCGAAATATGAGGGTAGCCACTTGGTTTCTCAGCTCATAGTAATTTCATGTTTGCACAATAAAAAATGCTCCAAAAAGGTGTTTTTAAAAGTGTTCCAGAAACCCTTTGCATGGGAATGAAACAAGTCAATTACCATAGACCAGTGCTTGCATTTGCATAGAATTAGCCCCCCAAAAAATCAAGGGGAAGCATGGTATATCAAGATTCATGTACAGGTCCATCATGCAAGATGTGATCAATGTGGAGAAATGGATTTCTCAATGAAAGAGGCTGCTATATGTTGGATTAACAATCGTAATCACAGATCTCTGAACAGGATTTAGACTACAACCAGGAATGAGAGTTTTTCATCTTGCGGTATCATGAGTTGGTGTGGACTTCTGCAATTCCTAATCATGTGTACTTGTCACCAGTGTGAAGATAAGCATAAAATATGAACCTCTGTTTGATCTGACAACATATTAGTCATTTAAAAATCAGGTGACATGATCTTCCCAGGAATGTCAATAGGAATATCAGGATTTTTTTCTTTTTATTTGATTACTTTGCTAAGAAGAAACTAGCTGTTTTAAATAAAAAGGATTTGCTTGGCAACATTCTTGTAGTTGTCACCTTCATTGATACATTAAATGCCTAGTTATCCTTCCTCCTGGATGCTCAAGGTGTCATGTATGGGGGGCGGGGGTATCCTAGTTTATTCTAGCATAAGCCATGTGAGGTGGGTTAGGGAGAGATTTTGTCTGCCCCACTGAACATCAAACTGAGGCAAGCCTCCTTCATTGAACGTATATCATACATTTGTAAAGACCCCATTCAGACCTTCCTTTGATGACAGTGTAATGCAGGGGTCTCCAAACCCCAGCCCAAGGGCCAGACGCGGCCCATGGAGTGCCTCTATCTGCCCTATGGCCAGCCTCTGATCCCCTGAGAGCCTCTGGCCCAGTTGACTGAGCACAACCAGATTCATTCATTCATCTAAGTTCCATCTCTAATGTATTTATTTAAATTTTATATTTAATTTTTTTTTCCCAGCCCTCAACACTGTGCCAGATATTGGCCAAAATGTTTAGAGACCTCTGGTGTAATGTAAGAACTGGATCAGGCCATAGGCCCATCTAGTCCAGCTTCCTGTATCTCACAGCGGCCCACCAAATGCCCCAGGGAGCACACCAGATAACAGGAGACCTCATCCTGGTGCCCTCCCTTGCATCTGGCCTTCTAACATAACCCATTTCTAAAATCAGGAGGTTGCACATACACATCATGGCTTGTACCCTGTAATGGATTTTTCCTCCAGGAACTTGTCCAATCCCCTTTTAAAGGCGTCCAGGCCAGATGCCGTCACCACATCCTGTGGCAAGGAGTTCCACAGACCAACCACACGCTGAGTAAAGAAATATTTTCTCTTGTCTCTTCTAACTCTCCCAACACTCAATTTTAGTCGATGTCCCCTGGTTCTGGTGTTATGTGAGAGTGTAAAGAGCATCTCTCTATCCACTTTATCCTTCCCATGCATAATTTTGTATGTCTCAATCATGCCACCCCTCAGGCGCCTCTTTTCTAGGCTGAAGAGGCCCAAACGCCGTAGCCTTTCCTCGTAAGGAAGGTGCCCCAGCCCCCTAATCATCTTAGTCGCTCTCTTTTGCACCTTTTCCATTTCTACTATGTCCTTTTTGAGATGTGGTGACCAGAAGTGGACACAATACTCCAGGTGTGGCCTTACCGTCGATTTGTACAACGGCATTATAATATTAGCCGTTATATCTATAATATATGTATAATATAATGTACATATATATGTATAATATAATGTAACACAGCTGATGCTCATGGGGCAGACCGGAGAGGCTCAGCCTTGGCTATATGGACTTTGGCTTGTCCTGTGCTTTTGTTAGATGAGACTGTTCAGCCTGCAGTCACCAACCTACTTAAAACGTGGGTGCCACCTTTGCTGAACAGATGAAGAAACGACCCTGTATGAAGAGGGCTATTCTGCATTGGTTCTGTGTCAAAAGAGATGCAGGACAGCCAGAAATATGACTGGCAAAACCTTCTGGCATGAAGATGCAATGGAGGAGAAAAGTGTTACTTCTTGAGATAGGAAGGCAGCAGGCAAATACTCATCTGGCCTCTACTGCAGGTAGCAATAAAAAACTATAAACATAAATACTATAGAACGAGAACCACAATAAAAGTAGCAAAACCTTAAAGATCAACCTTAAGCCTACAAAAACATGAACAAATATTAGCAACAAATATTTCCATAGCTATCAATAATTTAGCTGCATTTGGGAACTAGCCCTGGCCCCATATTATAATGAGCACTTGCATGCCTTTATTAAAAATAGACATAGACTTGCAGAGGCAGTCACTTCCATAGGATGTTGCTGGGTTAGTCTGCTTTAGCCAAACACAAAGTCATGGGGTGTCTTAAAAGCTAATCGATGCTGTTACACTTTTGTAGACTGTGACACCTTTCAAGAGATACACGAGTCAGCAAGTACACACGCAGTGTTACAGAGGAACAAAATAAACTGGGGTGAAATTGTCATGAAAAGGAATGTGCATAAGCCTTTTCACCTATGACTTGACCGTGGAGAATGTCAGTTAAGAGTGACCAGGAGTGCTCAGTGTGCATAATTGCAGGCAGGCTTTCTCCCCGGATATAGTACTGGTATTTGTTTTGAGCAGACACAGTAGGGATGGGGCTATAGAACACATGGGTGCCAAGGGTGGAGCACCAGCTGAGAGTGATCACACATACCTCTACATGCTTCTGATAAAGTGTGAATAGGGGTACCATCTTTAAGCAGATGACGGCTCCTCCAACCACACAGCCCCCCCTTTTCCAGTGTCCTACCTATTCAGAGCAAAGCACCATGCCTCCCACTGGAAGTCCACCCTACCCAGTAGCTTTGTACCCTATATTTTCAATGGTGGTTAAGCAAGGTGCTAAATGACCCATCTGAAACTGCATCTTGACCCACCTAGTGAATCCCGACCCGCAGTTTGAGAATTGCTGTGGTCGGATGCAAAGGAATGTGCACCCGTTTTTCTGGGAGGTAGTAGCAGTCTCCTTCAGCCTGGTTTGCTCTGTTCCTGGAGGGTAGCAACTGCCTGCCACCCCAGTTCAACCCACTTTTGGAACAAGACAGACTGGAAGTGGGTGTCAGTTGCTAGGCCCTGTGGCCCCTCCCACTGCCACAGTATGCACACAGAAACCTAGACACATTCAGACATACAGGACCAGAGGGGGGAAATGCTATGTAGAAGCCAAAGGGCACCAGCTGCAAAGTGTGACGTGACTCTACAAACCTGCAAAACGATCAGCGCTAGGACTGCTCGCAGCCCCACCAGCCACAGACACTTCCTAGCTCTGCATCTGCAGATGTTGAAGGGTGTGCAGTTCTGAAGAGGAGCCAGCCTCACACCAGGGCAGCTATGCTACACTGTGGCGCATGACAAGCACATTTCCTCAAGCCTGGAGTTTGGTTTCTTTTACTGCAAAAGTGTCAGCAGCACAGTAGTTTCTGTTTCCCCTGAAGACACGCCTGCCTGGGACGTTTGGAAAGCAAATGCTCACAGACAAGGAAAATGAAACTAGTGAGCAAGACAGAGCCCTTTGCTGGTCTCTCCTGAAGGCTTAATCGGCTGCATTCTTAGAATCCAACTCAAGGGGAAGCTTTGGGGAGGCTGTTTAGCCGCACCTAACAGTGGCTGCCTCACTAGTGTGCTTGCATCTTCCAAATCTTTCTCTCTCCCTTACGAGGGGAGGCAGGATAAAGTGCCGTCTCTGAGCACAGAGAGAGCACTGGTGCGTGTTTGGCTGGTTTTTGCATCTGACGGGGATCACTGCGAAGAGGAGGGAAGATGCCAAAGCGGGCCCCCAGCCGGGCCCCCAAGCGCAACTGCAAGACAAACCTGGCACCTGTGCCGCGATTGGTCACCACCACCACTGCACCGCCACTCCGCCGTCAATCCAGAACCTCGCTGGTGTTGTTCCCAAAGGCCAGGTGCCACCCCAGCTTCTTCGAAGAGGACCCAGGAGCCATCCGTCAGATCATCTGCAAACAGGGTTACCTGGCTGTCGTGAAGACCAGCAGGACTGTGGTCGTTTGGGAGAAAGTAGCAGCACATGAGGAAAACCACTGTCCAGCCAGAAAACCCAGTGAGTAGCTGATACAAAAATGCAGCATGTTAGGGCTGGAAGGCCATCTTTTTTATTTAAATCCACTGAAATCCTGCCCTTCCCCCAAGGAGCCCAGGGTACTTCCTTACCCTGCCATTTGATCTTCACAGCAACCCTGCGAGGTAGAGTAGGCTTAGAGAGAGAGAGAGAGAGAGAGAGAGAGAGAGAGAGACTGGCCTATGCTCAGTCAGTGAACTCCATGGCTGAGTGGGGACCAACTTAGACCTCCTTAATTGAAACCTAGCACTCGGAATTACTACACCACCGCAAACCCTGATTGACTGACCCCTACCAAAACAGTTGCTAGCTTTTATGCCTTAGAGGGGCACCCCATGTGTATGGGGTCAGGTCATGGGTGCTTCATCACTCTTTCTCCATGGTACTCTGCAAGAACCTCTGGGTACTGGTTGCCCAGTACATTGTGGCATTCCATGTGGGACCAGCCTACAGCACTGGGTTCCCTGTGATGTGCTAACCTTTCTTTCAGCATTGGCAAGAGGGATGCAGCAACCTGTACCTTTTGGCTCTCAGTGAGAGCTGGTGTGGTAGTGGTTAAGAGATTGAGCTGTGAATCAGGACTTCCCCATGAATTTCATCTTTGTCATGAACTCATTAGTGACTTCAGGCAAGCCCCCCCCCCCCGGCCCTTGCAATATTGCAATAGGGATGTTGTAAGCAACTGTTACATCAAGATAAATCATGTGAAGCTGGGATAGTGTTGTACATTTGGCTGATTTTATGCACCTTTTGTTACTGGCCATCTTTGAAAAGGAAAGCTTACAGTGATTTGTGGGGCTTCTGACATATATATGAAGCTCTACCAGAGATTTCTTTCTGCCTACATCATGTCCCTTGAGTCAGCTTGTTTTATGGCTGAATTGCTGTTCTGGAGCCAGACATTTGCCATCCTGCATTCGCCTCTGTTTGGATCCCAACACCCAGAACGACTCCGAAGGGGAGGGGCCACTTTCACGCCACGGGGAGGCTCCCTGCATAACTTACTGCTTTGCTCCCCCTCTTGCTATGCCACTGAATAACACTAAACCGTGAACCCAAATTGATTTTTGCTCTTGCCAGGTGCATCTGAGGAATTCCCACAGCCCTGGCTAAGCATGTTTTTCTGCATAATATAAGAGTGGTTTCTGTTTTGTTTGCCCTTGTAGAGCAGATTAAATTAAGAAAGAATCTCAAGGTGGATTTACTGGACTGTGAAGCATCTCATCTACTCATTCTCTCATCAGAAGGAAAACTTTTTGAGCACAGAATTGAATTCGAAAGGGATCAATCAGAGCCAAGGTAGGGAACCTATTATATTCTGGTGGCAAGCCTGTGGGTTTTTGTTTAGGTGATCTGAGAATCTTTGATGAGGATAAACAGGGCAGTTGTTGTGCTTCCATATATTATGTAAATTACTTTTATAAGACAATACAATATATAAATAAATGGGGTTATTTTTATGAAGTACTTTTCTTTTTTTTAAGTATATTTCACATGATTGACTTCTTGAAAGAGTTGTCAAGAAGAGACAGAAAGCTGGATCCTGGGAAGCGCAAGCAGAAGGAAAATTGTTTAAGAGAACTTTCCTTCCTTTTCCTTCCTTCATCTGCTCTCATGTTCATCTTGACTGTTTGTCATGAAGCAAAAGCCCAGAAACTACTTTTGTGGCATGCACATACAGGTTGAGCCTCATTATTCGTGTGGGTTCCAGGCACTCACATGGATGGTAAAAAGCGCACTATAGCAAATCATTTTAAAAAACAAAGTTTCTTTACTCCGGTGATTTAAAAATAGCCTTGCTGACCTTTGTGATGTAAGATAAGGGTCATTAAGAAGACAATCCATCAATCAGTCGTCCTCCAAGAGCTTAGAAAGGTGCTTCACTCAGCCCCTCCCTTCACCTATGCAAAGTGATCACCTTTCTTTCACCCACTCAGGGGGAAGGGAGGGGTCCGCTGGAGAGAGAAGGATTGATGGATTGTCAGCCAGCTCCCCCCCCCCTCATTAAGGAGGCTACTTTTAAAGGACTGTTCAGTTTTTTAAACTGATTTTAAAGGGATGCATTTTTCCCCTTCTCCAGGGATCAGCACATTCCTTCTCATTTGCAGGGGCCATTTGTGTTGAGTCATATCTGTGTATAAAAAATCCATGTATAAATAAGCTGGACCTGAATTAAATGTTTGTGCTTGAACTCAATGCCCGAATCATTCATGAGGTATGCCCCTTTCTGATTGGCATGGCTTTTGTGTGTGCTTTTTTAACAGACTGCTTCAAGAATTAGGAAACAACCAGATTGTTCAAATCGCATGCGGAGACCATCATTCGATGGCAGTGTCGAAAGGTACGGTATTAAATATCTTGTCTACAACCAGTTCTTGCATCACTCTCATATCTGAGAGTTGTGGGTCCCCCTTTCCTTGCATGTCAGGGAGCACTCAATGTGTCTTTGGGGAAAAAAGAAGGAACTTCAGCACCTCCTTCAACAGCTTCCTGAGAAGGCCTCTCTTTTTGGTTAAAGACAAACCCAGGGAGCTGAGGTCACATAATATATATCAAGCACATTACTTACTCAGAAAGTGCTATAAAATGGCAAGATATTATTGTTCTTTTCTGATTGATCTCCTTGGAGAAAGGATGAAATGCAAAGCACTAGGTGGGCAAACAGGTAATGGGAGAGGACTTCCCACCTGATGATCAAAGCTTGCAGCCTGAATGTGTGTGACATTACTCGGAGAGCTGCGCACAGGCTAATGATTTTATTTTCTTTTGTATAATACGTTAAGGAGGAGAGCTCTTCTCCTGGGGTCAGAATGAACGTGGCCAGCTTGGACTGGGAAAGTGGACGCCCTCCATCAAGGAACCCCAGTTGGTGCAGGCGCTCAAAGGCATTCCTTTGGCCAAGATTGCAGCTGGAGCAGCTCACAGCATGGCCGTCTCTTTGTCCGGAAGTGTGTATTCTTGGGGAAAGAATGCTTTTGGGCAGCTTGGCCTTGGAGACACAGAAGGTAAGGAGAAGTGCTGTCTATATGGAGTAATGGTGCAACACCAATGAAACACCCATCACTTATTTATTTATTTTATTTTTCACATTTCTATACCACCCTTGCTCCAAAGAGCTCAGGGCGGTGTACACAGCTGTTCGCGTCCCTTCGTCCTCACAACCCTGTGAGGTAGATGAGCCTGAGAGAAAGTGACTGGCCCAAGGTCACCCAGGAAGCTTCATGTCTGAGGCAGGATTTGAACCTTACATCTTCCAGGTGTCCACCTCCCAAACCACTACACCGCCCTGGCTCTCATGACATCATCAACTTACAAATCTGCTTTTCGCCTGAGTCAGTTCCCAAATTGTAACAATTTTGGTTACAATCAGAGGATATAGGCCGATGTCCCCTCACTTAGCTCAAGAAAGATGCTACTACTGCAGAACTGAACATTGATGGGTTTTGCCACATGAAGGAGCTCTTGTACAATCATTTTGTCGCAGTGGGTTAAACTGAGCTGTGTGGTTGGAAAGCTCTACACATCAACTCTATCAGTGACCTCCAGCCATATCCTGCTGTTGGGTGTCACTCACAGAGGCCTCCTCAAAGTAAGGGAATGTTTGTTCCTTACCTCAGAACTGCATTGCCCTTATGTCAGTGCTGGAAAGCACTGAACATAATGGGTTAGGATTGCACCCATAGGATAATTTCCAAGGATGATGAGATGCTCTTGTGCAGCTTCTCTTTTAAAAGCACTCTCTCACCATGGTTTCGTTTCACTTATTCACCTTTCAGATAGAAATTCCCCCACATATGTGAATGCTTTAGAGCAAAAGAAGATGGTGTTCGTTTGCTGTGGTGGAGAGCACACTGCCGTTCTCTCAAAGGTTTGCCTGTTGTTTTTTAATGTAGTTTATTAATTACTTTAAGTCTGTATGCATCATTTCTCCACTTCTGAGACCTTATTTAATCTTTGAAGCCATTTACATCCATGGTCATCACAACATCATGCAGCCTTGAGGTTGACTAAGGGATGAAGAGGCAACTCCTTTTTGTTTATTGCTTAAAAAATATCCAACACCAAAATACCGTACCATGCTCTTTGCATGCTGTTGTCAAACCTGGAAGTTTTGCAAGGAACACAGTAAGGAACGATCCGCTTCTCAAGCAAGCATGAACCAGTTCATTGTAGTTTGCACTGGTAGGTTGGAGGGAGGAAGTGGTGGCAAACTGGGGTGAAAAGCACCCCAAATCCACCACCTCTTTACGGCCTTCTCAGACCTCTTGCAATCTGCCACTGATTCACCCCGCATCAGGTGGCCTCATGGATGGGGCAGACTTGGGACAGAAGAATGTGGTCCAGTCCTGTCACATACACTTTAAAACTTAGCTGGAAATAGATTGAGAGGATACCCCAAAAAGTTACATGGGAAGGGCTGGAAGAAAGAGAGGTAGCGTCACTTAGGGTAGGTGTTCTGCTCAAGATAGGAAGCAACAGAAAGAATAGCAGAGTTCTTAAGTTCTTGACGAGCATAACTAAGTTATGGTGTACATAGTTCCCCCATTGTTCTTATTATGACCATTGTTCTACATATTGTACATTTTAATGTCGTATTTTTCAACCGCCTTGGGTATTTGCTTCGGGAAAGGCGAGATAGAAATCTTTTAAACAAACAACTTCTTGGCCTCCATGAGCCTTAGCAAAAGCAGAATACGTTCTTAATGTGTATACTTCGACTTTCCTTGGATATGATTTTGCTTACTATAAAGTTTAGAGTACACCCAGCAGAGTAAAATACAGAGTGCACCCAACCTGATCATTCCACCCCATCCCCAATAATCTTATAAACAGTTATTCATCCCCTGCTCCATGACAGGGAATGTTCATGCTTAAGTCTGTTGCATTTGGCTTTTTCCCTGCTAAGGATGGACTGGTCTGTACCTTTGGAGCCGGCAGCTATGGACAGCTTGGCCACAACTCTACGCGCAATGAGCTGTTTCCACGTTTAGTGGCAGAGCTGTTTGGTGCTGTAGTGTCTCAAGTAGCCTGTGGGAGGTAAGAAATCCCTGGGATTTGCATGCATTTCATATTTATCAAGGAGATAAATTGATCAAGTGAGAGGGAATAAAAAATAAAATCAGGAAAAACGTTTTTGTTTTCTGGGATGAGGAGTGTTGCAAAATATTTGTCTGTCCTAAGGAACATCACTGCAAGGTTAATTTGACCCCAAAACAGGAATTAATTGCTATTGATTAAAAATAATTTTTTTTAAAAACCTGCTACACTGCAATGCTAGTTGGCAACCTTCAGTCTCGAAGGACTATGGTATCGCGCTCTGAATGGTGTTTCTGGAATAGCGTCTAGTTTGGCTGAAAAGGCTGATTCAGGAGTGACAATCCCTTCCGCATTGGGAGCAAGTGTAGTGTGTCCCTGGTCTGTCTCCCTGGCTATGGGCCTTCCTTCTTTGCGTCTTTGCCTCAGTCTGTTGGCCACGTGTCTCTTCAAACTGGGAAAGGCCATGCTGCACAGCCTGCCTCCAAGCGGGCCGCTCCGAGGCCAGGGTTTCCCACCTGTTGAGGTCCACTCCTAAGGCCTTCAGATCCCTCTTGCAGATGTCCTTGTATTGCAGCTGTGGTCTACCTGTAGGGCGCTTTCCTTGCACGAGTTCTCCATAGAGGAGATCCTTTGGGATCCGGCCATCATCCATTCTCACGACATGACCGAGCCAACGCAGGCGTCTCTGTTTCAGCAGTGCATGCATGCTAGGGATTCCCCTATACTGCAATAAATAAACACTAAACTGCTAACCATAGTGGCCAGAGCAATTTTTCAATTTTACATTGGTGAAGGGTCTGATACGGTCTATGGCATTTCTGCAGTTTGCCTACTTTAATTCTGTAAACAGGTGGCACACTCTTGTCTACATCCCCGGCCTGAGGAAGGTTTACTCATTTGGTGCTGGAGCAGATGGACAACTTGGAAGGGGAGTAGAGTGTGACCGACTGATTCCTCTTCCTGTTGCCTTGAACAACAAAAAATTCAAGCAAGGTAAATCATGGTTATTATCTTTAGAAGCTGAACTTGGTCCAGATTAAGCACTTTCTAAATTCAGTTCCATCTGTATATTACAATAACTTCTACAGATGTTAAGTACTGTATATGCTTATAAAGTTGCAGAGATACAAATTGGTTTGGAGTTCAGGGAAAAAAGACGCATACAGGAACCTTTGACAATTACCGGTTAGGTCTGGGCTGAGATAACACTAATGACATCTTTGACTGTTGACCATATTTGCCGCAAATTAAAGCATTATTCTGGTCTTTTGGCAGAAAATGCGCTAAATAAATAAAGTTACAGTGTTGCATGGTTCCTGTAACTAGCTCTCATTACACAGTGCGGGATCTTTTCCCCGTGCTTTTTGCCTTGCAGGATTCTCTGGTCAAATTTTTATAAATCATACTGTATATAGAAGATTTGCTAAACAAAAGAAATGGTTACTTGAATTCATGAATCATTTCTATTCATATCTGTAACAGAAGGAAATGTCGCCAAGGAAGTGGTTAAAATCATTGCTGGAGAAAATCAAAGTATTGTGCTTTATTTGGAGGAAAAGGTAACTTAATTTGAGATATTTTTTTCTTTTGATCAGGAAATTGGTGTGTGGGCAGTGAGTTTAGCTGAGACCGGGAAATGTAAGATCCCCGGAAATGTGCCCCCATCTTTGACCCCTGGGCCCCCTTTTTGACCCCGGGCCTGGGTACAAATTACCCCTTTTACCCCCCCCAGCCTTGATTGACCCCAGTAAGCTTCGGTCTGTGGCAGTTGACAAGTCCCTATTTTAAAAAAGGGAATTGCGTGGCATTCCATGCATTAGAATTTGTGGCATTCCATACATTAATGGTTCTCCATGCGTTAAGGCTAGATGAGTAAAACAGGAGAATAGTGGAATGCTTAACCTTAGAAATAAAACTTTAAGACAACGTTGTACAGCAATGCAGGCAAGAGAACAGGAAGGTATATTGTTCATCAGTGTTCATGTACTGCTAGATATAAAGTAGATGTCCTCTGTACGCTAACTACATTCCATACCATGATCTCATTATTAGTAGGTATTGATACGGAATGTCATATTTTTCCAGATGCAATCAGTGCTGTGAAAATGTGTTTTAACTACAACAGAAGGGCAAAAGAGGGGAAAAGTTTGGACACACACAAAAAAGGATTAACAACTGGGCATTTATTGTTCTAAAACCCAATTGTCTGGAAAGGCTCACAGACCACCTTATCTTTCTATACTGTGTTGTAAAAATACAGGTTTCTCTTTGTGCTCTTAAAGCTAGACCAGCTTTTCTCAAACTGTAGGTTGGGACCCACTAGGTGGGTTACGAGCCCATTTCAGGTGGGTCTCAATTCATTTCAATGTGTATTTTATTTTTAATATATTAGACTTGACGCTCCCATGGTATGTGACTGCATTTGGGAAATTGCTACAGACCTGTACTTTAACAGGCTACTATATACAATGTTGTTGGCATCCTTCAGTCTCAGAAGACTATGGTATCACACTCTGAATGGTGGTTCTGGAACAGAGTGTCCTCTCCAGTGCACGAAGCCTGGGTAAAGTAGATATGGAGGATAGACTGTTTCCCATGCAGCAAATCCCCCCTGTCCATGTCGCTGAAATAGTCCAATGGAAAGGCAGAGGCCAATACGGTTGGTTCCAGTGGCATCGCAGGAGTTGCCAGAAGGTGACTGTGTTCAGCCATGAACTGCCTCCGGGACTCCGGCTCCGGATTTTGCCTCGAGGTTGACTCCTGAAGCCTTTTCCATAACTGGATGTAGCCACAAGGCAGTGGAGGTTTGCGATCAGAGTTTTCCTTCTCTCAGATGAGCTGCCTTCCCTGGCTGAGTCCCATCTACCTGGTGGCTGTTTAGTTACCTCTTAGGACAAGTACAGCCAAACTGAGGGCCTATTCTTATCCCCAGCCCCCAGGGGAAATGTACAATGTATGCTTTCAACAATGTAAGTGAATGGGGTTCACTCCTGGGTAAGTGTAAATAGGATTGCAGCATTTGGGATGTTTGGGGAATTTTTTATAAACAGATCAGCAACTGCTTGGGAGGGTTAGGATGGTTCTTATTTATTTAAAATAATTTTTTTGACTTATACTTATTGTAAACTTTTAATTTACTTAATTTAGGGCGCAATCCTAACCCCTTATGTCAGTGCTTTCCAGCACTGGCATAGCGGTGCCAATGGGACATGTGCTGCATCCTGCAGTTGGGTGTCATTTACGGAGGCCTCCTCAAAGAAAGGGAATGTTTGTTCCCTTACCTCAGAGCTGCATTATCCTTACGTTGGGGCTGGGAAGCACTGACATAAGGGGTTAGGATTGCGCCCTGAATTTGTTTTTGTAGTATGGGGAATGTTAATTTTCCTGATTGATGATGTCACTTCTGGCCATGACATCAGTTCCAGGTTAATGACATCACTTCCAGTGGGTTCCAAGAGATTATCATACTGAAAAGTGGGTCCCGGTGCTAAAATGTTTGAGAATCCCTAAGCTAGCTCTCTGCATTATCCTGGTGGCATTTCCAAATGCAAGGAAACTTATTCACGGAGAGTTTCTCCTGCAGCCTCAGTTTAGTCACAAATCGCCAGAGGAGATATGTCTCCAAAACAATTTAATGCATGTGCGTGTTTTGTTCTTTACAGAATTCATATGTTAGTTTAACCAGAACACTTGCCACAGTAGAAGAAGAAAAGGTGGAGAAGTGGGTTTCTTATTCAGCTTCCAATTGCTGGCAGAATATAAAACGGTAAATACAGGCACTCACACTTAATGGATTTTTGCTGCTCTTGCAAACAGCAGCAAAATTTTATAAAATTATATATAAAATTATATATAAAATTATATAAAATTATATCATGGAATTTTATGATATAAAATGCAGCAGTGTTATGCTTTAATTCTAGCCTCAGTGGGGCAGTCTTACAGTTTCCAGTTTAAAGGCAATGATGCAGTATGGCGTTTATGCATGATAGGTTGGGGTAATTGTCTCTCAGAAGTTAATATGGCTTCTTAGGGATTCCTGGACCTGAGCTGAACCTGGAACCTCAATGCCTGGAGCTATTAGACCTAGGGCCCAATCCTATCCAACTTTCTAGCACCACTGCATCCACAATGCATCCACAATGCAGCCCTGAGCTAAGGGAAAAAACATCACCTTGAGGAGGCCTCCGTGGCTATCCTCCCATGCCAGAATGCAGCGCATTCGCCATTGGCATGGCTGCATCAGCGATGGAAAGTTGGATAGGATTGGGCCCCTAGCCTAATAGATTGCCTAGAAGGAGTGAATGTGTGCAGGCCTCAGTGCTCTTTTAGGGCAGAAA
The DNA here is from genome assembly GCF_035046505.1 of Tiliqua scincoides. NCBI lineage: Eukaryota > Metazoa > Chordata > Lepidosauria > Squamata > Scincidae > Tiliqua > Tiliqua scincoides. The sequence goes on from NC_089826.1 coordinate 13,178,792, forward strand.
GTAGAAGATGGCTTTGCAAAACTGATCCTTGAGATAGGTAGGCAGGCCAGCCAGCAGGCAATAAGAACTTTCTAGGCCTGGTAAAAAGACTTGAAACCTGCTTTTCTGCTTTTGCTGGTTCAACAAAGCAGTAGTTTCTGCCTGCTGTACTGATTTATGTGTCTTTATTATTTGATTGTATGTATCTTTATGAAACCTTTCAAAATAACTATTTCACAAGGTGGCTTCTTCTTCTTTACTTCCTCTTTTACCACTTTGGATGTCAAGGGTGGCTAACATATTGAAAACACAAATAGAATAATACAAGAAAAGCACAAACAATGTAAACGTACAAAAAATAATAAAAGAACAGCAGTAGCAATATTTAACTAGCATGGGATAAAATCAGCCAACAAACAAGGAATAAATGTCTTCAGTTTGGTGTTTTTTTAGAATCAAAGAGGGGGCTGGACTGGTTTATTTGGGAAAAGAGTTCCACAACTATGGTGCCACCGCTCAAAAGACTGTACCTCTGGTTCCCACTGACTGATTACAGTTTAGTAGAGGATCAGAAGAGCCTGTGGTGCAGATCTTAAGAGTCTGGTGGACTTCATATGGTTGCTGTTCCATAGGCTCCATCCTGAGCTCAAGCCCTCAGCAATTGACCAGGCTACATTCCACCAGATCTAGTTTCAGGTACTGTTACTGATGGTTTCACCCTGGTCCTCACATGTCCAAGATGCTTTTTCTTCTCCCCACCCTCCACCATTTTTAAAGCCTTGACAATGTAGCCTGGCGCTGAGCATGGTAGCATTCATTTGAAATAGGGAGTTCACATAGAAGCTGATTTTTTCACAGTAGAAGTTCTTGGCCAGTTTCATTGCAGCAAACTTCAGCTAGTCCTTTGGCACTGACTGGAGTCTCACTGTCTTTTATGTTCCTCTTCAACCAACAGGGATATTAAGCTGATCTTCTCGTCAGTGAATTGTGTCAATGGAAGCTTCCTGGATAAGAGGTAATTATGTGATGCATGACCAAATTCCCAAGTGTTTTAGAAATTAGTTAATTAACAGCCCAATCCTGAAGCCGGTGGCTCTGCCAAAATTCAGCGGCACTGTCAAGGCCGGCAGAGGTCTCCTTGGGGGAAGCCCCAAGCCCCACAAAGGGGCTTCTCAAGTCTGCACTGGCTATTTTGCTGATACAGACTTGAGAGACTCTATGTCGGGTTTTTCAGCCTGATGTGGAGTTCAGGATCCAGCAGAGCTGAAGGCTGGGCTTAGAAAAGTCCATTTCTGAAACCCAAAGAGCCACTGTCAGTCAGTGTGGATAATCCTGAGCTAGATGGACCAATGTTCTGATCCACAAGAGAAGACAGCTTCCTATGTCTGTGTGTGCACCAGTCAGCTTTGAGGACCAGGCTGAGAGCTGATCCAATTTCTGCATTCTTGTGATCATCACACAGTTCTCTTTATATCAGTACAATCAAAAGTTTTCCTTTGGTCAGTATATAAAGGGGGGGGAAAGTTGCAATGACGACCTGTCCTTGTCTTTCCAGCAGAGACAAACACTTCAGAACATCTCAGGAGGCTCCAGGCATCGATATGTCAGCAGTGTTGCTTTTCTCGGAGAAGATTGCTGTTAAGTCTGACGTCTGCAAACAGGTAAAAAGCAGCACTTCTGTTGCACATGGTATAAAGAGTGCAATTGTGGGTTTTGAGTTCCAGCTGTCTTGGTTGGCACGAAGGGGCATATTGCCTGATTGAAGTAAGGCCTATGACAAAAATGTCAACATTTATTATTGATCTGGAATCTACGTAGTGCACACCCAACTTTCATTCTGATTGTTCAGTCTTCAAGGCAGACATGTATTTTATACATGTGTTCCCCTCCCCCCCCCCCGTGCCTGGAAATGGGTGTGGAGGTCAAGCTGGTTTCAAACATGAAGTGCCAAATGTACTCTTCAATCATCACAGCCAATTTCCTTCAGATATCTTACTCTCCGACATGGTTATTGCATTACAATACATTTTGTCTTGTGTTCTCCTTTTTTTGAAAATTGGTATATAGATCAAGCTGGTGTGCAATCCAGAAATGCAGAATGCTGCTCTGAGTATGTCCACCAAATGTCATTTTTCATATATATCAATCTTTAAGAGAGGTTGCGTGTAAGAAAGAGAATGCTGAATGAACTAGGTAAACCAAAGATCTCACTTAGCTCAGCCAATCACAGGAAAGAGGACTGGAGGATTGATAAGGAGAGGAAGTAATTCTATTTTGGAATGACAGCCCATCACCTCGTTTGAGAAATTTCTTGCTAGCTGCTATTACAGTAGCAAACCAGTTCACCCAACACAGATAAATGTCATCAGATAGCAAATATATCCTTATATATGCTCCGTAAATACAAAATGTCACCCTTTATAGCCAAAGCAGATAGAATTAATATAATGGAAGTACAGTTTCCATCCATTTACTATGGAGAGTGACATTATTGGTGTGACTTAAATACTCTTTTGCAGTCTTACAGTCTTCTTCCCCACATCCAGGTGATCAACTCCATTACGAAACTTATGCAGTCTGTAACTGACTGTGCTGCTTCTGCTGAAGCACTCCGAGTCTTCCTGGTTGTGCCCGTCATCTTACAGAAGCTGGATATCAGTTCTGACCTTCTGCTTGATCAGCTAGCACGTGCCATCCTGGGACTCCATCAAGGACACAAGAAAATGCTTGGTAAGAAAGGGCTGGTCGAAGGACAAAGCTGGATAACTTCACCTTAAAGAGTCCACACTCAAACTCTTTGTTGAGCTATTGGCCACCAGGAGGTCTCCTCTGAGCTTGGCCAGCTATTTAGCTGGTGTAAGTCTGAGGAACCTCTTGGAGCATGTTGGGCTGGGCTGGATGGAATAGGATCTTAGCAGGTGCTAGTGCTGCTAAGATCCATGCCCTCCTACCCTTGAACTACCCCTTGCTTGATCCCTGCCCCGATCATCCCCCTGAACCACCCCCACCATGACTTTCCGTACTCTGGTGGGGCTTCTGCATGCTGCTGTCATGTGCGTACAGCCTCCTCTCCATTTGCACTATCAGTTCCACAGTGCATTACAGTGGCGTGCTTTTTATGATACCATACTGGGACTTAAAGTGGCAGATCATGATATCCACCACCACAAGCCCACAATAGGCTTGGCCTGAAACAACCTCTCCACAAAGCACACAATCACAAATACACACAGGGTGCTGCTTCTGCCTTTCCCCTGTGCAGTAGCTGATGGTCACTTGAGTATGGTGTGTAGCCTCACCTGGGATAAGTCAATTGGGCACTGAGCATGCACTGCAATGTAGCAGTGTAGCAATGCTACTTGGGAAGCAGCCCGAGACCTCGGGAGCCAAGGGCTGCTTGGTGTGGCATAGTGGCCAGAGCAAAGAATGAAACGACAGACATGTGTGGAAGTGAGATGCAGAAAGAAGGCTAAGAGCTGGAACAGATCTGCCTCGAAGCTGGGACCGATCTGATCTGATCTCTTTGCCCCGCCTCTGCTAAGCTTTATTCATTCTTAAACATGTGTCGCAATACAACGAGGTTACTGAAGGTTAGGTGACCGGCTTGCTCTAGCTTAACCACAATACACATTCCTAGATATGATCCTGTTGTTGACAGGCTACTGGGCTTCAGACACTTAGCGTATTCAAGGCCAAGAGTTTGCTCTTGTGCAGCCGCAGGTGTGTCCGCGGTCATTGTTGCCAAATACTGCTAAAGCATCCCAAAGCCTAGCGCCTGCGCACATAAACACTACACTGCAACACAACTTATCCTGTCTTAGATGTTTGACACAGGTGGGAACCGAAAACCCCCCATATTTTTATACGAATACACTGTAGATTTTTTTTGCTAAACCAGTGAAAACAAGATCGTTGTGGTTTAGACTGGAAAAAAGAAAAATTGAAGGTATATTTGACTGGGCAGAAATGGTCAAAAACCTGTGAAAATTTCATTTCAAGGGGAAATCTTTACTCTGCTGTATCTTGCTTTCAGTTTGCTGAAATTTGGCAGTAGATAGAGCTCACTACATATGCTCTCTGTACTGAAATTCACTTCATTGGGACAAATGTCTTGATTTATAATGGTTAGAACGTTCATGAATTTTAATGGTACAATGTTATTTGATCCCTTTTCCCTTTGGTATATAGATGCTTGGGTGTTATCCATCTGTTTTTGTTGCAGAGTCTCTGTGGTGCCATCTAGATGAAGCGTTCTTCAAGGATCTGGTGAACATGTTTCAAAGGCTTTCAAGTGCCAGGCTCTCTTCAGTCGTTGAACGATTAACTTGTGGGAAGGTGATATCCCAAGAACACATTTGGCCTGTTCAAATTCTACAGATTCTGTATGAGGTAGGGCATCTCTTGAACCAAAGGTACTTTGTTGGCATGTGACATTTGTTGTATCGCTACCCAAATAATATTGGTAATCCTGATAGCTGTTATTTCTCAAACTCATCAGAAACTGAACACTGTACAAAGCAAAATTTAAAACCTGAAGAGCATGCAATCTGGAAAAGGATGAGACCAGGAAAAACTGAGACCAGGGACATGCTACCAAAAACCAAAACCTGAGTTCAAAAAGTATAGAAAAACATTGAAATATAGCTAAAGAGAGGAAGAGGGCAGTCCTAAATGCTGGAATGACACTTTGTGACTGCTTTTCCCTGTGGGGAATGGGGCCCATTTTCTGTGGCTCAAAAGCATCCTAATTGTACCCTATATTTGCTGACTCGCTTCAAGATGTTATGGTGGCAACAGCCTTGAATCAGTTCTTCCTGTAACCATTCTCAGGCACCTTACCTTTTGGGTCACCTGTGCCCTGGTCTTTCAGCAAAACATCCTGAAAATAGGGCAGGGGTCTCCAAACATTTTGCCCAAAGGGTCACATCAAATATCTGGCATAGTGTTGAGGGCCAGAAAAAATTTTTAAATATAAAATTTAAATAAATAAATAAGAGATGGAACTTAGATGAGTGAATAAATGAATGAATGGGCTTATTAATTCAACCTCTCTGGCCCTCAGAACACCCTCCAGACACAACCAGAGCACAGCTCTGATCATGTACAGTTGAGTGGGCCAGAGGCTTTCAGGGAACAAGAGGCTGGCTGCAGGCTGGATAGAGGCTTGTCGTGGGCTGCATTTGGCCCCCAGGTAGGGGTTTGGAGACCCCTGCCCTAGGTGGCAGTGTTGGGCTGGATGTAGTCAGCTGATTCAGCCTGAGTAGTCAGCCTAGCCTTGTGGTTCCCAAACTTTTTCAACTGGCGATTCCCTTGCTCTACTGGGCCATTGGTCATGGCTCTCCATTAGGGCTACAATCCTATACCTTGTATAGGGTGGCAAGTTTTTTGTGAGGATTCTGTGGCTCCCCTGGCTGGGTTCTGCGGCTTGCCACTGGCCTAGGCCTTAGTGGTTGGGGAACCACTGGCCTAGGAGGTGCATAAAGCATGAGTTTTCTAACTCATGCTTCAAACAAGCCTGGCAACTCATCAAATTAACAAGACATAATGCCCTGCTGTGCCCTGTCCCAGCTATAGGTAAGGCATGCCACTCTTGTTGCCTAAATGGGATTGGCCCTGACTGCTATGCCCAAGTAGTTTCAAGATGCCTCTGCATATAGACTGATGCTAAGAAATGCGTCACCAGGGAGAAGGTGTGGTCAATGGCATGTCCTGTTGTACAGAAAATTTTATTCTGGAGATCCCTAGTTATCTGAACTAGGCTCCTGGGGATGAGGGATGATTGTTAAGGCTGTAGTTTAGACGTGGCCTTGCATTGTTGTGAATGCCAGTATCTTGTCATCCCCACCTCTGCTTGTTTAATTCGCTTATTTGTCCTGTTTATCAATGCAGGTAAATCTCAGGACTGGTTTCAGAATCCAGGAAAATAACTTCTATGTCCCAGAAGTGAAAAAACTGTGGACAGTTCCCAATATTACAGTGGGACAAAGTTGTATTGTAGTAAGTATAAAATTTAAGCATGGTACTTGCAATTTTAAGGTTTGAATTTCAGTTAGAGTTCTTGGAAATATTACATCTGTCTAACAATGAATGTGAGCTCTGGGTCATGCAATGTTCCTTTATATAACTTGCAGCCAGATTGCACAGCATAGTGCTACTCAAACTTTTTGGCACCACAACCCAGTTTTTGAAATGACAATCTACCAAGACCCACATATCGCAACTGGTGTGAGGCCCGGGATTCACCATCAGCTGCTCACTGCCTGAGCCTCTGCTCAACTATCTTTGTCTCACTCGGGCCTCACTGCATTGTGTTTTCGTCGCTCATCAGTGAAAGTGGCACCCAGCTATCAGTCCAGGGCCTCACACCAACCAGAGCAATGAAAGAACGATGCAACGAGGCCCAGAGTTGGCCAAAGACAGCCAAGCAGAGGCTTGGGCGGCGTCAAGAGCAGAAGCTGGTAGTGAGTCCTGGGTCTTCACAACCCATCAGAAATTGTCAAAATGGTGCAACTATTGAAACAGAGTCCCATTTCCAGTATGGGGTGGAGGGCTTCACCAATCAGATGATCAACATACTGGAATATATACAGTCTGCTGAAATGATGAGGACCATGTGTTAGTAGGAGTGTGGAACCATTTCCCACAATAGATCACAAACTGTGACAAAAGTTGAAAGAGGGCAGTCCTCATGTGCTCCTGGAACTCTCCAGTCAATGCATAAATTCTGCATGCCCCTGTGGTTACTTGGGAATTTGGAACAGAAATATAGCTGTTTTCCTGGTTTTGACACACTCAGGTTGAAGCTGTTTGCTGCTTGGGCAAAAATGTAATACCTGACTTTATGCAAATAAATTAAAATTTATTATCCTAAATAATATGTCACTGTTTTCTATAACACCCTATATCAGTGGTTCCCAAACTGTGATTTGGGACCCACCAGTGGCAACCCGATTTTTGGGTCGCAACTCTGACAAGCTGATAACCAACAAGGAAAATGTATTGAGCCCTATGGTCACTGAAAGGAGCAGCACATGTGCATTTACTCACAAGCAGGTGAGCGTGTCTCAGTCCACTTTGACGGGCAGGCCAAGGGGAATGTAATGCCACCAGAATGGTTTTGATCTGACTGCAGGCCCCGACAAACTCTTCAGCAGGAATCCCCCATTCAAGCTGACAAGGAAAATGTATTGAGCTTTACGGAAAGTGAAACTGAGCCACACATGTGCATTTACTTGTAAGTAGCCAAGCCATGGCTCTTATCAAAGGCCAGGCAAAGAGGAACACAAGAATGATGAATGTGAAGCTCAACAAACACTCCAGAAGGTGGTGTCGTAAAACGGATAAAAACAGAGGCTTGAGCAGCTTTGTTATTGTTGTTCTCATAACGCTAGATGGGTCCATTTATGGCTAGAAGTGTTTGTTTCCAGTGAATAAAATTGCATCTTAAGTCTTACTGAACACAATGGGCTTATTTCTGTGTAAGGTAATTAACACTATCCCCTGGGGGCTGGGGATAAGAATAGGCCCTCAGTTTGGCTGTACTTGTCATAAGAGGCGACTAAACAGCCACCAGGTAGATGGGACTCCTTAGCCTGGGAAGGCAGCTCATCTGAGAGAAGGAAAACTCTGATCCCAAACCTCCACTGCCTTGTGGCTACATCCAGTTATGGAAAAGGCTTCAGGAGTCAACCTCGAGGCAAAATCCAGAGCCGGAGTCCCTGAGGCAGTTCATGGCTGAACTCAGTCACGTTCTGGCAACTCCTGTGACACCGCTGGAACCAACCGTATTGGCCTCTGCCTTTCCATTGGACCATTTCAGCGACATGGAGAGGGGGGATTTGCTGCATGGGAAACAGTCTATCCTCCATATCTACATTACCCAGGCTTCGCGCACTGGAGAGGACACTCTGTTCCAGAACCACCATTCAGAGCGCGATACCATAGTCTTCCAAGACTGAAGGATGCCAACTGCAACTGTAAGATGGGTCCTGACAGAATGTCGTTATAAAAGTGGGTCCCAGTGCAAAAATGTTTCTGAACCACCACCCTATATATGTTGTTTTACAAAACATTTATTTAAGCGAATTCCAATTTAGGACACTTCACTACAAAATATGCAACTAACACTTTTTCTTCTATTTTATTCAATATCTGAACAGTTGGAAGCAAAACAGCGATTATTCACGGCTCAGCTAGTAATACTTGTTCTATTTTATTATTAGTTACCTTGTTTAGTATTGTTTAATTAGTATCATTGTAGATCGATAATATGAAAGTGAAGTCTCTAATTTCGGCAGGCTGGCTTTTATGGCACACCAGTAGCACAACTGGGGGGCAAGTACCTGGGGCCAGGTGACACAATGATGCCTCCCGTGTCACCTGCTCCCACACACATGTACATCCATAGTTCATCCATCAGGGACTGCCATCAACTGCACTAACTCAGCACTGTATTACAGTACACTGAAGGTAACCATTTCCTTCAACAAATGGGGTTGCCTTAAGACATGACACTGAAAGAGAAATCTGGGCCTGCACTGTATCCAGCGTAGACTAGGTGCAGGCAGGAGGTCAACTCAGGGTAAAGGCATATTTTTCTCCTTACCGCATGTTAAGTCCCAGCCATCCCTGCTCCAAAACACTCCCTCCCCACTTCTGTTCTGCCATCCCACCACCCTTTCCCCATGGCCTGCCCCAGCCAGTGCAAACCTACCCTGTCCAGAGCTGGCAGCTGGCTTTCGCAAGCTGGCCTTTTTATCTCTTGGCGTTGGTCTGCTTGAAGGGGCCACAAACATCACCCACACATTATCTTGGACTAGAAATTCCCACTCTTGAGCTGGCACACCCTTAGGAAAGCAGTGCCTGCTGCTTTCCCCGTCTCCATAGCCTTGAGGAAGTACTCCTAGGTTTTTAGAGGCTTCCCTGCTAATTGTCTGAAATGTTGTGCTGTCCGTCCATCTCCCCGCTCACATTCAAGGAGCATCTCCTCAAAGAGGGAGCTGCTAACTTATAGCTTGTGTGTGTTAAACTGGCCTAATTCTCTCTTCACTCCAGTCCTTCATAAAGCTGGCCAGCCTCTCGCCCTTCCATGCCATTTTTCAACTTCACACATTCTCTGGCTTTCGCCCACAGCATTCTGAGGGGTGGTAGGATGGGGTAAGGGAATAGCAGGCATTATTTTCTAACAATCAATGGCCAATATGCATTAGTTACACACAATAAAAACATCTGCATCACAGCTGTGGATTGCCATTTATCCACGTCTACACTGTTAACTTGCCGACCCTGATTTTAAAACACATTTTCTCATGTTGAAGATGACTTTTTGTTGTTGTTCTTTCAGTTGGTTTTAGGAGAACTCACTGCATTCAGTTGCATCTTTGAGATGGAAGATAAAATTATGGTACATGACATCAACTGCTTGTTTCAGCATTTTGCATACAACATGGTAGGTACTGCCAAAGATGTTTAGCAAGATTGCGAAACAAACTGAAAAGTCTGTAATATGACACCTGTGACTTTTGCAGCAATTCGTTGGTATGCGCAATGAACTACATGTGCGGAGGCAACATCTGGTGAATGATACCTGGAGGTGCATACAGAATGCAACACTAAACCAGTTTCGTCAGCGAATAAAGGTAAAAAGAAAAAAATTTCTAATGAAGTTATGACCTATGTCAGCCTTAGGCCGACTTCAAGTGAAACATGGTGCAATTAAACAGCAAAAAGTCCTATATGCATGAACTGATAGATGCTCGGTTGAGAAGCAGTGGAGCTAGTGTTTTATCATGCGAGAGACAACCATTGCAGCTTTGGCTGTGGGCCCCTGGAAATAGCTTTTACCTGTCTAATTTCCTCTTCATTTGTGCTGAGAATACAGTATGGGACTTGAGACAGACTAGACCACTTCCCAGTTTCATAGCAGCACATTCGCAGCTGCCACAATCCAAGAAAATAGTTTCAAGTATGTGCAAGATGTATCCATGTGGTTTGGTACTTTTGCTCAGACAAATTACCAGAGACAGTGGGAGCACACTGCATGTTCAAAGGTCTGAAGAAGCAGCTATTAAGCCATTTCTGCCCAACACTGCATATACACAACAGGGATCAAATGTGTACACCTATGCGCTGGGCACAAATGTGTTAATGCATTTTTTAAAAATGTGTTCTATTTTTCTTCCATTATTGAATTCAGTGTGGCGCACATAACTAGGCCATAACCCACCCAGACACTGAACACACCTAGCAAAAACAAGAAGTCTTCCAGCGCATAAAGGCTAATAGATTCATTGGGGTATAAGTGTTCACAATTCATGATGCCGCAATCAGCTTGCTAGCCTTTAAGAATCCAGAGAAAGTTAGTCACACACCGAAATTAGTGGAACATAATAGCTGCACTTTATTTATTACCATTCATTTCAAAATGACCAATGCAGAGCAAACTTTCTCAAGACTGGAGTCTCATCTAGCTTTTATCTGGGAGTACAGCAGCTACTGACTTTACCAGCCCACTGTGGTTAACTGGTGACCTTTATGGCTATCTTGCTTTTCACTGACGGGACAAAGTTGTTCCCACTTAACAGCTATCACTAAACAACCACATTCCAGTAGTGGGTAACCTGCTCCCTTATCTCTATTTATTATACATAAAACAGAGACTTTAAAAAATTCACTATTCAATGCCATTTTTATTCTATGCTTACTATTTTAACAGCAAAGTATTAATTCCAACTTTTCTGCGCATAGTGTAGCTGCAGAACAGTATATCTTAGTCAAAGGAGGAAGCTCAGAGATCTGCCCATGGCCCACCACCTTGAGCCACCACCATCACCACCTTTGTTAAATGAGCCAATAACCTGGAACATCCAGGGGTAATTTACAAGTTTCTAAATTTCTACATAAAAATCTCTTCTATGTAGCAATCAATGTTCTGAGCGTATAGTGCCTTTTGTAATAAATTGTTGCAAGTAGGTATTTGCCCATGTACCCAAACACGCCCTACTTAGGGCGTGTTTGGGGGAAAATAGCTGGGTTATATATGTGCATTTGGCTCCATCTCCTTCCCTTACAATAGCATCCTAGAATAGTCCCTCTCTGATGTGAGTGGGGGCGAACATGCACCAGCTGCCCTGCCTGTGTTTTACAAGGCAAAGTGCTGATAAGGAGTTGCATGTATCATGCAGTGTTGCATGAATGTTGTAGAATGTTGCATTCTATCATGTATTTCCAACTTTGCTCTCAAAGCAGAAATGTCTAGGCAGACCTTCTGTAAAGTTTGCATCAGTGACTTTGTGAATGTGCCCAAGTTGGAGCTTTAAATTAAAAGGAACAAGAGCCTCTTTGGGAAAATTAGATGGAGTGGGATAGAAGAGAATCAACTATGAAGGAAGAACTGACAGCAAGTTGCACGCAATGATACACACTTTCATTTGCAAAGTCCCCTGCCTGGCAGTCCCTGTGCTCTTTTTCAACCGATGGCACTGACGCTACAGAAAAAGGCAATCCACTGTTGGTAGAATTTACAGGGTGGGTAAAGGAAGCATCACTCCATTCTTTATTCCATGCTCACCACCCTGCGCATATCAGCCTAATTTAGTTGTGGCGGAAGAGTTTAAGGCCCATCCAAGTCCAAAGGTGGAAAAACACATAAACTGGGATCGTAACTGGAAGCAGGAGGCTGTAGAAACAGAGGCTGGTTGTACTGGTACAGCCCTGGGGAAAGTTTTCATCCACACTGGCGGAATAAAACAGACCAGCCAAAGACAAGAGTGGAACAAGAACAGTCATTGTAGGTAGTGACAGAAACATTTTTCTTCCCTAATGTTTGTTCTTCACTCTTTTGAGTAGATGTTTCTTTATGTCTGCTCTGAGTCCTTCTCTTGCTTCTCTTTGCCCATCATCCTTGCGGCCTGGGGTATCATATTAGGGATGCCATCCACAACGGGATACGCGATGCCCAGCTCTTCGTTAATTAATTCATTGGTGGATTCTTCATACCTAGTAAAGACAGCAAGTATTGTCAGAAGTGGAATTTTCTTGTTAAATTTCGTAATTGTTATTTCTTTTATTTGATGGTTACTACCTTGAGCAACCGTAATGGGGTCAGAAAGGTTGGATATGATGCTTAAGTTAGGGCGCAATCCTAACCCACTTTCCAGCATTGACATAAGGGCAAAGCAGCTCCAAGGTAACGCAACAAACAATCCCTTTCTTTGAGGAGGCCTCCATGAGTGCCACCCAACTGCAGGATGCAGCACATGTCCCATTGGCACAGCTATGCCAGTGCTGGAAAGTGGGTTAGGATTCGGGCCTAAGTTGGATTTACTGCTTTTGTTGTTAAAAATTCCAACGAAAGCAACTATAAAAACCTAGAACTGATACAACACTTCAGAATTTTTCAAGTACTTCATCTCTTATATACCAGAAATCCTTACAACTAAAATTGTACCCAAGATGATATTTTGAACTGGGAATAGCTCACATTCTTAACAGCAACATGAAGTAGTGACAGAAAGAGCAGGTATTAATATTAGAAAGGCAAACCCTTTCTAGTGTATCTGTAGTTTGCATATTTCTTACTTTCAGGGAATCTTTTCTATATCTGTTAAGCAATCCACAAACATGTGCCCACAAAACCACTGTCCATTGAAGAGGGTTTTCTTGCGAGCTCTTAACCATGTGGAGCAACAGCCAAATCCGCTGGGCCCCACGGTTGCCAAGTACATTCATGGCAACTGTGTGTACATTCTAGAATATGCCCAACATTCTCTACAGCAGTGTTTCTCAAACTGTGGGTCGGGAGCCAATTTGAGGTGGGTTCCCAGTCCTTTCAATATTTTATTTTTAATATATTAGACTTGATGCTACCATGGTATGTGACTGCATTTGGAGAAATGTTACAGACCCATACTTTTAAAAAGCTACTATGTATATTCTTTAACAGTGATAGTCAATGGGACTTACTCCTGGGTAAGCGTGAGTAGGATTGCAGCCTAAGATTGTTAAAAATGTTCCTACTTGATGATGTCACTTCTGGTCATGACATCATTTCCAGTGGGTCCCGACAGATACTCATTCTAAAAAGTGAGCCTTGGTGCTAATGGCCATCTTTCAAGAAAACTTATTTGACATATTTGATTGTCATTCTTTATGCCACATTGAAAACAACTGGTTTGTTAATACTTTTACCATCGTTACTGTGATCATTCCTGTGATCAGGCCTTAAGACAACAGTTTTACAGATGGGCAGCTGAGGTTCAGAGACCGCAGCTTGTTCAAGGCCACTGACCAAGTTATTGACTGGAGAGGGATTCTTGATATATGCAAGAGATGATATAACATATGAGATTATATATATCCAGTATAATGAGATGGTATGAGCAGGAGCTATTGATCAGATAAAGCTGATTTTATGCATATTGATAGCAATGTAATCTGGCACTTTTGGACAAAAAGGCAGTCAAAATATGTTATGCACTGTAAGAATGTAGTACCTCAAAACACTGAGGAAATGGGATCGTGACCTGCTTCCATGTTGCAATCGTGAAACCAGAAGTGGGTTGCGATGAATTTTATTTTACTGTTTACAAGCCATGGGGAGCCCTGCATAGGACTCCACTAGGCTCCCTGCATCCCCCAGACCTCAGCAGCAGGTAGGAAATGTTTAAAAAAAAAACCCTCTGCCCCCAGCAGTGGTGTGATCCTGGGAATCACGTTACTGCCTTCCCTCTTCCCCTAAGGGGCAAGAGGCTGAGGACCTCATGCTGCAGCATTGCGACACCCTAGCTTGAGAACCTCAGGTGTATAGGATTGCTGCTTTGTTAGAAAAATACTAAATATTGTGCTAAGTATCAATGTACATTACTTTGTACTGTGTAGGGAGTTCAACTAAAACATGCAAAGCGCATACTACAGACCCCACTGGTGTGTTTAATGCATGGTTCCCAAACTTTTTTGACTGGTGGCTCCCTTGACCTACTGGGCTATTGGCTGCAGTTCCCCATTAGTGCTACAATCCTTTACAATGTATAGGGTAACTTTTTTTTTTGCAAGAATTCCATGGCAAGAATTGCTGGCTGGTTTCTGCAGCTCCCTGGGGAGCCAAGGGTCCCAGTTTGGGAATCACTAGTTTAATGCACGATATAGGCAGAGATATTCATGGTGGTGAAGGAAGTGATAAAACTGGGTAGAGAAAAAGAAAGGAACAAGGAGACAGAGAAGAAAAGGAGGGGTGTAGGGGAAGAAGGAGGACAATAAAAGTGTGAAAATGGGTCTTGGGAGAGAAAGTGCTCTGCCGGGTTAGTATTAAGATATTAGCCACTAGGGGGGTTTTGGAAGAGAAGGATAATTAGAAAGCAGGTAGGAGGGGAAAGAGCTCTGGAGGTGAAATGTAAAAGAAAGTGTCCCAGGAGAAGCCTGGCAAGGAAGACACCAGAAACATGCTCTGGTTGCAATCCAATGCACGCTTTCCCGGGAGTAAGCCCCACTTAACAAAGTGGGACTTACTTCTGAGTAGACCTGCTTAGGCTTGTGCCCTGATCCTATCCACACTTTCCTGGGTGAAGGTCCTACAGAGTTCAGTGAAACTTCTGGGTAGACGTGCACAGGCTTGTTCCCTGGGGCTGCAATGCTTTCCTGGGAGTAAGCCCTACTGAATACAACGGGCCTTACTTCTGAGTAGGCACACCTCGGCCAATTGTGCCCAGTCACTCCAAGCGAGTGTGGGCATGCTCTTCCTTGCTGGTTTGGCAACCCCCCAGCAGCGGCTTGGTGGGAGGGCTGGGGCCTCCTGCAGCTCTCCCACCCCCCAAGCGGGCTGAGCTCCCGTGCCAGCGCGCGGCTCACCTGAGCGGCTTCTTGGACAGCGGGCACACCAGGATGCCCAGTAGGGCGGGCTCGAGAGGGGGCTGCGGGCGCGGGGCCGGCCTGGCCGCCCCCTCGCCAGTCTCGGCTGCGCAGAGCGCCCGCTGCAGGGAGCCAGGCAGGAGCCGCAGCCGCCGCGCCAGCATCGTCCGCAGCCGCGCCAAGGGCACCGCGCGGGCACGGAGGGAGGGGAGCGGAAGGGAAGGGAAGTGCTGCCTGGCGAGGCGGCTTCCTGGGCAGGGCTACCCGCGTAGACGCCCTCCGGAGGCTGGAAGGGGAGGTCCCTCCCGCTGGCCGAGTCCCTCCCGGGCGCGGGCGCTTTGCAATGTCCTGGCACGGCAGGGACCTCCGAGGGGGCGCTCCGGAGGAAGGCTGCAGCCCTGTGCACGCTTTCCTGCGAGGAAGCCCCGTTGATCTAGTGGGACTTACTTCTGAGTAGACCTGCAGAGGCTTGTGCACAGGCTGCAGCCCCGTGCGCGCTTTCCTGCGAGTAAGCCCCGTTGAGCTAATGGGACTTACATCTGAGTAGACCTGCAGAGGTTTATGCAGAGGCCTGCTGCCACCCTGTGCACGCTTTCCTGCGAGGAAGCCCCGTTGATCTAGTGGGACTTACTTCTGAGTAGACCTGCAGAGGCTTGTGCACAGGCTGCAGACCCGTGCGCGCTTTCCTGCGAGTAAGCCCCGTTGAGCTAATGGGACGTACATCTGAGTAGACCTGCAGAGGTTTATGCAGAGGCCTGCTGCCACCCTGTGCACGCTTTCCTGCGAGGAAGCCCCGTTGATCTAGTGGGACTTACTTCTGGGTAGACCTGCAGAGGCTTGTGCACAGGCTGCAGACCCGTGCGCGCTTTCCTGCGAGTAAGCCCCGTTGAGCTAATGGGACTTACATCTGAGTAGACCTGCAGAGGTTTATGCAGAGGCCTGCTGCCACCCTGTGCACGCTTTCCTGCGAGGAAGCCCCGTTGATCTAGTGGGACTTACTTCTGAGTAGACCTGCAGAGGCCTGTGCACGCTTTCCTGCGAGTAAGCCCCGTTGATCTAATGGGACTTACTTCTCAGTAAGCCTCTGCATGACTATTCAGAAGTAAGTCCTTTTATAGTCAATGGGGCTTACTCCCAGGAAGCATGCATAGGATTGCAGCGTGAGAGCCCAATCTATGCATGACTGCACAGAAGCAAGTCTATTGTGTTCAATGGGGCTTACTCCCAGGAAAGCATGAATAGGATTGCAGTCCTAGGGCACAATCCTAGGCATATCTACTTGGAAGTAAGTCCTGTTGTGTTCAATGGGGCTTACTCCCAGGAAAATGTGGCTAGAATTGCAGCCTTTCATGGGCAAAAAATGCAAAGACAGCCTTCCTGGCTCAAACAGGCTCACACTCTGAAAAGAAGCATCAGCATCAGCAAACAGCCATGGGCAAAATCGCTCTGGTGGAATGAATATGGTGTGGACCTGGGGCTACACACCATGTGCCCAGTGCACCCATTGCGTGCGCAATGTGGCTGCCCCTGTGCACTTTTACTCTGGAGCCCACTGAATTCAGTGGGGCTTATACACAAGGAAGCGTATAAGTGTATACATGTATAAGTATATAAGTGTATAGAAATTTTGACTTGCTTGGGAGGGCATCCCCTGGATAAAAGATTTATTTCTGTGTTAACATGTATAGCGGCATTTCTCAAACTGTGGGTCAGGACCCACTAGATGGCTTGTGAGCCAATTTCAGGTTGGTCCCCATTCATTTCAATCTGTATTTTATTTTTAATAGATTAGACTTGTTGCTCCCATGGTGTGTGATTGCATTTGGGAAAGTGTTATAGACCTGTACTTTTAATAGGCTACTATGTACAAGATATGCTTTCAACAATGGTAGTCAGTGGGCCGTACTCCTGGGTAAGTGTTGATAGCATTGCAGCCTTTGGGATGTTTGGGGAATTTTTTTTTTCAAACGAATAACTGCTTGGGAGGGTTAGGAGGGTTTTTTCTTTTAAATAGTTTTTTGAAACTTATACTTATTGTAAACTTTTAATTTACTTAATTAACCTGATTTGATTTTGTTGTATGCAGGGTGTTAAAAATTTTCCTGCTTGATGATGTCACTTGATTACATCATTTGCAGGTTAATGATATCACTTCCAGTGGATCCTGACAGATTATGATATTAAAAGGTGGGGCCCAGTGCTAGAAGTTCTGAGAACCACTGATATGTAAGGGTGAAGCTGTGGGCAACTTCTATCCTCAGCACACTGGCAATCCAGTCCTAAATACATTTTCTTGGGAGTAAGAAGCAAACCTGTATGCACCTTTCTGGGAGTAAGCCCCATTGAATGCAGTCAGACTTACTTCTGAGTAGATATGCATAGGTTTGTGCTCTGTCTTGTTGAATTTCTGCTGATCTTCCTTCCTAGCAAATATATTCAGGATTGCAGTTGTATTTGCGAGTAAATCTCGTTGAATATTGTGCGATTTACTTAACAAGTAAATTAACTCTTTATTAACAAGAGTTAACTCTTTATTAACTTTATTTTGAGTCAGATTTAGACTCATGATTTACATAGAACTAATAGTACAATCTGATTCCTGTTTACTCAGAAGTGCCATTTTGTGCAGTGGAGTTTACTCTCAAGTAGTTGTGTTTAGGATTGCAGTTTAAGTCATTTTGATGAGTCAAAAACCATTTCCATGTCGATCATGAGCTTGTTGGATGACCTTGGGTGAATTGCTGTCTGTCAGCCTCAGTTTCTCTTCCATGCAATGGGCATAATAATGACTTGGTCACACAGAGCTGTCAGTGCTGTTGAATCACATAAGGAAATATTAATTTCTGCCTTTGGATTAGAATGACCTATACACGTAAATTGGTTCAAATCTGACTGGTTTTTATTGGCTTCTTCAGGTGCATTTTGACGGAGAACCTGGTATTGATGATGGAGGACTGGCCCAGGAGCTCTTCACAGTCCTCACAAAGCAACTGTGTGCTCCAGAAAGACAGATATTCAGGCACTGTGAAGAGTCTCACCTGATTTGGTTCTCCAGCCAGGTATGTGTGAAAATAGCTCTGCTTCCATGCTGCAGTTATAGTGTCTTATACTAGTCTTGCTGGATCATCTTAGGGCTCACCCAGCCCAAGCATTCTGTTTCATGAGCTGAGTCATCAGCTTGATGCCTTTGGGCACTTGAAACAAAGGCAATAACCTTCCTGAGTTGTTTATCCTTGGCCCTTGGTACTTAGAGGAACACTACCCCTGTTGGTGCAGGTTTCATTTTCCAAACCATGGGGAGACACTGTTGAGAGATTTATCGTCCATATCCTTGTCTTATACTTCTTTGAGGCCCTCTAAGCTAGTGTTAATAAGGGGGATTGTGTGGTGCTGAGAGTAGCTGTCTCCGTTCATAATTGGCAGCCCTAGCTTATGTTTTTCATAAGATGGATGACCTTTTCTGGCTTAGGCTGTATGCCTGTGTATCACTGACAAATTGGGGTGCGTGCGAAGGATTTGCACTGAAACAGTGAGCTCTTCATTAGGAGTGGAGCTAACATGATGACATTTGGAGTCCAATTAAATGTGGTGCTAAAGTTGTGGCTACTGCTAAAAATAATCACTGGTCAAGCTCCTACTACATAATGTCTAGTAGACTTTACATGTATCCCAACATCACAGTCTTTCGTATTTCCCATGTTGCCTTCACCTACAGTGGCAGCCAATGAGAAAGGACCATAACTCAGTGGTGGTGTAAATTTACGTATTTTAAAAATTTATTCCCTACCTTGTCAGTTTGGAAGAAAAAAACATTTAAAAAAACTCAATAAATATGTTGTTGCATATGTTGCATATGCACAATAAATACATTGCATGTTGTTTTTTAACTGTTTTAATAGAAATGTAGCATGATTTACTTTATAACTAAACTTTACTTTATAACTAAACTTTATTCAAGTAGCTAATCAATGCCTTTAAAAAATATGTGACTATTGGATTTTTCAAATTAGGTACAGGAAGATGTTTATTTTCTAATTGGGACCCTGTTCGGTATGGCCCTCTATAACATGAAAATAGCTGCCTTCCCTTTTCCTCTTGCTCTGTTCAAGAAATTGGCAAATATTCAGCCGACTCTGGAAGATTTCAAAGAACTCTTTCCAACTGAAGGAAGGTATGAAATAATAATTTTGATTCATGACCATCTACTATAAAAAGATAAAATACCAGAGGAAATGTCCCTTCTATGTGCTTATGGAATAAGCTGCATAACTTACCTGGCCCTTAACTTTTCTGCTTAGTGTAGTGGTTCCCAAGTGAGACCCTGAGATGTGCTCTGGGAGGTCTCAGGAAAAAAAAAAAGATCACCTTAGATCACTTCCAGTGTCTTGCCAAGTGAGCGCTCCCCCATGGACCACTGAAATGTAGGCTGTGGCTATAGTTAGTCTGTTCTTTGCCCTCTCTGGTCGACCAGTGCTTGCTGGGGTACCAGCTGCCAAAGGGTCCATTCTTTGCCCTTTCTGGTGGTCTGTTGAGGGGCACTTACTCGGCAAGATGCTTTCCCCTGGACCGCCGGGGTGGCCGGGGGCTGGGCCCTCCGGCAACTGGCATTTCCAGTATCTTACCGAGCACTCCCCCATGGGCTACCAAATTTAATTGTATTTTTTTGTATGGTGGGGATAGAGGGGTTTGCATTTGGTCCATGACAATTCCAATGTTTGGCTCAGTGGTCCACGGACTCCTAAAGATTGGGACCCACTGGCTTAGTGGGTTACTATCTAAGGCTGAAGTCTTAAGCACACTTATTCCGAAATAAGTTCTGGTGGAACCACTGGGATTACAACTAAGCAGATATCTTTTAAGATGACAATACTGGAGTCATTCACTGGGCCTTTCTTCCCCATTAGGAATCTTCAGAGTATTCTGGATGAGAAATACGACAGTGCTTTAGAAAGTTGCTATTTGGATTTCACAGTAAGAGATGTTATTGATACCCTTTTAATATTCCCCATTTTCTTATTGCTGTATGCATACCTGTAGTGTGGTGTTTGTAGGTTATGTTGTTCTGAATGCAGGCATGTAAACAATCATCTGCTTTCCCCCTGTGTTTCTGTCCAGTGTCTTAAATGATCCATAGTCACTTTTGCATTGTACCCTTATTCCCCCCATTTAGACAATGGAGAAAAAAGGAGAATCGACAGTTCTTGTTGAATTAAAAGAAAATGGTGCTGACATTCTTGTCTCTATGTGGAACAGGCAAGTTATAATTTTTTTTTCTCATGTTGAATTATAGTTACATTTGCATAGAACTGCCATTGCAAAGAAAATACAGGGTCCCTTACCTCTGTGTGTGTGTGTGGGAGGGTGGGCTTTGCAGTGAAGAATTGGTGGAAGAGCATCTTGCTTGACAGATTCTCGCCTGACAGTATGGTGGCAACAATAGCATTTTCAGGTCATGTTCCCCCCCCCCCCCGACAGATGCCAGAATTAATAAGGAGTCCAGCTGAGGGCTAAACAGTTTGGTCAGGTAAGGGCATTTACAAGGAAGAATTGGCAGCTCAGGAGAAACTGAGTATCTCTCCTGCCTTCACATCAATCATCCCTTCAAGGCCGGCCCATCCATGCAGCAGTTAGAAGTGGCTGCATCCATGGCAGATTGCGAGGGTTCCAAGGAGACAGCAGATTTGGGGTCTCTTTCACCCCAAGTCTGCCACCAGCTCCCTCAATCAAGAAATTATCTGCTTCAGGCTGGAGTGAGCACAAAGTGAAAATCTGCTTCACACTCAGTTGAACACAAAGCAGATGGTCCCCCTACTTACTGCCGTCTGTATTTGGTTTGGGTTGAGGTGCCCCTGGCTGTTGTTACCTCTTTGTTTTTGTTGTATACTTTATGCTGTTATATATATTGGTTTTATTTTTTTATATTTTAATATTGATTGCCACTTTCTTCCATAACTTGCAGTAAAAGTGGTGTATGTATTTGAAGAATAACATATTTTTAATGCGTGCACCATTTTGTGTGCTTTGGAAAGCAATCTACAAATGTTATATATGAAATAAAATGCTGATTTGATGCCTTTACAGAAAAGAATATGTTGATGCTTATGTGAATTACATCTTCAATGTCTCAGTGGAGAAGCAGTTTGAGAAGTTCAAGCTTGGGTTTGTAAGAGGCTGTCCAACAAAGTGGAGAATCTTCCTTCCTGTTGAACTCCAGCTCATCTTGCATGGACATACAAAATATGACTGGGAGCAACTAGAAAAGGTGCTGTGGACATGAGAACATGGATTTCCTCAGACCTAGATAGACCATTTGGTGAAGTTTTGCTTTAGGGAATCGATGTCTGCTCTAGCATATCTCCTTTGCCAATCTCTGCCTGGGCCAGCCCAGCCATAAAGCAGATAATGCAGTGGTAGGAAGAGCAGCAGACTTGAGGCTCCCTCCACCCTGAGTCTGCCACCATCTCCCTCCAGCCCACCATAGACCAAGCTGCATTGATCTGCTTCCTGCTCATTTTTTCCATTTCTCTACCCACTTACCTCACTCCTTCCCTCGCATGGTTACTGAAAGGGACCACAACAGGAAAGTGCATGAGTACAACTGGAATGGCACTGCCCTTACCTGAAAAAAACCACATGAGCATCAGTGATCTACTTCATTCACCTTGCTCCTTCCTTACATCGTCCCTTTTAAGAAAACAGGAAATACAGTGAAGGCTGGGAGTTCCTGGCATGACCGATGCTTCTTGCTTTGGCTAAAAGGATTGTATGAGAAGGAATGCAGCAACTGTGGGTTTTTTTTGGGGGGGGGGAGGGGGGTGATGTGTCTAGCATCAGGCACTGGATCTTGTTCGGCATCCCAGATTTGTACTATTTTGCTTCTTAAAGCATCAGTACTTGTTATCATGTGGCTGCTTGGGTGTTGCATGATAATTTGTGTATGCAAGAGGTACTGATAATAATTCAGCTATAGGCAAAAGTAAAAAAAAAGGAAATTTTGAAAAAAAATTATGTTAATGAAAGCTGCTGAATATAATATACACAGGGGCCTACAAATTAAAAACACTTAAAAGGTTGAAGACCTTAGGGGTGACTCAATTATATAAGCATTATCCATGAAAGCCTTACAAAGCAGCTATATTGTTATGGGAGATACTGAAGCCCTGTATGATCTGATATTCACATCTCAGGGTTCCCAACAGCACTGCAAGGGGTTTTGGGGTGCCCGTCTCAGATTGTGTAGAGCAGCTGTTTGGGGGCAGCAAATGCCTTGAGCTTGACCCCACACAGCATAAGAACCTTGCAGGAAAATGCTGCAAAACATTCACTTTCACAGTGATGCACACAACTGTATCCCTCAGACATTTCTGCTTCCACTTCCACTGTGCCCTTGAATTCCGATCAGTATACTCGACAGGTAACTAGGATTGAGTACTGCTTTCTGACTAGTAAACATGTTGGAAAACCCAAGGCTGCCAGTGTGTAACACGTTAGCAGCCCTCAGATTCCATCTATAGAGACATCAGGATGACCAAAATATTTAAGAGGACAATGCTGGACAATGAATGTTGTCTTATATAAAGAGAGATGGAAGGATTAACCAAGCTGGGCTATTTTTATCCTCTGACAGAATGCAGTGTACTTCGGTTATGAAAAATCAGATGAAACCATCCAGAATTTTTGGACCGTGTTTCATGACCTTCCCGAAGAAAAGAAGAAGCATTTTCTTGGTAATCAATATTTCTTTCTAAAAGACAAAATGAATCATTAATGCAATAGTGTGCTGTTGTTTAGCAGCAGCCAGATCCAGGTACGTAAGCATTATTCCAGTTTATCATCACAACAGTGCTGTGAGATGGTTTGGATTGAGAGCAAGTGATTTGCCTGAGGACCTCCAGGATACTTCAGGGATTTTTGAATCCAGGCCTATCCCATCTAAATATCATACTCTGTCCATTGTGTCAGAGTTGACAGAAGTTATATCAAGATCTGTTGATAGATCTTTAGCAAAGGATCAAGCTCTTTCTAGTTTTAATAATAACAAAGAAGTCTTCACTCACTCTGAATCAGACTGCTGAAATCTAATCTTTGGGGAAAACCAGGAGTGGATTTTTGTGCACAAGTCTTGTGAGCTCAGTTCTGGTACTGAAAATGAGCACATCCACAGAGGCATTCTGATCCTTCATTCTAAGTGCACGTCTGTCTACCCACCCTACCCCTGAGCCACTCTTTTGGGGTTTTAGTTAAAACCAAAAATAGATCCCACAAACCTGAAGTAAGCCCACCTGTACAATGCCTCAAAACACATCTGTTGTGTCTTAGCAAGGCCACCACAACCCCAAGGTCTCTTTCCTGGTCCATTACCAATATCCCAGACCCCATCAGTGTATATGTGAAGTTCACTTTCTTCTGCCTCAACGTATATCACTTTACTCTTGCAGACATTGAACCACATTGGCTGCCCATTCACTTAATTTGGAGAAGTCCTTTTGGAACACTTCACAATCTGCTTTGGTTTTTACTGCCCTAAGTAGCCTGGCGCCTTCTACAAGCCTGGCCACTTCATCGTTCCTCCTCCCCAACTCGAGATCATTTATGAACATGTTAGAAGCCCTCATTCCAATACAGATACTTGGGAGAACCCAAATTCCTACTTCCCTCCACAGTGAAAAATACCCATTGATTCTTGCTCTTTGTTTCTTGTTCTTCAACGTTACCAGGCCATAAAATGAGCTATCTTTGTATTCCATGTGTGCTATGTTTACCCAAAAGCCTTTGGCGAGGGACCATCGGCAAGATCGGTGCTAACCATCTAGAAACGTGACACAATGGAAATAGTAGAGGATGGAGTTGGGAAGCATGTGTGATTCTTTCACTCATGTACTTAGTTACAGTGTGAAATGGGGAACAAGGCATGGTACAGAAGACTTCCTAGGAAATGTGGTATCTCAAACAAGAATTTTTGTCTTTTGGGCTTTATGATATTATTTATTTATTACTGTATTTATGTACTATCTTTCCTTCTCAGAATACTCTTTCAGATGCCCAAGGTGGTTTACATAGGCGGGCTTTCTAGACCCAACAAGGGTCTTTATAGTGTTGTTCTGTGTGTATAGAACCCTTCAAACTCCAGCTGTTATCATGCAGTGATGTAGCCAACTTCCTCTTAGCTGCAGTAACACTTCCTATTAACTTTAGGGGGACACTGAAGCCCATCTGAACCCGTAGTAGCCCTTTCTCCACATGCATAATATTTGCCACTGTTTTTAATTGTTAATTTAATTGTGTCTTCTTTGATGTTTGTCCCCTCAGCTTTTCTCACAGGAAGCACTCGCATTCCTGTTCAAGGGATGGAAAGTTTCACGTTCACTATTGAAGATTCAAGAAAAGAAAACCCAGAAATGTGGTACCCTGTAGCTCACACCTGCGTTCGAGTTTTGGCCCTGCCTAGATACACTAACAAAGACGTCCTTGAGGAAAAGTTGTTTACTGCTCTAGAGCATTATGAAAGATTTGGCCTGTTATAAGGGCCTAGATGTCATTTTTCTAGCATTGCCTGGTAACACCGTAACTTTGACCAGTGATGATCATCAGGATATCTATTTCTGCCAAGAAGAGTAGACCTTCCGATTTTAAAGGCAGTGTGGTATAATCCTAGAGTGTTGGACTATAACTAGGAGTCCTGGGTTCAAATCCCTGCTCAATAACATTGGGCCAGTCATTCTCAGCCGTATCTTAGCCTCTCACCATTGTGAAGAGGATAAAAGCAGGCTTCAGCAAGTTCTCCTGCCCCTACACCAAAAGTGTAGCAAAAACTCATGGAAGAAAAGTTCCTCTTGTCTTCCTCCCATTCTCTAGGACAGGGGTGCCCAAACCCCGGCCCTGGGGCCACTTGCAGCCCTCGAGGCCTCTCAGTGCAGCCCTCAGGGAACCCCCAGTCTCCAATGAGCCTCTGGCCCTCCAGATATTTGTTGGAGCCCCCTCTGGCCCGACACAACTGATCTCAGCATGAGGGTGACTGTTTGACCTCTCGCGTGAGTTGTGGGATGAGGGCTTGCTTGCTGTTTCACGTCTGTGATGCAGTAGCGGCAGCAAATGAAAGGCCAGCCTTGCTTTGTGCAAGGCCTTTTATAGGCCTTGAGCTATCGCAAGTTCTTCATTCATTCATATAAGTCCATCTTTAATATATTCATTTATGTAAACTTATGTAAATTTATTCAAATTTTAAGTGTAAATTAATTCTTTTCTTCCCCGGCCCCCTGACACAGTGTCAGAGAGATGATGCGGCCCTCCTGCCAAAAACTTTGGACACCCCTGCTCTAGGAGGAAGAGATAGGTAGTTTCTCCCCCATTAGATGTGCCATGCAAAACTCACCAGCCATACCTGTCTGCTAGATTGTGGAAATAAAGGCATGCCCTGGTATTCCTGAGGGTTCTGTTCCAGGATCCCCTGCCAATACTTTGGGTCCGCAGATGTCTGCCCCCCTCAGCATCCCGTGCACCTGTTACATTGTTTTAAACACTTACCAGGGCGCCTTCTTCTTTAAACAAGCTGCCTTTGGCAGCCAGAAAAGAAACAGCAGTGAGGTCTTCCTGTTGACCTCACTAGTGTTTTGTTTAACCATTGCAGCTACTTAAACAGATGGAGGTGGTGTTCTCCTTAAGCAACTGGAATGGTTAAAGAGAATACCAGTGAGGTCAACGGGAAGACCTCACTGCCTGTTCCTTTTCCGGCTGCCAAAGGCAGCCTATTTAAAGAAGGTGCCCGTGGTAAGTGTTTAAAACAGTTTAATGAGCATGTCAGGGCAGGGCATGGTGTTTTGTGCACCCCCAGCCCTGTGCAACCATTAAATCATTTTTAAAAGTTACCAGGGCAAAAATCAGCTTGTTTAAGCAAGCTCCCACATCCATGGATAACTGAAACCACAGATGCAAGAACACAAATATGGAGGCTCCCTGTATCCAGTTCTCCCCCTATCCTTTTTTTTTTTTTAAAATATATTTTATTTATTCATTACAGATACAGGAAAGGAAATAGGTTTAACTTTGAGTAGGGTACAACACAGGTTATACATAAGGTTTGGCCCCAGATTCCAACATACGTCATTCAGTTAACACAGAAAAAACACAATAATCATCAATACAAAGGCTCGCATATTTATCAATATAAAAAATTGACTTTACGAAACACTCAATTTTATCTAACTAAATTTATCTACCCAATCATAAAAAAACTTCCAATATTTTCTTACTCTAGCTAAATCTCTCTCTTTCATTCTTTCTGTTAAAACTTCCATTTCTGCTACTTCATAAATTTTATCTAGTAAATCTTCTTTAGTTGGCACATCTATAGATTTCCATTTTTGCGCAAACAATATTCTTGCCGCTGTAACAATATGTACAATAAGGTGTTTCTTAGATTGGTCTTCAAAAGCCCACAACTTAGGAGAAAAACCGCCTTCCTTCCCCCTCCACTAAGACAGCATGGAGGAAAGAAAGAAGTAGATTCTCTCCTGTAAGTTAGGCTTTTGTAGCAAGAACCAACAGTGCCTCACCACTGTCTCCAGCAGAGAACGCTGAGCAATTAGGTAATGTGGGGGAGGCGATGTTGTGTGTATGTTGGGTGTCTGGAGGGCTATTTAGTGCATACATATTTTGGGAGCATGACTGGAGAACTGTGTGTGTGTGTGTGTGTGTGTGTGTGTGTGTGTGTGTGTGTAGAGCATGTTAGGGAGACAGACCCAAGTTGAACCTTTTGGATCATGTGCCTTGTCCTAAGTTACTTGGAGAAAAGTTGAAATAAAAATTTAATAAATATATTTTGTTATAAACCAAACACACATTAGATGTGCCTTTATTTAGACCAGCAATTTATAACTTTTTTCTTATAGCAGACTAACCTCTATGGTCTTCACCTCTTGTGATGTCACTTCTGACTTCTGGGAGGTGCTTCTGGGTTCTGCAACTGTTTTTAGGACAACTATCTGTAGTAATAAATTGTCCCTCTTCTCCTTAGTGCTGGCCGAGGAAGAGGGACAGACAATTCGTTACAACAGACAGTTGTCCTAAAAACGGAACTGCAG
The DNA here is from genome assembly GCF_035046505.1 of Tiliqua scincoides. NCBI lineage: Eukaryota > Metazoa > Chordata > Lepidosauria > Squamata > Scincidae > Tiliqua > Tiliqua scincoides. Next base: position 13,205,695 of record NC_089826.1, read on the forward strand.
AACCCTGAAGAGTTTTTCGGTCACTTTCAACCACGGTGCTCCAAGCTCTCACAGCAAACCAGTGGACCTTTCACGGCACACCAATGTGCCATGGCACAATGGTTGAAAATAGCTGAAGACGGAGGCAGTGTGTCCCATAAGCTGATGTAAAGCAGGATAAACGTTCTGAATTATGGCACTCTCCAGTGTCTTGGAAAGTTGCATAAACATGCACAACATTCAATTTCAGTGTAATATATTTCTTTCTAATGTCCTTGTTGTTTCTCAGCAATTGAGGCTGATTTTGTGCTGCATAATGTTGACCCCACATCACAAAGTTTCCCTGTGTGTGCAAAGGTTACATGTCAGAGAGAAGGCAGGTTCGAACTGTTGCTGACCAGACTAAGAAGTTGACATCCATCCTCTGCACGCTGGGATTTACTGTAGAAAGAAGCAGGCGTCCCTATCCAAGGATGTCCTGAGCCCTGGTTTGACTCATTTTAGAAACTGCCTTTAGCCCAATTGATTCATGTCCAACCTAGGAGCTGAGTCATGCAACTCGGGTAAAAAGCCTGCATTTCTGTGTTGAAGATTCACATACAGGATCCTTTTTGCTTGGGAGTATGTCCTGATCAAGCCAAACTGACAGCTCAGTCTTATGTATATCTACTCATATGTATCAGTCCCACGGGCGTTCAGTGGGGCTTACTCCCAGGTAAATGTGCATAGGACTGCAGCCTAAGTTCCCATTATGATTTCTGGTACATATTCTGCTTTACCAGAACACAAGAAAAGGAGGCTGTCTTGCACAAACTAACATGCCTAAAGGTCAAAAACAACTGAGAGGAAGATAGAATAAGAATTTAAGGGAAATAGCATTGAAACAGTCTGTTTACAAAAGGCGTAATCCCCTTGCTTGTTGAGAATAATCACAGCACAGTCACAAAATGTCAGCTTGAAAAACCTGGTTGGTTTGGATTCCTGCCAAATAGCAAATAGATCTGGAATGCTATAGAAAGGGGTGTTTGAAAATGGCTTTATTTTTTTCACAGATTTTGAGATTTGAAAGGCAAAAAGTGGTGTTACATATTTTTATTCCAAGTTCTCATTTTTATTAATTCTAAACACTTTAAAAGTGTACTAGGTAGGTGATACAGTGCCAGCACATGCAGCCACAGTATTGTTTCTAATGGGAAAAGCAATCTATTTTAATTTCTGGAAAATATTTTAGACACCGAAATGCGGTGTTTTTATCAGAAAAAAACCCATATCTCTAGCTATAGAATTCATTGAAGACATAACTGATCAGTGGCTGTTGTCAAAGTGGCTAGTCACTGTACCTAAGTCCACAACTTTTTCAGCAAAACCAAATTCTGAATGCATCTCAGTAATGTGTATATCATGGTCAGCAACAGTGCACAATTAAAAATAAAAACAGTCCCTTACCGTGTTTCTCATGCAGTTTCCTCAATTGCAGTTATGCAGAATGACCACATTTGATTTAAAAGGACTGTATGAATGAAGGTGCTCCTTCCTTTGCCTAGTTCCCATAAATCAAACCAGAAGTCCTGCAGTTTGACGTTTGAAGACTGCACCATGAAAAATTGTAAGGAGGTGGACAATTCACTTTCCACTCTTTTTTTAAAAAGTTGATCAGTGCTGATCACACCACTAGCGAGCTGGAGGGAGGTAGAAGCAAAGGTAGACTCAGACTGAAGGGCATCCTGAATCTACCACCTTCTCACCCCCCCATCTGCTGCCAATGCAACCCATATCACCTCCCCTAATCGATGGGCTGCCCCTGATAGAGGTACAGTAACAGTTATAACCATCATGTCCCCCCCCCAGGGCTGTACATAAAGCTCTTCAAACAGCCACTATCCAAAGTCTCTAGCACTGAGAAGTCTTATAGACAAGGAACGCATCTCCTGAAATGTCAGGCAGACAGCAAAAGCAAGAGCTTTCCAGAGAGCCTACTCATGAGTTGCCAACATGGCTGGTGGACTATATTCTGGCTGGCTGACCACAATGGGTTCAAACCTAGTGTACTGGTTCCCTTAGTGCCCAAACCTGTGCATGTCTACTTGGAAGTAAGTTCCACGGAGTTCAATGGAACCCACTCCCAGGTAAGTGTGTATGGAGCTGCAGCTTTAGTTACTGGTTTTGGAAGGTTGCTGGGGCTCCAGCTTTAGTTTCTGGTTTTGGAAGGTTGCTGTTTTGATAAAATCATTGGGTGAATGATGGTTGTCAGTTTCATTTGAGGCTCTTCTACCCAAGAGGCAGAAATTCCATATGGAAATGGCATTTCTAGGCCTCGCACATTTTACCTTGCCCCTTAACACCTGGCCTTAGGCACTTTGCCCTATACCATCAAACATAAGAACAGCCCCACTGGATCAGGCCATAGGCCCATCTAGTCCAGCTTCCTGTATCTCATAGCGGCCCACCAAATGCCCCAGGGAGCACACCAGATAACAAGAGACCTCATCCTGGTGCCCTCCCTTGCATCTGGCATTCTGATATAGCCCATTTCTAAAACCAGGAGGTTACACATACACATCATGGCTTGTAACCCGTAATGGATTTTTCCTCCAGGAACTTGTCCAATCCCCTTTTAAAGGCGTCCAGGCCAGATGCCATCACCACATCCTGTGGCAAGGAGTTCCACAGACCAACCACATGCTGAGTAAAGAAATATTTTCTTTTGTCTGTTCTAACTTTCCCAAGTCAAAAGCAGAGATCTCTGAGGCTGCTCAGTGAGTAGCAGCTGCTGCTGCTATGTGAACTCACTGGCTTGGCCCTCCTTCACCTCTTAGAGTGAGAATGAAGCACAGGCCCCTGTGAGGCTGGTGCCTTGGCCAAAATTTGGAAGACCATCTATCTGGCTGAGAAATGTCCATGTCATCATGAGCATTGCCAGCTTGAGATGATGAGATAATCATCTTCCTCTGCTCAGGTTTGGGACAGAACAGGTTTGGTTTTTTTAAAATGGGAAGATGGAAATAAGTATTTAGTAAGTATAGTCAACTTCTACCCTGAATGTTATCTTTTCCCTACTAAAATGTTAATACTTGGGCTGGTTTGGATGATACTTTCTGCTTCCTCCTACATGATATGTATGTATGCCGTGACCTTGTGCGTAATGCTCATAGAGCATCAGGGCTCTGTTGGTTAATCACATGGGGGGCAGTTCAAACAGGATCTCTACATGTGGTTCAAAATACTACTTTAAAAATAGTATTTGGTGTGTGTGGACTGGTGGTTCAGATGAAACCTGCCCTTCCATTAACCCATTTCTGTCCAGCCCACAGGTGTACACATTTGATCCCTGTTACGTACATGCGTTGTTGGGCAGAAATAGCTTAAGCAAAGAAGCCCTACTGTCCTAATATGGAGCAAGACATGCTCTTACAAGGTGTGGTAATTCCTAACCAGGTGAGAAACAGGGCTGTCAGGCAGTATGGACCAAACCTTCCCACTTGTTTCAAAAGAGAGGGTTACACTTCCCAAGTGTCTATTCAGGGGCCATTTAGAAATAGCACCTGATGGAGCCCTCTATGTTTGAAATCATGCATGATTATGTCACCATGGTGTATGGGCACTTGAGTGACAGAAGGAAGGAATGCTTTAGGACTGCGCATAGTGCGATCTTCAGGTCTAGCTTGGAAGCACTATCTCAATGAGCCAGTTCAGATAATACTTTTGTCATACACCTGGCCGCAGGTGTTTCACCTGGCATTCAGAGGCATAGGACTGTGCTGCAAATTGCTTAGTTCTTAAGGTGTCACAAGACTTTTTGTTGCCATCCCTATAATTAGAGATTTTTGAAAATGGTGTTATTTACCTTAAAGCCCATAGTGTTCAGTAAGATTTAAGCTGTTATTCCTATCTTACCGAAAACAAACACCTCTACCTATAACCCTTTAATTGGCTCCTTCATTTTGGCCGTTTAGGGTAACTTGAGATTGGGAGAAATATACAGAGATTGTTCTGAATGGGGACGCCGTGTGCATGATATGTGGTGTAAACAGAAAATAACCCAACTTCCTTGCATCACAGAATTCAAGGATGTGCACATGAGATTTCCAGGCAGTCTCCCATCTTTGGGAGTCTCCCATCTATCTCCTCTCCACCCAAACAGGCCAATTGTGATAATGCCCTGTTGTGGACTGTCTCTTTAAATGGCAAGCCCGTAAGGCCTCAGAATGTGAAGTCCATGTGAGAGAAGGGGGGGGGGGAAACTGCCGCAGAAGGCTGTATGAGTGGTAGAGCCTGTATGTGCTACTCATACGGGTCTAGGCTAGGATGGACTAGTCTACAGATAAGGTGACCTTTTCCAGGGAATTGTTAGCAAAGAATAGTTGAGAGATCTGCTATTTGCTGCTGACCACATACTCAGTAACTCCCATCTAGAATGGCAGTGGGCATTTCTAGGAATCTCATTGAAGCTGTCCTTACAGCAGACTTGAGCAGATCAAGTAAACGGTTTTTTCAGGCCATAACAAAACGTTATCGTAGCATACCAGAGGGCTGTTTTGACATCTGCTATTAGAGATAAATCTCTTGGGGGGGGAGGGGGGAAACCTGCTTACAGCACTGTTTGAAATCCAGCTTACCAGCCAGAAATTGCTTTCCACTGAAGTAACTGCTAGAAAAGAAGTATGATTGGATCACGTCAATGATTTTGTGGAATAAGGTACTTTATCTGGGAGAACTGAATTAGGACTGTTCAGTTAAACATGGCCTTAAGAATCTGGTTTCTGACATGTGACAATTTAAGCCTGTAACTAACAGCCCAATCCCAACTAACTTTCCAGCACCCATGCAGCTTTGCCAATGGGGTGGTGGTGGGGGAGTTGGTTATTACAGAGGCATTCCCAAGGTAAGGGAATGTTTGTTCCCTTAGGGTTGCATTTTGGCTGCATCAGCACTGGACTGTTGGTTAGGGCTGGGCTGTAAGTAAGAGCAAATTTTTGCTGGAAGCTTTTCCACTTCTGCTGTCCGCATAAGGGTACCTTTTGGGCTCTTAAAATGATCTTTCATTTTTTTGCTCTGGAAAAATGCCAAATTGGCATCTATGCGGTGCATTTTTCAGTGCGGTGAATGATCTGTGCACTCAGCTTGGTTTCTAAGATGTTCTAATCAGAGCAGCTTGTGTCCACTCTTGTGTGTTCCCCAGAGGTTCAATATTTGACATCCAAATGTTCAATTTTTAGATGCTTGAGCCAAACGATTTTTCCAGTGGCTCAGACTGGAAAACAGCAGTCCCCAGTAGCGATTTGCTTAAGGAGAATCAGCACACCATATACTGGTTTTATGTAGGCGGATGGGCAGTGATGTATTATTCATAATGTCATATTTAGAAATGCCTCCTGGGAAGATCGTTTATGTAGCTGCAACTTAGGTGAAGTAGAAACATCCACACACGTTATGTTGCACTGTCCCAGATGGCAAGCACTAAGACAGCAATTTCTCTCTCCCTTGCTCCATGCTAAAACAGGGCGTTCTGAGAAAGCTATAATTCAATTCCTTCTAGCAGGTGATGTAGAGCATACAACCCTCTCAGTCGCACAGTTCCTAAATTTGAGTAATTTGAATCGAGCCAAGCTTTCTGTAGCAAGTAATCACTGAGTACATTACATATTTGGCAGTATCTGCAGAGTAACTGATTGTTTTGTTTTGTTTTTAAATATTACATGTTTGTATGTAAAATGTATTGTACGTTTGTATCTGTGTGTACACGTAGGTGTGCACATATACATATATCTGTGTATTACTTAGGTTTATATTCTCTCTACGGTTCCCGTACAGAGTCTTCACCTACTAAATGTTTATGCCTAATAAAGGTTGACTTGACTTGGCTTGTATTATTCATAAGGTTGACTAAGCTTAAGCCTAGGGGCACTGTTTTTAAAAAAAAAATTTAAAAATTATAAATGGAATTCATCAGGAGACCCTGAAAATGGTTATAGAGCTATGTACAGTGGTCTAGTACCTATTGTACCAGGGTCAGGCTGTCAGCTGTAGTGATGTGAAAGACTGAAGTGCCAAAGGGGGCCCAAATACCTGAAAGCCTAAGGGCCTGGCCATGGGTTAATATGGCCCTGTGAATGGGCATTAATGCACAGTAATATTACAGAACATGACTACCAAGGCTGCAGAAGACATTGGCCAAGGTTGTTGGGATGGATAAGGGGGCAGACCCTTAGAGTTAGAGAGATGGCCTTCATTTTTCCTATCCTCCTCCACTGAGGCTGCACTCCTTTACACACTTGCTTTGGAGAAAATTCCACTTATTACAGTGGGACTTACTTCTGAGTAGACATGCTTAGGATTGCACTGGAAGTTACCAACCATACTACCAAGCAGCTGGGCTTCTGTAGGCTTGGGCTAATTGTTGTGATCCTCCAGTAAGATGCTAGTTTCTTGGATTTCACAGCTAACCTATTTGAGATTAAATGATTATAGATCTATTTAGAGGTTAAGATTGCATCCTTTGATGTGATGCTGCTTGCACATGGGAGATAAAGCCTTGGGAAACTTCACAGGTCATTAAACCTCTCCTATAATCCCTCTTCTTGTAAGAACTGTAAACAAATGGAAAAGTCTGTGTCTCTCTGCTCCTTAGGTTTTGGAAAGGTCTATACTAGCATATGCTCTGTAAAGCAAGACAGACTAATGATACATTTTAGACTTAAGGGCATAAAGCAATACAAAATCTTCTGTGTGACTCTACACAATCCTAAGCATCTTTCAGTAGAGTTCTTTCTGTTATGTGTTTATTGTGTTTCCAACACCTGATCAAGACAGCATGAATGCAGAACTGACAGTAAAGACTGCAGCCCTATGGGAACTCACTAAGGAACATGTCTGATGAATTGAAATAAATGGGACTTACTTTCAATAACTGTTCTTAGAGTTGGGCTAGAAATCTGATGTTTTAAGTTGTCTGGATGGCCCTGATGAATGTTTTCATTAAAAAGATCAGCATTGTGGTTCATAGGAATAGGTGGGTTTATGTATATTTTCTAAGCTGCAGTTTTGTTTTGTTTTTATTTTATTGCTGGGGTATATCCCAGGAACCACTTATGCTGTTTGCTCCAAATCCTGAGCATTTGATTGGCCAGTCATTGATTGGCACTCCATTTCTGGGACAGCTGCGTAGAAAGCTTACCTACTGTTAATGAAGAGCATACATTTACTGCAATGACTGAACAAGAGCAGCTTGGCAGCTGGTTGGGAGAGCTCTAGTCTCCCAATGGAAACAGAGCTCCATCTAGCTGGTAGATATGATGTCGAGATCTGCTGCACAGAGCTTCTTATTTTCTCCCTTTAGTAGATTTGCAAGGCCTGAAGCACAGCACGTCTGCGAGGTGCATAGGTAGGGCTCTGTTTAAACCTTCCTAGGCAGCAGATTTATTAATGAACGGATGGCTCAGCTGGACTGCTAAATTTATTCACATAATACTGATGCTTCTCTTTACACTGTGAGTTCTTTTCTGCAAAAGGCAACAATGTTCCCAGAGGCAGCTTGTCCCAAAGATTCCATATAGTCCGGGCACACCCTATGCCTTTAAAAGGTGCTTGCTTTCACTCTCTCTGCTTTATCATAAATGGGAAGACAGATGATTTGAGGGAAGACTGTCAGTGCTGGCAAAATTCCAGCAATCAGCTTGTTCATGGATGTACAAACTGCTTAGCAGCAAACCCTCTGCCTTGCTGTACAGGAAATTGGACAGGAAACAGACCTGGCAAGTTTTCCATCTTGATTACTGCATCCGCTTATCATGGATTCATGAATCACTTCCTGGCTTGCTACAGTATTGAAGGTTTAGTTCTCATCTCTGCTTTTCAGATGGCAGTGTTACAATGGGATGTTTATTTATTACCTGATAGCTTTGGGTTGCATGGTAAACACAAATGTGATCTCATGAGGTGGGAACTGAGCATCTCTGTGACACTGAGATGTGCTGAAAATTAAAATTGTTTCAAGACAGTCTCTAATCTCACTGACTCAAGGCACTTTCAGAAGAACAGGACCTAAACAAGGACTGAAATATCAAGCTTGTAAAGGAGACTATGTGGCAACTTCACTGTGTAAAATGAGACTAATGCAACACTGAAGTTGGTAGACTAGGAGTAGAGGGATTTGTGTTCAAATTCCCACTCCCCTGGGAAGCTCACTGGATGACCTCTCATTTTCTTTTAACCTAACCTACTTCATAGGGTTGTGATGATAAAACAGAGAGGGAAGGGACCATGTTGTTACTGTGAGCTTTCTTGGCGGAACGGCAGGATAGCTATGAAATGCTACACACCTATATTAAGGCATAGACCAGGGGTGTCCAAAGTTTTTGGCAGGAGGGCCGCATCAGCTCTCTGACACTACGTTGGGGGCCGGGGGAAAAAAGGAATTAATTTACACTTAAAATTTGAATAAATTTACATATGTTTACATAAATGAATATATTAGAGATGGAACTTATATGAATGAATGAAGGTCTTGCAATAGCTCAAGGCCTATACAAGGCCTTGCACAAAGCAAGGCTGGCCTTTTCTTTGCTGCCGCTACTGCATCACAGACATGAAAAAGCAAGCAGTGGAGGGAGCCCTCATTCCACAGCTCACTCGAGAGGTCAAACAGTCGCCCTCACACTGAGAGCAGTTGCATCGGGCCAGTGCGGGCTCCAACAAATCTCCAGAGGGCCAGAGGCTACATTGGAGACTGGGGGTTCCCTGAGGGCCGCAGTGAGAGGCCTTGAGGGCCGCAAGTGGCCCCAGGGCCGGGGTTTGGGCACCCCTGGCATAGACAAAGAAGCAAGGGGGGAATACTGTTTTAACCGGTTCTTTACTCTGGTTTAGCCCCCCACCCATCTATGGCCTGCCGGCACTTGAAAGAACACCCTCCCACACAAATAGAGAAGGCTGCAAAACATGCACAAATGAATACTCTTTTCTGAAGGATAATTAAGCTGAGTATCTCCTTCAGCTCAGACTTGCTCTCACACATATCCACATACCTTGGTGAGTTGGTGAGTCATGCCTGGCTCATATCAGCTGCTGTTCTCTTTCTGTTAGCTCAAGGCAGGGGTGTCCAAATATTTTGGCAGGAGGGCCACATCATCTGTCTGACACTGTGTTGGGGGCCGGGGGAAAAAAAGAATTAATTTACATTTAAAATGTGAATAAATTTACATAAATGAATATATTAGAGATGGAACTTATATGAATGAATGAAGGTCTTGCAGTAGCTCAAGGCCTATAAACGGCCTTGCACAAAGCAAGGCTTGCCTTTCCTTCACTGCCACTGCTGCATCACAGAAATGAAACAGCAAGCAGTGGAGATAGCCCTCGTCCCACAGCTCAGGTGAAAGGTCGAACAGACGTCCTCACACTGACAGCAGTTGTGTCGGGCCAGCACAGGCTCCAGCAAGTCTCTGGAGGGCCAGAGGCTCATTGGGGACTGGGGGCTCTCCGCAGGCTGAATTGGGAACCCCTGAGGGCCGCAAGTGGCCTCCGTGCTGGGGTTTGGGCACCCCTGGCTCAAGGGTACTTGCCTCAAACTCTTTTCCTGAACTTGGAGGTTTCTTTACTATTCTTATGCACATGTTAGTTTTCAAACTTAGGCTGCAATCCTAACCACACTTTCCTGAGAGTAAGCCAAAACAGGACTTACTTCTGTGTAGACCTGGTTAGGATTGTGCCCTTAGGCTCACAGTAATGAATGACATGGTACCTCTGCCACAAGCCTTCCTCAGGACTATGAAACAGAGTTCAGTCTTGCTATGTTTTGTACAGCCCAATCTGTTTATTGGGAAGTACGCCCCAGTGAGTTCAATGGGGCTTATCCTCGAGCAAGGCTGCATAGGATTCAATGCTTTTGATATTTATTGGGAAATAAGGGCACAATCCTAACCAGGTCTACTCAGAAATAAGTCCTATTTTGTTCAGTGGGGCTTACTCTCAGGAAAGTGTGGTTAGGATTGCAGCCTAAGCTATATTAAGTCAAATAGGACTTACTCCCTGGTCAGTATACATAGGATTGCAGCCTTAGGGCCCAATCCTATCCAATTTTCCAGTGCTGGAGCAGCCATGCTAGTGGGGCATGCACGGCATCCTGTGATGAGGACACAGTCACAGAAGCGTCTTCAAGTAATGGAAACATTTATTCCCTTACCTCAGGGCTGCGTTGTGGCTGCACCAGTGCTGAAAAGTTGGATAGGATTGGGCCCTTAGGCTTCAATCCTATCCACACTTACCAGGGAGTAAGTCCTGTTGACTATAATAGGACTTCCTTCTGAATAGACATGCATAAGATTGGGCTGTTACAATTCAACAGTATAACTCTGTGCAAATGCAAAAAATTGTTCCATACGTCTTTTAAATAGAACCTAGCGCCTGAAGCACTCAGTGGCTGCTGGAATGCCGCAAATTACAGCAGCCACAGCCCTGAGGGATGAAGACCTTTCACAAATGGTGCCCAAGAAGGTCTTTTATTTTCTAGTGTTTCTGTTGCAGTCTAAAAAGTGAGAAGGAGTGATTTTAAAACAGTAAGTTATATTCTTACCAATGTGATTCAGTTTATGAACACTGGGCATGAGTGTACAGCTGTTTTCAGCATCACTTGTCAAAATCTTAGGAAAGAGAATTTCTGGAATGAAGACTAGAAGTCAAGTTAATGTTAATCTGCATTTCAAACCCATCTCCAAATGAATTCTCAGAAGCATTCTCCTTGGCAATGCTTATAGAAAACAACTCATCAGACCCATCAGTGTGTTCCATCAGTCCACTTTTCTCTATTGATCTGCTTGGAGCTTACGCACACTCAGGTTCTGCCCTGTCTCCATTTATAATTAAGCTGTGCATTGCCAGAAAGAAAGAGAGAGATTATGAGAGTTATGTCTCTCAACGTACTAATGATCAGGGCTCAAACTGATAGTACTTTACCTACTGAGAAATTCATTTTCAGGTTTCAAGGCCTCATTCATAAAATCTAGATAATACCTGACATTTTGCCCTAACCTATGTAGAGCTTTCTCAAACTATGGGTCGGGACCCACTAGGAGGGATGTGAGCCAATTTCCGGTGGGTCCCCATTCATTTCAATATTTTATTTTTAATATATTAGACTTGATGCCACCATAGTATGTGACTGCATTTGGGGAAATGTTACAGACCTGTACTTTTAACAAGCTACTATTTATATTCGTTTAACAACGATAGTCAATGGGACTTACTCCTGGGGAAGTGTGGGTGGGATAGCAGCCTAGGATTGTTAAGAATTTTCCTGCTTGATGATGTCACTTCCAGTCATGACATCACTGCCTGTGGGCCCTGACAGATTCTCATTCTAAAAAGTGGGTTCCGGTGCTAAACATGTGAGAACCACTGATGTAGAGCATTATCAAGGGATTTCCAAGCTGACACCTGGAAATATCTGCGCTCTAGCATGAATATCATGCTCTGTTGCATGAAACAAAAACCTAAGGCAGATCTCCCTGCCAAAGTTCCAAGGAACCATAAGCATAATCCAACCGTTTAACATATCTTCGGGTGAGAAGACCATGGTTGTGTCAAAGAGTTAAAATCCATATTGTTAAAAAGTCCAACATTCCATTCTGTAACTTTTTCAGAACTTCATCAGGGGAAATTCTCCTAGACAGGGCACATTGCTAGAGAGCAAGCCAGAAACAGCAATTAAAAGACCAGTACCCTCAGATCCATTTTACTGCTGCGTTCTTAAAGCAAACTCAGCCTAATCACAATATCCCGTTTCTGCTGGAAACCTCTTTATAAAGTTCTTTAATGTATGTCCTTTTCAGGACTGGAAGCCAGGTATTGCTAATATGTAGCACCTCTTCTTTTCCATTGATGTTTTGTTTAACTATTTCAATAGCTTCTCTGTAAAGCCTTGGGAAATAAAATCTATTATTGGAAAGAACCTCTGTTGCTTTGAAATTTATTTGATGACCCGTTTCTGTTGTATGCTTTGCTATCGCAGATTGATCCAAGTGCATTAAATGGCTGTGCCTCTCATGTTCTGCAAGTCTGGTTTTTATACAACGTTTGGTAGTGCCTATGTGGACACGATTACACTCACAGGGTATCCTATACACGCCAGGTATATCTCGCTGTTTTCTCCTATCCTTAGGATTTCTAAAAAGTTGCTGGACCTTGATAGCAGGCGTGAATATTGTTCTGAAATTTACTTTATGGGGAATATTGCTAATCTTGTCTGTTCCTTTGATGTATTTCTTTATATGCAGGTGACACCTTAGCATTTTTATGTCGTCTGCATTGTCTCATAACGTTGTTGTAATCATTTCTGGTTTACCCATTGCACTGTAGAACTTGCTGGGACATGTTTTAATTCCTTCTTCAGATACTGTGGTTCTGAGCGTAATTCTGCTCAATTTATTAAAGCGTTGATAAATTTCTGGAGGAAAAGTTCATTATGGGTTACAAGCCATGATGGATCTCCTGAAGTGGGTTAGCTCAGAATGCCCAGATGCAAGGGAGGGCACCAGGATGTAGGTCTCCTTTGTGCTCCCTGGGGCATTTGGTGGGCCACTGTGAGATACAGGAAGCTGGCCTAGATGGGCCTATGGCCTGATCCAGAGGGGCTGTTCTTATGTTCTTAGGGTGGCGATTGGAAACGTAAGCATAGCTCCATTGCAACCTGCCTACAGCACAGCCTACTTCCATTTCCCAGCCTTGAAACTGGAAAATGAATTAATTTCTCAGTAGGCGATGGCTCTGGCTACTTAGGGCCTAATCCTGTCCAATTTTCCAGTGCCAGTGGAGGTGTGCCAATGGGGTGTGCACTGCATCCTGTGGTGGGGAGGCAGTCACAGATGCTTTCGCAAGGTATGGGAACATTTGTTCCCTTACCCCGGGGCTGTATTGCAGCTGCACCGATGCTGGAAAGTTGGAGAGGATTGGGCCCTGAGTTTCTACACTTGCTAGTACTTGATTCCTGGTGATGATTTCTGCGCAACTCTAAGGCTTGCACACCCTCAACTTACTAGCCATCTACTATTGCTCCATGAGATCTTCCTGCACCTCTAGGGTTAACAAGCAGCCTTCCTCTCCCCGCCTCCCAGGCTGGTGACGAAGCCCCAGCTCTACTACATGACAGTCTCTGCAAAGTGGCCATTGGTGCAGTGCGAGGCTGGCTTGGGCTCCCCGTTGGATGGAGGGACATGTCAATCGCCGTGGCAGGGCTCGCTCTCCAGCCAGGGGAAGGGAAACTTCCTTGTGATTGTGACGCTCCAGCTGCTGGAGCTTGACCCAGAGGTGCAGCCACAGCTGGAATTCCCGGGGTGCAGCCACAGCTGGAGCAGGTGAGCGTTCCAAGGCTCTTGGCGCTGTCAGTGCGCAACGATGCTCTGAATGTGCTCCCTTGCAAGCTTCTGGGGGGGGGGGAGAGCAATGTGACAGCTTTGCTCAGCCCCAGTAGTCGTGTAGGGGGTGGGCACCGTGCAGCCCAGGCTTCTGCATGCAGGAGCAAGCCCCTCGCAGTGCATCGGGTTTTACTCCCGAGTAGATGAGCCCAGGAGCACATCCTTTAAAAAGGCAAACCCAAAGCAGCCTCCTACTTGCCCAGCTTGGGTCTGCGGCTCTGGATATGGCCTGGCTGCAGTGGCGTAGCTAGAGGGGGGCAAAGCACTAAGTTTTGCAGGGAGCCTCACTGCAGCGTGCAAGGGGTCTCTCCCCCTCTCCTTCCTGGAATGGCACCCCCTGCCTGGAATGGCTCCGAAGGGAAGGGACCCCTTGCACGCTGCGGGGAGGCTCCCTGGAAAACTTAGTGATTTGCCTCCCCCTAGCTATGCCACTGCTCTCCCTCTCTCTGGAAGGGATGCAAGGGAGGGCATCAGGTTGCAGGTCTCTTGTTATCTTGTTATCTTGTTATCTGGTGTGCTCCCTTGGGGCATTTGGTGGGCCGCTGTGAGATACAGGAAGCTGGACTAGATTGGCCTATGGCCTGATCCAGTGGGGCTCTTTTTATGTTCTTATGATGTTCTTAAAGGGTCCCCTGGATTTTCTAAGCATCATCCCTCATCTTCTCCCTTGGCTCAGGGGATGAAAGGTGCCTGCCAAGCCAAGTCTGGTTCTGAGAGCATCCAAAGAGCCCTGCTGGATGAGAGCTTCCACCCATCTTCCACCCAGTATCTTGTTCCCTACAATGGCTGCACCCAGATGCCTTCTGGAAGTTGCAAATAGGACAGGGGGCTAGTGCCATCCCCCACTTTTGCTCCTGCTCCCCAGCCACGGATAGGTAGCTAATGCTGTCTCCAACCCTGAAAGGATGCTCCGTAGGTGACTTGTAGCCTTTGGTAGGCCCGTCTTCCATCCATCCACCAGTCTAACCCAGTGGTTCCCAAACTTTTTAGTGCCTGGACCCACTTTTTAAAATGACACTGTATTGGGACCCACCTAGGTTTACCAGACTTTAAAAAAAAATGAGCTCAAGAAAGAAACAATATTTTATTTATAATAAGCAGAAAAACGGCCCTCAGACATTTATCTCCCTATATTTACACAAGCTTTCAAACTGCAGGAGCTGAGCTCTTGGCAGGGTAATTAGTAGTTACAGTATCTGATTTTTGAATAGCCTCAGGGCTTAAGGCAATTAGTTATCTGAACCTTCCATCACCCTTTGGAGACTCACCAAAAATCATGTCATGACCCACCAATGGGTCCTGACCCACAGTTTGGGAATCACTGGTCTAACCTCCTTTTCATGGACACCTACTCACCTTAGTGGCTAGGACCACAGTTTGTGGCAGCAACCACAATGGGGGGGGTGGGCCTTCCCCCCCCTTGGTCTTTAACTATATAAAGTGTATGCATAGATCACCATGACAGTGCCCGTTCCACTGCAGATCAGTTGGGCTTGCGCAGGAGAACCTTCCCAGTGCGTTCAACGGGGCTTGGACTGTGCAGGAGAACTCCCCAGTGCGTTCAATGCGCTGCACAAGAGAACCTCCCAGTATGTTCAGTGGGGCCCAGGAGAACCTTCCAGTGTTTTCAGTGGGGCTTGCACAGGAGAACTTCCCAGTGCCTCCCAGTTGCATAGAGTGTCCTGTAGAAAGAACTTTTGAAAAGCACCTGAGCACCTTCAAACTTTTTTTCCCCTCCTGAAATAGTACACAGACATTGGATGGATTATTAGTACTGTTGAGGTCAGTGGACAAGCAATGGGTTTTGGTGGTCCAAGTTACTAGTTCAGGGATTCTTCCAAGACTCCGCTTGGATGCGGAGCTGACAGCCAGCCGAGTCGCCTCTGGGGGTGTGTGGAAAGCAGGAAGCTTTTGGGCCAGGGGCCCATCAGGAGATCAGTGCAGGAGGAGCAAGACTGTTTCCTATGTGGGTGATGGGGCTTGTTTCCTGGCCTGGGCATGTCTGGGAAGAGGGAATGATGGTAGTGAAGTTTCCCCTGTGCAGTGGTCTTCCCCCCCCCCCCATTCATCCACCAAGCTCCAGAACTAAGGAGGTGTGTACCCTTCCTCTGCCACTAGCCAGCCTGCAGTAGCTTCTGCTGATCTCATGTTCTATATCATTTTATACAATTTTAATAGATTGCATGCATGTGGCTTGTTTTCTTGGGCTGGGTGGAAAGATGCAAAGGTGATATTCATAAAGATTTCTTTTTTTCCCAAGGGGTGAACCCTATCCAAGGCTCCAATCCTATCTACACTTACCAGGGAGTAAGCCCCATTGACTATAATGGGATTGACTTCTGAGTAGACATGCATAGGATTGGGCTCTTAGGCTCCAATCTTATTCACACTTACCAGGGAGTAAGCCCCACTGACTATAATGGGACTGACTTCTGAGTAGGATTAGGCTACAGTCCTATCCACATTACATGGGAGCAAGCCCCACTGATGATAGTGGGACCTACTTCTGAGTAGGCATGCACAGGATTGGGCTCCTAGAAACATTGCAGTGGTGTGGATGTTTGCTATATTCCTTCTCTTTGGGCTTTAGGGCTCTCTCTCTCTCCTTTGCTCAGGCAACACATGCAATCAGGCAGGCTTCCTGGCTGGACAACACCCCATGGGCGACAGACGGGCAGAGAGACACGTGCTCCCACCAGCACATGCTACTTCCCTGGGCTTGGGGCTTGCTTAGGAGGCTGTACGTGCTCCTGCTGGCGTGTGCCTGCATGTGCAGCAAGCATCCTCCCTGACCTCTTCCCCCCTCCCTACATGTTCTTCTACTGTTGCAACCAATGAATGGGAGGAGAAGGGAGCTCCCCAGATGTGTGCATGAGAGGCTGCAGCTGAAGAGCAGTTCTGATTTATTGTTTCCCATCCCCTTTTTGCAGCATTAACTTTTGCATAGATAGGGGGGGATCTGTTTACCTCTCCTGCCTGACACCTTTTAAACGGTGGTTGCCTTAGCAGAGTGTGGAGGGAGCGGTCGTCTGTATTCAGGCCACTGTACAGCAGTGTTTCTCAAGATTTGTCCTCTGCCGTACCACTTCACATGGTCCACCTGTTCAGAGTACCACCGGAAGTAACTGGTGAGGACATTGTTGACGGTTTCTTCTGGGTTGGGAGGCCAGATGCGACAGGACAAACACCAATAAGAGGCAGGGTGGGCAGGAGGGCTTTTTCGGGCGCTAAAAAACATTCTTTGAAGCTCTGTCTACTGAGCCAAGCATCCTATCTCTGTTTGTTGCGTCACATTCCTGGCCTCGCTGCTGGGCAGTAGGTGTCCAGGGGTTCTGCGAGTATCACCAGACACCACCTCAAGTAGGTGGTACCCGTACCACTGGTTGAGAAACATTGCTGTACAGTATCATCTTTTCCAGTGGCTCTTTGAACATAAGAACATCAGAAGAGCCCTGCAGGATTGTGCCAAAAGCCCATCTAGTCCAACTTCCTGTATCTCACAGTGGCCCACCACATGCCTCAGGGAGCACACAAGACAACCAGAGACCAGCATTCAAATGCCACTCCCTTGCATCTGGTATTCTGAGGTAGCCTACTTCTAAAACCAGGAAGTGGCACATATCCATTATGGCTTGTAACCTGTGATGAACTTTTCCTCCATAAATCTGTACAATTCCCTTTTAAAGGCATCTAGGTCAGATGCCATCACCACATCCTGTGGCATGGAGTTCCACAGACTAATTAGACACTGAGTAAAGAAATATTTTCTTTAAATACAATTTTCTTTTGCTGGTGTCTTGTTTTGTTTCTTTAAGATGATGGAACTCCTTTGGGTCATGGGTGATTAATTTTTTTCCAATTAATTTTTGCAATTTTATATGATAACCTTTTTTGTGTTGAAAAGCAGTATGTAAATATGATTTTAAAATACGCATTTGCACACGTGTGTGCATATACATATGTCAATGTAAAAAAAAAAAAAAGAGCAGATAGTCGGCTACCTTTCCCAAAGTCTGTAGCCCTAAGCAGGGTTACTTGGAAAGTAAGGGAGGAACCACAAGATAAAATGCTTATAAGAAATATAGGGCTGCTGTTGAA
This sequence comes from Tiliqua scincoides, assembly GCF_035046505.1. Classification (NCBI taxonomy): domain Eukaryota; kingdom Metazoa; phylum Chordata; class Lepidosauria; order Squamata; family Scincidae; genus Tiliqua; species Tiliqua scincoides. The sequence continues at coordinate 13,223,175 of NC_089826.1, forward strand.
AATGTTGAGGTATCCGGTGCCCCTTCATAACTGAGCTAACATCCTGGCATCATTGAGAGCCAGTAGTGTAACCAGAGGGGGGGCAGTGCAGTATAGTAGCATAGCGACAGGGAGGTACAGCACTATGTTTTGCATGGTACCTCAATGTGCTGTGCAAGCTGCCCCCTACTCGCAAGTGTTGGCCCAAATGGCTCCTATGGTAAATGGAAGGGGCAACTTACAAGCTGCTCTCCAGCGCCTTTTGTACTTACCCCTCCACCCCCCTCTGGCTATGCTACTGTTGAGAGTTTCCTTGCCCCTGTTTCATGTCAGTGGCTGCCCCTATTGGGAGCAAGGACATCCACATTAAGAGGACAGAAGAGCATGGGGTATGTTGTTCTTAAAATAAATACAATTAACTTTCAGCCTTGTCTTACTCTTTTCTTGCAACACACCTAAACTTGTTTTAGTCTGATGGTTGGTAGGGTATTAGCCATCTCATCTTGATTTTGACCCTTGGAGTATGCTGTCCTCTCCATCACCATCTTTTCCATTTCTTGCTCACTTTCAGAATTCCTCTGCTTTAGAAAATTATACTATATAAAGCTACACTGAGCCAGGCCACTGATCCACCCAGGACTCTGGCAGGAGCTCTGTAGTGCCTCAATCACTGTTTGCTGCCTGACAATGGAGCATGCCAGGGCTTGAACCTGGAGCGCTATGTCTGCAAGACATGGGTTCTACCACTGAGCTGTGAGCAGGCTGGCTCTTCAACATGGCGGACATACTTTGTAATACGGAACATTCAAAGGGTCTATTTCTGCCACCTGCAGACCCATATGGGGGGTCCTGGTAGTGCATTAAGGATGCAATCCTTTCCATGCTTACCTGGGAGTAAACCCCATTGATTATAATAGGACTTGCTTCTGAGTAGACATGCATAGGATTGGGCTGTAAGTTGTCTGCTGATCATGTAGCCTGGCTTCTGGGGCAGATTTGCAAAGGAGCTTCTACCGCACAGGTTTGGGGCAGTTGAGCCAAAAATTAGGGAAAGAATTCACAGTGTAAGAGCCTCTTTGCGATAAACACTGGGGTGGGACTGTAGCTCAGTGATAGAGCAGATGATTTGCTTGCAGAGCATCCTGGGTTCAATCCCTGGCATCTTCAGGAAGACAGTGTTTTTCCCAGCTCTGGAAAGCCACTGGTGGTCATTGGTTCATTGGTCTGATTCACTATAAGGCAGCTTCATATGTTTGCTGCCCAGGGAGACATTCACCCCCAGGGGTGTTCAAACCAAAGTTGCATCTGCTTCTGTTAGAGATGCTTTGGGATATCATGCCATATGGTGAGAGGTTTTGACTGGATGACTCAAGAGGCCTCTGGTGCAGCAATGCTACTCCTGCTTCCGAGCTTTGATATGCTAGGGAGAAAGTGGAAAGCAGTTACTGCCTTTCATAAAACTATTTTTTGTTTGTGTAAGTGGACTTGCATTGATTTGTCGCCACCCTCTTTTCCGTCACAATGCACAAAATGGGAAAAGTTTGGTTTACCGCTTTATAAAGTGTGAAATAAACCTATACGATTTGGGTGACACTTGTATTATTCTCCTCCTCCTTCTTCTCCCTCTCACTGTTCTTCCGGCTGTTCTTCATTGCTAGCTTGCTAAACATCTGCACAATTTTAAAATAATAGAGCTGACAACCAGGCTGGGAGTTTTTTGTGCAAAGTTCCTGCAAATTGTCCTCATTTCACAGTTGCCATGTGGAAGCCAACCATGCTGTCAACCCAAGCATACGTGACCCCCCTCCCTGTTGGTTATTCTCTTTGTAGGCCTTATACCTTGTAAGAACAGGAGAGTTGGATAATCTAAGGTCTGCCTTGGCATCCCGTTTCCCCGTAGTGGATGATCAGATACTTCTTGGAAACCCACAAGCAGAGCCTGAAGGCAGTATTTATTTAATTTATTTCTACCCTGCCTTTTGTCCACTAACATGGGCAGTAGTCCTCCCCTGCTGTTCTCCACCTTCCACCATTCAGTAGCATCCTATCTCTGAGGATGGAGGTTCCACTTAGCCATCATGGCTAATCACTGCTGAGAGACCTCCTCCTGATGTCCTCTGCAGGTGCCTGAAGCTGTTGGAGATGGAACTGAGTGTGACAAAAATCTCATTTCTCCCTAGCTAAGTGGCAGTATTTTTAATGTATCCTGGCCTTGCCTCCAGCAGTTCTTCCAGAATCAGGAGTTCTATTTTATACTGAAGTCTTCATGAGTTGCATTGTTGCCTAGAAGCTGAAGGAGAGGTCAAAAGCAAGAAGCAGGCATCTTAAACCTTAAGGTGCTGTGTTAGGGCTAGTTTGCACTTGTTTCATCTCTGGCCAGAACAGTACTGGCTTGCCTCAGGCTGAGAATGTGGTATGATGATACCCTTTGTCGCTTTGAGGTGGGTGAGCTCATTAATCCCTTCCTGTTATTTTTAGAGCCCAATCCTATACCTATCTACTCAGAAGTAAATCCCATTAGAGTCAATGGGCCTTACTCTCAGGAAAGTGTGGATAGGATTGCAGCCTTAACCTTTCAGTAGCACCTTCCTGGCACAAGTTGTTCATGACAATTCCATGACTCTCGCCTGGATGTACAGGTTTTGATGTAGGGAGGGTGCAAGTCATCTTTCTTCAGGAGCAACTCCAGCTGTTATGATCTATAGTATTTATAATACTGGTTGAGTATCCCTTATCTGGATTGCTTGGGACAGGAAAGTGTCTGGATTTTGAATAAATATACGCGCAGTGCAATCCTAACTTGTGTTGGATCAGGCAAGCCGAGTGGCCTGCACTGTATTCAGTGCAAGGTTGGTGCTGGCTGGAGCACACCTCAGGGGTAAGGGGATATTTTCCCCTTACCCCATGTCATGCCCCAGTCATCCCTATGGGGCTACTTGGATTTGCGCCAGCAAAATCATTGCCACAAATCCAAGCAGCCCAGTATAATGCCAGGCTGGCTGAGAGGGGTGTTAGGATTTGGCCTGCAGTTCCATGGCCAGTCCCACACACTTCCTGGGCCCAATCTGCCTACCTGTCTGCCCTCCCCCACCCCCAAATCCCTCTCCACCCCCACCCTGCACCAACCTCCTTTGGCAGGCATAAACTCACCTGCTCAGGCCATGGATCTTGCATCCATGGGCTAGCACAGCTTGCTCAAAAGCAGGGGTGCCCAAACCCCGGCCCTGGGGCCACTTGCGACCCTCAAGAACTCCCAATGCGGCCCTCAGGGAGCCCCCAGTCTCCAATGAGCCTCTGGCCCTCTGGAGATTAGTTGGAGCCCGCACTGGCCTGACGCAACTGCTTTCAGCATTAGGATGACTGTTTGACCTCGCGTGAGCTGTGGGATGAGGACTTTCTCCACTGCTTGCTGTTTCATGTCTGTGATGCAGTAGTGGCAGCAAAGGAAAGGCCAGCCTTGCTTTGTGCCAGGCCTTTTATAGGCCTTGAGCTATTGCAAGACCTTCATTCATTCATATAAGTTCATCTTTAATATATTCATTTATGTAAATTTATTCAAATTTGAAATGTAAATTAATTCTTTTTTTCCCCGGCCCCCAACATAGTGTCAGAGAGATGATGTGGCCCTCCTGCCAAAAACTTTAGACACCCCTGCTCAAAAGGATGCTCTAACATGGTTTAAGGCACATTCAAAACACTCCTGGGCTGGTGCGGGGGACCTGCGCCAGCTGAAGTCAGAGCCAGGACTGCACTCTGAGAAATGCTTTCTCTTACTGTTTTCAGTGTTACCCATATGGGTGCCTGCTCACCTCTTGACAGTTTTACAACAGTATCTGTACAGGTACACCCAAAAGAGCAGAGAACAGAACTTATAGGGTGTGCCTGCTCTGTAGGTGAGAATGAGCACAAGACCTTGTAGTGTTCACACTAAAAAAAGAAGAAGTCTTGGATAAAAAATGTCTGGATTTCAGAATAGTCCGGATAACAGATATCCAAATAAAGGGTAACCTGCCTGAACTTAGCATTTGTATCGTGCTTTCTGAGTGTATAATATGGTTCACATGTATTAACCTGATGCAGTTCCTACAACAACTCTATAAGGTAGGCAAATATTATTATCCCCATATTGCAGCTGCAGAAGACTGAGTATCTTGACTAGCAGTGCCCTGCTAACTGGGAAAGAGGCACATTTCAAGTGGTGCTCCTATTACATTGACAGGGAGAGAGTAACTGTCCCAGTGGCTATTTGCTGGTGTTCTTCTACATCCTTTTTAGATTATGAGTCCTCCTGGGAAAGGGAGCCATTTAGTTATTTGATTTTGTCTGTAAACTGTTTTATGAACTTGTTAAAAAGTACCGTAGTATATAAATGATGGTGATAATAATTTTTCGTATATGTGCTTGTGAATACATCTATTCTTAGAATATTGTGAATCTTGGACATATACAATATGTTTAGCCTTGGATATAGCCGAGATCAAGTTTTTGATTCTTGGGATTCTTTTACCCATTCTGAAACCACTTTGCTTCCCTGCTGAAACATGAATGGACCAGGGTTGCTGTTCTGTTCACTCATCTCTCATATACTGGCAAACAGCCCCTGCAAAGGGTGCTATGCTGAGATTAATAGGAACAGCAGCTTTTGGGTAGGAAGGATTTAACCTGGGGAAATAGGTTACTCCCCCACCTGCTTCTAAGCAAAGAAAAAGCTGTTAGGAAATCTGATCACAAATCTCCAACACCACATTTGGTTGGCCCTAAAATAGCTTCAGGGGAAATGGGAAAGGATAAATATAGAAGCTGGATAAGTTCATCCATTTCTCTGCTTGATTTATATATAGTGACAGTATTTCAATTAGGGTGAATGTCTCTAACTGGGTAAAATATGGCTGAACAAAATTCACAGCTGTGACCATTTAAGGTCAATGTATGATTGTGAATCCGATAAGGGGGAAAAATGGGAAATATACCTGCTCTCCCAGCTTCAGTATCACTTTATTTTGGTCATTTGTGAAATTCTAAATTAAAATGTGCCCTGACAGAATCCGAAACGTTGATAGTTGGCTGTAGGAGTGTCAAAAACTTCTTGTCCCAAAATAGATCTTCTCCTCTTTAGATGATGGAACTGGTAGTATTTTTAATTCTTTGGGGGGAAAGATGACAAGGTGCAATATTGCAGAATCTACTTGTCTTTATATTTTCCCAAAGGGTCTGGTATCATCTCCCATGTTAACATTCCCGGTACTTTACTCCTTATAAAATCAATGAGATTTATAAAGTGACTAAGATAAATGCTGGCAATTCAGCTAATCAGAGTGGATATTGTGGCACATCCGGTGGGAGTGCAGATATATTGTGGGGTTCTGGAAGAAAGTGCTTGATTAAAATGGGAAAATGGCACATATTGCTGTGGTGCTTGATTCCATCTGTGCTTTAATGGGCCATTTAAATAATCTAGTGAGCACAACAGCCTGTGAATCAATATGGAATGTGTTTGTCTCTGCTAAAACCTTGGTTGTGAGCAAATGTTGCAGTTCAAAAACTCCTTTCATTTCCAAATGATTCCCTAAAACACGAAAGTTACTGAAATGGTAAACATGACAGAAAATGTTCAGTTAAGAGATTGTGGACAATATAGCACTTTGAAAAGACACCGTTACTCTTCATTAATTTATGGAATGGAAGAAACCATAAGATTCTGTTTGTTTTTGTATCCTTTAAGGCAGTGATTCCCAGACTGTGAGCCGCGGCTCCCAGGGGAGCCACAGAAACCAGCCAGGGGAGCTGTGGATTCTTCCTCCAAAAAACCCACTGCCCTATACAATATATCAGAGTGTGGCCCTAACGAGGAGCCGTGGTCAACAGCCCAGTAGGTCAAGGGAGCCACCAGTCAAAAATGTTTGGGAACCACTGCTTAAAAGCATTGGTTCTCAAACTTTTAGCACTGGGACCCACTTTTTAGAATGACTACCTGTCAGGACCCACTGGAAGTGATGTCATGGCCAGAAGTGACACCATCAATTCAGGCTTCAAACCTAAGCGACGAGCAACCAAAGGTCCCATTACACAGTGCGCTCAGTGCCCCCTTTTCCAGTGTTCTGTCTTCTCACCTATTCAGGGCAAAGCACCCTGCCTCTCTCCCACCGGGAGCTGTCCTTGCCCTGCAGCTCTTTACCCTGTATTTTCAGCTCTGTGTTTTCAATGGCAGCTCAGTTAGGTGCTACGCTACCCACCTGAAATTGTCTCATGACCCATCTGGTGGGTCCTGACCCACAGTTCAAGAACGGTGCTTTAAGAACTTATTGTTGGTATGTAGTTTATTTTACTTGTAGTAGAATGCTGCGATTTTGTAGGTTTAGTCCCAGTGCAGACATTTGGGAATGTGCTTTGGGCTTGTGTGTTTTCTCCCCTTCTTTCCTCAGCCTGCATGCTCTGATTCTCTCCCAAACTTCATTGTTTGGGAACCCCAGTTTGCTGTGACCTCCAAATCAGACAAACTGAACTCTCACAAACTATAGTTTGCCCCCAAACTTGGAAAGAAAATTTACAATAGACTCATCTCTGGTGTTGCCATGATATCTGAACCATCATCTTGTATATATTCTTCGCTTCTTTCAGATGTATGTGTTGAATTTTAAAGGTGTCTTGAATTTGCAGCCTAAGCACTTTAAAACTTGTAATTGGTGATTAAAACTGTTTTCCATGACTAGTCAATTGACATTTTTGATGATTAGCTTGCTATGGTAATTAAATCTTTCAACCCTATTTTAAATATTGAAATGACTCCTTTTAGCTGAAAGTACAGGTATGCGCAACTTAGGGGATACTTCTCCCATCCCTGTTGTTATGCGATTAGGTTGTTAAGCAAACATCCCATCAGTCTAGTGCAGGGGTGTCCAAAGTTTTTGGCAGTAGGGTCACATCATCTCTCTGACACTGTGTCAGGGGCTGGGGAAAAAGAAATAATTTACATTTCAAATTTGAATAAATTTACATAAATGAATATATGAATGAATGAAGGTCTTGCAATAGCTCAAGGCCTATAAAAGACCTTGCACAAAGCAAGGCTGGCCTTTCCTTTGCTGCTGCTACTGCATCACAGACGTGAAACAGCAAGCAGTGGAGGGAGCCCTCGTCCCACAGCTCACTGGAGAGGCCAAACAGTCGTCCTCACACTGAGAGCAGTTGCATCCGGCCAGTGTGAGCTCCAGCAAATCTCCAGAGGGCCAGAGGCTCATTGGATACTAGGGGCCACCTGAGAGGCCTTGAGGGTCGCAAGTGGCCCCAGGACTGGGGCTTGGGCACCCATGATCTAGTGCCTTTGATGTGTAAACAAACACTTCCTGCCAGACAATAGCTGGTTGCATAAACTACTGACAGATTGCCTCTTCTTTGCATTAAGAGCCTCTCTGTTGTGTAAACAGACACTCTGCTGCAGGCTAAGGGAGACTTGATTACCTCATTAAGAATCTCTTTGTTTTGCTTTGACCACCATCATATATGCAGTATGTCATTATGTGGTCCATTGTTAAGTGGCGCACACCTTTACTTGTTCCTAAACTGTACTTTCCAAACCTAGGCAAGGAACTTTGACTAGCAGGTTAGTTTTGAACACATATTTTAATAGCACCTTCTTTCTGCCCTACAATTAATATCTATTCGATTTCATTCTTTTTGGCCGTAAACCTTCTCTATAGGCGGCTATCATTGAGTTCCATCAATCTGTGAAATTGCTGTCCACATTGAATCAGGCGATGGAGGTGGTGTTGAAATTTGATCTCATTCTTGGAATGTCAGCCATACCAACCACGAAAAGATTAGTAGACTGCTAACTTCACTAAGTAACAAGTCAAAATATAATTACCAATTGAAACTGTTTTTAGTAAATAAAAGAAAAATTGGAAAGATGTGTCTGATTTCTGAGTGACACTGGTAACACACTGGCATTGAATGGTTAGGACACAGTGATATGTAAGACAGAATAAATCTTTCAAAGGCACCTGGAATTTATTTACAGCCTGCTATCATTTTTAATGTGCTTCTCAGAGAGGACAGGAACCTGCTTCAAGGTGCTCTGAAAAATGCTTGACAGGTATCGAGATGAGAATGAGCACTGAATACACAAGGCGAGGATCTGGGTGCAGGAAAAGTCACCCCTCCCCATTATCTGTGGAGAGTCCCTTGGCTATACAGTTAGAGCAGTGGTTCTCACACATTTTGCACCAGGACCCACTTTTTAGAATGAGAATCTGTCAGGACCTACTGGAAGTGATGTCATGACCAGAAGTTACATCATCAAGCAGGAACATTTTTAAAAATCCTGGGCTGCAATCCTATCCAGGATTAAGTCCCATTGACTCTCATTGTTAAAAGATTATACCTAATAGTTTGTTAAAAATACAGGTCTGTAACGTTTCCCGAAAGGCAGCCATATCCCATGGTAGCATACAGTCTAATATATTAAAAATAAAATATTGAAATGAACGGGGACCCACCTGAAATTGGCCCGCAACCCACCTAGTGGGTCCTGACCCACAGTTTGAGAAACACTGTGTTAGAGAATACTTCACCTGTACTAAACCATTTCCATGAGTGGTTTCCCAGTCAGTTTGGGGCAGATGCTTTGTGAGCATCTGCCTGATGCTTTTGGATGGCCTCCGTTGAGACTCTGAGTTGAAACAGGAGAGTATGAAGGAAGCTCCTTTCCACTGAGACCATTGAGCTAACCAGGTCAGTATTGCTTCCCTGGGGCATCACATGCCTGATCTCGTCTGATCTTGGAAGCTAAGCAGGGTCAGGCCTGGTTAGTACTTGGATGGGAGACCGCCTGGGAATACCGGGTGCTGTAGGCTTATACCATAGTCTTTCGAGACTGAAGGTTGCCAACCAAACATTGTCTGTGTAAACTGGCAGCAGTTCTCTGGGTTGCAGAGGAGGTTCTGTCCCAGCCCTAGCAGAAGATACCATGGATTGAACCTGGGACCTTTGTATGTATAGCCAGTGCTCTGCCGCTGAGTTCCGGGCCCTCCCCTGAGCACTGTGGACATAAAGTGCTTTCCATGTAGAGACAGTGGAGGTCTGGTGGAAAGAGCAAGCAGTAAATTGCATAATGAAGGTGCTGACAACAGAAACAAATTTGTTCAAGCGTTAATGGCCAGTGAACAACGGCGCTGAAGTTTTATTTGCTGCTGTGACTGCTCTGCCAATTGGCAAGCCGTATTTAGAAATGTTCACCACCAAATAGATTGCGTTTTGAGTCCTATTTGACTTGCAGGAAGGGGGGGTAGCAGAGGGTTGTTCCAAGGATATTTGCGCTCTTGCATCACGTACTGAAGACATGGCATGGCAAGGACTCAATATTGTAAGCAGGGTTGAAGCGATAGAAGATCTTGCCCTGGGTACGGTCTGGGCAGAGATGTGAAAGGAACTTCAAAGATCATCAATATATTGGACATGATGTAAAGGTTTCTTTTCAGTATAAATTAAGAAATTTTTTTAAGGTGGTAGATGAAAAGGCAGATATTAACTTTCTCAGAAGCTTGGGAAGGGCAGCAAGCCAGGCAGACTGGCAATATTGCAATATTTTATTGCAGTGGTTCCTGAACTTTTAGGCACTTTTAGACAATGCACTATCAGAACCCACCTAGGTTTACCAAACTTTAAACCAGTGGTTCCTACCTTTAGGAGCCCGTGGAGCACTGAGGCGAAAATTGGAATTGTTGTGGACCACATGCGGCTGTGGGCAGTCTGATCTCCACCCTCTCCGGTGGCCTGCTTCCTCATGGGCTATCAGAGGACTGAGAATGTATCGCTAGCTGATTCTTCAGTGGTTGTAGCTGCAGGTGATTTGTTCTTTGCTGCCTTTGGTGGTCCATGGAAGATTGCTTGCCCGGTGAGACACTGGAAGTAATCAAAGGCATTTTTTGTCCTGAGACATCATGGACTTCTCAGGGTCTTGCGGAATACCTGTGGTCCACAGACCACAGGTTGCGAACCAGTGCTTTAAACAAAGGAGATCTAGAAAGAAATATTTTATTTATTTATTTCTAAGTAATAACCAGAAAAAGACCCTCAATCATCTAACTCCCTATATTTACACATGCTTGGAAACTAGCAGCAATCTTGGAAATTGCAGGAGCTGAACTCTTTGCAGGGTAGTTACCAACCACAGTATCTGATTTTTGCCTCAAGGCTTGAGGCAATTAGCTATGTGATCTTTTCATCACCCTTTGGTGACCCACCAAAAATCAGGTCGTGACCCACCAGTGGGTTCTGACCCACAGTTTGGGAACCACTGTTTTATTGTGCCTGCAGCCTAATGGAGTGCAGCACATTTGTCTGTAAATACAGGTGTGTGTTGCTTAACAACCTTCCACTTAACGATGGACTGCTTATACAACGGTGGTCAAAGCACAACAAAGAGGCAGTCAGAGATCTCCCATAGAGTGGATCAGGCCAAAGGCCCATCCATGTGGCCTCGAGTCTTGACACAATGCTAAGATGTTGACAGCCAACGTGGGGTAGCGATTAGATCGTGAGACTAGGACTGGGAAGACCCAGCTTCAAATTCCCACCAATCTATGCAGTTCACTAGGACTGCAATCGTGTATGCACTTACCCGTGAGTGGGTCCTGTTGAACTCGAGGGGGTTGTTGTGAGGATTAAATGGTGACGTGGGTGGGGATGAGGGACCGAATAACATATGCTACCTGAGCTGCTTGGAGGAAGGGTAAGATATAAGTGAAATTGATGCATACATTTTTATTAATTGACTATATTTATATAGCACCTTTCTTCCAAAGCTCTAGAAGTAGGGTTTAAAACAATTGGAATGTTAAAAAATGTGCTCTTTTTTTTGTTTTCTAAAGAATGCATTTTTACAGCAGCTGCACCTCTCACAACTGACAATAATAACATAGCCTGTCAAGCCGCTTGGTTCTGGAATCTGGAGGAAAATACAGATGTAGCAGTACTTTTTTTTATTTTTTAAAGAAGAGATAAATCTGCAGAGATAATTGCAAACTGCTTTGTCAACAGGCAGTGTAGAGGGAAACAATAGGGTGGGTGGGGAGGAGGTAAAAAGACTAGTTTGTGTTAGTAATGGGTTTATTTTTCAATTGTATGAACTGCCTTTCCAAACTTATGGTGACATGTAGCAAAAAAAAAAAAAATCCCAATATTTTCAATCCTATACTTAATGAAAGCCACTATTAAAAAAAAATTATTAGCTTTGAGACCTTGGTGGGCAAGTATATACTGAGCCCATGTTCAGGGGAAGTATATACTCTATGTAAGATGCTGAGCTAGCAGAAATGGACTGTTGCCATCATAGCTTCTTTCTAAGATTTCCAAAAGTCTCTGGCTGCCACATAATGCTGACCTGAGTTAGATCCAGCAGTGGCTATTCTTATGTTTTTTCCCGAATTGGATAGTATAATGGGTAGCTCAGTCCTGAGCTGCCCCATGTGCATGGCTGCTGTGGTGCCAAAAGCAGCTGCGGCATCCTGGGTAGCCAGCGGCAGCTTCTCAGGAGAACGGGACACTTGTCCCCTTCCCCTGGATAAGGGAAGCGGCCCCCCAATAGGGCTTCTCAAATAGTTCTTACTGCTACACTAATAGTACTAGCCATGAAAGCCTTAGATTATATGTCAAGCCCACTTTTGTTACACAAGGCAGTTGTGTTTTCATTTTCTGATTATTTGGCTATAACTTTTGATAGAATACAGATATTTCATCACAGTTTGTTTCATTGCATTCAGCAGTAAATCACCCATTGATTGATATGTAACATGAAGGTATTATTCAAAAATAAAAAGATTTTCACAGTTTTGGCCAGTGGTGGTGTCATCCCGCCTGAGTGTGTTCCCAGTGTGGTCTGCAGTCCCTGTACTCCCAAGTGATGGACACTGATGGACAACCAACCCAGTTTTTTTGTTTTTTTTAAAGGTATTTATATACCGCCTTTCTTGGTCGTCAGATTTCTCCTCAGACTTTAATTCAAGGTGGTTTACATAGGCAGGCTATACTAAATCCCAATAGGGATTTTTACAGTTGAAGAAGGTTCTGTCTTTCAAGAACCACAACACTTCAGGTGGATCTTTTATGATCTGGTATCACATTCTGGCCTCCATTTTCCTCCCACACAGACTGACAGTGGCCAAAGAGCAGGTGGAATAACTCAGCATAACTCGGCTAGGCTTGTCAGCTGCTTCAAGATCTCGCCGTTCACGGTGCCGGTGGCCTCAAACCGGCGACCTTCGGGTGTTATCTTCAGGCAAACGGAGGCTCTACCCTCTAGACCAGACCTCCTGCCAGTTGCACCAAGATGGCAGAAAAATGTGTTCTGACACATGGGTGACCAACCTGTAGTGTAGGCCTTGGAAGATTTTGATGCAGAGAGAGAGGAACAGATGGACCCAAGTGGACATAGCTTAGAAGTTAGCTTAGAAGGAGGGGTTCTAGTTCTTTGTTAGAGCATCAGTTTTGTATGTAGAAAAACCAGATGCAACTGGAGAGTCTTTATGTTGAGCAGGGAGATATACATATGGAGTTCCTGTGCAATCTGGATGGGGATATGATAGAAAGCACATGCCCTTGCTAATGTCTTTGGCTTGTATCTGGTCTGCATATGATGCCATTTTTGTTGATGGACTCTCCTTTCTTTCTCTTTCCCCTTAGGGAAAAAAAAATCAAGCTACATGAGTTGCTAAAAGGAAAGAAGATGTTATGTTGGGGATATTGGACTTTTGGACATCCTGGGGCAGGTAGCAATTGCCAAGCGATCATCCCTGAGCCTCGGAACAGTGGGTTCATTCATGAGAGGAGCATCAAGGAAGTGGCTTGTGGTGGAAACCATTCTATTTTCCTTCTGGAGGACGGGGAAGTCTATACATGTGGTGTGAACAGCAAAGGACAACTAGGCCATGAGCAGGAAGGGAACAGGCCAGGTATGTTGTTCAAGAAGGATCCATACCAAGAAACTTAAAGCAAATAGACTTGGTTGTCTGTGGTCTGGTAAGATTTGATGCTGGTACCCAAGTTTCTCAACATTTTTCTCTGCTCATCACAGGGGTAGTAGGGTTTTTTTTTGTTTTTTGTTTAACTTCTGCTTCCAAAAATTTGACTTTTGACTTCTGTTCTCTACCAGTAACGCAGGCAACTTTGAATCTTCCAACCCATTCTGGCTGAAACATCCTAATAAATATTGCATCTAACTCAATTTTTCAGCCAAGCCAAATAGATTTTTGCATCTACAGGCGACTTCCACTATCCGTGGAGGTTCTGCCCCGCGAATAAAGAAACCATGGTTGCAGGGAAACTTTATATAAATAACACTCCCTGCATGCCCGTTACAAGTACGTTTGTTTTACTGTAGTTGCATTTGCAGTGCAGGTGCTTCTTTCTTAACATTCTTGCTTAACTGAAGAAGCGAACGTGCAAGAAGTTGACCTGCACACTACAGAGAGACCAACAGGAAGCAGTCTTGTTTCCTGTTACTTGCCCTCTAGCGTGCAGGCTGGTTACCTGCACATTCAGTTCTTCAGTTAAGCAAGAAGCACCTGTGCTGTAAGCGCTACTATAGTAGAACAAGGGTACTTGTAATGGGCACAAGGGGTGAAGGGTGGTCCCCCACAGATCCATGTATCCGTAGATAAGTGAAACAGTGGATACTGGATCAGCGGATATGGGGGCTGACTGCATTCTCAATTCTTCAGTCAAGACTAGATCCCCAAACCACTGAAAAATACCCTTTAATTAGGAATAGGTTGGTGTGCAGGGAGACTGTTTCTTTTCTGGCCCCAGAAGTTGGCAGAAATCCTCCAGAGCTTTGCTGTTGATAGAGATCCAGCCCACAGAAGCAGTGTTTCCACTGAGTCTTCTGGCCCTTAACAGGCCTTCCTTTAATCCCAGCAATGTGTACACATGTAAGATCTTTCAGATCTTCACTGAATGTGGCTAGGGAAGGAGTCTGTAGATGTGGTCCTTCTCCCTGGTGTTTGGTCTGCTATGTGGACCAGAAGGGAGAAGTGTGGGGATCGACAGAAGTTGGCTGTGCTTTTGCAAGCCTGGTGCTTTTTCGATCTTAAAATTTGAATGCAAAACAGTATTTGAGGCAATATGTGCAGAGCCATAAACCTAAAACACCAACAAGATCAAAGGCGGAAAGAGCCTTTTTTTATTTGCTCAAATATTTTATGGGATTGAGATCTGTGATCATTTGGAATTGATATGCGGATTGCATAGTCTGAAACATAAACACTTTGATGCAGACTACTTACATAATGGAAAGACAAAAGCTTTGTGAATATACCAAAAAGGAGAGAATTAAAGGATTGTATAGATCAGCAGATACACCTGTTTGTACTGATTTCAGGTGGAGTCTGATATGAGCATATGCTGTAAAAGAGTACCAGGTGTGCTTATATAAACACAGGAAGTTGTTTTATGCTAAGTGAAACCATTGGTTTCTCTAATTTGATATTGCCTACACCAGGGGTCACCATCATGATGCGTGTGGGCACATGGGTGTTTGCAGGGGGGGCTGGTGGCACCCACCTCCTGCTGCTGTTTTCACCTAGCTTCCCCCCCACCTGCTTTGTGGGCTTGTATTGTGGAGAGTGGAAGACAGAGTGCATCCCTGTCCTTTCACCCATACTTCCTTTTCTGCTCCCTCCTCTTTGAAACACACACATGCACTGAGCCAAAAAGAGCTTCAGAGAGTAGCACGCTGAGCAGGAGAGGTGATAAACAAGCATGGAGACAGTGGCAGAAGGAACAGTGGAGAATGGCAGGCAGAGTGGGTGGATGGAAGGAAGGTATGAGTGGCTGGGTACAGATGGGTGGAAGGTGTGTGTGTGTGTATATATCTTTGAGGTCTCATTTTGTGCCTGCCTTCCCATCTTTGGCAGCGTCTGTTTTGCAGTGGCACCCACCATCGCATCTTGAAATCCCTCCATAACAGTGGAATTCTTGGTCTGGACTGACTTTCCAGGGTCTCAGACAGAGATCTTTATCAGCTCTGACTGGACATGCTTGCAATGCATGCAGAGCATATGCTGTTTCTTTGCGGGGTGTGTGTGTGCGTGTGTGTGCGTGTCTGTGTCTGTTTTCTTCTTCCTAACTGGTAAAAACATACCACCAGGCATCATTATTTGCGGCACTGGCAAAACAGTGTACAATCCTGATTTCGGTTCATCTAAACTAAACTTGATTGTTACTATATTTCTGTTTCCTTTTGCACTAATGATGTCATTTGATTGGCCACAGGGATGGTTATATATATGTTAACTTGCTTTGTTTTAAGATAACCTGTGGTTTTAAGCACATGAAACGAGAACAAAAAAGTCTACTCTGGCGCTCATTTGCATTGTCTGAAACCACACATGGGCCTTGATTTAAAACCCTTGTCAACAGCAACACTGACAAATCACATCAGTACGTAGTTCTTTTCCAGGCAGGAAAATAAAAGGTGTCCAGGTCAACACTGTCCAACACTGCAGCCCGAGGAACTTTGTACATAGGGGCTTTCTTCCAGGTGCTCCATTGGTTCCTGTACTTGGTACTGGTAGTTACCATCTCAACTAGCAGATAGCATGTGGGTCACATTGCCTTTTGGCAATGGTAACATTGCCTTTTGGTTGATCTTGAAATAACCTAGGCCAGCAGTTCATGTAATGACATGTCCAAGAGAGTGTCCCGCTCTTTTGACACCCCTTGTGCTTGCAGTGGTGGGATGAGACCTGGGTTCAGCCTGATCTATATGGCTGTGGTTTTTTTGCCTAAGCAGCCAAAAATGTTCTGATGTTCTACCCTCTTCATCCTGATTGCAGACTTTTCTCAAAGAACCAGCATAACTGAAGTGCTGTCCTGTGTTTGCCAAGTGGGGCAAAAATAGACTGCTCTCCCTCCTGTTGCTGCAATATTTTCTTCAAGGGTCAGGGATGAGCGATGAGAATTGAGACTATGTTTGGGCCTGATCCTCCATTGGGTCTTTAAAAAAGGACCCTGTCATACTTTTCTCTCGCTGAGCTTCATTCCAAAAATGTTCACTCTTGACATCCGAGTATTCCGTTTTGGTGGCACCCTTTCTTTGGGATCAGTCTGTGCTAGAAGCGTGTCTTTCAAAACTTCCCGTCCTTTCCCCATTTTGCAGGGTGGATTTCCAACGGTTCTGCCAGCTGGCTGTAACACTCTGTACTTTGTGATCAGGTTTATAATAAGGTTTCTTGTATGGTACTGGAGTGCTTAGCACAAGCACTGACTAGCTGGCAATCTGGTCAAGCGTCTGCGCTAGAACTATACGTTCCTAACTTGTCTGCTCCTCTTCTGAAAGAGGAATGCCAGTGCAGGAGGAGAACAAGTGTGTCTCATGCAGTGGTGTCACTAGGGTTTGGTCATCCAGTGCAGGAGGCCAGGATGTGATCCCTATGATAGACCTCCTCCCGTGCAGCAGGCAAGGCAACACCCCTGACGGTGGGCGTGGTGAAGAACCATCACCCCGCTGGTTTTTGGGCTAAGCCTTTTGATAGAATAGAGATATTTCAGCATGGTTTGTTTTATTGCATTCATCATGAAATTACGCATCGATTGATATATAACATGATGATATTATTAGAAAATACCAAGGTTAAAAAAATTTTGGTGAGTAGTGATGTCACACCCCCCATGCACACCCCTTGCACCCCCTAGCAGTGTGACTGGTCCCACAGAGTCCTTCTGATTGCTGAGGATGTCCCCAAGTTCTAGAGTTTTTCCTTGCTTAGAAAAAAGTGCTCCTGGGGTAGAAAATTAAACCTTTAAAAACAACAACTGAGGATTAAGGGACCGTTAAAAAAAATGTATTTATTTAAAAATCACCATACAATAAATGCAGTGCTCCAGGAGAAGCCAAACAGAACAAAAATATTTTAACTGCCTGCTTAAAAGTAGTAGTCAACTGCCTGCAGTGTAGTAGTCAACTGAACCCCCTGGGGAAGTGAGTTTAACAGACTGGCTGCCACTATTGAGAAGGTCCTGTTCTATGTCTCCCACAAATGGAACCTCAGTAAGTAGTTGGCACAGAGTTGATGATGCAGTGCATGTACCCTAAGTCAGTGGTTCTCACACATTTAGCACCAGAACCCACTTTTTAGAATAGAAGTCTGTAAGGACCCACCAGAAGTGATGTCATGACCAGAAGTGACATCATCAAGCAGGAAAAATTTTAAATTATTTAATCCTAATAATCCTTAATAGGATTAAGGCTGTAATCCTACCCACACTTATCCAGGAGTAAGTCCCATTGACTATCATTGCTAAAAGAATATACACAGTAGCTTGTTAAAAGTACAGGTCTGTAACATTTCCCCAAATGCAGTCACATAGCATGGTAGCATCAAGTCTAATTTATTAAAAATAAAATATTGAAATGAATGGGGACCCACCTGAAATTGGCTTGCAACCCACCTGGTGGGTCCTGGCCCACAGTTTGAGAAACACTGCCCTAAGTCATTTTGTACAGGAGGAGATGGTCTTGCAGGTCCTATATAGCTGGCACAAGCCAGAATGGATCCAGGAAAGTGAATCAAGGCCTGGCACGGGAAAAGTATGACGTTGCTGCCTCCTTCTTGGCCTCAGTTTATTCTCCTTCTCACCTGGGGTCCCTTCCCATTCTGCCCAAGCTCCTTCCCATCTCTGACTTTGATATACTGGCACCAGGGCTCCTTTTCCTTCTGCTGGTGCACAGGCCAGAGCATGCTGTGTGGTGTGTTACACTTTGCAAGAGCCGTAAAGGACCTTATGTTGCAAGAGCACTCCAGCAGTGCAAGGCCCTATAAGGACCGGGCCACAAGGCATGGATTGTGTGATGTCGTCCGATATGTTTTCTTCAGAAACAGCTCCAGCTCGCTCACCACTAGCAGCTGGGCAAAAGCACTCCTGGCCAAAGGCTCTACTTGCAACTCCAGAAGCAAGGCTGAATCCAGAGTATTCCCAGACTGCAACCCTTGTCTTTCCAAGGGGAGTGCAACCCATCAAGAACACATTCAAGCCTGTTTCCTCTTCACCTTTCCCCGTTGACCGACAGCGTGTCTCTCTTACCTGGTTTAAATTTCAACTTATTATCTTACATTCAGTCCTCCAAAGCTACCAGGCATTGGTTCAGAACCTTTGCAGCCACAACATAAAGTGCCTATTGTGTTAGATAAGGCATTTTGTCCTGTTCCAGTAATTTAGATTCCGCCTGCCTTAGACTTGCAGGGTTTTACTTCTCTCATGTTAATTGGGGCTTAGCTGTTCCCATCCAGCTCCTCTTAAGAGAAACCTTCAAATTAAAGAAAATAAAAATGAAAGAGGGGTTGAAACAAGATGCGAGAGTTATTCAACTTTGCAGTAAAATGATACATGAGGTAGCACAGGATGAGAGGAAACCTTTTACTCACACTCTTTAAATACCTCTTCAGAGATGAGATAGGACTCAAAACTGTGTAGATAGAACTCATAAGAACAGCCCCACTGGATCAGGCCATAGGCCCATCTAGTCCAGCTTCCTGTATCTCACAGCAGCCCACCACATGCCCCAGGGAGCACACCAGATAACAAGAGACCTGCATCCTGGTGCCCTCCCTTGCATTGGCATTCTGACATAGCCCATTTCTAAAATCAGGAGGTTGCGCATACACATCATGGCTTGTAACCCATAATGGATTTTTCCTCCAGAAACTTGTACAATCCCCTTTTAAAGGCATCCAGGCCAGATGCCACCACATCCTGCGGCAAGGAGTTCCACAGACCGACCACACGCTGAGTAAAGAAATATTTTCTTTTGTCCGTCCTAACTCTCCCAACACTCAATTTTAGTGGATGTCCCCTGGTTCTGGTGTTATGTGAGAGTGTAAAGAGCATCTCTCTATCCACTTTATCCTTCCCATGCATAATTTTGTATGTCTCAATCATGTCCCCCCTCAGGCGCCTCTTTTTTAGGCTGAAGAGGCCCAAACGCTGTAGCCTTTCCTCATAAGGAAGGTGCTCCAGCCCAGTAATCATCTTAGTCGCTCTCTTTTGCACCTTCTCCAATTCCACTATGTATTTTTGAGATGTGGCGACCAGAACTGGACACAATACTCCGGGTGTGGCCTTACCATAGATTTGTACAACGGCATTATAATATTAGCCGTTTTGTTCTCAATACCTTTTCTAATGATCCCAAGCATAGAATTGGCCTTCTTTACTGCCGCCACACATTGGGTCGAGCTAAAATTCTTGAGAAGGCGGATTTTTATGTCAGATCCCTCGTTCTATGGAAAATGCACAGAATTGCAGTGACCAGACTTCCCTGAAAGTAGTCACTGGAATTGTTTGGAGAGGGGAAATGTGCATGACCAGCAGTTTAGCCACTTTGGGAGTCCTCAGATGCTGATGGGGAGCCCATAGTTTCCTCTTATAGGTGCGACTGGCACTCTTTACAGTGTCATCCTAGGCATGTCCACTCAGACGTAAGTTCAGTTGTGTTCAGTGCGGCTTACTCCCAGGAAAGCATATAGCATTGCAACCTTTGGGGCATTTTGGCCTCTGGTATTAGTCAAGAGCTATAATCTAACTGGAGCTAGTCATTTCTCAGTTGGAAAAGGAAGTTCTGTCCTGCATTGACAGCAAATCTGGTATAAGAACGTAAGAACAGCCCCACTGGATCAGGCCATAGGCCCATCTAGTCCAGCTTCCTGTATCTCACAGTGGCCCACCAAATGCCCCAGGGAGCACCAGATAACAAGAGACCTGCATCCTGGTGCCCTCCCTTGCATCTGGCATTCTGACATAGCCCATTTCTAAAATCAGGAGGTTGTGCATACACATCATAGCTTGTACCCCGTAATGGATTTTTCCTCCAGAAACTTGTACAATCCCCTTTTAAAGGCGTCCAGGCCAGATGCCATTACCACATCCTGTAGCAAGGAGTTCCACAGACCAACCACACGCTGAGTAAAGAAATATTTTCTCTTGTCTGTTCTAACTCTCCCAACACTCAATTTTAGTGGATGTCCCCTGGTTCTGGTGTTATGTGAGAGTGTAAAGAGCATCTCCCTATCCACTCTGTCCATCCCCTGCATAATTTTGTATGTCTCAGTCATGTTCCCCCTCAGGCGTCTTCTTGTTTGACTTCAAGGCCATCAAGGTGTGTGCTTTGCTGCAGAGAATGGGTTTGGACTTAGATAGCATGAAGATAGTCTTATCAAGGGAGATGTCCCCAGTGTGCATCTGTGGTGTGTATCTGCAGATGTTTCCAAGTGGTTGTAACTCCATTAAAGCAAAACGTGTTGCAGTTTAACAGCTTGGAAGAAAAGAAAGTAAATCATTTATGGTTTGAAGAGTTGCCCTAATTTTTCTCTTCTTTACCCTTCTTCCAGAAGGATAACTTTTTTTTGTATCCTAGTAGTTTCATTGGAGGACATCAGATACTTCTATGAGAATTCCGTGTTCTCCCCCACCTGGATCTCGATTAACATTAAAGACAAATTGCACCTGGAAGGAAATATTCCATGTGCTTATGATTAACCCTTGTTCATTGAGCTTTCAGTGGTAAATGGAGGCTGGTTCAGGAAATGGAGAAAATGAGAGCTGTTATGGGACTGGTTTATGTATGTGTGCCTTGGCTTCTCTCTCCGTATCTGTGTGAATTTCTTCAGTCATGTGTGGAACAACAGTTGACTGTAACCACCCCATCTTGTACCCTGATGTGCTCTCAGCAAACAAAGAGCCGGCTTTAATCTTTGAGGGGGACATTACTCAGTAGCAGGGCATGTTCTTTGCATTCAGAAGGCTTTTTTTTCACATGGAACGTCTTGGCTAGTAGAGCTGGGAAAGAACTCTGACTGTAATTGTTTCTCCAAGGTTTCAGGGCAGTGGTTGATTATGTGGATCAGTGGTTAACACATAATGTATGCCTCTCTTGGAGCTGAGCTCCTTTTTGCATCACAGTTAATATAAAAGGGAAATAAAAATTTTTCAAGCTTGATAATTATTTACCAGGTATTAACTGAGAGGCCACAGGATTAAAACATAACTTTAATGTTCATGGTGAGTAAATATATTTAAGATATATTTAAATGAGTAAATATATTTGAATGCTTCTTAAATATTGTGGCTCTCAAACATCTGAATTTTTATTGTATGTGGCTCTTACTTTAAGCAAGCTTGGCCACCCCTGGTATAAGGCAGCTTCCTATCAAAAAAGCATCACTGTCAACGCTACTTCTGTGAGACTAAGGGCGCAGTCCTAACCCCTTATGTCTGTGTTTCCCAGCACTGGCATAGCGGTGCCAATGGGACATGTACTGCATCCTGCAGTTGGGTGTCACTTATGGAGGCCTCCTCAAAATAAGGGAATGTTTGTTCCTTTAAGAACATAAGAACATAAGAACAGCCCCACTGGATCAGGCCATAGGCCCATCTAGTCCAGCTTCCTGTATCTCACAGCGGCCCACCAAATGCCCCAGGGAGCATACCAGATAACAAGAGACCTCATCCTGGTGCCCTCCCTTGCATCTGGCCTTCTGACATAGCCCATTTCTAAAATCAGGAGGCTGCGCATACACATCATGGCTTGTAACCCGTAATGGATTTTTC